>NC_054487.1:33680055-34280055 GCF_017639515.1 Carcharodon carcharias | reverse complement strand
TCCCTTGTCAATCAAAGTCGACGGTCGGCTCCACGTTAGGTTGCGCTCCTTGCTCTGGCCACACGCGGGCTGAGAGGCTGTTACCAGGGGGGAGTGGGGGTGGGGGACATTGCCACGGTCGAGAAAGGCCATCATTGTTAATTATGTTGAATTAAGAGAGAATTTTTATCTTTTAAAAGATGATGTTGTCAAGGTTAAAATTCCTCCAGCTGGTAAAGGAATTGAGCTCTTGTCCCAAGGTATGCCCTCGTTAAGTAACCGGTAACCGGTTTCCGAATGGTGGAGTGGGTGGAGGAGGAAATTGATTGCGTCTCCTCCCCCAACTTTTTCACCAATGGTGTACTTTGGTAAATTCAGATCAGACCATAAGAGTTTCCAAAGGCCATTTCATAATGCATTATGTCTGAGTTTACAGATTTGTCGAGCACTGCAAGTCAGGAAATTTCCAGGTTTGATCTCTGATCTGTGATGAATTTGCAATCTCAATAGTATCCTGAAAATGCTGTGCAGCAACATCGTACACAGGTGATGCGACTTCCATGCTGTGCACGTTCTACGTTTTGTTTTTGTTTTCCTCTTTTTCCTCTTTTTCATGTTTAATTTAAATGCCTGTGAAGTGGTTTGATTAGTTATTTCTTTGGGGAGGTTAATTCAGTCTCTGCCTTTCATTCTTTTGAGATTTGAGCTTCGCTGACACAGTTGGCATTTGTTGACCATCCCTAATTTCCCATGAGAAGATGGTGGTGTGCTGACATCTTGTCTGCTCCATCTGGTGCAAGGAATCAGAAGATTTTGACCCAGCAACAATGAAGGAATGGCGACATTGTTCCAAGTCAGGATGGTGTGTAGCTTGGAGGGAAGCTTGCAGGTGGTGGTGTTCCCAGCTATCTGCTGCCCTTGCCCTCCTAGGTGGTAGAGGTGCTGTTGAAGGAGCTTTGATGAATTGCTGTAGTGCATCCTGTCTATAATTCACATGGCTGCCACTGAGTCAGCAATGGAGGGAGTAAATGTTTAAGGTGGTGGATGAAGTGCTGATCAAGGAGACTGCTTTTTCCTGCATAGTGCCAAGCTTCTGGAGTGTTGGAGCCATACTCCTGCAGGCAAGTGGAAAGTATTCGATCACACTCTTGATTTATGCCTTGTAGATAGTGGACAGGCTTTAGGGAGTAAGGAGGTGAGTCAGTTTCTGCAGAATTCCCATCCTCTGACCTGTTTGTATAAAATAGGAGCAGAAGTAGGCCATTCAGCCCTTCAAGCCTGCTCTGCCGTTCAATAAGATCACGGTTGATCTATTTGTGTTTCAAGTTCTACATTCCCATCTACTGCTGATAACCTTAGATTCTTGTTAGGCAAGGGAATAGATCTACCTATGCCTAAAAAATATTCAATGACCCCACTTCCACGGCCTTCTGAGGCAGAGAATTCCAAAGTTGCAAAACTGTGAGTCCTATGAGGGTGACCTCGCTTTTTAAAACATTGTTCCCCGGTTTCCTCTTGTAATAAAGAATAGCATTCCATTAGCCTTCTTTGATTAAGTGCTGTACCTGCATACTAACTTTTTGTGACTCATGCACTAGAATACCCATGTCCCTCTGCATCTTGGAATTCTGCAGTCGTTCTCTGTTTTAAGTAATACTCTGCTTTTTTATTCTTCCTGCTGAAGTGAACAGCTTCACATTTTCCCACATTATACTCCATCTGCCAGATCTTTGCCCACTCGCTCAACCTATCTATATCCATCTGCAAAATCCTTATGTCGTCATCACAACATAATTTCCTACCTGTCTTTGTGTGTCGTCTGCTACCATGCCTTCATTCCCCATCATCTAAGTCATTGATGTAAATAGTAAAAAATTGAGGCCCCAGCACTCATCACATCCTGCCAATCAGAAAAAGACCCATTCTGTTTTCTGCCTGCCAGTCAATCATCTATCCATGCTTGTATGTTACCCCATACACTGCGAACTTTTTTTTCCGCGGTAACTTTTGACGAGGCACCTTATCAAATGCCTTCTGGAAATCCAAGTACAGTAAGTCTACAAGCTCCCCATTATCCACAGCACATGTTACTCCTTCAGGGAATTCTAATAAATTGGTTAAACATGATTTCCCTTTCACAAAACCATGCTGACTCTTCCCAATTACCTTGTGTTTTTCTCAGTGCCCAGCAGTAACCTCTTTAATGATCGATTCTAACACCTTCCCCATGACAGACATCAAGCTGACTGACCTACAGTTTCCTGGTTTCTGCCTCCCTCCCTTCTTGAATAGAAGGGTTATACTTGCTACTTTCTGATAGAACCTTTCCAGAATCTAGGAAATTTTGGAAAATTAACATTAGCCTCCTCTTTTAAGAGCCTAGGTTGCAGTCCATCAAGACCTGGAGATTTGTCAGACTGCAGCTCCATCAGTTTGCTCAGCACTGCTTCCCTAATGATCGTAAGTTCCTCCTTTCCACCTGCTGATTTGTAGCTATTACTGGAATGTTTTTTGTATCCTCTATATGAAGACAGAAGTAAAATATTTCTTCATTTCACCCATCATTTAGGACCAACACTCGCTTTACATACTCTTTCCTTTTTAAATAACTAGAAACTCTTGCTATCTGTTTTCACATATCTAGCTAGCTTCCTCTCATACTCTTAATTTCTTTCTCCTGATTAACCTTTTAGTCATTCTCTTCCATTCTTATGCTCTAACCAATCATCTGACCTGCCGCTCATCTTTGCCCGGTTATATGCTTTTTCCTCTAGCTTGATGCTTTCCCTAACTTTTTAGTTAACCATGGATGGTGGATCCTTCCTTTAGAATTTTTCTTTATTTTTGGTGTATTCTGCAATACCCCCTTTAATGTCAGCCACTGTTTTTTTGATCAACCCCCTAGTCTAGTATCCCAGTTCAATTCAGCCAGCTCAGCTTTCATGCCCCCATAGTTGCCCTTATTTAAGTTTCAGACAGTAGTCACTCTTCTCCATTTCAAACTATATGTAATCATACTGTGGTTGCTGATACCTAGGGGTGCCTTTACTCTGAGACCATTATTTAATCCTGTTGCATTACATAATACCAAGTCGAATATAAGCTGCTCTCTGGTTGGTTTTAGAACGGGCTGCTGTCAGAAACTACCTCAAAAGTATTCTATGATCTCCTCACCCAGGCTGTTACTGCCAATCTGATATTTCCAGCTTAAATGTAGATTAAAATCACCCATAATTATTGCTGTCCCTTTACCACAAGCATTCTATATTTTTTCTTGTATACTTTGTCCTACATTGTGGTTACTGTTAGGGGACCCTTAGACCACACCCACTAATGACTTCTTTGCCCTACTATTCCTGATGATCTGAACCAAGGCCATTTCTAACGATTGCACCAATGCCATCCTTGATTAACAGTGATACCCTTTGACCTTTACCTAGCTTCCTATTCTTCTTGTGTCATATACCCCTCTATATTCAGGACCCAATCCTTGTCATCCTGCAGTCACGTCTCCAGAATGGCTCAGATCATATTTGTTTACTTCAATGCGTGCTATAAATTTGTTTACTTTGTACCTGAGTGCTGCATGCATTCAGATACAGAGCCTTTTGTTTTGTCTTTTTGTTATGTGTCTAACATCTAGTCTTGATTGTTGGTGCATTCTTAGGTTTTTTTCTCTCTGTCCCTTCCTGCCAGTCTCTGATCCTCATTTCCCATATTACTATTTTCCTCTCTTACCTTGTCTCTACTCTTTGATATGCCACATATTTCCACTATTTATCCCTTGCCCCCACTAGTTACTAAAACCCTCTCTACTTCTAGTTGTATGGTTCACGAGCACACTGGTCCCAGCATGGTTCAGGTGTATACAGCTCCCACTTTTCCCAATACTGGTGCCAGTGCCCCACAAACTGGAACCTACTTCTCCCATACCAGTCTTTGAGCCATGCATTCATCTCTCTAATTATATGTACCCTATGCTAAATTGCACGTGGCTCAGGTAATAATCAAGAGATTATAACCTTTGAGGTTCTGCTTTTTAATTTAGTGTCTAGCCCCTGATACCTAGTTCTCCCTATGTAATTGGTACCTACATGGAAGCGACTACTAGATCCTTCCCCTCCGACTACTAGGTCCGTCCCCTCCGACTACAAGTTCCTCCCCAGCCTTGAACAGAAGTCCCACACCCTGGCACCAGGAACGAGAGTCTGGACTCTCACTCATTGCCGTAGAGAGCAGAGACAGTCCTCTTCAATGTACTGTCCCCCACTACCGCTGCATTCCTTTTTGCTGCCCCACTTAAAAATGGCTTTCTGTATCACAGTGCCATGGTCAGCTCACTCGTGCACCCTGGGGCCCCCACTCTCATCCAAACAAGATGAGAGAAACTCAAACCTATTGGGCAATTGCAGGGGTGCCACTCATGCACTCCTGCCCTCTAGGTCCCCTTACCTGCCTCACTCACAATCATACTTTCCTGTCCCTTATTGACCAAATTAGAAGACCCTAACCTAGGGATGTGATTGCCTCCTGGTGCGAAGCATCCAGGTAACTTTCCCCCTCCCTGTTGTGTCGCAGCATCTGCAGCTCCACTTCCAGCTCAATGATTCTGAGCTGAAGTTCCTCGAACTGCAAACACTTACTACACACATGTTTGCTCTGGATCACAGTGATATCCAGGAGCTCCCACATGCTGCAGCCTTGACACATCACCTGTCCTGCTATCCTTAATGCTTTTTTAAGTAATTCCTGAATAACATTATGCACTTATTTATGTTGCTTTTTTATATATTTTAACTTTACCACCAACTTGTGTACTGTTTTAAATCTTAGGAACAGAATAGACTTTAAAAACTTACCAGATACACACCAATCAGCTAGCTCCTTTCCCTGTAATAGAGTAAGAACCAATTCCAAGCTCTCAGGTTTGCACTCAGTTTGCTTAGCTGCAGCCACAATATTTATATGTCTGGTTCAGTTCAGTTTCTGGTCAATGGTAACCTGCAGGATGTTGATAGTGGGGTGACTCAGTGATGGCAGTGCCACTGAATATCAAGGGTAGATGGTTAGATTCTCTCTTGTTAGAGATGGTCATTGCCTGGCAGGAATGTGACTTGTCACTTATCAACCCAAGCCTGAATGTTGTCCAGGTCTTGCTGCTTATGGACACTGACTGCTTCAGTATCTAGCCAAAAGTACTGAACAAATTATCAGCAAACAGCTAAAAATAGTTGGGCTGAGGACACTACCCTGTGGAATTCCTGAGGTGAGGTTCTGGAGCTGAGGTGATCGGCACCAAGAACCACAACCATCTTCCTATTGTGCTAGGTATGACTCCAACCTGTGGAGAGTTTGCCCCCTGGATTCCATTGACTTCAGTTTTTCTGGGGCACACAGTCAAATACTGCCTTGTTATCAAGGGCAGCCATTCTCACCTCTCCTCTTGCGTTCAGCTCTTTTGTCCAATTTTGGACCAAGGCTGTAATAAGGCCTGAAGTCGAGTGGGCCTAACAGAATCCACAACTTGAGCAACAGTAAGCAGATTATTGCTGTGTGAGTGCTGCTGATAGCACTGTTGCCAACAATTTCCATCACTTTGCCGATGATCGAGAGTAGACTATTGATGGTAATTGATTGGAATGGATTTCTCCTTTTTGTGGACAGGATAAGTGTGGGCAATTTTCCACATTGTTGGGTCAATGCCAGTGTTGTAGCTGACAATTATGGAATTTGGTATGAAACTGTTCAGAAGCTTGTGTGCGACATTTTAGAGGCACAAACCATTTGATGTTTTCCCTCTTAAAATGGACTTGTTTAACATATTGTGGGATATAATGGCAACATCATGGTGAACTGCTTTGTAGAGCAGTGTAAGCTTACTCAGCTGTTTTTGTTGCATTGTAGGCCACTCCAGTTCAGCATAGATGTAAGGTAAAAGCAAAATATGGTGGATGCCGAAAATCTGAAACCAAAGCAGGTAATATTGGAAAAACTCAGGTCTAGCAGCATCTGTGGGGAGAGAAACAGAGTTAACGTTTCAAGCCCATATGACCCTTCTTCAGAGCTGAAACGAACTGGAAATGTGATGAAATCTATACTGTTTAAGTGGGTTGGAGCAGGTGAAGCTGGGTAGAAGGCCAGAAATAGGTGAGGACAAAGGAGAAGTTGACAAAGATGTCATGAACTAAAAGACAAAGGTAGTGCTAATGGTAATGGTAAGGCCTAAGAAAGGTGCTGATAGTGGCGTAAAGGTAAGAAAGCAGAATGTGATAATGGCAGAACAAGGGTAACATTGGGGGGGTGGTGGGGGAGGATAGAAAATTAGACAGAAGGGCAATTTTTAAAAAGGATAAAACCATAGATAAAAGAATAAAAATTAGTGAATAGAAAATGAATGTAGAAAAAAGGGGATTAAAAAGTGGGGTGAAGATAGAGGAGAAAGTTCATGGTCTGAAGTTGTTGAACTCAATGTTAAGTTCGCAAAGCTGTAAAGTGCCTAATTGGAAGATGAGGTGCTGTTCCTCCAGTTTGCATTGGGCTTCACTGAAACATTAAGGCAGGCCAAGGATGGACATGTGGGCATGAGAACAGGATGATGTGTTCAAATGGCAAGCGACAGGGAGGTCTGGGTCATGCTTGTGGACAGACCGGAGGTGTTCCGCAAAGCGGTTACCCAGTCTGTGTTTGGCCTATCCAATGTAGAGGAGACTGCATTGGGAGCAGCGATTACAGTAGACCAAATTGAAGGAGGTGCAAGTGAAGTGTTGCTTCACCTGAAAGGAGTGTTTGGGCCCTTGAATGGCGAGGAGATAATGGGGTAGGTGTTGCACTTTCTGCGGTTGTATGGGGAGGTGCTGTGTGAAGGGGATGAGGTGTTGGGGATGACGGTGGAGTGGACAGGAACGGTTCCTACGGAATGCTGACCGGAGATTATCTGTATCTTGTTGCATGCTAGGTGTGGCATTTGATGGATTGAAAGTCATTTGTCATCAATGGGACCATTCTCTCAGTACACCTAACCCCCCCTGTATCTGTACTTGATCTTCCAGCCCACAAATGGGTTGGTATGAGGTAGTCATCTGCAAAAGGAATTTGTCCCAAATCCAGAAAATCAGGCTATCTCCTATGTCATTTATGTACAGCAGGAACATCAGGGGACTAAGGGAAATCCCCTGACTTAATGTGACTGTTTCCCCCTATCAACAGTAACATATTGACTACTCTTGATTAGCCAAGTTTCTATCCAGTGTTGGGGTTCACCTCTTACCCCATAATTAATTGGTCTTGGCTGGGATTTCACATTACGAATCCTAAGGAATTCCTTATAATGTACCAGTTCAGGATTGGCATGATTTCCACGCCAACTCCCTGTTGCTGTCTAGTGATTCCTGCTGCAACTGTGTTCAATGAAAAGAATCACTGCTCACTTAGCCTCCTGATACATCCTGTGGTTCATGTGTGCATTGCTTCTATTCATGTCATTTTACTTTCGGCTTTATTTGGTGCCGTGGCAAATGAATGTGTGAACAGGAAAGGCATGCTTGTGTTGCAACTGATTGTAGTTAAGATTTCATAAGGATTGTCCTGCTATTTGGAAAAATTGAGTAAGATAAGCAATGTTGCTCCAGTCATTTATTCCCTTCTTAAAATTTGCGTTTTAATGGGTTGTTTTTCAAACTCAAGAAAGGTACACAGAAGTGTTGGGCCAATGGTCAGTGCTAGGACTACTGCCTGCCTTAATATATATTAATGACTTAAACATGGTGTACTGGGCAGATGATACAAAACTTGGAAGAATTGTGGGCAGTGAGAGGGGTAGTGATGGACTTCAAGAGACGTAGTCTGGTGGAATGGGCAGACAGGTGGCAGATAGTGGTATTGTTGCTGGACTAGCAACAGAGACCCAGGGTAATGCTTTAGGGGTTCAAATCCAGCCACAGCAAATGTGGAATTTGAATTCAATAAAATTCTCTATTTAATAAAAATTGCCAATTGTTGCAAAGACCTATCTGGTTCACTGATGTCCTTTACGGATGAAAATCTGCCGTCCTTACCTAGTCTGGCCTACATGTGACTCCAGACCCACAGCAATGTGGTTGACTCTTAAACGCCCTCTGAAACAGCCTAGCAAGCCACTCAGTTGTACCAAACCACTACAAAGTCACAGAAAAGGAATGAAACTGGACAGATCACCCGGCATCGACTGAGGTACCGGAAACAACAACAAACTCAGCCCTGTCAACCCTGCAAAATCCTCGCTAACATCTGGGGGCTAGTGCCAAAATTGGGAAAGCTGTCTCGCAGACTGGTCAAGCAACGGCCTGACATAGTCATCCTCACGGAATCATACCTTACAGATAATGTCCCAGACTCCACCATCACCATCCCTGAGTATGTCATGTCCCACTGGCAGGACAGATCCAGCAGAGATTGCGGCACAGTGGTGTACAGTTGGGAGGGAGTTGCCTTGGAGGTACTCAACATTGACTTGGTACCCCATGAAATCAGGTCAAACATGGGCAAGGAAACCTCCTGCTGATTACCACGTAACACCCTTGCTCAGCTGATAAATCAGCGCTCCTCCATGTTGAACACGACTTGGAGGAAGCACTGAGGGTGGCACAGGCACACTGTGTACTCTGGGTGGGGAAACCTCAGTGCCCATCACAAAGAGTGGCTTGGTAGCAGCACTACAGACCGAGCTGGCCGAGTCCTAAAGGACGTAGCTGCTAGACAGGGTCTGTGGCAGGTGATGAAGGAACCAACAAGAGGGAAAAACATACTTGACCTCATCCTCACCAACCTGCCTGCTGCAGATGCATCTGTCCATGACAGTATTGGTAGGAGTGATCACCAAACAGTCCTTGTGGAGATGAAGTCTCGCCTTCACATTGAGGATACCTTCCATTGTCTTGTGTGGCACTACCACTGTGCTAAATGGGATAGATTTCAGAACAGATCTAGCAACTCAAGACTGGGCATCCATGAGGTGCTATGGGCCATTAGCAGCAGCAGAATTGTACTCTCACACAATCTGTAACCTCATGGCCTGGCATATCTCCCACTCTACCATTACCATCAGGTCAGGGGATCAACCCTGGTTCAATGAAGAGTGCAAGAGGGCATGCCAAGAGCAGCACCAGGCGTACCAAAAATGAGATGTCAACCTGGTGAAGCGATAACTCAGGATTACTTGCGTGTCAACTAGCATAAGCAGCAAGTGAGAGAGCTAAACAATCCCACAACCAATGGATCAAATCTAAGCTCTGCAGCCCTGCCACATCCAGTCGTGAATGGTGGTGGACAATTAAGCAACTGACTGGAGGAGGAGGCTCCACAAATATCCCCATCCTCAATGATGGGGGAGCACAGCACATCAGTACAACAGATAAGGCTGAAGCATTTGCTGCAATCTTCAGCCAGAAGTGCCGAGTGGATGATCCATCTCTGCCTCCTCAGGAGGTCCCCAGCATCACAGACACCAGTCTTCAGCCAATTCGATTCACTCCACCTGATAGCAAGAAATGGCTGAAGGAACTGGATAATGCAAAGGCAATGATCCCTGACAATATTCCGGCAATAGTACTGAAGATTTATGCTGCAGAACTTGCCATGTCACTAGCCAAGCTATTCCAGTACAGCTACAACACTGGCATCTACCTGGCTATGGAAAGTTGCCCGGATATGCCCTATATACAAAATGCAGGACAAATCCATCCCGGCAAATTATTACCCCATCAGTCTACTCTCAATCTTCGGTAAAGTAATGAAAGAGGTCATCAACAGTGCTATCAAGCAGTACTTGCTTAGCAATAACCTGCTCACTGATGCCCATTTTGGGTTCTGCCAGGGCCACTCCACTCCTGACCTCATTACAGCCTTCGTCTAAACATGGACAAAAGAGCTGAACTCCTGGGGTGAGGTGAAAGTAACTGCCTTTGACATCAAGACAGCATTTGACCAGAATGTGGCATCAAGGAGCCCTAGCAAAACTGGAGTCAATGGGAATTTGGGGAGGGGGGTGTGGGGATGGGAGAACTCCACTGGCTAGAGTCATGCCTAGCACAAAGGAAGATGGTTATGGTTGTTGGAGGCCAATCATCTCAGTTTCTGCAGGAGTTCCACAGGGTAATGCTGTAGGTGCAACCATCTTCAACTACTTCATCAGTGACCTTCCTTCCATTATAAGGTCATAAGTGGGGATATTCACTGACGATTGCACAATCTTCAACATTTGTGACTCTTCACATACTAAAGCAGTCCATGTCCAAATGCGGCAAGACCTGAACAATAACCAGGCTTGGGCTGACAGGTGGCAAGTAACATTCACGCCACACAAGTGTCAGGCAATGACCATCTCCAACAAGAGAGAATCTAACCATCGTGCCTTGGCGTTCAATGGCATTACCATCACTGAATCACCCACTATCAACATCCTTGGGTGGGGGGGTGGTTTACCATTGACCAGAAACTGAACTGGATTAGCCATATAAATTATTCTGGCTACAAGGGCAGGTCAGAGGATAGGAGTCCTGCGACAAATAACTCACCTCCCGACTCCCCAAAGCTTGTCCACCATCTACAAGGCACAAGTCAGGAGCGTGATGGACTTCTCCCCACTTGACTGGATGAGTACAGTTCCTGCAACACTCAATAAGCTGGACACCATCCAGGACAAAGCAGCCCACTTGACTGGCACCACATCCACAAACATTCACTCCCTCCACCACTAACGCACAGTAGCAGCAGTGTGTACCATCTACAAGATGCACTACAGGAATTCACAAAGACTCCTTAGACAACAACTTTCAAACCCATGACCAGTACCACATAGAAGGACATGGCAACAGATAGGTGAGAACACCGCCACCACCCGGAAGTTCCCCTCCAAGCCACTTACCATCTGATTTGGAAATTTATCACTGTTCCTTCACTGTTGCTGGGTCAAAATCCTGGAACTCCCTTCCTAACAGCACTGTGGGTGTACCTCCACCACATCGATTGCAGCAGTTCAAGAAGACAGCTCACCACCACCTTCTCAAGGGATGGGCAATAAATGCTGGCCCAGCCAGTGAAACCCATTTCCAGTGAATTAATTTAAAAAATTACATTTATTCTAGAGAAATGTGAAATATATTTTGGTGGAAAGAACAAGGAGCGGCAACACAAAATAAAGGGTGCAGGAATAAAGGGACTTGGGTGTTCCCAGTATTCTGGCGAGACCATATAAGAATTATGGTGCAGGAAGTGGCCGTTCAGCCCATCAAAGCTGCACCAGCCAAAAAAAGGAAAAAAGAAACTGGCCGCTCATTTTTAATCACACTTTGCAGCAACTGGTCTGTATTCTTGCAGGTTATAGCACTTCAGGTGCAGATCAAGATACCTTTTAAATGAGTTGGGCATTTCCGCCATGACCACCATCTCTGAGTGAAAAGGTTTTTCCTCATGTCCCCTATAATCCTTCTACCAATCACCTAAAATCTGTGCCCTCCCTGGTAGTTGATTCTTGAGCTAGAGGAAACAGATCTTTTCTGTCTACCCTATTTAGGCCCCTCATAATTTTCAATCAATACATCCCAGCTTTTGTATTCAGCACTTTGTCCAATAAAGGAAAGCATTCTATTTGCTTTCTTTATCACCTTATCAACCTGTCCTGCCACCTTCAGGCACCTGTGGGCATGCACTCCAAGGCCTCTCACTTCCTCAACTCCTCTCAATATGCTCCCGTTTATTGAGTATTCCTTTGCTTTGTTTCCCCTCCCCAAATGCATTATCTCACATGTTTCCAGATTGAATCTATTTGCCACTATTCCGTCCACTTAACCAAACTATTGATATTCTGGAGATAGCAGCTATCCTCTTCACCATCAACTACATGGCCAATTTTTGTGTTATCTGCAAATCTCCCAATAATGTCTACTACATTTAAGTCCAAATCTTTAATATATACAACAAACAGCAACACTGAGCCCTGTGGAAACCCCCTTCAATTTGCAAAAAACATCCATCGACCGTTATCCTTTGTTTCCTGTCGCTGAGCCAATTTTGGACCCAACTAGCCATCCACCCCTGTATCCCATGGGATCACACTTTTTAACCAGTTTGCCATGTGGGACCTTGTCAAATGCCTTACTAAGGTCTATGTAGACAACATTCACCGCACTACCCTCATCAATCCTCCTTACTTCCTCAAAAATTCCTATTAAGTTAGTAAAACACGGTCCTCCCTTAATAAAACCATGCTGACTGTCCCTGATCAATCCGTGCCTTTCTGAGTGACAGTTTATCCTGTGTCTCGGAATTTATTCCAGTAATTTGCCCATCACTGAAGTCAGACTGACCGACCTATAATTTTCTGGCCTATTCTTTGTATAACTAAGGATGATTTGGCAATTGGGTTAAGGGATAAGTCAGGAGAGGTGCAGTGGTAGGCATTTCTCGAGATATTTCAGAATACTCAAAAAAGATTCATTCCAGTAAGAAAGACTCTAGGGGCAGGATACGCAATTTGTGGCTAACTAAGGAAGTTAAAGACAATCTCAAATTGAAAGAAGAAGCATATAATATTGCAAGGATGAGTGGCAGGTCAGAAGATCAGACAGAATATAAAAAACAGCAAAGAATAACTAAAAGATTAACAAGGAGGGGGAAATTGGAGTACGAGAGAAAGCTAGCTAGAAATATAAAAACAGTTAAGAGTTTGTACAGGTATTTAAAAAGGAAAAAAAAATGTGTTGGTTCTCTAGAGAGTAGAATGGGGAAGTGGATGAAGGCGTATTGTAATATAGTTCATCTTTTTCTGTTTAATAATTTTTAAAAATTTTATTAAAAGTTCATCAGTTGACTCCTGTAGCAACTCTCCACGTAACTAAACAAAAAATAAAAGTTACAATCTATCAAGCCGGGTTCCACCCTGGGATCTGGCTTGCCCAGAAGTAGCACCAGCTGATGTTATTTCTGGGCAAGCCAGATCCCAGGGTGGAACCCAGCTTGATAGATTGTAACTTTTATTTTTTGTTTAGTTACGTGGAGAGTTGCTACAGGAGTCAACTGATGAACTTTTAATAAAATTTTAAAAAATTATTAAACAGAAAAAGATGAACTATATTACAATACTCCTTCACCCACAACAGCGTTACAGATATATACAGCTTTGTAAGGACAACACAAGTCACAAAAGTTATCCCATACTCTCATGATCTCAGTAAATACACAGTCCATGTATACCAATAGGTGACCTCTGGTCAGACACACCACACTCTGAAACCAAATGACAGATGTCACCCTAAACAAATGCTTCGGATCTCTCCTCAACTCGGCGCACCTCACCCCACACACACACACGCCCCCCCCCCCCCCCCAAAAGCCCGAGCCACTTGTCATACCATGAACCAACTGGTCTCACTGAATTCCGCCTTTCACACATAGTTTCCAATCTCCACTTTCGAAGGACCCACTTTGGAATCTTCTCCCAAACGACACTTACTTTCTCTCCAGATGCCTTCCACAAGGATCCACCTCCAGGGCTTCAAGCTCTCCTGGATCGCCACATGCTCTCAAGCTTCCTTCCGCACACTCTCTCTTACTGACTAAGCCGTGCCAACCGAACACCACTGCTTCACATGCCCATAGTAAAAAGTTACAGATACTTAGTTGGCTTCTTGCAGGCTATATTGTTTTAAACCTGCTTCTTGCAGCTTCTCCCTTGAAGCTTGGAGCCTTTCTCTGCTCCTCATTCTTAACTTCACTTAAAGACAGGAACCTGGAAATGGTCCTGTTATTTTTTGACTTAACTGTCCTCTTGGGACCTTTCGTGTTCCACTCCACTGGATTTGGGGACTTTCTTCTTTAGTTCTTGGAACCTGCTCCTTAAAGTCCCCTCTCCTGTTTTCTGCTTCTCTTGGCAGCTGGCTTCAATTTTAGTTTGGACTTGCTATCTGTCCCTCTCCTATGCTGCTTCAGCTAGCAATTCCTTTCAACTTCAGAGCACACTGACAACTGAACTCAGACTGCTTTCAGTTTCTCTGTGTATGAGGGGGGGCCTCTCTCTTTTTCTCTGGACCCCTGTTGCTAGGCAACAGCGCAGTTTTTTTCCTACCTTGTTTTAACACTCCTTCAAGTCATAAAACCTCATTAAAATGCAGGCATCTTTTAAAGTGAAACTAAAACTCTGGTTTCACCCTTTTAACCCACAAAATACAGAAATACAAATTAAACTTAGATATTCTTTATTCCTAATACCTCCAAATACATACACAACTTACTTAAAACTATCTCTATTTTATAACAAATTAATATTGGGAAATAAGGAAATGGTGGATGAAATGAACAGATATTTTGCATTGGTCTCCACTGTAGAGAATACAAATAAGATCCCAGAAGTAAGTGTAAATCAGGAGCTGAAAGGGAAAGAGGAACTTAAAACAGTTACAAACACCAGGGAAAGGGTACTGAGAAAATTATTCGAACTAAAAACTGGCAAGTCCCCAGGTCCTAGTGGACTTCATCCCAGAGCCTTAAAAGAAGTGGCTGTTGAAATAGTAGGTTGGTTTTAATTTTCCAAAATCCCTGAGATTCTGGAAGGATCCCATCGGTTTGGTAATTAGTGAATATAACTCCTCTATTCAAGAAAGGAGGGAGACAAAGCAGGAAATTACAGGCCAGTTAGTTTAACACCTGTAATGAGAAAAATGCTGGAATCTATTATTAAGGAGGTTCTAGTGGGGCACTTGGAAAATCTGAATGCAATCAGGCAGAGTCAACATGGTTTTGTGAATGGAAAGTCATGTTTGACTAATTTATTGGAGTCCTTTGAGGAAGTAACAAGCAACATGGATAAAGGGGGATCTGTGGGTGGATGTGCTGTACTTCGATTTCCAGAAGGCATTTGCTATAAGGCATTGCTACATCAAAGGTTATGATGCAAAATAAGAGTTCATGGTGTAGAGGGGCATATTAACATGGATAGAGGATTGGTTAGCCAACAGGAAACAGAGTAGGCATCAATGAATTATTTTGGGATTGGCAAGATGTAACATGTGGAGTGCCACAGTGATTAGTGCTGGGGCCTCAACTATTTACAATTTATATCAATGACCTTGATGAAGGGACCAAATGTATCGTTGCTAAATTTGCTGATAGGGCAAAGGAAAGTAAGTTGTGAAGAGGGCATAAGGGATCTGCAAAGGGGTATAGATAGGTTAAGTGAGTGGGCAAAAATTTGGCAGATGGAGTAAAATGTGGGAAAATGTGAATTTGTCCTCTTTGCCAGGAAGAATAGAAAAACTATTATTTAAATGGTAAGAGATTGCGGAACTCTGAGGCACAGAGGGTGTCCTGGTACATGAATCACAAAACATTAGTATGCAGGTAAAGCAAGAGATTAAGAAGGCAAATGGAATGTTGGCTTTTATTGCAAGGGGAATGGAATATAAAAATAAGGATGTTCTGTTGTACAGGGTGTTGGTGAGACCACATCTGGCGTACTGTGTACAGTTTTGGTCTCCATATTTAAGAAAGGATATAAATGCGTTAGAAGCAGTTTGGAGAATGTTCACTTAACTCCCCATCACATGTATCAGTCATCTTATGAGAAAAGGTTGGACAGGCTAGGCCTGTATCCATTGGAATTTAGAATAGTGAGAGGTGACCTTATTGAAACACAAAGATCCTGAGGAGACTTGACAAGGTGGATGCTGAAAGGATGTTTCCCCTTGTGGGAGAGTCTAGAAGTAGGGAGATGTAGTTTAATTTAAGGGATCTCCCATTTAAGACAGAGATGAGAATTTTTTTCTGAGGGTCATGAATCTCTTCCCCAGAAAGTGGTGGAGGCGAGTCATTGAATATTTTTAAGGCAGAGGTAGATAGATTCTTGACTAAGAAGGAAGTTATGTCGGGGGTAGGTGTGAATGTGGAGTTGAGGCCACAATCTGATTGACCATGATCATCTTGAATGGCAGAGCAGACTTGAGGGCCTGAATGACTTAACCTTGCTCCTAATTTGTATGTTTGTATCTATGCAGAAATCTTTGGTGGTAGGAGAGCTTGAGAAAATGGTTAACAAGGCATATGGGTTCTTGGACTTTGTAAATAGAAACCTTGAGAGCCAAAACACCTGGAGTATTATGTCCAGTTCTGGGCACCACATTTTCGGGACAATGGTGGAAGCTTTCAAGAGGGCACAGAAAAGATTTGCAAGAATGGTACAAGGGCTGAGGGACTTCACTTATCGGTGAAGCAGGCGTTGGTCTCCTTTTGAGAAGAGATGATTGAGAGGTGATTTGACAGAGATGTTCAGAATCGTGAGAGGTCTACACACAGTAGATAGAGAAACTGTCCCCTTTGGCAGAGGGACTGAGAATCAGAGGGCACAAATTTGAGGTGATTGACAAAAAGGAAACTTGAGAATATATATTTTTATGCGTTGACCAGGATCTGAAATGCACTGCCTGAGAGAGTGGTAGAAGAAGATTCAATTGTGATTTCAAAAAGGAAGTGGATAAATATCTGAAGATAATAAAATGTGCAAGGTTACAGGGAAAGGGCAGATGAATGGGACTAGCTGTGTTGCTCTTGCAGAGAGGTGGTATGGACTTGATGGGCTGAATGGCCACCACCTGTATCACAACCACTCTGTGATTCTAGGATGTAAATTTTGCACAATAGATGAAAGAAGCAAAGAGAATGCCAAATAGATTAAACAACATTAGGGCGTTGCGGCTTGAATTACTGCCCTATATTGTAAATACATTCATGCGCCATGCTTAGCTAATTGATTTATATTGAGGGGCCTAGATAGGTAGCATGGATGGGAAAGACTTGTTTCCGTTGGTAGAGGAGTTAACAACCAGGGGGCATACATTTTAAAGTAATTGGCAGGAGAATTTGAGGGAAGTTGAAAGAGAATTTGGGCGTCTGGAGCCCAGTACCTGAAAGGGTGTTAGCGGCAGAAGCCTTCAATTGACATAAAAAAAAGTATGAGAGGTGCCATAATGTACATGGCTAAGGACCAAGAACTGGAAAATGGTGTTAGGCTAGATAGTTCTTTTCAGCTGTCACAGACACAATGAGCTGAATTGGTTTTTCTTCAATGCTGAGAGTTATGTTATTGCACTTAGTATTTAAGATTAAGTATTTTAAGTATTAATGATAAGTTTAAAATTGAATGTTTCTCAGATTTTTTTTTCTCTGGGTGAAGTTTGTGATGCAGCTTTGGTTAAGTAGTTAAGATGAAATAAATTAAGCCAGCAGATTGAGATGCATTGTAACTAAAGCATAAGCAATGGACAAGACAGGTAATGTTTTGTACCAGATAGTGTCAGGCTAGCAAGCAAAGCTAGTGGTTCATCTGCAATTCTGGATTCTGATTAACTTTTTGCCTTTAAACAAATAGAGTTGCAATTTGTGATTTTTAAACAGAACATACAGAGGTCTGTGATCAGAATTAGTACAGATGTATTCTAGTTTTTGAATTATTGCAGAAAAATGTTGCCAGAAAATAATGCTTATCAAATGATTATGAGGCAACAATCTCTTTTAAGGGTCTGGGTGATGTCATAAGCTGCAAGAGTGGTTTATAAAGTTACTTGAGCTCAAATTTAGCTGCTACCAACCTTTCATAACTTAGTTGCCTCCTAATCACCCTCCAAACTGATGCAAAGCACCAATTCCCATATAAATGAGAAGCATTTGAGCAACTTCCATAATGTATACTCTTGAACAGTCTCTGGGTGGAAGATAAGAACTACACTGATGGAGTTAGGACCCCAGCTGAGAAGAGATAATCAACCAAAATAAAGATTGGTCTTAAATTTAATTGTGAGAAATTAAATTTAATTCTTATAGTTATTTTCTTCTGATACACACATGGCTGGAAAGGCCATCTTGAGTAAGGGGAATTAATCAAGGTAAGTAATATTATTTCTCCCTTTGTCCTTTAGATTGGGTCCTCCACTTTATTAGTTCATTTTCTCATAACTTATGTTGGATTTAAACCTTCCTGAATGAAATATGGCACACCCTGTTTCTAATAAAGAGTTTGTGGTAAGTAATTTCTCATTATTGGGTCACAACTTGTGGAATACAGATGCTACTTTATGATTCCACAGTATAGTCTTTGTGGGGAAATTGGGTGGCACATTGTTTAGATGCTATTTTGTATTTGGGATAAGAATTAAAATCCAGCCAACATTGAGGGAATGAATATCTCCTTTGGTTTAAGCATCTTGGGTAAAATCATTTTGGGCTGTTTCTTTTTTAAACCTTTGGTCAAATTTCTCCTCTTCACGCAAATATTGACTTTCTGTTGGGGAATGGCGCCAGGTATCCTTAAGTGCTTTTATTCAAGTATTAATACAAATAGCGTCTTGTTTTTATACAGTATCTTTAACGTAATAAAATGTTCCAAGGCACTTCACAGGAGCTTTATTAAGCAAAATTTGACATTGAGCCAAAGTTAACCTAACAAGATTACAGTTGATAGGAATTATATTTTAATTGACCAAATTTTGGGCTTTTCTCTATTTTTGCTCTTGACATACAATGATTAACTTAATATTTTTGCTTATTTTGGTAATTGAAGGCACAGCTTCCAATGGTGGAGAATTAAAATTAGTGATGCTCAAGGCCAGAATTGGAAGAGCACGGATATCTTGGAACATTGTGGGGCTGGAAGGCGTTGGAGTTGGGGAGGCAGGGGTGGTGATACCATAGAGGGATTTGAGAATAAAGCATAGGAATTTTAAAATCAAGCTATTGTTAAATTGGGAACCAATGCAGGTTAGTGAACACAGTGTGATGGATGAATGGGGCATGGTGCGTGTTAAAGCATGGGCAACATAGTTTTAAATAAACTCAAGTTCATTATTAATGCTGGAGTCTGGATTATTCACACAAAATTTGCAGATTGAGTGGAGACTAATTCTGTAGATTTGAGTTTAAAATCACAGCTGGCATTTGTATAAAATGGAAGGAGTATTGTCTTGTTGGAGATTCTATCTTTAGGATACTCTGTCAATTTGTCTGCTCATGAATGTAAGAGACCTGTTGACACTATTAGAAAAAGTGTGTTCTCCCAGTTCCCTGCTGAATATTTCTCTGTCAACCAACACCGCCATAAGCTGATTATCTGGTCATTCAATACTTGCCTTGTATGGAACCTTGCTATTTGCAAATTTCTTATATAAGCAACTGCAGTTCAAAAGTATAAAAGCAAAATACTGTGGATGCTGGAAATCTGAAACAAAAACAGAAAATGCTGGAAAAACTGAGCTGGTGTAACAGCATATGTGGAGAGAGAAACAAAGTTAATGTTTCAAGTCCATATGATCCTTCAGAGTTCAAAAATAATGCATTTGGTGCTTCAGTGCACAAGATATGTTATATCTTTCCTTTTCCTATTCCCTTTTCCTACTGTCTTCATGCACCTTGTAGACTTTCTGCTTTTGTCCTGTGGCACATTAATTCTTTAATGGCTCTCTGCCACATAACATATTAAATTATAAATCCTTAAGTATAATTATGTTATGTAAGTGAACATGGCAGTCAACTTGCACACAGTAAGGTTCCAGAAACAAATGAGAATCTTTCTTGGCTGTTTTGGTTGCAGGATAAATATTGACCAGGGAAACGCCCTTTTTCTTTCAATTGTCCGTGTAATTTTTTACGCTAATGTGAGATGAAAGACCGGGTTTCAGCTTGAGGTGCCATCTGAAACACCCCATTTCTATCAGTGCAGTACTTCCTCAATACTGCATTAAAGGTCAAAGTTAGCCTAACAAAATTACAGTTGATAAGAATTATATTTCCATTGACCAAATTTTGGGCTTTTCTCTATTCTTACCCTTGATATACAATGATTAACTTAATATCTTTGTTTATTTTGGTTTCAGATCAGTCATCCAGCAATGTTAAAAGAATAATTTTTGCTAATTTTGTTTCAGTAACAACATAATGGCAAAGAGAACTGCAGACAAGGAACTAACTGACCGGAATTGGGATCAGGAGGAAGAGTCTGAAGAGGTGTGTACACAGTCTCTGTCAGGGATGAATGCTGTCAAATTGCCATATTAAAGTGTAAGGTTTTTCTGGGTTTGATTGCAGCAGTGTTGGTGGTAGTAGTGGGTTCAGGGATAAACAGCAGTTATCTATACAATATCATGTTAAATGTCAAGTGGGGGGTGGGGTGGTTTGGAGGGCGAGGTTGAACTGAACCTGAGTCCATATGCCAAATTTGATGGTTCTGCATTGGCAATTGGTAAAGAGTGAAGCAATGTTTAGAAAGTGTTTAAGACACTTTTGTATCTGCTGATTGTGGAATGAGAGTCTATCCAAATTGATTGGCTTAGAGAAAATATCAGAAAACTAATATTTGTATTTGTAGAATGAAAGTGCATTGGAATTACTTAATCCTGTAATGAACAGAATATACTTTTCATGCTTTGCATTCCAATATTGCAAAAGACCCATCCTTAGTAATGTCATGAAGCTATTAATGAATATAATATTTTGGAAAATATTTTTTTTAAAATAGAGGTTTGGTCTGCGGGAATGTCTTGATTGGATTAAAGCCAGCTAGTCTGGGTGCTTTGAGATGTGCTAGTTTTGATATGTAAGAGAGATAACTTGTATATGCATTTTTTGAATAAAACGTTAAAGAAATGGGGTGAAAACTTGAAGCCTTTCTAACAGCTATCAAGCAATATGTTTATATTACTAATAAAATTGGTACAATGAATGGGATTTCATTGTTAAAAAGTAAAGTTCAAAGAGACTGTTTGACAGTGAGAATTTGAATTCCATCAGTGGTGGTAGGTATAACTTCAGTAGTTTTCAGGTGTACAGGCAGAGGCAATGTAAGATCAAAAGGCAGCTGCAAGCCTTCAGCTGGCTCCACAGTGAAAGAATCTCATGTTGAATTTGTACAGTGAAAATGCTTTACCTGGTGTGTGCTTAAGTCTATGGGTTGCTGTTGTGTTAATGGAGATTAGTTTGGGAATTTGTTAAAAGTTATGAAAGTAATTTGTAGCCATGTGTACATATATTTTAACCTGTGTAAATTGATCAATGTTTCATTTAGTTTAATGTAAAACCTGGAGAACTAATGGTCTGATTCCTGAGTTTAGAATCACATCTCAAACACAACACTTAAAATTGTAGGTTATGACAGTTGTTTAAAGTTTCCCTCTGGGATTTTTTAAATTACTCCACTTTAGCAACTGCATCGGTTATGACAGTAGTTTCAGGTGTATGTCAGATGAATCTTTTATTTCCTCACTGCTGTTGGGATACAGCAGTCAAAAGCCTATTCACTGGAGTACTGTAAATACTTCTTGAGATCTGAAGGTGAGCATAGCACAAATTAAATAAATAGTATAGTGCTGTTAGGGTATGTGTATGAGCGGTGGGCGATATCACAAAAATGGCAGTGCTTGAACAGGAGCTTTAGGTGTATCTGATAAATTGTTCGATAGACAAAATACCACTAAATTTATTTATCGGCCATACCCTGGAGGTACCCCTTCAAGATGCACTACTTGACCCCTCTGAAGTCCCAATGCACTGACTATGTGAGAATTGCCAAGTTTGGACTTCTGATAGGCAATTCCCCTGCATCTGGAGCCCTCCAAATAAGTCTCCAACTCAGATTACCCAGGAAAAGTTAGAAGGATTCAAACCATTTCTAACTCCTAGGTAACTATACTACTACCCCCCACCCATCCCGGCTCCCCGCTGGACACACGCACCTGGGGGATTAAGTCCGTTAAAAGTCTTTGACGTTGAGGAGAGTTTACTACTGTTGCTCACGCTTTTGCCAGATGTTCTGTGACGCATCTGAATACCATGATTTATTAGTTAATACCGCGACTTGACTATCTGCAATGAGCGAACAGGTGTTCTAATTTTTGAAGCTTCAGAGAGCCAACGTAGTAGCCATTCTGTTCCCTGTTCTTAGGTTGTTAGCATGTAGATAAGTTGAGCTCATTGCAGCTTCCTTATGCAGAATTTCCTGTCCAACACAGTAAGCTTACAATTGGCTCATGTTATTTCATTTAATCTGATGGTAGGACAGAGGTGGATTGAAATCTAGTTTGATTTTTCTAAAGAATATTAATGAGCCACAATAAGAGTTTAAAGGTCCAAAAGCTTCTTTGAGAAGCTACAGAGAGAAGGTAAGTGTGTAAGCTAAGTGGGAGGGGGTGCGTGTGTCCAGCGGGGAGCCGGGATGGGTGGAGGGGTGCTAGTAGTATAGTTACCTAGGAGTTAGAAATGGTTTGAATCCTTCTAACTTTTCCTGGGTAATCT
Source organism: Carcharodon carcharias (assembly GCF_017639515.1). NCBI lineage: Eukaryota > Metazoa > Chordata > Chondrichthyes > Lamniformes > Lamnidae > Carcharodon > Carcharodon carcharias. The sequence continues at coordinate 34,257,774 of NC_054487.1, read as the reverse complement.
GAGTTGGAGACTTATTTGGAGGGTTCCAGATGCAGGGGAATTGCCTATCAGAAGTCCAAACTTAGCAATTCCCGCATAGTCAGTACATTGGGACTTCAGAGGGGTCAAGTAGTGCATCTTGAAGGGGTACCTCCAGGGTATGGCCGATAAATAAATTTAGTAGTTCTGTCGAAGGGTCATGAGGACTCGAAACGTCAACTCTTTTCTTCTCCGCCGATGCTGCCAGACCTGCTGAGTTTTTCCAGGTAATTCTGTTTTTGTTTTAGTGGTATCTTGTCTATAGAACAATTTATCAGATACACCTAAAGCTGTTCATGGGATGATTCTGTATGCTAGCTAGACAAAGGCTGCAGCCTAGAATTAACCTCTGCTTTGAGAACATTGTATTTCGATGGCTACTGGCCTTAAATTGACAGTCTCTTGCTCTGATCCTTTTCTTAGCATCCATTGTTGGAGAGAGTTGGAATAATTTGAGCCAGGCATCTTGGGGAAAGCTTTACTGACTTTAAACGTCTGGAGTATATTTTCAAATTTTGCCTCATCTTGATTTGATATAGTTGCTGCTTTTCAATAAAATTTTGGTGGCTGACCTTGCATAGTATTACATACAGCACAGAAATGGGTCATGTGGCCCAACAGGCCCAAATGCAGTATACTGGAACATGTGAAATAGGCATGGTAGGCTACATAGGTAATTATGTGGTATTAAGGCTAGTGACGGGTTAATAGGATGCTAACAGCAAATTAGGAACAGATGCTGGACATGCAGAGGCAGTTAAGTACTGGCTGTACCAGGAACCAAAATTTGGCCACTAGATTGGAATTTGGTAGACACATAAAGAATAGTCTTTATTTCCTTTGAGTAAATACCCCTCAAGCTAGGAAACTTACGTTTCCTTAATGTTTTATATTGTAACCATAGCATTCCTGATGAGGATGACATAGGATTGAAACCTAAGTAATATGAGAGCCTGTGTACATGCTACCTTCATAATTGGATAATTGTTTTTCATTGTAAATCAGTGATTAGTTAGTGGGTGCGATTTTTTTTTATTGTGGATTAAAAGTGTAAATAGGCTGTGTGTATGAGATCCTGCAGTTGAGCATCATCTATGTACATCTATGCATGCTATCTGAACTCCATACCCTGCAGAAAAAAAGACTTGCTTGAAAAGTATTTCATATGTAACTACAAAACATTCGCAACATCAAAGAGGTTATTAAAAACAATGCTCCCTTGAAGCCTTCTCCCGCTCTTCTTCCAATCCCATCAATGTGTCCTATTCCTTTCTCACCCATGTGTTTATCTGTGTGGTCTCACTTCATTCTCCCAACCATATTCAGTTGCAAGAGAAAATTCTATCAAGCTACCCATGTCTGAAAGCAACTTTTCAGCACATTATAAATGACCAAATAACATCATTAATGTCAGCCAGACTGCAGAGTATTCAAATTTCAGCTAGGTACCGCAAAGCTCCAAAAGCACATGCAGTTGCACCCAGTAGCCAGAAGAAATAACCTAGAAACTAACATATGAGTGGTTCATGGTTCCTTTAAATGCTAGTGGGGAGGAAAGTTTCTGGCAGTGGACAGGCAGTGCAGAGTTGTCTTCATTTTGTTTATGTTGTGTTCAGCTGTGCAAGGTTGAGGCAGGATGTTGGCTGGAATGTGGAGGTTGAAAATGGCAGAGCTGGCATCAAATCAATTTGTGTTGCCATCTTGCTGTTCTGTATGTTACCAGAGATGATTTGGCACATGCATGCAAAACCCTTAACCAAGGTGGTATCTTACGCATTTCTTGCCAGTGCATCCTGTTTCACATTTTCTGTTGTGTGGCTACGTAGTGGCAAAAAGGTGCCACATGGCTCAATTTAGCTCCTACGTTGTCTTTCACGATCTCAAGTACTTCAGCCAATGAAGAACTTAAGAAATGACCTGTTATAATGCAGCAAGATCCTATGAACAGCTATGAGATAATGACATCTCTTACAATTTGAGAAATAAATATTGGCTAGGATAAAAGGCACAGTGGCAGCATGGATAAGAAAACTAGTTTTATGGAATGGAAAAAGATGCACAATGGGGTTCCCCAAGGTAGGTACTAGGACCACTGCTTTGCATGACAATGATTTAGTCTTGGATATACAAGACACAATGTAAGTTTGCAGATGGCACAAAACCTGGAAGCATTGTCAACAGTGAGGAGGATAGTGATGGATTTCAAGAGGACATCACCAGGCTGGTAGAAAATGCAGTCACGTAGCAGAGGAAATTTTTAACGCAGAGAAGTGCAAATCAATGCATTTTGGTAGGAAGGAAAAAGAGAGGCAATGTAATCTCTAAAGGGAATACAGTTCTAAAGTGGGTGCAGGAACAGGGAAGCCTGGGGGTAAAGTTGCACAAATTGTCGAAGGTGGCAGGGCAGGTTGAGAAAGTAGTTAAAAGGCAAACAGGATTCTGGGCTTATAAAGCAAAGCATAGAATGCAAAATCAAGGAAGTTATGGTGAACCTTTATCAATCACTGGTCCAGCCTCAACTGGAAGTTTTTAATTCTTCCACGGGATGCGAGCATTGCTGGCAAGGCCTGCATTTGTTGTCCAACCCTAATTGCCCTTGAGAAGGTGGTAGTGAGCTGCCACCTTGAAACGCTGCAGTTCATCTCATGTAGGTATGCCACAATTTTTAGAAAATTAGTTCTTGGATTTTGATGTAGCAGCAGTGAAGGAAGAGCAATATAGTTCCAAGCCAGGGTAGTGTGTGGCTTAGAGGACAACTTGCAGATGGTGGTGTTCCCTTACGTCTTCTGTCCTTGTCCTCCTAAGAGATAGAGGTCAGAAGTTCGGAAGGTGCTGTCAGAGGAGGCTTGGCCAGTTGCTGTAGTGCATCTTATAGATGGCGCACACTGCTGCCAGCCAGTGGTGGAGGGAGTGAATGTTTAAGGTGGTGGATGGGGTGCTGATCAAGTGGGCTGCTTTGTCTTGGATGGTGTCAAGCTTCTTCAGTGTTGCTGGAGCTGCACTCATCCAGGCAAGTGGAAAGTATTCATCACACCATACATGAGGGACTTCAGTTACATGGATAAATTGGAGAAACTGGGATTGTCCTCCTTTAGAGTAGAGAAGTTTGAGAGGAGATTTGATGGAAGTTTTCAAAATCATGATTCCAGACAGAGTAGATAGAATTTATCTTCCCATTCGTGGAAAAATAAAGAACCCCAAAGGCACTATGAGGAAAAACAAGTAGTTATACTCTGGATAGCACTGAATGAGAGGATGGGGAAGGACGCTGATTCAGCCGTGACTTTCAAAAATTATGAACACCTGAAGGGAAAAGGTTTGCAGTGCTACAGGGAAAAGGTTGAAGGGATGGTGGCGGTGGTGGCAGCTAGGACTAGCTAAATTGCTCTTGCAAGAGCTGGCACAAGTTCAATGGGCTGAATAGCCTCCTACTATGGTGCAACTTTTCTATGAAGATGCTGAGGTTTTCCTTGCTGCTCCTCTACCTCGTGAGCTTTTATGCCCACCTAATAGGGGCTTCAGTTTAAAATTGACTGAAAGACAACACCTCCAGCAGTGTAACCCTTTTTCATTCCTACACTGGAATGTCAGTCTGGATTATGCGCAAAAGTTTTTGGAGTAAGACTTGTATTGGCTGAAGGCAAGATAAATCAACTTATTTAAAGAAATATGGCTTGCAGCCCAGTGGCCACACTTCTGATGAGTTATGCTAGGAAAAGCTCTGCTGGAAATACATAGTGCCACTCACTGCTAAAGTAGTGAAGCTCACAAATAAATTATAAACATTTGGGGGTTGCTTAATCTGCTTAAAAAAACTTGTTTCTAAAGAGCTATAAACTGCAATTTTCTAATACTGGCAGATCTCTTCAGTGTGATGCTATTATGTAAAAACAGAAGAACACTTATAGTATTATGCCATATCCTCCAGCCATCTCAATGAATTATATTTGAAGCGTGTTCACTGTTGTGTAGAAATGCACCAGCCAAGTAGGACGTAGCAATGTCCCACGAATGGTAAATGACATGAAACCCCAGCTTTGGCATTGTTGTTTGCTGAAGATATGTTGGCAGAAGCACAGAGAATTCCTTATTCTTTGGCCTATGGGGCCTAATGTCCTCCTGAACTATTGGAACTCTCAACCTCCAGATTCCAGGTGAGGATATAGCTGAACCGCACCAATATTTTATTGCATCTTAACATAATCTCGCATTTGGTTATCCATAGTAAAAGATTATTTGTTGACATCTTTTTCTGACAGATGTATTTTTGCTTTCTAGGCAGGAACCTTCTCAGTTGCAAGTGAAGACGTATTGAAAAATAGAGCTATCAAAAAAGCAAAACGCAGAAACATCCTCGCTGAGGTAAGTCACATATTTTAATATATTATGTGGAGTTTTTCACTTTCAGAAATTTATTTAAAATGTCATTGAAATACTCCAAGCCAGGCTTCTCTGCTCTTGGATTTGGAGAGGGATTGAGCAAATCCCCATCTCCATTGATCAGACAAACTAAAAGCAAATTAAAATTCATCTCTAATTGCATCAACATGAGCATTATATTGCCAAATAATAATGTTCTTGTTCTGTGGATAAGATGTAACTACATTGCAGTTCTAGTGATACAGAATAATAAAGCTACAAAAAGTGAAACTTTTATTTCTTTCCAACCCATTCAGGATTTTCTGACCGTACAGAAAATGAATTCATTATCCAAAGTAGTAGTAGTAGGGCATTTGGAATGAAATATTAAATCTATCTGTAGCTTTCAAAGGCCAGTAAAAACTGGTGCTGTTTCTGGAATAATGGCTTTTAAAAGTTTCAGTACCGTGTTTGTTTTTATCTTTGCCCCACCTTTAAACCTGCATCATTGATGTCTTTATTACCCTGGCAATGAATGAAGTAAGCTGATTTATCCGGCTATATTAAAACTTTTAAGACATGTTACCATCTAGCATTATATAATTTTGTTCTGTGGAAATGGGGACGCTCAATTTTTCTCTGAATCCTGCGGAGAAGGGAAGCCAAGCTGGGAGATTGTTTCAATAACAGCTACTCAAGTTTACTGTTAGATTAATTTTGAGGGCAGTGTATTTCCATTGGATGACTATCTAAAACATAATTTTAGAAAGAGGAGGAACTGTTTTATTTGCAATTAACTTAAATTTTTACACTTTGAACTATAATTAATGAAGGTTTTAGTTGGTTTAACTTGAGGTTTGCATTTTTGGCACACAATTGTAAATTCTGCCCATCTTAAGGAAATATTTGCTCAATTCAGTTTTCCTGTTCTCTTTATTTTGTTACAGTATATTTGAGCAAACACAATTTGAATCCTTAATTATCTATTCTACCCAGAAGTCTGTCACCCTTGATCCATTGGCTTTATTTAAGTACTGTTTTCTAGAAGTAAGTTAAGAACTGGAGTGGCTGGCTCAGTGGGGCTTGCTGGCTACAAAAGAACACAGTCACCAATGCAGGCAAGCAAGCATGTATCAGTGTTGGTCCCCAACCCAGATAAGTGAGGAGGGTAAGTGGCAGGATGGGCATACAACTGTAAAACCACCCGCCAAATACAAAAAAAATGATAGTTGATATGAAGGTGATCACCAGCATTGTTGTGACCTCATGTAACATGGGAAAATCTAAAAGAAGAACCAACCAATCATTGCTAGAAGTAAGTTAACAAACAGCATATAATTAGTTATGAAGGTCACAGAGGAGCCTGTAAGGATAATCTCGTACTTTTCACAGCTGATTTGCTTTGCAATTCAAGGGATTGCCAAGATAATATGCCCAAGAATGTCTTTGAATTGCCCCTAATCTGCATACCTAACTGACCAAACGACAAGAGAAAATATGGCGCAGCCACAAAGACTCCCTTCTGCCTCATCCTGTAGATCTGGGCCTTGTTCTGCCAATCGGGAGAAATCCTGGAGCAACCTGCTTTTATGGATTTCTGCCCACTTCCCATTTTCATGACCTTTGTCTCCCTTTGCGTTACCCAGCGTTAATTCCATTTAATGTATGACTTCTAAATCAGCAAACATGTTTTATATATGAAAGTTCAACAATAGGAACATCAAATTAAAGTATCGAAGCATCAAATTGCAAGAGAATGTTAGTGTTGGAAGGCCAAAAGTCAACTAATAAAAGGCATTTTTAAATTTTAGCTAAAGATTGTATTTGCTTGCCATTAAACACTTAATGCAGTATTTCTTTTATCAGCCACTGGCAGCACAAAGTTAATTTTTCAATGCAGTATGCATTATAACTGTTTTGTTGGTGATTATGGAATAGTTTTTGTTTAAAGCATGTGGACATATCCTCCACGGGGTTTAATTTTTTTATATAGGAGTTATTGAACTTTGAAACAAATGTAGTCATTTTTTAACATAAACATAAAATTGTAGTTGCCTCAGGAAAAGTATTAACATCTCACAGCAATGCATGTGCAATTTAATCCATCCTTCATAGCTGTCCTCGGAGGTTTGCACAAGTGACATCAAAATGTACCATGGCTTGCTGTACAGCTTGGGATGTTTTATGATATTCATAGGAACTAGTTTCCAATTTGCAGTGAACCTACTTCATGTTCACACTTGGCCTTAAAAAAATAATGATCTTGCATGCTGGGTTGAAGCTCGATATTAGTGTTATGATTTAAGCAGTACAGCCTATTCCTTCTGAAAAAAAAAATTGCATTCTATCTTGGGTAACATTTTTGTCCACCCTGAATCTGTTATGAGGGACAGAAATAACTAATTTTTAAAGGTTTTTAAAAAGAACTTATAGCCATTTATAAAGTGGTAGGAAGTTGGAGACTTTTTGTTTAAAAGGTGTTGCACTTAAGTTAATTAAACGATGAAATATGCCCACCTATATCTCTATAACCTTTCAAAAGTATGCAGACTGAATTATAATATAATATTTTGATAGAATTGCTGTGGCAAGGAATATCTCTGGCATGTAACAGTCTAATTTTTTGTAGATCACAGATGTAGCAATTTAACCTGGATTATTTTAGATGCCTAGTATTTTTGCAATTTAGTTCTAATTCTTTGCACAACACTTGCTATCACACATTAATTCTGCCTCTGATATGCTGTGGTAACTGCCACTGTCGAATTGTAACTTATTTCTGCAGACTTGATGTTTCTGATTTCCACACATTAAACTATTTCACTTCACCTAAGGTTTTTTCTGTTTACTTTTGTTGATTCACTTTCCCACCATTTTATTCCAACTTTTTTGAATATCTAGCATTTTCCTCATCAGCAAGTCCAATTTTGCAGTTTTGGTGATCAATTTTGCTCATAGCTATGTGCTATTTTGCATGTAGTTATTTGGTTTAGGCTAATGAGGCTTAAATTTCCCATATACTTAGGTTGTACCTCTCTCAAACTGGTCTGCTGAAAAATTTCTTTCAGCAAGACTGTCAGTAGTGTGCTTGTAGCAGTATAATGGCTCAAGATCAACTTCATTTTGATCTCTTGGATCCTTCTGGGTCATAGCTCCATACTTAATGTGTTTTTTTTTTAATGTTAATTTGAAATTTTAAAAGCACTTCAAAAAATCTCTGCTTTCTCTCAAACAGAAACCTGGCATTTTTCCAAGGGGAGTAGAATTCCTTTTAGAAATTCCCTATACTAGTAAGAATGCAGCTGCAGCATTCTCAACCTGCTACTGGCTGTTGAACTATTACAGATACACAGGACCCCATTTAGACATGGCCCCGGCCCCCTGTTCAGGCACCCTCATGCAATCCAACAATTTACAGTGATATGTAAATCGCACTGTTTCTGCACAGCTGATTTAGTTCTTGCTATGCCAGCATCGCTCAGTGGTAGTACTCCATATCATGAGAAACTAAAGACCCAGCCCCAGACTGATGCTCTATTGCACTGAGGTACTTTCTTTCGATGAGACATTAAAGTGAGGCCTATCAGCCCTGCCAGGTGGACATAAAACATGCCCTTATGATATTCGCAGATCAACAGAGGAATTCGAGTGGTGTCCTAGCAACTATTTATATGGCAACATAAATATATTTGGTCATTTATCTCTCTGCTCTTTGTGGGACCTTGCTGTATATTGCTGAAAAAAATACATTTTGCCAAAGCTTTTCATCTTGCATTCATCAGGATATTCACAAGAGTACCAATGTCAGGGGAAGCAACAACTTTATACTATATGAGAAGAGAATGCTGACTAGTTGGCAACTGGGCTCTGATTGATAGAGGCACTGAATATACCAGTTAATGATGATAGTTAACTGCCAAGAATTATTTGAAATTTAAACCAGGCAGCTTGACTCTGGTCAAGGCATTGCCCTGTGGAATGAACCACCGAATGGCTATCTGTTATTTTGTTTAGCTGAAACAGGACAGGACAGGATCCTGTGTATTAATATATATAGCTTCCAGTACACCCAAATGTGCCACACTGCGATCCCAACTGACTATCTTAAATTGGTTGTCAGCATAATTTTTAGCACATTGAGGATTATTTAGCAAATGTTGTCCAGTCGCAGAATCACATCTAACGTTGGACACTGTTGAGTTATGCAAGCACAGGCTGGTTGAATATGGTCTGTGCAAGAATAAGAGAAAACTTAAGCACACAATATTAGTTATACATTTAAGGTTAGTTTTGCAAAACATTCCCCAAAAACAATCTGCTTGGTCAAACCCAGAAGTAAACACCTTCCAGGCAATGCCTTTATAGATGTCTACTATGAAATCCAGTAATATTACACAAGACAAACTGCTGTACCACATGGCTTTTATCCTTTTCCACTCTGCGGTAGAATTCACTTCAGAATAAAACTGCTTGCTACAGCCCAAGACCTTTCTGGCTTGACTATATAGGCAATTCAAACTGCATCCTCTCCCTGCCCAGAGTTTTAGCTATAAGCTCATACAGCTCTAGCTATCTCCATAGCTCCAGCTCAACAGCAACTTTAAAATAGTTTTTTTTACGTTTTCATTTCTTTTCCATTGTTCTTATACTTCTTTGAAGCTCAAACCTTTCAAAATATAAGATCTTTCATGTTTCCATCTTGTCTAGGCTTTTGGGTCAATAAAATATAATATCCCCACTACTGTTTACTTATGGAACTCCTGCAAGATGCAAACATGTTTCTTGTTCCCCTGACTCCCCTTTGATATTAAACCAAACTCTCAACTTATCTAAAAATGCAAATGTTAGATCTAACTTATTTACTTGTACCCCATACTTAACACCTCTATCCTTTTCATGTTTCCAACCCCCCCAGACAACCTGAGTCTTATCAGGCTCCTGCCCAGTTTAATTAAATCTCTCACGCACACACACAAAACACACAACCTTCTTTACAGAATAACACACTATATTCCCCAAAGTATTTTTAAAAATCCATTCTCTCACAATGTACAGCGTGAAATGATCTGATCAGGGTAGCCATTATTCCATAGGATGTCTTTGAGATCCTTATTTCAACATCAAGCTTGCATGGTAAACAAATGACTTGGGCCCTAATTATGAGGTTGCTAATAAGGCCAATCTTATAGTAGTTGGAACTGTAAGAATCCCAACGCATGTATTGACCAGTGAAGGTAGGCTTGTGGTCGAGAACCCCCTGGCAGATTCCTTAACTAGTACACCAAGGAAAGGAGTTCATTTGACTGCTCCATTTCAAACATCATTTCATGCTGTATATGTGCAATGAATGAGCTTAAAGCCATTACTTTTGGTCCTGAGAAGTGCCCAGCCTAACTCACATTACCCTGGAAGGGCATGTTATCTCTAAAATCTTTGAGCAACAGGTGAAGCTAGCTGTTTCATGCTGCTACTATGCAGTAGTAACCCAAGTAGCATTCGCCATTAACAGGATGCTGCCATCAAGCCAAAAAGACGTTCTGCCTATATCTCAAATGAGTAACGTGGTATATGAATTTCAGTTCCAGTATGATACTATGATATATAGGCCATATGTCCCAAAGACTGGTGGTTCCTATCAAACAGTGTTTGCAGCAGACAAGGTACAGACCATATTCAACCAGCCCTTGTTTGCAAAACTCAAAACAGTGTCCAACATCAGATGTAATTCCATAATTGGACAACATTTGCTAAATAATCCTCAAGTGTGCTAAGAATTATGCTGACAACTAATTTAAGATTGTCCGCCGTATGGTGCATTTGCGTGTTCTGGAAGCTACATATATTAATACACCTGGCCCTGTTCTTTGCAGACAGAACATGTACACACATTGCACCTGTTTTAGCTAAACAAAATAAGTGGTGACCATTCGCTGGCTTGTTCTCAGGGCAATGCCTTGAACAATCAATCAAGCTACCTGGTTTAAAGTTCAAACAATGCTTGGCAGTTAACTGTCAGTCACCATTGACAGTGCATTCAACTGCTCACCAATCAGTCCACTTACCAACCAATCAGCACACTCATACAGTATAAAGTTGTTGCTTCCCCTGACATTGGTACTCTTGCAATTGTCCTGATGAATGCAAGCTGAAAAGCTTCAGCAAAATGTTTTTCAGCAATACTCAAGTTCTCTGCTACCAAATGACCTTGCTGTATGTGACTTAATTGTTATGCTTGCCTACATCACACTTCAAAAATGGGTCATTAGCTGTAAAGTACTTTCAGATGTCCTGAGGTTGTGAAAGGTGTTACGTAAATGCAAGCTTTTTCCTTTGTGTTGATGGCACAGTTTTTCAGTGAGGTAACTGGAAATGGGAGTACAGCTTCTAGGAAATGTTAGCAGCAAGTCTAGTGCCACAACATAAGAGAATATTGCATGTACTCAATTTGTGTATCAGAAAGTAAAAGATTTACTGTTTAGCAGGTTCATGTATGCCCATCACAGTCTTAAATTGGACTTTGATCAATATCTTCCAGACTGGTAACATCGATTTGTCAACAGCAGACCCACAATACAGCATTGAATGACGTGCAATTTGATTTTTTTTGAGGCAGCAAAGCACAACCCAAACATAATATTAACACTACTACTTTTGACAAAATTTAGGATAATACAAGTTGCAACATCATGAGATTTGGTGTTGGTGATTGAAAGTGAGCACTGTACTTTTATGACAATCAAAACAAATCTTCATGTTATGTTCACCATTATCTCAGTATTAGCTGAGTTTTATTTAAGATTATAATAGAAATTTAGCAAGGTTGTGCTGAAGTCTAGTTTTCAGTATACCATTGTCAAGGTTGCCTGTTTACGGCTGTTCTTAAAACCATATAGCCTCTTCTTCCGAGTAGCAGGCTCACTCTAATAACTAGTAGTTCTGCCTTTCTCTTGTTTCACCTCTTGTGGTGAGTCCTAGTTGTTTTCTCTTAACTTTGAATAACCCTGTTAAGGTTAGGTGGTGTGAAGGGGAAAGCTCCCATGGCACTATTTTGAAGCAGAGCAGGGGAGTTATACCTGGTGTCTTGGTCAGTATTTATCCCTTAATTAAGACCACAAACTGCTTTAAGCTAAAGAGCAATGCAGGTATTCTGTAGTCCAGCTGTCTAAATGGTACAGATATGTTTGAGGGAATTGGGTACCCTCCAAAAGCTATGGCCACACTTTGCTGCTGATGGAGTATGCTGGAGGGTGTAATTAAAGCCTGGCAAGTTTTACATGGGCAGTTTCAACTGTGTGTCCACAAAGTCATAATTTAAAAAATGACTAGAAGGAGCATGCAGATGCAAGAAATTTTTTCCATCTTTAATTGATCATCTGTTGCATTGCCTGTGGTGTGTTGAAAGATGCTTCACCACTTTTGTGTCCTTAAAAGCGTAAAGAAGCTGTCAGTGTTATTGCCATCTGCTCCATTGTCTTATGCCATGCCAGTGGTTCAGAGCTGCATGGGTGACTGCTGTCCCACAGTCTTGAAAATACCAAGTACCTGTGATTAGGAACACTGGAAATAATGCATAATTTACCAAACGTGAAGGGAAAATGAAAATTCGTTAAATTTTATAGTGACATTAAGAAATGAACAGTTATATAAAAGTATAAGATTTAAAATTTAGTCTTTATTAAACTAATCACAACCAATTAATTTATGCAATGAATATTTATGAATTAATTTTATGTAGCTATACATGTATCTAAGATTGCTCAGAGTCAGGATTACTGGAGTCTTTATGCCATTGTTGCAGTGACTGAATAATTAGAATGCCATTTTTATTAATGTATTATGGGATTTTTACTGGTGCTTTGGAGATTGAGCTTCACAGCTGTATCTGTTATTCTGTGGAACAACAATGAACAGCCCTTATACTTATTAGCTGATCTCCTAAGACACTGCAAACCCTAAGTTGGAGAATATGGCCATTTCTTTACCTGTCTCTGGTCTTTGTGTTGGTGACTCTCTCTGGTTCGCCTATGTCTCTGCCCTCAGCTCTTTGTTTCTGTCTCCAATTTGCTTTTCTTTCATTTTCTCTTGACTGGGAGGTGGCAGATATGTCAGGCTGCATTTGGGGTGGGGATCGTAAAAAAAAAAAAGCATAATTCCCTTTCTAGCCACTTCTTTGCTCTTGTCACATCTAATCCTTTTCCTTTGTATTGTCCATTCCCTTTTCCCTCACCCTCTCATTTTTATTATTGCCCTAATCCTTTCCCTTTTGAAAGTCCAACTCTTGTATTCCCCTTGCTCCAATGTCACTTGCATCACCCTTAAATCAATTTCCATTTATACATTGTCTTTATTATAGTTAAATGCTCCAAAGCCCTTTTAAAGGAGCAAAATCAGTCAAAATTTTCCAGTGAACTAAATAAAGATCTGAAGGGCAACTGGTAAAATAGATTTTTGAGGAGGAAATTTCAGGGCTTGTAGCCTAGTTGGCTGAAGACATAACCATTGATGGTAGGGCAAAGGAAGTGGGAATTGCACAAGAAGTCAAAAGTTATAGGAGGGTTACAAATGGGAAGAGTAAAGTCCATGGAGGCAAGTCCACGTCCGTCACGGACACTATGAACCAAATGGCTTCTTTCTGTACTATAAATATTTTTGTTTCTAAAATTTGAACACCGAATGAAAAGAGTAAAATTGAGGCTCTTCATGGACAGACTGCATTTTGGCCAACAAGTACAAGAGTGATGGATGAATGGAATTTGCTTCAAGCTCAAATGGTGTTACGATCCTGGACAAGACCTGCAATTTTGTTACGATCCCATTAGGTACCAGTAACTTTTGTAAAGTAGACAAAATTTGAAATGCCAGTTACTTACTAAGAGAAAAAGCCACAAGATTCCACAGTAAACAAACAGAAGAAATTTTACTATACAAGAGACAACAAAGCAAACAGTCAATACTATCTATGTTATACCCTAAAATCCAGAATTAAATTGATAGGAGGTAAACATGAATTAACTGGCAATCTGTGGTTGAACACACCACAAACTGCACATTAAATGGCAGACGCAACCAAAACAGATCCCATGAATTTTCAGCAACCCATCCAGATGTCAGTAATCAGTGAGTCTCAAAAATTATTTGAAACTCTGTTTTCCCCATGTGGATTTCAGCTCCTCTCTTTCGAGGATATAGCCCTCGATTTCCCTCAGAACCTGCTCCAACTTATTACTATTTCTGCCTGCAATGAATTGTCAGGCAACTGGACTCCAGCTTAGATTGCCCCTATGACTACTCACCTCCCAGTTACTCAGTCTCTTCTCCCAAGACTGCATCCTACTGGGTTGACCAGGCTACACCCCAGCACCTGATGACTTGCATGATTTCAGGTATGCAGCTGTACTGAGCAGACTGTACCTCACCATCACCTCTCTGATCATCAGCTACTGCTCATCATGGTTTCTCTTCATCTCAATTGCCAGCTTCATGGAGCAGGCAGCTTCATTTCACTTCAGCATCCCTGAGCTATCAACTGCTGCTGGGCTGCTCTGAGCCCCATTTGCATGGAGCTAACAACAGCACTTCTGCTGCTTCTTCAGCTCCTGACTAACCTTGGCATGTGGGCTAATTAATTTGTGCTAAAACTCCAATCAGCTGAGCAGCTTTTGTGCTGCACACCCCACATAGGCGCACTGCTGATCCATCTCTTTCAGGTTGTAGTTCACAAAGTAGTTTACTATTCTCATTAAGCACATGATGCATTGCAGTCAGGGCGCCATCCAGTTGCTTAAGAAGAACCACTTTGTTTTCTGGCTTCTGGACAAACTCCTTAAATTGCTTCATTGGAGCCAGCCAACAAAGGGAATCTGGAAACTGTGCATGTGAGGCCTATCACCCTGCTGAGCTTGCATTGGAGCCTTGGGCATGTCAGAAGCTGTAGTCCTGGGCCCGAAAGCACTCAGCGTGAACTCAAGAGTACAGATTCGCTCATGATGTGAGCAGCAGAGTTTTGAGTGAGAGAGAAAGTTTATGGGAGGCCAGAAGAAGACAGGTTGGCCAGGAAAGCATTGGAAGCAGCCAACACTTTGATTTTCAACAGTAGATAGGCTGGGATAAGGTTGATATTGCAGAAGTGCTTTTGGAGAAGGTATAGAGTCAGAAGCTAGTTTTTGGGGCCAATGTTGTGAACGGTTTGATTTGGCTTGACACCGTGACCGAGAGAGGGAGTTAAGTTTGTGATGGTGACCAAAGATAATGTGTTCTGTCTTCCCAGTATTTAAAATTGGAAGAAATTTTGGCTCACCAGGGATCAGATGTCAGACAAGCAGTATGACAATACAGAGGTAGTGGAGAGGTTGAGAGAGGTGATGGAGAGGTAAACCTGGGTGCCATCCACCTGCACATGGAATATGCGTTTTCAGAAGTTTAAAAATTCATTCATGGGATTTGGGCGTCGTTGGCTAGACCAGCATTCATTGCCCTTGAGAAAGTGGCGGCAAGATGCCGTCTTGAACTGCTGCAGTCCTTGTGTTGTAGGATCACCCACAGTTCTGTTAAGGAGTTTCAGGATTTTGGCCCATCAGCAGTGAAGGAACAGAGATATAATTCCAAGTCAAGATTGTGTGTGGCTTGGAGGGAACTTGCAGGTGGTAGTATTCCCATGCATCTGCTGCCCTTGACCTTGGTGGTAGAGGCTAGGATTCTTGGTGAGTTTCTGCAGATGTCTGAAAGCCTTGCATCCACTGAGTCTACCCACCTCCTATATGTTCAGAAGCCATTCTGCCCTCATAGATTTCTCCTTGCCAATTGCTTCATATTTGCAGGTACTTCCAGGTATTATGAAACTGCTGAGTCAAATCAAATCATTTTAACAAGATTGAGAAGATCAGAGTTTGTGGGAAAATGATAGTGGGGGGAAGCTATATAAGATAATGCTCATAATGCTATTTTGTTTCTGTCCTCTCCACCCTTTGACATTTTTAGCCTCTTCAATTTTGTTTGCTAAGTGTGGGAAAACTTTTGTGTCTCATTTTGAAATGAGAAGTGTATCCCTCCACAGCTTAGCAATGCGAATCAGGGTCTGCAGTCATCAATCAAAAGATTCACAACTTCAAATAATGGCTGAAAGCAAAGAAGCTTGGAAGAAATCTGAAATCCTAAATCTCAATATACCAATTACATAAACAATCACAATTATCTTAGTCCTTTTATTGGGCTGCTGCATCATATACTGAATATTTTTAACTGGCCAGAGCAAAAGATCTCAACCTTTGAGCAAACTTCTAGAACAATTCAAAGAAAAAAGTTTAATGCAAAAGCAAAATACTGTGATTGCTGGAAATCTGAAATAAAAATAAAAAATGCTGGAAATGCTCAACAGGGCAGGCAGCATCTGTGGAGAGGAAAACTGAGTTAACGTTTCAGCCTTGCATCAGAGCTGGAAAAGGTTAAAAGATGTAACAGGTTTTGGGCAAGTGCAGAGACTGGGAAAGGGGAAGGGGAAGCAAGAACAAAGGACAGGTCTGTGATAAGTAGGGGAGATTAAATGATAAAAGAGATAATGGTACAAGACAAAAGGACATGGTAGCAGAACAAATGAAGAAACAAAGTGGATAGTGGAGGTATTTTGCTCCCCCAATATAGAAGACAAGCCATTGTGAACCGTGAATGCATTATATAAGTAAATTGCCCTTTCACCCGCAGCATCTATTTGAAACCTTGGTGGTGAGAAGGGAGGAGGTTAAAAGGCAATGATTGTGTTTTCTGCCCTTGTATGGGAAGGGAATGGTGATCGTGATGACTTGAGGAATAGACCTAGGTGTTACAGAGGCAATACTTGCTTCATAATGTTAAAAGGGAAGGGAAAGATATGTTTGGCATCAAGCTGGAGGTGGTAGACATAGTAAAGGATGATTCATTGAACGTGAAAGCTGGTGTGTTGGAAGGTAAGGGCAAGTGGAGGCCTATCATGATTCTGGGAGTGAAGGGCAAGGGCGAGAACAGAAATATAGAGAAATAGAGCGGACATGGTCAAAGGTCCTACTCACCAAGCACCACCATAGTGGAGGGAAAAGAAAGAAGTGCTGGTCTTGAAGATAGCATCATCACAACAGATACAATGGAAACTGAGAAACTCAGTGAATGGATCTCTTAATGAAAATTTTGTTGGTTGACAAAGCATCTGTTGTAACTTGTACAGTGTGTGCCAAAGGTCTTGCTAAAATGTTATATGACAACTTTAGAACCTCTGTCCGTTATTACATGAATAAATCTGACTTTTTCATAACTAATTGGCTGCTCACTTCAAAAGCCTAACTATTCAAAAAAAAAGTTGCGCTTGCATATAACTGCAAAAAAAACCAAAAGTTCTGTGGCTCACTATCTTGATATTGACTTTAACACCAGTGGGTGGCTTTTCAATTATTTCTGCACATGAAGCCCAAAACAATGCTGATTTGATAAAAGTTATTGGTGAATCTTGTTATTTTAAATGGCATGCTAACCTTTTTACTTTTTAAAATGTGCCAGTCTGATGGTGGTGGAGTTTTCAAAGGATTCTCTGGTCTGTCTTCATCAACTGGAAATACTGGCTTTGGAGGATTTGGAAACGGTTCTGGTTTCAAGCCTTTGCAGGGGTTATCCAATGGAAGCAATGCATCATCCTCCTCTTCGACGTCTGCGCTTTGTTGTGCTACTGACGTAAATGATACAGTAGGTAAGTAGAGCCAAGTACTAACTGCTGAGTCCATTTTTTAACAAAGATGTATTCTAGATGTACTATTTCTCTCCCCCTTCGTTTATGTAGAGACTTTTGGGCTCTTCACTTAAGACTAGGTAGTGTTGAAAAGTTGAGCAATATATGATGATCAAGTGTTGCATCATTTGCATTTATGAATTTCTATATTTAAACCAATGCATTTTGAGCAAATTGCTTTCTGACTATAGTTTCCACATTTGGAAACTGGCCATTCAATGCAATCATTCTTTGTCAGCATGTACCCTCCATGTGAGCAAATGGTTCAAATCACACTTAGCTGCCCTGTTCCTATATCCTTTTGAAGACCAAAAGGTGAACCTATCACTTCACCCACTTATCCAATTTAATTGTGAATGTTGACATAGTTTCTGCCTTAATTACTAACCCTGAAAATGAATTCTACATCCTTGGAACTGTGTGAAGAAGATTCCCTCTTCTAAATCTTTCACTGTTAAATGTATCTATTCCTCCTCCACCTAGGGCTTTTAATTACTTCTTCCATCTACTCTCGTGCTTTCATAATTTTAAACAGTTCCATCAAACCACACAGTAATCTGTGAAAATCATTTTAAGGTTTCCTTATACCAGGCTGCATCCTAGTGAACATGTACCCTTGCTATAGTATCTATCCTTCCTGTAGTGTGGAGCCCAATATGGACATTGTCCTCTGAGGTCTTATTCAGATTTTATATAGGCTCATCATTACCTCTTGGATTTTATTTCTATACTGTTGAGGGAAAACCTAGAATTCAATTAGCCTTTTTTTGAAACAGACTTTGCAACCTAAGGTGCTGCTTTTTTAAATTTTATGTGAACTTCCAAGTCCTTCTGCTCTTCCACAGGACTAAGTTACTTTCATTCAGCATATAATTACAGCTATTTATTTTCTACTGAATGCATCACTTCACATATTGGCGTTGAATTCAGTCTTTCACTTTTTAGCTATTTGCCCCCAATTTTTATCAATGTCTGTAGTTTTCTTTAGCCTTAAACCTTACTTCCTGCCTTGATATCATACAAATTTTGACATATTTTAGGCTGGCATCCAAATATATGCAATGCACCAAAGTGATCTCAACACCAAGTAGAACCCATTTTGGGCTCAACTTCATTTTTTTAAATGATTAAATTATTTGTATGTTGTTGCTTGAGGCATTTATTTGTTCATGTTCATGTTAATGTATGCTGAACAGTTGCTGAAATATTTCGCTATTACATGCCATGTGTTTTGAAGAATGGGGAATCCAAAAGCATTGAATAGATCTGGTATTTGCGAGGAAGTTTCTACTTATTTAGACAAGTAGTGTGTAACCCTATATTTTGCGCATAATGGATGTTATGTGCCTTCTATATTTTTTTAAATGGGCTCCTGTTGTAAAAGGAAGTCCTGATCTATGAAGACTCCTGGGAAAACTCAGATTGCGAAATAAAACCTATTAAATTGTTCTATTTTATAGGCTCTTTCCTGTCTAATGGTCCTCCATCAAACCCCTTGGCAAAAGGCGAAATAGGTACAAAAGCAAATGGTGTTAATCAAATTAACTCTCGGAATAAAATGGGCTGCACTGAATACAACAAACAACTAGCAGCATTGAATTGTTCAGTCCGAGACTGGATCACCAAGCATGTCAATGAGAATCCACTTTGTGATTTGACCCCAATCTTCAGAGACTACGAGAAGCATTTGACAAGCATTGAGCAGAAATATGGTAGCAGTTCTGACAGTGGTTCAGAGAGTGACACAAGCAGCAAGAGGCCAGAAAAGCAATCTGTTAACACATTCGGTGTTTCCAAAACATCACAGGGGACAACCCCACCATCTTTATTCTCATCTGCCAAAAGCAATGACATTATTCCACTCACTTCAGAAATAAAGCCTGTGACTACAGGGGGAAATAGTGGAAACACCAGCTTCCTCTTTGGGAAAACAGTGGAAAAGCCTCCTTTATCCAGCTTTTCTTTCAACAGTGGTACATCAGGCTCATTATTTGGAAAAGATCTGAACCAAGAAAAGACTGGTACTCCAACATTTTCCTTCACAGCATCAGAAGAAATAAAAGACAGTGAACATAAAGGTATGGATATTGTATAACTTTTTAAAATAAACCATGTTTATATTTAAATAAATCTAATGGTCCTAAAGCTGAGGTATAATAGCACAGTGGAACCTATGCTATCAGCCATAATGGAGGGGCTCCCTTCTTTCACTCCCCCTGTCCTTCTATCAATAAAAGGAAATTATGGACTTGGAGTTTCCAAAAATTTAATCTTGCATATATATTACAGCAATGCACTAAGCATTGGAATAAAAACAAGTATGGTATTTAACTTATCTTTCTCAAATGTTCATGGAGATTGTGTGTAGACAGGAGTTTGTTGTTGCTGCTTAAAATGAGTTTAACCCTGACCCAGCTTCATATATGTTTTTGATGGCTGCATTCTGAGCTGCTTGGCAAAGGAATTCAAATAGCAGGACACTATCCCATAATCACAATTGTTACAACACAGAAGGAGGCCATTCTGTCCATTGTGTGTGTGTTGACCTAGTGCCTCCTCCCTGTAGCCCTGCACATTCTTCCTTTTCTGATGTCAATCCAATCCCCTCTTCAATGCCTCGACTGAACCTACCTCCAATACACGGTCAAGCAGTGCATTCCAGATCTTAACCACTCACTGCGTGGAAAAGTTCCTCCTCGTATCTTTGTTGTTTCTTTTGCCAATTACCTTCTTGATCCTTCCATCAATGGGAACAGTTTTTCGCTATCTGTCCAGACCCTCATGATTTTGAATACCTCTATCAAATCTGTTCTCAATCTTCTCTTTTCCAAGAAAACCAGTCCTGACTTCTCCAATCTATCTATGTAACCGAAGTTCCTCATCCCTGGTACTACTCTTGTGAATCTTTTCTGTATCTCTCAACTATGGCACCCAGAACTAAACCCAGTTGAGGCTGAACCACTTTTATACAAGTTTAGCTTAACCTCTTTGTTCTTGTACTCTGTATCCCTATAAATAAGCCTAGCATGCTTTATGCTTTATTAACTGCTCTCTCAAGCTGTCCTGCCATCTTCAATGACTTATGTATGTATACACCCAGGTTGCTTTGCTCCTGCACTCCTTATAGAATTGCACCCTTTATTTTTTATCTCTCCGTGTTCTTCCTACCAAAATGAATCACTTCACACTTCTGCACATTAAACTTTATCTGCATGTCAGCCCATTCTACCAACCCACCTATGTACTTTTGAAGTTCTACACTATCTTCCTCACAGTTCACAATGCTTTCAAGTTTATAAATCAGGGAAAGCAAGGGTCCTAACACCAGCCTCTGGGGTGCTCCACTACAAATCTTTTTGCAGTCCTAAAGACATCCACTAACCACTGCACTGTTTCCTATCATTCAGCTAATTTCAGATCCATGTTGCCATTGCCCCTTCTATTCCATGAACTGTAACTTTGTTCACAAGTCTGTTGTGCAGCAATTTATTAAACACCGTCTGGAAGTCCATGTACACCACAACAATGGCATTAACCTCCTCAACCCTCTCTGTTAACTCTTCAAAAAAAAACTCAAACAGGTTAGTTAAACATGATTTGCCTGTAACACATTCTTGCTGGCTATCCTTAAATAACCCACATTTGCTCAAGGGACTATTCATTTTGCTCCAAACTAGAGTTTCTAAAAGCTTCCCCACCACCAAAATTAAACTGACTGGCCTGTAGTTGCTGGGCTCATCTTTACACCCTTGTTTAAAAAAGGTTGTAACATTTGCAATTCTCCAATCCTCTGGCTCCACCCCTGAATTGAAGGAAGACTGGAAAATTATGGCCAGTGCCTCTACAGTTTCCCCTCTCACTTCCCTCAGTATCCTTGGATGCATCTCATCCAGTCCTGGTCCCTTTTATGTACAGACAGCCTATCCTTTCCTTATCAATTTTAAACCCTCCAGTGCCTGAATTACCCCGCCTTTCACCATGACCTGCATAGCAGCATCTTCCTTGCTTAAGACAAAGGCAAAGTATTTAGTTAATACCTCAGCTGTGTCCCCTGTCTCCATGCGAACATCCCCTTTATGCTTCCTAATTGGCCTTACTACTACTTTTACCACCCTTTTGTTATTTAAACATCAATAAGAGACTTTTGAATTTCCTTTTATATTAGCTGCCATGCGCTCTCTTAGCTTCTGTTATTTGCTTTTTCACTCCCCCTCTATATGCAGCCTAGTTCTTGGTTGTATTATCCACCTGACATCTGTCATAAACACTTTTTTCCTTCTCAATCTCTATCTCTTTGTCATCCGGGGAGCTATGGATTTGTTTGTCCTACCTTTCCCCCTCATGGGAATATAACTTGATTGTGCCTGACCCATCTCTGTAAAGCAGCCCTTTGCTTAGTTACCATTTTGCCTGCCGACCTTTAATTCCAATTTATCTGGGTTAGATCCTCCTTACCACATTGAAGTTGGCCCTCCGCCAGTTAATTCTTACTCTGGACTGCTCCTTGTCCTTTTCCATAGCCAGCCCAAACCTTATACAATGATTACTGTCCCCTAAATGTTCTACTGACACTTGATTCACTTGGCTCACCTCATTCCTATCATCTGTGGGTATAGTGTCAAACAGAGCATCAAGATGTTGATGGATAATATGAATACTTGGAGACATTGTGGCAAAAAAAGCAAGCTTGGGAAGAAAGGGTGACTGGACCTATGGTTACGAAAACCCTTCACCACTAAAATTTTCCTTAGCTCGTTTATGGGTCTGTTGTACATTGATTAATTATCAATTCCATTATCGCTGTATTATGCAGCTAACAAAGTAGAATGTGAAATAGATTAGCCATTTTTTTGTCCAATTATTGCTCTGGAAGGCATGTTGGGTTTCTTCTAAGCTGCTTATGGAGCATTTTTAGTTGCAGCTATTTCTTTGTTAAGACAAATTTTTGGTATTGCAGTATCATTTATGTAATTGGTAACCAGTACATGTTTCAAAGTCCAAATTTTGTTTTTGTACCATCTAAAATTGAAGTTTGAATATTAACCTGGCACTAAGTTTTTAACCTTGTGCAAGTAAAATTAGATCTACCACATATTGCTGGAGTTGAAGCAGGGCTTGATCAATGCTGTTGATAAATACATAGTTACCAAGTGGCCGTGCTCACTCTTATGGTTGTCACGTTCTGATTTCATCTGATAAATGCCATGTCCCTGCGCAACTTAGGTGAAATGCTTGGTGAAGCAGCAGTTTTTCGCCCCACATCACAACAATATTTGTTCCTCGTTACATTCCACTGTCGTCACTTCCCCTTTCATGAAAGTATTTATTTCTTTGTGAGTTTGCCTTTAAAGCTCATCCTTATTTTTATATAAAAGCAAAAAAGTTCTCGAGTCACATGGACTCGAAACATTAACTCTGTTTTTCTCTCCACAGGTGCTGCCAGACCTGCTGAGTTTTTTGCAGAATTTTTTGTTTTTATATTATATAGAATATTTCCTTTCATTATTTGAATTTTTAGTAATTTTATTTAAGTCTTAGGGAAGATTTTACTGGCATGGTGCTTACACTAGGTGTCACTAGTGAAACCTCTAAATTTCAAAACGTAGTTGAAAAACTAATTGGAAGTGTACTAGTCTGAAACAGCCCATACTGTTTCGCACTTGGCCATTGCAACAATATCTACCTCCAGCTAGATTAGAAGCTTGAATCCCTCCATTAATGCAGTTAGACTTTATAGTTCCTGACAGACAAAACAATCTATAAATTGCCCCTGCTATAAAAGTAACCTGTCACATTTGTCTCGCATATACCAAATTTTACAGGACACTTGACTGCAAGAGGATGCACAAAGGCATAATCACTGTTTTTCCCTATACCAGGTTATTGCTATTTCATTAATGTTTGTCTTCTAACCCACTGGGGGGGGGGGTGGGGGGGGGGGGGGGGGGGGGGCGGGGAGGGGGGGAGAGAGAGAGAGAGAGAGAGAGAGGGAAGGTACTGTTAGCACTCTTGCTATTTTGCCGGAAATAGTTGAGCACTGCTGATTTTCTAGCACATGTGGGGGGAATTGGGCTTCCAGTACATTCTAGCCAGTAGCCTGATGACACAAATAAGAAACAATCAACAAAGTTTTATCAGTTAATGTCTCTTTCTTTCCTGCAGGAATAACCTGTTTCCATGTTATAACCTCTATGTATAAATGCTGTTCACAGAGCCTTAACACAGTTTAAACACAGGATTATGCTTCTGAATGGGGACTTTCTTATTCATTCTACAGATCTGTGTAGTAGCAACATTAGCAATAGCTCTTTCATGGCTTCTGTTGGGAAAGCATGTACATCATTCCAGTCCAATGTAGTTCTTACCACCTGAATGTATACAGGGCCCATAAGTAGCCCTATCCATGCAGCATCAATCCATTCATTGGTCATGCTGTAGTTGAAGTCTCGCCTCCAAGTCAAAAGGTTGTGGGATCAAGCCCTGTTCACAAACTTGAGAATATAATTTAGGATGGTGCTTCGGTGTGAGACAATATCAGCCAAGGACACCAGGGAATTCAAGATAGTATAAGGTTCTGCTATAGCTTCACTTCCTCAGAATGCTGCTTTCATATAGACGTGAAGACTCTATTCAGGAAAGCAAAGTTCATAAACTGGTGAATTAGAGTGGAGTTTGTCATGCATAATCAACCAGTTCAAGCTTTCAGCTCTACAGTTGGCCTTTAGACATGTTGAAACTGTCTTGTGCAGGGCATGACACTGCTTTTTGGACAGACAGCATAGCAGTTGTCCAGAACGTAACCATTTTGGCATGTTCTATGTCTTCCTATTTTTCTTATCCCATTCTGCTGCCACTTTTGGTACACATACTTGGCACAACATCTGCCTGAGATTTGAATCGCTCTTAGTCATCTGGCAATTCAGTGATGCAAAGCTACTGTACATGTTTTTAAAAAAACTTAAGTTAGATGACATTACTTCAGCTGAATTGCTGTGTAGGTATCAGGATTGGGATGGGACATTCTCTCATTCGCTCAGTGTGATTTTTTTTTTATTTTCCCTAATCTCCAGGGTTACAAAAATCAGGATGGAAGGATGAAGGCTGATTCTGATAAACTCATGCTAACCTCACAAATGATAGTTTTGGACATCTAGCTATGTCTGCCCAATTGTGTGTCAGCTTTAGCTCAGCTGGGAGCACTTTTGTCTCTTAGAAGGTTGTGGGTACAAGTTCCATTTAAGGACTTGAGCACAAAAATCAAGCTGACACTCCAATGTGGTATTAAGGAACACCACATTGTTGGAGTTGCTATCTTTTGGATGAAAAGTTAAACCAAGATTTCCATTGCCTCCTCAAGTGGATGTATAAGATCCCTTGGCACTATTTTGAAGAAGAGCAGGAAGTTAATCCACTGTACTGGCCAATATTTATCCCTCAATTTCACATAAACAAATTACCTGGTCATTATCACATTGTGGAAGCTTGCTGTACACAAACTGCAAACTGGCTGCTGTATTTTCTGCATTACAACAGTGACTACACTTTGAAGTGCCAAATTGGCTAAGAAACACTTTAGGATGTCCTGTGATTGTGAAAGGAATTCTATAAAGGCAAGTCTTCTTCTTTCGATTTCACTACGCCAAAGGATAGCCCTGCTCTCGCCCATCATTATGGGCCCTACAGCTGGAATTGTTTCCCTGTTGCCAACTTGCTTCAGAGAGAATGATTAAGATAAGACAGGAAAAGAGAGCTTATGACAGTCACAAAAAGCTTAATGCTGTAGAAAGCCTAGGGGAGTACATAAAGTACAGGAGTGAAGTAAAACAAAAAATTGGGAAAGCAAAGACAGGATATGGAAAATATTGGCACGTAAAATCAAAGAAAATCCAAAGATGTTTTACCAGTACATCAAGAGCAAGAGAATAACTAAGGAAAGGTAGGGCCTGACAGAGATGTGCGTTGATGCTGATGATGTGGGCAGGGTTCTCAATGAGTACTTCATCTCTATCTTTGCTAAGGAGAGGGATGATGCAAGCACTCTAGTTAAAGAGGAAGTATGTGAAATATTAGATACAATTAGCATAGTGAGAGAGGAGGTACTGGAGGTACTGACATCTTTGAAGGTGGATAAATCACCGGGACTGGATGGATTATATCCCAGGTTGTTAAAGGACGCCAGGGAGGAAATATGCTCCATGTCATTTTCTGATCCCCACTAGATACAGTCAAGGTATCAGAGGATTGGAGGTACCAATATATAAAAAGGGTGTGAGAGATGGGCCAGAAAATTATAGGTCTTTGGTGGTGGGCAAATTATTGGAAACAATTCTGCGACACAGGATAAACTGTCACTTAGAAAGGCACGGATTGATCAGGAATAGCCAGCATGGTTTTGTTAGGGGAGGATCGTGCCTTACTAACTTAATAGAATTTTTTGAGGAAGTAACAAGGAAGATTGATGAGGCTAGTGTATTGAATGTTGTCTACATGGATTTTAGTAAGGCATTTGACACAATTCCATATGGCAGACTGGTCAAAAAGTGAGATCCCATGGTATACAAGGGAAGGTGGAGAGTTGAATCCAAAATTGGAAACAAAGGGTAATAGTTGATGGATGTTTTTGTGAATGGAAACTGTTTCCAGTGGTGTTCCAAGGGCTCAGGGTTGGGACCCTTGCTGTTTGTTGTACTATTAATGATTTGGACTTAAATGTGAGAGGCATGATTGAGAAATTTGCAGATGACACAAAAATTGGTCATGTAGTTTATAGTGAAGAGGATAACTGTTGTCTCCAAATTGATATAATTGGTTTGGTTGAGTGGACAGAAAAGTGGCAAATGGATTCAATCTGGAAAATTGAGGTAATGCATTTGGAGAAGGCAAACAAAGCGAGGGATTGCTCATTAAACAGGAGGATATTGAGAGGGCTTGAGGAAGTGAGAGACCTTGGAGTGCATATCCATGAAGGTGAAGGGACAGGTGGATAAGTTGGTAAAGAAAGCATATAGAATACTTTCCTTTATTGGGCGAGGTATTGAATACAAAAGCAGGGATGCATCGATGAAACTGTAAAACGTTGGTTAGGTCACAGCTGAAACTTCGTGTGCAGTTCTGGTCACCATATTACAAGAAAGACATAATTACTCTGGGAAGAGTGCAGAGGAGATTCACAAGAATGCTGCCAGGCCATGAAAATTGCAGCAGAGAGGAAAGATTGGGTAGGCCAGGGTTGTTTTCCTTAGAATAGAGGAGGCTGAGAGGTGACCTAACTAATGTACAAAATTGAGATGCCTAAATAGAGTAGACAGGAAAGACCTGTTTCCTCTAGCTGAGGAGTCAACTACCAAGGGGCATAGATTTTAGGTGATCGGTAGAAGGATTATAGGGGACATGAGGAAAAACATTTTCAGTCAGAGGTGGTGGGCATCTGGAATTCATTGCCTAAATTGGTCGTTGAGGCTGAAACGCTCAACCCATTTAAAAGGACCTGGATCTGCACCTGAGGTGCTGTAACCCACAAGACTATGGACCAGGTGCTGGAAAATGGGATTAAAAATGAATGGCTCTTTACTTTTTTGGCTGGATAGGCCACGATGGGCTGAATGGCCTCTTTCTGCATTTTGCTATGGTTCTATTAGGCTTTAGTTCACCATTGTTAGTCATTGTGTAAATCATTCACTGATTGCAAAGTGGAAGAAATTGATTTAATGGCATGCATTCAAAGATAGCTTTTTCGATAGGTTCATTCTAGTTTTTGAAATTTTTTTCACATATCCTATCCAGCAACATAAATCTGGTTCCATTTATGGTTAAGAGAGGTATTTTAAACAGAATATACTAGAAATACTCAGGTCAAACAGCATCTATGGAGAGACAGACAGTTAATATATCAGACTGTTTTCTTTGCGTCATGTTTGTAGAACATATATTTGATGAAGATAATATGGAATTTGCTTTCTAGTTGACAGCTTTTTGTTTGAAATTGGGATTTAAACATAGCCTCCACCAGCTGCTATATTTGTTTTTGGAACTTCATCACAATTTTAACTTAAACTCCAATTCTGGCTTTTTGGAAGAATGCACTCTTAGTTTTAACTCAAGGTCAAATTCAAGGCACTGGTTGTTGATCATCTCTATTTGATCTTGCATTCTGTCCAGTTTGATGGACATGGATAATTCTGTTGTTGGTAAATGATCTGGCAACTGGGACCTCCAATGTTCTGCAAAGATCTCCCTCCTTGTCATACAAATTTACTGCATTAATCTCCTGTTTGAAGAATGAAAATGAAGAAAGTATACCTATCTTTATGGTGCAATCTGTATTTTTTTTAAATATGCATTCTCCAAACATTAGCGCCTCTCATAACAACAGGAATTCACCAAGGCTCCTTCGACAGGACCTTCCAAACCCTGTGGTAATCATGGATAACATTCGGGAGCAATAGCCATTTTCATTTTCCTTCGCTAGCTTTGCGTCCTAAGTCCTCACCCCTGGGGCCCTGCCTTCTTGCCTTCCTTCTGTCACATTTCTGGACCCTGGAAGCTTCTCCATGCCAGATTTTATATGCTTCCTTCCTATTTGCTTGTTCTGTTGTAACCATTTTCACCTCCTCTGACTCATCTTTTGTCTCTGTAATTTTCTTATTATTAACATGTTGCCATTTGTCACTTGAATTTTAATCTACCCTCCATCTTGCAAAAACACAACAGGAAAAGCAGCCCAACCATGGCTAATACAAAAAGAAAATTAAGCGTATTATTAGATTTAAAGAAGAGTCATATAAAGTTGCTAGAAAAAGTAACAAGCCTGAGGATTGGGAGCAGTTAGAATTCCGCAAAGGAGGACCAAGAGATTGATTAAGATGGAGAAAATAGAGTGTGAGAGTAAACTTGCAAGGAACATAAAAGCAGGCTGTAAAAGCTTCTATGAGTATGTAAAAAAAAATTAGTGAAGGCAAATGTAGGTCTCTTATAATTCTCCCTTACAGAAGAATTTATACTAGAGAACAAGGAAATGGCAGAGCAATTAACAACTACTTTAGTTATGTCTCTACAGAGGAAAACACAAATAACTTCCCAGAAATGCTAGGGAACCAAGGGTCTAGTGAGAAGGAGGAATTGATGGTAATTAGTATTACTAAAACAAATAGTGCTGGAGAAATTAATGGGACGGAAAGCCAATAAATCCCCAGGGCCTGATAATCTACATCGCAGGGTACTAAAAGAGGTGACCATGGAAATAGTGGATGCATTGGTTGTTATCTTCTAAAAATTCTGTAGATTCTGGAACAGTCCTGTCAGATTGGAGGTGGGAAATATAACCCCACTATTTAAAAAGGAGGGAGGGAGAAAACAGCGAATTACAGACCAGTTAGCTGAACATCAAAAATATCAACGGGACTGGACAAAGTCAACATAGATTTATGAAAGCAAAATTATGTTCAACAAACCTGGAGTATTTTGAGGACATGGGAGAAACAGTGGATGTGGTGTATTTGGATTTTCAGAAAGCTTTGGATAAAGTCCCACATAACAGTTTAGTGTGTAAAATTAAAGTGTATGGGATTGGGGGTAATATCTTGGCATGGATTGAGAATTGGTTAGTAGACAGGAAACTGTGGGAATAAATGGGTCTTTTTTTTTTGGAGTGGCAGTGACTAATAGGGTACAGCAGAGATCAGTGCTTGGGCCCCATCTATTCACAATATATATCAATGATTTGGATGAGGGAACCAAATGTAATATTTCCAAGTTTACTGACAACATGAAACTTGGAAATTTGAGCAGTGACGAGGGTGTTGAGAGGCTTCAAGGCAATTAGGACAGGTTGCGTGGACAAATAAATGGCAGGTGCAGTATAATGTGGATAAGTGTGAAGTTATCCACTTCAGTAGGTAAAACAGAATGGCAAAGTATTTAAATGGTGATAGATTGGGAAATGTTGATGTACAAAGGGACCTGGGTGTCCTTGTACAACAATCACTGAAAGCAAGCATGCAGGTGCAGCAAGCAGTTAAGGCGGCAAATGGTCTGTTGGCCTTCATTGCAAGAGGATTTGAGTACAGGAGCAAGGATGTCTTACTGCAGTTGTACAGGACATTGATGAGACCACACCTGGAGTATTGTGTGCAGTTTTGGTCTCCTTACCTAAGAGAGAATACACTTGCCATAGAGAGAGTGCAGTTAAGGTTCACCAGACTGATTCCTGGGATGGCAGGATTGTTGTATGAGGAGAGATTGGGCTGACTATGCCTGCATTCATATGAAAAAATCCAACCATCTCCCCATGACATTCAATGCCATTACCATTGCTTATTCCTCCACTATCTGCATCCTGGGGGTTACCATTGACTAGAAACTGAACTGAACCAGCCATACAATTTATATAAACAAAAGTTGTGAATTCTGAGGCAAGTAACTTATTGTCTACCATATAAAAGGCACAAGTCAGGAGTGTGATGGAACACTCTCCATTTGCATGCATGTGTGGCTCTAACAGTGCCAAGAAGCTTAACACCATCCAGGACAAAATAATCCACTTGATTGGCATCCCATCCATCACCTTTAAAATTCATTCCCTTCACTACCAACACAGTGTGTCAGTAGTATGCACTATATAAAAGATGCACTGCAGCAACTCATCAATGCTTTTTCAACGGCAACTTCCAAACCTGTGACCGCTACCACTTAGAAGGACAAGGGCAACAGGTACATGGCAACACCATCGCTTGAGTTGTCACCACCACCAGCGCGCCCCCCCCCCCCCAAAAAAAACCCCAAGCCGGACTTGGAACCATATTACTGTTCTTTTATTGTTGCTGGAACAAAATCCTGGAACTTCCTAACAACACTGTAAGTGTACATACACCGGATGGACTGCAGGGGCTTAAGACATGGCTCACCACCAACTTTTGAGGGCAGGTAGATATGGACATGACCTGAGAGGTTATGCCTATAAGGGAAGTTGAACAGTCTGGAATTCCTTCCTCTAGAAGTAGATGAAGGGGTGACTTGAAGTCTTTAAAATCATGGAAGGATTTGATAGGATAGATATGGTGATAATGGCCCAGAATCTTTGCTCCCCGGATGTAACCCCTCGAGCTTTGGGAGATCCCTCAGAAGTCCCCTTGCACTGACTACATGGAATCGCATGGGAAATTTGGACTTCCGATGGGCAATTCACCTATATCTGAAACTGAGTTAAAGTCAGAAACTTTAAATGGTTCCAACTTATTGACCAGAATAGTTAACCAGAAAAAGTTAGAAGGATTGAAACCAGCTCTAACTCCTGGATAACCATATCTGACCCTCTTTTTTTCTTCCCCCCCCCCCGCCAACCACAGTAAACCACCTGACTATTTCTCCCCCACCACCCCAAACTTACTGACTACCACCTCCCCTCCCCCAACCTTCTGACACCTCACTGGGCCCCCAATGAGCACTCCCCACCAACCTACCCCTCACCCACTTACCTTCTCTCTGTAGCTTCTCAAAGTGGCTTTGGGATCTTTAAACTTATGAATATGCCGTAAAAAGGGAACATGGTGTGGCTTGGCTTCCCCCAACACTCCTGCTTTTTGAAGGAAGGACTCCTAGAACAGGTACACTCCACTTTTCTGGGGAGACCCTGTTTGGAAGTCCAGGTGACAAATGTGAAACTACAATTGTGGAGCTCCGGTGTTAGGTAAGTAAATCAGTGCAAAGTGGAAATCCCACAGCGATTGCCATTCTTCGGAAGATTCGGCCTATGTTTCCACTTGTGGAGAGACCAGAGCTAGGGTCCATAAATATAGACACTAATAAATTCAGCAGGAAATTTAGAGGTGTTAGAATATGGAGCTTGCTACCATAAGGAATTGTTGAAATGAATGGCCTAGATGAACTTAAGGGAAGTTAGATGGGCATGTGAGGGAGAAAGCAATAGAAAGATGATGATCTCTACAACTGTCTACAGCATGCCCACCTTCACTGGTCAGTATATGCATTGGAATTCCTACAGTTTCATGCGCTATGAGATTGGTCTTATTGGCAACTGCGAAAATCGGGTCTGAGTCAGTTGTTCACATGCAAACTTGACGCTGAAATAGGGCACATGAAAACTATTCTGTGAAAAATGGCTACCCTGATAAGATCATTGCTCGCTGTATGTCACGCAAACTCATGGGCCTAGGACTACTGCTTTTGGTCCTGAAAACTGCTCAGTCTACCTCAGATTACCCTGGAAGGGTAAGGTATCTCAAAAATTTGTGCAACTCGTGAAGCTAGCCAGTTCATGCTGTTACTATACAGTAGCAGCATGGGTGGTATTCTCCACTAACAGGATACTGTCATCAAGCCAGAAAGACATTCTGCCTATCACATAAATGAGTAACGTGGTATATGAATTTCATTGCCGGTATGATGCTAGATATATAGGCCAATGACTGACAGATTGTGTAAAACAGCACATCCCTTCGGCTGTTCGCAGCAGACAAAGTACAGATCATATCCAACCAGCCTGTGCTTGCAAAACCCAAAACGTGTCCAATGTTAGTTGTGATTCCACAATTGGACAACAATCCTGACTGTGCTAAGAATTACACTGAAACCAATTTAAGATTATCAATCAGGCTCACAGTGTGGCTCACTTATGCATGCTAGAAGCTACATGTGTTCACACACAGGGCCCTGTCCTTTGCAGACAGGAGTATGTTCACTCATTGCGCCTTTTCAACTGAAAAGTTTGGGGGTCAGCCATTCTGTAGTTCATGCCCCATGACAATGCCTTGACCAATCAGAGACAACATGCCCAATTTGAATTTGAACAAAAGCTTGGCAGTTAACTGTTCCCTGGTGCATTCTCCATGGCAACACCTCAACCAATCAGGGCCCACTTGCCAACTAATCAGCACTCTCTTCTCATGCATTGTAAATTATTGTTCCTTTACTATTGGTATTCTTGCAAATTGTCCTAATGAATGCAAGATGAAAAGCCTTGACAGCATGTCTTTTTTTTCAGCAATACTGAAGATGATAATGGATTTTAGATGAAGAAGAATGGGGGGAGGCTCATGTAAAAGCAGAAACATCATGTACCTGTTGAGCCAAGTGGCCTATTTCTGTGCCGTACATACTGTGTAGCCCTGGACGATACATTTGCAAGCACCTGCATTGGAAGAATTAGGCTTTGCTGATATTTCTGCAGGAAAGACCTATGTTTAAGCAATAATACTATTGCAGTTGTGGCATTATGATACTATCAGCAGGGGAGAATATTTTCCAAAGTATCTGATACTGCAGTGAGTCTTGGCCATACACTCTTGATAAATTATAAATCGGGGATGTAATTTAATTCTGAAATACTTCCCACAGTTATTTCTATAGGCAGTTATTGAGTCTGTCAGCCTTTTAATTGTCTTGCTTTTTAAAAAAATGTTGCTCAGATGTGAACATCAAATTTCAATATAGTGAGTTTATTTTTAGCCAAATAAAATTGTACCATGCAGCCCTTATTGATTTACAAACTGTTGATCTCATCTTTTAATTAAATGCAAAATAGAACTAGGGTTAGACAGCTTTGCTCAAATGTGCATTCAAGGATCTGTAACATCAGAAACAATAGATAATCCTGAGAAAACTTTTGAAATTACTAAAGCTCTTGAAATGCTTCAGGACACTATTGCACTTTAATGAAGTTTGCACTGTACTCATTTCCACCCCATTAGAATAAGTGATTTCACATTACCCGTGAAATTGTCCTGAATGACGGCAGATTAATCAATTTTATCCAGCATGAGCCATGGAATTAATGATTTTGGTACTTCTGATTACTATGATCGAATGCCATTTCTATAGATTTACACAAAATGATCTAATAAAATAAATCTCCTTGGGCCACTGTAAAGCTTTGCGTTTTACTGTCCGATATGACTTACATGACCAATGCATTGTGACCAATTTTGCTTCTTCATTTAAAAATTAGGGTAAGATTGATGAAGGTCATTGTAGGTATATAGTGTAAGGACTTTCATTCTACTGCAGTTGATT
Source organism: Carcharodon carcharias (assembly GCF_017639515.1). Classification (NCBI taxonomy): domain Eukaryota; kingdom Metazoa; phylum Chordata; class Chondrichthyes; order Lamniformes; family Lamnidae; genus Carcharodon; species Carcharodon carcharias. Next base: position 34,224,623 of record NC_054487.1, on the reverse strand, counting down.
TGCATTTATTTATTTATAACATTTGTTCTTGTGAATTCAATTTTACAAATTAGTCTGAAGTGCAAGCAGTAGCTAAGAGCATAAAAACAAAATACTGCAGATGCTGGACGTCTGAAATAAAAACAAAAAATGCTGGAAAAACTCAGGTGTGGCAGCATCTGTGGAGAGAGAAACAGAGTTAACGTTTAGAGTTAACCTTTTCTTCAGAGAGAAGAGTCATACAGACGCAAAACGTTAACTCTTTCTCCACAGATGCTGCTACACCTGAGTTTTTCCAGCAGTTTCTGTTTTTATTATGGAAGCAGTAGCTGTCTATGTAACCAATGTTTGTATGAACAATTATTTTCAATAAAGGGGCGAATGTACTCTTTAAGAAATGAGGTTACTTAAGAATTAACCCATCTTCTGCTGGCTCATTGGCTCTTAGTCCCCAGTGCGTCATTAAAATTCTCAATCTTGTATTTAAATCCCTTCATGGTTCAGTCCCCCACCCCAGTCTCTATAATCTCCTCCAACTGTATGGCCCCCACCTCCCAGAAATATCTATTGGCCTCAAGCATCCTCTGCTCAGATTTTGGTGCAAGAGTCACAGATTGCCCAGAGGGAGGGAGGGGCGCGGTCCAAGGTTACAGTAGTGGTTTAAAGCAGTTTATTAAGAACAATTTATGATACATAAGTGATATAGACAGGAAAGACATATGACGCGCAACAGATGAAACGATTTACTAGATGAAAGGAAGGACGAAGCGGATTGTCAGTCTTTTCTGTTCTTGGTCATCTTGAGGTAACTAGAGTATTAGACTGAAACCAGCATGGATGCAATTCGAAACGCTGTCCTCTGTCCAAAGTGATTTTTTTTCTTTAATAAAGAGTCATTAGACTTGAAGCGTTAACTCTCTTTCTCTCTCCACAGATGCTGCCAGACCTGTTGAGTGCAGCATTTTCTGTTTTTATTTGTTTTAATGCTATGGGGCTAGTGAGTGGCTTATGTCAATCACTCAATTCAGTCATGTCTTCCTGTTCAATTGTCCAGTCAAAAGGGGCAGATGCCCAATGTAGACACCTTTCCCAGCCTCTTGTTTCCTGTTTACTTAGTGGGCACGAGGATCTATTTTAGAGGCATGTCTACATGAAGCCTGTGCCAGAAGGAGTTATGTGACCTACATAACATTCCCTTGAGAACAATGGACAATTGACCGTGTTGTGTCTTCGTCCTGAGTTCAGGAGATAAGAGCGAAAAACGTCATTGCTGAGAAAACACAGTCTCAGCATTTCTCTTAACTATTTCCACCATTTTCTATATTTTCAAAACTACTTTATTGTAACTATATTATTAAAACTACCATTTTCTATCACTCTTTTGTTCACTGCTGACCATGAATTTTATCCATCTAGGCCCCCACGCTCTGGAATTCCCTCCTAAAACTTTCCACCTACTCCTCCTTTAAGGCCCTCTTAAAAGTTTGCACCTTTTGCAAAGCTTTTGATCAACCCCTCCCATCTTAATAGTGAAGTGCAGAAGGAGGTAATTCAGCCCATCGAATCTGCACCAGGTCTTTCAAAAAGCCATTTGGTTCCACAATCTGGCACTTTACCCATATTCCTGATTTTTTCTTCTTCATATATCTCGATTCCTTGCCTTCTGAAGGGAATTAATCTGTTTTCACCATCCTGTTAGGCAGTGCATTGCAAATCTTAATTGCTTGTTGGGTAAAACAATTTTTATATATGCCACCTCTGGTTCTTTTGTCAATCACCTTTAAATCTGTCCCCTGGTCCTCGAATCCTCAACTATTGAACAGTTTTTTTATTCACTTGAATGTTCATGATTTTAAATGCCTCTTAGCCTCCTTTTCTCTGAGGACAGCAGCTGCAGCTTCTCCAGTCATAATCTCTCATCCCCAGAGCCATTTGGGTAAATCTCATCTGTACTCTTCTGCACTCTTTCCAAAGCCCCTTTACATCCTTCCTATTGTGTGGTGGCCAGATTTGGATGAAATCCTCTAGCTGGGACTGAACTAGTGTTTTGTAAAGGTTTGGCATAATTTCCTGGTTTGTGTGCTCTATGTCTCTTTTTTAATAAAGCCTGGAATTCCATGTTCTCTCTTACTGCTTTGTTAATCTATCTTCACCTTGAAAGAATTATGCAAAAAATAATCCCAAATAGCTCTGTTCTCATGCCCCTTTTTACAATTGACCATTTAGCTTGGATTGTCTCTGCATTATTGCCACTGACATGAAAATGTCTAATTTCATTATTCATATGTTTTTTGAGTAAAACTTTTAGAATTGAAGTTTTTAAATAAAATCATGTAAGCACCTGATTTGAGAAACTGGTAAATAACTCAAATAAATGCAATTCAAACAGACTTGGGATAATTACAGTTCAATGGGGAAGTCTTTTTGTGTTGCTGGGATGATGGTCAAAGGTATTCACGTTTAGGATTATAGTGGCTTCTTTAGATCCACCTGGAGGAGCCAGATTCTCTCAAGACATGTCAAAATGCTTTTAAGTTGAAGTGTAAACCGGGGTGGGGGGAGTTGGGTTGGGTTTCAGTTATTAATGTAGGCTCCCTAGATAAAAAAAAATCTAAAAGCAACTTGTGAACACTAGGTTTCTTGATTAAACTAGTAAGGCTAATAAGAGGGCCGTTATTTGCAGTGGGGTATAAATTATTCATGTGGGTCCCTGAATCAAAGGCTTGCTTTGAAGGTCAAAGAGAATTGGTTTAAATTTCTGTTTGGAACTTCCCAGGTTTGCCATACTGTTAGAGGTGAGCTATGCAGGGAACTCTCCTTTTGTGTGGGGTTTATCTGTATGTTTTCCTCACAGAAACAAAATGAGTCAGCTTGGAAGGCTATGAAAAGACAATCGCCTATCTGCCTGCAGCCAGAACAAGGAACATGGAGGCCATTAGGAATCAGGGGTGTTCCTGATCTAGAATCACTAAGTAGGAAGTGTGAGTGAGGCCTGTGTTCGGAATGAAGAGTCCAAGTGCATAAGGAATTAAAATAATCAGATCTGCTGGTAAGGCCGGTGAAAGAGATCGGCAGTGGAATCCTCACAAAAGTCTTAAGTGCCAGACTAAGAAGTGGAGGATAGTCAATTTGCGTCCTGGTTTGGATTCAGAAAAAGTGATGGAACCCTCAAGATCCTGTAATGTATAGGATGGAAATAAAAATAGAACAGGAAGTGTCCTGCTGAGATTTTCAGGCTTAAGTAATGGTTTACAAAATGTAGTCCTTAAATTAGTACTTGGTATGTTTAATTCTTGTGCAGCATTAAGTTTTTGTTTAAACTATGAAGTCTTGTGGCGTAATTTCTTCCAGTTAATAACTGGGAGTTGAGATTTCTTCTTTAAATGTTAATGGTCTCCCTTGAGATCACAACACTACCAAAATCTATCACATCACAAACATCTGCATTGAATTTCATCTGCCATGTGTCTGCCCATTACACCAGCCTCTTCCCTTTTTCACATCTGTGAAGCACCTTGGATCATTTTTTGCATTAAAATTGATAAATGCAAGTTGTTGATGTAATGATCTTTCAGATTGTTTTTAAGAATATTGAAATTTAAAAGTTAAATGTTATTTGCTCACAAAATCCAATCAGATATTGCTGAGATGGACAATAAATGCTGGCCTTACCAGTGACGCCCACTTCCTGTAAATAAATTTTTTAAATTGCCATTTTATGATGGTCTTGGTTAGCAGAGAGCCACATCTTGCCCAGAGCCATATGTAGAACACATTATTCCTACCATTGGTGATTCAAGCCATTTTATACATTTACTTTTCAGCCATGATCTTTATACTAAAAGGTGGAGAGAATGCGTTTAGACTATTGATTGCACCAAAGAATTATGATGCGGCAAAACTGAATTCTGAAATCATTAATAGTGTGAAATAACAGCCCAGTTGCATATTTATCTTGGAGATTTTTCACAGGAGGTCATTGGATCCGACATACTAGTACCAATCTACTTGATCATTTTTTTTTTCTACTTTTCAAAACCATTATGTTCCATTGTCTTCACATTCTAAACTCTTGCTTTTTCCAATTGTAGTTGAAAAAGATGAAGAGAATGAAGAACCTCCCAAACCAATTGTGAATGAAATCAAAGAGGATGATGCAATCTTTTCCAAGAAGTATGTAATTTTATTCTGAAATATTGTTAAAACGAGTTCCAAAGAATTTAATTGTCACTGATACCTACTTCATTCATCTTTCATACTTAGTAATGAATAGTTTTCTGGATTTTAATAATCTTCTGCACTGAAGCTTCCCTTTTTTTTTCATTGGTTCATGTTCCAAATATATAAGTCAAAATTGCCTGCATTCCACAAAGGGAAAAACACAAAATGAATTCTCCTTTCAAATACATTTGAACTCTGCACAGTCGAGCAATATCTCACTCTGCTATATGTAATCTTACTGCTTTAATTTTCTTCCTATACGTAGAAATGCATAGACGTTACAGGACGAAAACGGACCTTTTGGCCTATTTAGTCAGTGTCTGCATTTATCCTCCACGTAAGCATTTATCTATGATGTTTCCATATCACTTCAACTCCTTTTCTTTCATCCACCTGTCTAATCTTTAATGTTGACCGTTTCTGCCTTGCTCATTCTGGAAATGAGTTCCACTCCCTCACAACCAACCCTCTGTATAAAGAAGTGTCTCCTGCCCTCTCTGTTCTAAATCTTAAGTTGTGTATTTTATCTACAGCCTCTCATCTGGACCCTTCAACTGCAAGAATCAGTCTACTTCCATCTGTCATGTCTAATTCTTTCACAATTTTAAACACTTATATCACCTTGTTATCTGTACCTTTCTAATGAAAGAAGACCCAATTTTCACCTGTTTACATTTTGTAATTGTACTTCCTCATATCAGACAGCATCCTAGTGAATGTATGTTGTGTTCTCCTTACAGTGTCAATCCAAATACTTCTCTCAGCACTCTGTGAACTTACTAATGTTATGTACAGGCTTATCATTAACTCTTGGCTTTTATATTCTGTGCTACTTGAAGTAAAACCAATAATTCTATTGGACTTTATTACAGCTTTAGCAACCTGATGTGCTGCTCCCAGTGAATGTGTACCCGATCTCTGTTCTTCTATGTCACCAAGCCCTCTTCATTATAGTTTTTACTTTTTTAAACTACTTTTTTACTACATTTTAAACAAAATTTGTCACCTCACGGTCACAGACATTGAATATCATCTGCCACTTTCTAAGCCCATTGTCTAAACTCTTTGCACTATTCCTTTGGCGTTGTAAAGAAATAACTATATCATGTGCAAATCATGCCACAAAATCATTGTGCACAGTTAATAGAAGGGCTCTACCCTGTTGGGCACAACTACTTGTTTCCAACCACGCTCTAACTCTCTTTTAACTCTGTCCTAACTAATTTTCAATGCAGTTTCTTATCTTCCCCTCATTTCATGCATCTTAATTTTCTACAGTGGTACCTTTACAAAAGGTTTTCTGAAATGTAATTACATTGACTGCACTTTCCCCATCTATCATGTCGGTTACCACTCAGAATTCAATGATATTTGTTGAGCACAATCATCCCTTTTGAAATCTGTGTGGGCTACTTTTAGTTTGTTTTTATCTAGATACGTGATCATTTCATGGTACAGACACTGTCGCATGATGATTATATTATTGAACTGATAATCCAGACACATGGTCTAATGACCTGGAGGCATGGGTTCAAATCCCACAGCAGCTGGGGAATTTATTTCAATTAATTAAATAAATAATGGTGACCATGAAGCTGCCAGATTGTCGTAAGAACAGATCTGGTTCACTAATATCCTTTTGCTGAAAATCTGTTGTCCTTCCCTGGCTTAGCCTCTGTGATTACACACTCACAGCAACAGCAATGTATTGACTCTTAGCTCCCCTCTGGAATGTCCTGGAAAGCCATTCATTTGTATCTGGTTGCTATGACAGAGTGTAGGAACAAAACCTGAAGGGCCACCTGGCATAGACATAGGCATGGGGCACAATAAAGACATGCTCAGCGCAGTCAAACCTGCAGAATCCTAATGTTCTGGGGATAATACAAAATTGGGAGAGCTTTCTCGGAGTAGTCAAGCAACAGTCTTTTCAGTCAGTCATCGTCACAGAGTCATATTTTCAGGCAACATCCCAGACTCCTCCATCCTGCGGTATGTCCATTGGCAGAGATTGTAGCACAATGGTATTCAGTTAGGAAGAAGTGGCTCTGAGAGATCTCAACATTGACTCCTGATCCCAGACCCTATGAAGTCTGAAGGAATCGGATCAAACATGGTCAAGGAATCCTCCTGCTGATCACCATCTGCTGTACTCCCTCAATCAGTTCTTCAGTTAAACGAAGTACTGAGGGCAGCGAAGATGTTGAATGTTTTGTGTGGGGGACTTCAATGTCAGTCACTAAGAGTGGCTTGTTAGCACCACAGTTGGCTAAGTCCTGAAGTGTATAGTTGGCAGACTTTGCTTGCAGCAGCTGGTGAAGGAATTAACATGGAAAATTCTACTTGATGTCAACCTTACCAATCTACCTGTCACGGATGCATCTGTCCATGGCAGTATTATGAGTGACCACCACACAGTCCTTATGGAGATGAAGCCCTGGTTTCTGTTAATTAATGATGATAGCGCATTAGAGAGGGATGACCTAAGTTCTGCATCCTGGTTTCTTGAAGTGGTTTGGGTTGAGATGAGAAATGATAAATGCAAGAAGTCACTTGTGGGAGTGGTGTACAGGCCCCCTAATTGTAATTACATGGTGGGACAGAGTATAAAAGAAGAGATAATGGGAGCAGCAATACTCATAGGGGATTTTAACTTTGTTATGTACTGGAAAAATCAGATGGGCAAAGGTAGTGTAGATCAGTTCATGGAATGTTTTTGGGATAGTTTCTTAGAACAGCGTGTTCTGGAGTCAACCAGACAGCATTCTATACTAGACCTAGTATTGAGCAACGAGATATAGTTAATCGATGACTTCATAATGAAGGCACCCCTTGGTAGCAGCGCTCATAATATGGTTGAATTTTACATCCATTTTGAGGGTGAAACGAGTGTGTCCAAGACTAGTATGTTAAACTTAAATAAGGGTAATTATGAGGGTATGAAAGCGAAGTTGGCTAAAGTGAACTAGCAAAGGAGGTTAAGGGATGGGTCAACAGAGGTTCAGTGGTAGACATTTAAAAGGACATTTCAGGATACACAGAATATATACATTTCAATGAGAGAGGAAAATTCCAAGGGGAGGGCCCACCATCTGTGGGTAACTAAAAAAAAAGTTAAAGACAGTATCAAACTTAAAGAAAAAACATATAATTGCACAAAGACGAGTGGCAGGTCAGAAGATTGGAAAGAATATAAAGAACAGCAAAAAATGACAAAAAGATTAATGAGGGAAAATTAGTACAAGAGAAAGCTAGTAATATGAAGACAGATAGCAAGAGTTTATAGATTTTTTTTTTTAAAAGAGTTAACAAAGCATTAGTCCTATAGAAAGTGTATCTGGAGAATTGATAATGGAAAGCAGGGAGATGGCAGATGAATTAAACAGGTATTTTGCTTCGGTCTTCATTCTGGAGGACAAGTAACATCCCAGAAATAGCTATAAATCAGGAAGTAGAAGAGAGGGAAGAACTCGGGGAAAATTACAATCACCATGGAAGTGGTATTGAGAAAATTGTTGGGTTTGCGGGCTGACAAATCCCCAGGTCTGGATGGCCTTCACCCTAAGGTCTTGAAAGAAGTGGCTAGTGAGATAGTTGATTGCGTTTTAATTTTCCAAAATTCCCAAGATGGAAGGTTTCATTAGATTTGAAAAATAACAAGTAACTCTGTTATTCAAAAAGGGAGGGGAGATAGAAAGCAGGAAGTTATAGGCCAGTTAGCCTAACATCTGCCATAGGGAAAATGTTAGAAGCTATTAATAAAGATGTTTTGGCAGAGCACTTAAAAAAAAGATCAACGCAGTCAGGCAGGGCAAATATGGTTTTGTGAAAGGAAAATTATGTTTAACCAATTTATTGGAGTACTTTGAAGGAGTCACAATTGGATAAAGCAGAACCAGTGAATGTACCATACTTCAATTTCCAGAAGGCATTTGATAAGGTGCCAGATCAAAGTTTATTGTGGAAAATAACAGCTTATGGTGTAGGGGGTAACATATTGGCATGGATAGAAGATTGGCTAGCTAACAAAGCAGGGTTGGCATAAATGGATCGTTTTCAGATTGGCAGGATGTGACGAGTGGTGTGCCACAGGGATCAGTGTTGGGACCTCGACTTTTTACAATTTATATAAATGACTTGGATGAAGGGACCAAAGGAATCGTTGCTAAATTTGCTGATGACACAAAGATAGGTAGGAAAGTAAATTGTGAAGAGGACAGAAAGAGACTACAAAGGTACATAGGTTAAGTGAGCGGGCAAAGATCTGGCAAATGGAGTACAATGTGGGCAAATGTGAAATTGTCCATTCTGGCAGGAAGAATAAAGAAGAAGCTTTATTATCTAAATGGTGAGAGATTGTAGAGCTCTGAGATTTAGAGGGATCTGGGTGTCCTAGTGCATGAATCACAAAAGGCTCGTATGCAGGTATGACAAATAATTAGGAAAGCTAACAATTTTATTGTTTGTTGTGAGGGGAATTGACTACAAAAGTAGGGAGGTTTTGTTTCAGTTGTACAGAGCACTGGTGAGACGCCACATCTGGAGTATTGTGTACAGTACTGGTTTCCTTATTTAAGGAAAGATGTAAATGCGTTAGAAGCAGTTCAAAGAAGGTTTACTAGATTAATACCAGGAACGGGCGGGTTGTCTTATGCAGAAAGGTTGGACGGACGGGTTAGGCTTGCATTCACTGGAGTTTAGAAGAGTAAGAGGTGACTTGATCAAAATCTTTAAGATCCTGAGGGGTCTTGACAGGATGGATGTGGAGAGGATGTTTGCTCTAGTGGGAGAATCTAGAACTAAGGGTCACTGTTTAAAAATAAGGGGTCACTCACTCATTTAAGTCAGATGAGGGGAAACTCTCCTCAAAAGTCTTTGAATACTTTTAAGGCAGAGCTCAATAGGTTCTTGATTAACAGAGGGGTGAAAGGTTATCTAGTGTAGGCAGGAATGCAGGGTTGAGGTTACAATCAGATCAACCATGATCTTATTGAATGGCAGAGCAGACTCGAGTAGCCTAGTTCTCCTAATTCTTATGTTTGTGTGTTTCTTACTGAAGATACCATCGACTGTGTTGTGTAGTACCATCGCTGTGCTAAATGGGATAGATTCAGAGCAGATCTGGCAAATTAACACGATGCATCTGTCAGGTGCATTGGGCCATTTGCAGCAGCAGAATTGTATTCAACCACAGTCTGTAACCTCCATGGCACAGCATATCCCTCATTCTACCATTACCATCAAGCCAAGTGATTGGCTCAATGAAGAGTGGAGGACTGCATGCCAGAAGCAGCATAAGGTACATCTAAGAATAAGGTCTCACCGTGGGGAAAGCCACACAGGCAGGACTACATGCGTTCGAAACATCAGAAGCAGCATGACACAGCTATGCAGTCCCACAACCAATGGATCAGATCAAAGCTGCCACACCTAGTTGTGAATATTGGTGAACAATTAAACAACCAAGGGGGGGGAGACTGCATAAACATCTCCACTGATAGCTAAACTCATACAAAAGACAAGGTTGAAATGATTGCGATCATCTTCAGCCAAAAGTGTTGTGGATGATCCATCTCTGTCTTCTCCTGAGTTCCCCATTATCACACTAGCCAGTCTTCAATAAATTCGATTCACTCCACATGATATCAAGAAATGGCTGAGCATACTGGGTATGAGTGGGTTCCAACAATATCCTGACTGCAATTCTGAAGACTTGTGCTTCAGAGCTAGTCTCATCTCTAGCCAAGCTGTTACAGTACAGCTACAACATTGACACATACCCAACAAAGTGAAAAATTGCCCTATTACACAGAAAGGACATATCCAATCCAGCTAATTACTGCCTATCAGCTTACTCTCAGTAATCAGAAATGTGATGAAAAGTGTCAGTGACAGTGCTACCAAGCAGCACAAACTTACCAATAATCTGATCGCTGAAACTCGGTTTGGGTTTTGTCAGGACCATTTACTTCAGAGCTTGTTATCGGTTCATATATGGACTTAAGAGCTGAATTCCAGAGATGAGAAACTGCCTTTTAACATCCTGGCAACAATTGTCTAAGTATGGCATCATGGAAAAAATTGAATTCAATTGAAGTCAATGGGAATTGGGAGGAAAATTGCCCATTGGGTGGAGTCATACTTAGCACAAAGGTGGTTATTGGAGGTCAATGCAGGATTTCCTCAGGACAGTATACTAGGCCCAACCATCTTAGCTGCTTCATCAATGACCCTCCCTCCATGTAATGGAATACTCTCCACTTGTCCTAGGTGATGTTGAGCTGCTTCCAAGCAAAACAACCTGTTTGATCGCTATCCTGTTCACCGCCTTAAACATTCCCTCCCTTCGCTGCTGAAGCACCATAGCTGCAGTGTGTATAATCTACAAAATGCACTGCAGCAACTTGGCAAGGCTTCTTCAGCACCTTCCAGACATACAGCCTAGAAGGATAAGGGTAGCAAGTGTGTGGAAACACAGCCAACAAGTTCCCCTCTGAGTGTTAAATCACCCTGACTTTGAAATACATCACCATTCCTTCATCACTGGGTCAAAATCTTGGACTACCCTCCTAACAGCATTGTGGGTCTATCTTCTATATATGGATTAACAGCAGTTCAAGGAGGTGGCTCATTATCATTACTTAGGCAATTGGGGATGACCAATAAATATTGATTTTGCCAGCAATGCCCACAAACCATGAGCGAGGCTTTTTTTAAATGTTGCTAACATTTTTCTTAACACAGATGTTAAGCTAATAGGCCTGTTGATACTTGGATTAACCCTCCTTTTTTGAAAGGGCTACTATATTGTGCATTCTCCGGTCCTCTGGCACACATTAGCAATGATGCCTTGTAATGAAACCCCTGCAATTTCATTTGTAATCTCCCTTGGGCTACTGGGATGCATCTTGTCAAGCCCAGGCACTTAATCTTTTAACTCAACCAGCATCTTAAAAAAAAAAAGTCACATTATAACTCAGCTTGTTCTGGAGCACTTCATATGTAACAACAGTTTTAAGCCTGGAAAATGTTGTTTTAACCTGAACTTGAATGAATAGCAATTCAATCTCCATAAGCAATCTGCTTTCTTTTGTAACAGTTAACAAAAGAAATCACACTCGCACTGCTCATAGGTGTTTTCGGTTAGTAAACTTAAATAAAGGTCATACTTGACATTTAAGGCATTTGGAAAAGCAAAGAACTTCAAATCCTTAAAGGATTAGGTTACACTTTTCTACCTTTCAGCTCCAGTTACTGCAACAATTGCCAACAAGGAAATTTTGTAAAATTCACATGCTCATCATATACACTGTAATTGAAAGCTCAATCTGCTCTGGGGAAAATGTATCCAGTTGTAGCCCAGGCTTTTGAGACAAGCTGAAGCCGAAAATTTACGGATATCAAAATGGAGTTGTGACTGGAGAAGGTGAGTTCAAATCCCAACTTGGCAGTTTGAGAATTTGAACTCACTTCATTTTGAAATCTGGAAATAAAAGCTGTTACCATCAAGTTGCGGGATTGCATAAAAACTCAACAGTTCACAACTGTTCATCTTAGTGAAACTAAATCTATACATTCTGCCTGGTCCCATACCCATTTGGGTAATTCTTAACAGGCCCCTCAAGCGACCTAGTCACTCAGTTATATCAAACTGCAACCAGCAGTTAGAGAGCCATTAGGGCAGTTAGAGACCATTCAACCCATGGACTTCATGCCAGTGCTATGTAAAGCAATCCGGTCAGTGCCATTCCACCACTCTATCCTTGTAGCACTGCAACTTTATTTCCCTCAAGTTCCTGTCCAATTTATTTTTTTGAAGTCATTGATCACCTTTGCTTCCAGGTCATTATCACTCTCTGTGTGTATTAAAAAAAAACACGTTTTTCCTCAACTTCCCCCTGCATCTCTTGTCTAAAACCTAGATCTGTGGTGTTTTTATGTGGTACTTTTTGTCAAACACTTTCCTAAAATCCAGACAGATAACATCCATTGTATTCCCTTCATGGACCTTATATGTTATCAAGCAGGATATGCCTTTTACAAATTTGTGCTTAATTAACTCAGAATTTTCCAAGTGTTTGTTTGTAGTTACTTGAAGCACCCTTTCTTGAATAAAGGTGACAGGACACGTCAACCTGACTCCAAACCTCTGCAGCTCTCCAGTATCTAGGGAAGATTGCAAGATTATGGCGAGCCTTTTGGCTATCTCAACCCCCAGTTCCTTTAGCAATCTGGGATGCACACCATCCAGAGCAGCCAACTTATTCATTCTTCAGCATAGCCAGTACTTTCTGCCCATCAACTTTTACCCCCTCAATTACTTCTACCATGAATCCTCATAATTGGTAAATGCTGATGCAAAGTACATATTAAATATTCTAGCCTTGCTCTGTGTCACGTGCCAGCTGGCCCCCGCTTCCTCCTCCCCACAGGCTTATTAGAATACCCCCTGTGGCATGACCATATCTTTCTTGCTTGGCAATACTAACCATATTCAAGAAGGTGGACCACCACCACCACCACCTTAAGGAGTAGGTAGTAAATACCAATCCTGCCAGTGTTGAACACACAAGCCTTTTAGTCCCATGAGCATGTTTGCCATTCAGTAGGTAGTGCAGGTGCCTTTGTCCCATGTCCCTCGATGCTTTTGGATAACAAAAATCAAATGAATGTCAGATTCAAAATTAACAATTAACCTGCATCAATTGCCAATAGTGGAGGAGAATTCCAAACCTCTTCCACCTTTAACATGTGGAAGGGTTTCCTAATTTCACTCCTGAAATGTCTGGCTCATTTTTTAGAGTGTGTCTCCCTAGTCCAAGACTTCCCAACCAGCAGAAATAATTTCTCTCTATTTGTTCCCCTTAATACCTTGAAAAATTCAATCAAATCACACAACCTCCTAAATTTTAGGAATTACAACCCCAATTTGTGTAATCTCTCCGTTGCATTTAACCCTTGGACTCCAGATATGGTAATTCTACAATGCATTCCCTCCAAGGCCAGTATCCCCTTCCTAAAGTTTGATGTCCTGAACTCATGACAGTTACTCCAGGTGTGGTCTAAACAGGACTTTGCATAGCTGAGGCATGACTTTTACCCCTTGCATTCTACTCCTAGATATAAAGGTTAGCATTTCTGTTAACCTTTTTTATTATTTTCTGCACCTGCTCACGATATTTTAATGATCCATGTACTCGGAGCACATGTCTCTTTGAACCTTCACTGTTTCTAGTTTTTCCTCGTTTGCAAAATACTGTGTCTGCCTTTTTTTGGTCCAACCTAGATGGCCTCACCTTCACAAACTCGCACTTAAGCTGACTCTGAGCCAGAGAGATTTGACAGAGATATCTACTGCAGATGTGTTCACTCAGAACAGTTTCGCTGTCCATAAATACTCTCACATTGCAGTACAAATGCACAACTTGTTCTGCCATATTGTAATCTAGGTGATTTATATTATTTGTATCTAACACTACCACCAGAAGGACAAGGGCAGCAGGTATATGGGAACGCTACCACCTGGAAGTTCCCATGCAAGTCACTCACCATCCTGACTTGGAAATATATCGCCGTTCCTTCACTGTCGCTGGGTCAAAATCCTTTCTCCCTTTCTAACAGCACTGTGGGTGTACCTACACCACATGGACTGTAGCAGTTCAAGAAGGCAGCTCACCACCACCTTCTCAAGGGCAACTGTGGATGGGCAACAAATGCTGGCCCAGCCAGGGAAGCCTTCATCCCGTGAATGAATTAAAAAAAAATTAGTTTGTAAATTTTTTGCTCTTCAGAATAATTTGCACTAAGCATAAAACACTTGGAAAAAATTAAAGGCCTGTATTGATTAGACTATCCAAAATTATTGGAAATAGACTTAAAACTTGCCCCTCATCTGAGGAGAAAAAAATCTCTTTCACCAGCCACTCACCAGCTTCCTTGCTAGGGTTATTGGGAGGGTTCAAATTAATTTGGCAGGTGTGTGGGCACCAGGAGGTAATATTAGAAAGGAACATCAAGGTAATTAGAGAATTGAGAGAGATAGATAATTTACGATTTCGTAATGTAATGATGTTAGGTAGGGAAAATGTCAATCTAAATTAGGGTTACTGTGCGTACATGTGAATGCACAGAGTGTGGTAAATAGGATAGGTGAGCTGCAGTTGCAAATAGCCAAACGGAAATACAGTGGGATAATAGAGACCTGGCTCAAAAAAGGACAGTATTAAATATTCCTGGATACAAAGTGTTCGGGAAAGAGAGGGGAGGAAAGGAGGAGGGGTGGCAATATTGATTATGGAGAACATAGTGCTGGAGAAAGAGAATGTCCCAGAAGGATCGAGGACAGAATCTATTTGACTATAGCTAAGGACTAAAAATGGTACAGTTGCATTGCTCAGTATTGCCTATAGCCACCAACTAGTGGGAAAGATATAGATGAACAAATTTGCAAAGAAACTGCAAGAATTAGAGTAATTATAATGGGGGACCTTAATTATCAAAATATAGATTGGGATAGTAGTAGTGTAAAGGGCACAGGGGAAAAGAGTTCCTAGACTATGTTCAGGAGAGTTTTCTACAGTATGTTTCTAATCCAACAAGAAATGGAGGCACTGCTAGACCTAGTTCTTGGGAATGATTTGGGGCGAATGGATCAGGTGTCAGTAGGAGAACGTTTAGGGGACAGTATCATCAGATTTAGGTTGGCTATGAAAAAGGATGAGGAGCAATCCAAAATAAGAATGAGTAATTGGAGGACAACCAACTTCAGTGGGGTGAAAATGTATCTAGCCCAAATAAATTGGAAGCAAAGATTGGCAGGTAAATCTAACTGAATAATGGGCTGCCTTTAAAGAAAGGGGTTTAGATACAGTGTAGGTATATTCTCACAAGAAGGAAAGGTAGGGCAAACAAATTCAAAACTCTGGGTGATGAAAGGAGGAGAGTTAGCTGAAGCAGAAAAGAGTTCAAAGGACAGATGTCAAGTAGATAATACAACTGAAAACCAGGCTGAATATAAAATGGTCAGAGGGGAAGCGAAAAAACAAATAAGAGAAGCAAAGTGGGAGTATGAGAAGAGACTGGCAGTGGACATAAAAGGTAATCCAAAAAAGACAGGATAGTGGCACAAGGTGAATTGGTCTCACCGAGTGCTAGTACAAACAGGATTGACTGAATAACCACCTTCTGTACTGTAACGATTCTATGATTAGCTTCTTCCCTTATGCTGACACCACTATCAGTATTTTTTTAATCCCTCTTCCTTCCACTTGTGCCCCCATACCTCATGGTTCTTGAATTGAGACCTACTGCCAAGAACTAAAGTCTGAGGTACTGTTGCTTCTAACACTTCATTCCGTTAGGTTCGTTCTCACTGACTCTGCTACTTTTATCTCGTTGGCCTCTTGTACTGTTTCCCCCAGGCGCTCTGCACACATCCTAAGAATACTTACGAAAAATGCAACTGTTTATAATGGGAAATTCTATTGCAAGTTAACAAATAGGGTATTTGTGTTAAATATAAAAATATGACAAATGAAATTTGTGGTATTCTGTATATGTTTTTTTTAATATAAGCTTACTAGTTACAATTTTGACTCTTTTTACAGGTGTAAACTGTTCTACAAGAAAGATGGGGATTTCAAAGAGAAGGGAATTGGTACAGTTCATTTGAAACCTGTGGCAGATCAGAAGATCCAGTTGTTAGTGCGAGCAGACACTAATCTAGGTGAGTTGATTATCATTTATATTTCATCTGTAAGTTAACAAATTGATTATTTAGTTGTAGTAGTTTATGCCAAATACTAGTATTTGGTATAAAAAATGGTGAGGATTGGGCACTTAATACTCAAGGATATAAAGTGTTCAGAAAAAATGGGGAAGCAAAATGGGAGATGGGGTAGCACTACTGGTAACGGAAGATACTGTAGAATTGGAAAGAGAGGATGCCCTTGAGAGGGAAAGGAAATATTCCTTTGGTTAGAATTGAGGTGAAAGTTAGGTCATGCTACTGGAGGGTATTTTATAGGCCTCTAAACAGGGAAAGGTAGAGGGGAAAATCTGCAGGGAAATCAGAGATGTGCAAGACCTATCGAATGGTGATGATGGGGAACTTTAATTACCTAAGTATAGATTGGGATAATGTGAGAATGAAGGGAAAGGAAAGGAGGGAGAGGAATTCCTGAAATGTGTTCGTGTTGACCACTTATGTTCTTGGTCTAGCTAAAGAGACATTAGTATATCTGGTGCTGGGGAATGAGATGAGCCCAATGGACCAATTGTCTGTGAGGGAACTCTTGGTTAAGAATGATTATCGTATCATAAGGTTTAGCTCAGTAATGGAAAAAAGCAAGGAACAATTTCAATAAGAATTTCTAAATTGGAAAAATGGGATAAGAGGGGATCCAGCCGGGGTAAAATGGAACCCAAGACTTAAGGAAAAACTGAATATGAACAGTGGATGATCTTTAAGGAGTAGATGTTTCAGGTCCAGGTGAGATACACATGAACAAGGGTGAAACATATGAAAAACAGATCCTGGGCTCTTTGGATAATACTAAGGGATAATGTAATGAAACAAAAAATTGACTGTATGTTGCATATCAGATTAATAATGTTATCCCTCAATCAATATCATGAAAACTGATTATATGGTCATTACCACATTGCTGTTTGTGGGGGTGCGCTGTAAGTTTATTGGCTACTGTATATCATAGATTACACGTTAATAACACTTCAAAATGTACTTCATTGGCTGTAAAGCACTTTGAGACATCTGATCATGAAAAGTGCTATGTGTATGTAAGTCATTTTTTTTCAATAAGAGCCAGGCCAAATGCAATAAGTTGAGAGAAGCGAAGCGTAAAATAAGACACAGAGAATTTGAAAATAGAATGAAAGTTAACATCACAAGGAACCCAAAAATACCTTCTACCAGCACGTAGAGTGTAAATGGGTTGTAAGAGACAGGATGGGTCCTATCGGGGAGAAAGAGTGATTTATACATAGAGATGCAGGGTGAGGTTAGAATACTTAATGAGTTCTTTGCCAGGGAAGAGGATGCTGAAAAATTATCAATGGAGGTGAAAGATGGGTGAAAATTGATGGGTAGGATGTACTGGAAATGCTTAGTGGAAAAGTCACCTGGATTGCTTGTATCCCAGGTTGCTAAAGGAAGGTGGGGGTGGAGACAGCGGAAATGCTTCCCATAATCTTCCAATTAATCTTAGATACAGGAGAGGTGCCAGAGGATTGCAGAGTGGAAAATGTAACCACTGTTGTTCAAAAAAAAGTGTAAGGACGTTCAGTTTATCATCAGTAGTGGGCAATGTTTTAGAAACAAGAATCAAGGAGAAAAAATCAACAGATACTTTGAGGTTTGAGTTAATTAAAGCAAACCAGTGTGGATTTGTAAAAAGGATATTGTGCTTGACTAATCCTAATTGAATTTTTTGATGAAGTAACAGCGAAGATTGGAGGGAGTGCAGTTCATGTTGTCTATATGGATCTTAAGCCTTTGACAAAGTACCACATAAAAGGCTGGCAAACAAAATTGAAGATCATGGAATAGGTGGGTTAGTGAATCTAAAAAAATGGCTTAAGAACTAAAATAATAAGATGTGGTAAATGTTGTTTTTCAGACTAGAGGATGGTAGGCAGTGGTGTTCCTCAAAGGTCAGTTCTAGTACTACTTTTGACATGTATAAATGACATGGATGTTGGAATAAGAGCCAAATTTCAAAGTTTGCTGATAGCACCAAACTTGAGGTGTGGCAAGCAGTGAGGATGATATCAATTGACTGCAAAGGGTAGCTAAGCCAAGCAGAATGGGCAAACAAGCGGCAGATGGAATTTAATACAAAGAGGTATGAAGTGATGTATTTTGGTAGAAGGAATAGGGAGAGGCAATACAGGCTTAATGGCACAGTTCTAAAGAGCGTGCAGGGTTCGAATTACCTGGGGGTTCATATACATCTCTGAATGTAGCAGGGAGTAATGAACAAAGCGTACAGGATCTTGGACTTCCTTAATAAAAGTACTGAATACAAAAGTGGAAAGGTTATACTGAAGCTTAGCTCTGATTAGGCCACAGCAAGAGTATTGCATTCAGTCTGGTCACCACATTTTTTAAAGGATACTCACACATCCTCCCTAGAGGATACAGAAGAGATTTACCAGAGTAGTTCCAGAATTGAGTGATCTTTAGTTGCAAGGTTAGGTTGGAGAAGCTGGGGTTCTTCTAGAAGCAATGTATGATGGAGCTATACAAGGTTACAGCAGGATTATGTGAAGTATGGATCAAAAAGCTGCTCTCATTAGTTGACAGTATAAGGGCTTGAGAGGGTGTGGGGGGAATGTGAGGAACCTTTTTACGCAGCAACTGGTAATTACATGGAATTTGCTGCTTATGAGCAGAAACAATCAATGATTTTGAAAGGAAATTGGATGGGCACTCGAAGGAAATAAACTTGCAGTGCATAAGCAGGTGAATGGGACTGACTTGATTGCTCAACAGAGAGCTGGCATGGACTCGATGGGACAAATGACCACCCCCTATGCTGTTCTGATTCTGAAAGCGTATGCCTTTAAATTTGTAGTGAGTGCTTAGTCTATTATTCAATTTCTTTTCTCCACGTCTCTTCCTTTTCCCATACCTAAGTGCAATGCACTTCAGGCACCTGCTTGTTATTCCATTACATGGCTCCTTGTATTTTATGCAGAAGCTACCTCTTAGTTCCTCTGCTTTGTGGGGATGTGTTACGTATGGATAAGTCTGCTGAAATATACGGGGCAGGCTGATGCATGAAAAATGGCCACCTTGCCACAATACTTGAAAGACAAACTATACCACCATCAGATGTTGCAAGGAAGAGAGAAAATGTAGCTAAATGGTAAAGGATGAGGTTTTCGCTGATATAAGCCATCAATAAAAGCTTTAGCCATTTGGTAATACAGAACTTGAGTACTGCTGGCAAAAGAGACATGCTATCAAAGCTTTTCATTTTGCACTCATCAGGATAGCTCGCAAAAAATATCCAACAATAGCACGGGAACAGAAAATTATACTGCATAAGAAGTGTGCTGATTGGTTGACAGGTGGACTCTGGTGGAGGTGTTGCCATGGAGAATGCAGCATTGAACAGTTCACTGTCCTGTTTTATTCAAATTCAAACCAGTAGGTGGACTCTGATTGTTCAAGGCATTGCCTTGGGGAATGAACCAGGGGGTGACTATTCCCTAAGCATTTTGCTTACTTGAGAAAGGTGCAATGTGTGGACACGTTCCTTTTGTCTATAAAGGACAGGGCCCCGTGTGTGAATATATGTGGCTTCTAGCATGCGTAAGTGGGCCACACTGCGAGCCCAACTAACTATCTTAAATTGATTTTCAGTGTAATTCTTATCAGAATCGGGTTTACTTAGCTAGTGTTGCCCAATCACATAATCGCATCTAACATTGGACGCTTTTGAGTTTTGCAAGCACGGGCTGGTTGGGTATGGTTAGTACTTCGCCTGTTGCAAACAGCCAAAGGGATCTGCTGTTTGATACAATATGCCATTCGTTGGGACATAAGGTTTATATACCTGGCATCACACCAATACTGAAATACCACATTACTCAATTGTGTGGCGGGCAGAACGTTTTTGGATTGCAAAACTCAAAACATAGTGTCCTACATTAGGTGTGATTCCAGGATTGGACAACACCTGCTAAACAATCCTGATTGTGCCAAGAATTACACTGAAAACCACTTTAAGATTGTCAGCCGGGTTCACGGTGTGGCCCACTTACACATGCTAGATGCCACATATATTCACACACAGGGCCCTGTCCTTTACAGACAAAAGGAACATGTCCATACATTGCATCGTGGGTGTACCTACACCACATGGACTGCAGCGTTTCGAGAAGGCAGCTCACCACCACCACTTCGAGGGCAATTAGGGATGGGCAATAAATGCTGACCTAGCCCACATCTCATGAATGAATTTTAAAAATGCGCCTTTTTCCACTAAGCAAAAACTGAGGGATAGTCATTCTTTAGTCAAGGCATTACCATGGGGAATGGACCAATCAGAGTTGATCTGCCTGGTTTGAATTTGAACAAAGCTGTGCAGTTAACTGTTCCATGCTGCATTCTCCATGGCAATGTTTCAACCAGTGTCCTTTTGCCAACCAATCAGCACTCTTTTCTCATGCAGTATAAATTGTTGTTCCCCTGTCACTGTTGGAAATTTCTTGCAAGCTATTCTGTTGAGGGCTTTAATAGCATGTCTATTTTCTCAGCCATAAATGTTTTGTTCATTTCTTGATGCAGTTGCCAAAATTAAACTGTTATAGACTTATTAGTTGGAAATTGACAATTCAAAATGTGTTGTCCAGTAGAAAATGGAACTATTCAAAGGATTAAGCCTTCAAGGAAAATTGTGGGTAGTGGACCAATGATATGTTTACAAACCTGATGATCTATGGTTGGTTTTGGCTAGAATATAATCTTTGGTCAGTTATACTGTACCCAGGAAAATGTAGACAATTTTTACATTAAGAAATCAAAAGAATAATGTTTAGATACATAAATTGGGGGATGGGGGAACAATTTCCATTAACCAATAGGTCATTAATCAGAAGACTCTTAATCAGAAGATTTTAGGATTCTGATATCAAGTAAGAGGCTGTTGAGCCATCAAAAGGCCAATCCGGATTATTGGCAGAATCTGTAATTGCTTTTCAAAGGTAAGTTGATTGAAATTTTATTTTTCAAATATATATGTGTTGGGGAATAGGATTATAGGAAATGGCTAGTAAGGTTCTATAATTTAACAGCTTTGACTTTCTTTTTCTGTTGATCAGGAAATATTTTACTGAACATTATGCTTCATCCATCACTGCCTTGTACAAGGACAGGAAAGAACAACATCCTCATTGTTTGCATTCCCAACCCCCCGATTGATGAGAAGAATCCTGGCACTGCTATTCCAATTTTGATTCGTGTGAAAACCACTGAAGATGCAGATGAGCTCCACAAAATTATAACCGAGAAAAAGGCTGCGCATCAAGTGTAATTCCTGCTCAATTTAGTGTTGTGAAGAGTTTTTGCCAAGTTGCTTTATTTCTCTGGGTTTTTTTTTAAGTTAATGAGTATGGGAAATATGTTGGTTAGGCAGATTGAACTTCAGTGCATTCTTCCTAATTTGAACATCCCTTTTCATTTGGATGAAGTTGCCTTCTGCATACAATTGTGACCTAACTGATTTTTTTTTTAAGCAGCATTTTATACCTTAAATTTGATTAAATGGGGCCAGCATATTCAGTAACTCTGCAATTCTTGACCTGGAAGAATCTGCATGCTAATTTAGGGGATTGGAATTTAAGTTCTTACATCTGCTATTATTCAGTCTTGCTAAACCAGTTATTTTTCAGGTTCCTAGATGAACTCAAAGCTGTAGCAGTATTTGAAGCTGTTCTAATGATTGGACTATGCTTAAACAGTTACTGTTTTCCCCCCCCATCCCCAAAAAGCCATGAGATTCATACCTGATGTGGTAAAATAAAATAATGAGCCTAGGAGAACTTGGAAACTAAAATGAGCAAGAAAGGAAAACAAACCAAATCAGAATCAAAAAAGTGATGATTGAATGAAAAGACTGTACAAGGACAAGGAAGGGAATGACAGGTGAACAGGATTGAACATAACCAAGTAGTAAAGAAATTATTGTTGGATTTTTGTAATTTCTTCCAAAGTCTCTTGTAGCCGTCCATTTTAACTGCTTGTCAGCTACATGATTTTCATTTCATGTCATAAAATTGTAATAAAAAAAACTACATTGAACCTGTTGATTTGTTGAGCTTGTTTCTTGTACATTGTATTTCGTAAGTAGTTTCACTGTGCAAAAAAAAGTGCCATATCATGTGTAGATCTAGCTAAACTGTGTGGTAACCTAAATTGACCTTTTCTGCTGAAGTGCTCATAATTTCCTGCCACAGAATCTCCCTTGAATATAGCCTACTGGCAGTGTAAATTCCTCTGTTCAAAATAGCTTTATCTATATACACAATCGTTACACAATTTAAATTTTCTTTAAATTTCTCTCTTCAGATCATTAGAATTGGCTAATTTTATAGCTTAACACATGATGCCCACTTTACACGTCCTACAAAGTGGTTCTGGAGGTTACCTTAAAGTTGCCATTTTGATCTTTTAAATTGCATATTTTTGATCTGAATTTTAAAATTTGAATATGGCCTGTATGCATCTGGATTAGTGGACCTTGGGGGAAAAAAGAATGGAATGTTGGCATTTATTGCAAGGGGAATGGAATATAAAAGTAGGCAATTTATACTGCAGCTCTACAGGGCATTGGTGAAACCACATCTGGAATACTGTGTACAATTGTGGTCTCCTTATTTGAAAAAGGATATAATTGCATTGGAAGCAGTACAGAGAAACTTCACTCGACTCATTCCTGGACAAAGGGCTTATCTATGAAGAAAAGTTGAACAGGTTGGGCCTATACTCATTGGGGTTTAGAAGAATGAGAGGTGATTGTATAAGATCCTGAGGGGACTTGACAGGGTGGATACTGGGAGGATGTTTCCACTTATGGGTGAGACTAGAACTTGAGCGCACCATTTAGGAAAAATAAGTCTCCTTTTTAAGACTTGAGATGAGTAATGTTTTTCTGAGGGTCGTTAGTATGTGGAATTCACTTCCCCAGAAAGCATGGAAGGCTCAGTCGTTGAATTTATTCAAGGCAGAGTTAGACAGATTTTTGATAGACAAGGGAGCCTAGGGTTATGGGGAGCATACAGCAAAGTAGAGTTGAGACCACAACCAGATCAGCCATGATCTCATTGAATGGCAGAGCAGGCTCGAAAGGCCAAATTGCCTATTCCTGCTGTTAAGTTCTATGTTTCGATGTTTGAAAGCCAAAGATAGGCAAATGTAGATCGGGTATAATCAACAGAACCAATGCGGCTTTTTCAGTGTTTAGCCTTGAACAGTATGTGAATATGAATCTACAGTATATAACTTAAGAACAGAATTGTATATCTTAAGTCCTAACTATCAAAGCATTGAGCTGGACTTTGGGCTACAGTATGGAGCCCTTTTTCAACTACATGGAATTAAGCAATTTCCTTAGATTTAAGCATTCCTAGAATTTATCAAACTTGACAACTTTGTCACAGCCTTAGTGTGTTTTTAAATGTTCATAAAATCATAGAATGGTTACAACACAAAATGAGGTCATTCTGCCCGTCACCCCTCATGTCACCTCTGGTTCTCTTGCCACTCATAAATTTGTGTCCTCTGGTGCTCAACCCCTCCACCGAGGGGAACAGTTTCTCTCTACTCTGTCCAAACTCCTCATGACTTTGAACACCTCTATCAAGATTCCTTTCAAACTTCTCTAAGGAGAACATGCCTGGCTTCTCCAGTCTGTCCTTATAACTGAAGTCCCTCATCCCTGGAACCAATCTCAGATCTTTATTGTACTCTCTTTAATGCCTTCATGTCCTTCTTGAAGCGTCGTGCCCAAAATTTGGGCACATTAGCCTAGTTGAGGCTCAACAAGCATTTTATATAGGTTTTTTAAATCATTAAACAGCTTTATTGCCCTGATTCTGGCAAAGATTAATCATGTGCGACTCTCTCAATTTTGATATCTATGGAAACACTGGACTGTCCTGCTGACATGCAACACTTTAACCTCACCAATTTGTAATGAATCAAGCCACAAATGTATTAAGAAATGTGGCTAGATCCTGTCACAAATCCATATTGATTGCATATTTGAATCTCATATTAGTTCTTAGTATTAAATTGTCATTTTGTAGTTTTATGTTCGAAACCAATTAGCAATTGAGAAGTAGGAATAGGCCTTTCATTGAAATTGATGTGTAAAAACACATGTAAACCTTGTTTAAATACAGCAAAAACTTTTATTTTTCAAAGCTAAAGTTCATGCCAAAATCAGCCCGACCAGAAATCTAGAATGAATGACCCTAAATTTTTAATATGAAAATAAACTGATTCTGCAAGTGTAGGATGGAATATATTGGTAGAATAAGGACACCACATAACTGATTTAGTCAATTAAACTGGTAAAGGGACAAAGGGATCTAACAGTACCGACACACATCTCTAAAAGAAGCAATGCCGGTTATTAAGACCTTTCAAGACTAAGCCACCTCTAGGGTTCATTTTTAAAGGGATGGAATTAAAAAGCAGAGGTATGTTAAACTTGTATTGAACCTTACTTAAACCAACTTGAGAGTACTGTGCATCTTTCTGGTCTCTATTATATAAAGGATGTAGAGATACTGGAGAATGAGTGCAAAAGACTTCATAAAGGTGATACCAGAATTGAGAGGATACATTTAATAGGAAATGCTGAACATTTTGGGGGTCTTTTCTCTAGAAAAATTAAGGCTGAGGGGTCTATTTGAAAGGTTTTGATGGGGTCGACATGGAGAAGTTTCCACTTGAGGGAGTCCAGAACAAATTGTCATAAATATAAGATGGTCATTAATCAATAAGTACAGAAAAAACTTAAGACTGTGGAACGTGTCACCGTAAAGAGTAGTGAGGCGAATAACAGATGAATTCAAGACAATGTAGATAGTACATGAGGGAGAAAGGATAGAAGGATATGCTGACAAATGAAGAGGACAGGAGCAAGTTTGTGTGGAGCCTAAACATCAAGGTGTTTTGCAAATTTTATGTAACCCAATCAATTGACAAGATTAATATGGGTCTGAAATATGATTCTTGTTGGAGCTACTTATTTTGGTAAATATTGTTGGCTGAAATAAATGTTGCCATGCAGTTGTATTTTCAAAAGAATTCCGCAGTGCAATTTACCAATTAGTGTTAAAAGTTGCCCTTTTATATAGCCTTGAAAAGTTCTGCATTTTTTTTCTTGCAATATACTCCTCATTTCAGAATCTCACCCTGCCTTTGCTTTTTTTTAAATGATTGCAGTTTTTTTGCTAAACCATTTTTGCTTCGTAGCCTTGTAATCGTTTTAAAGTATTGCAATTTTATTTGGTGATTAGTTGCTCAGTGCACCAGAAGTCCATTATATTTAAGTAATGTCCAAGCCAATTTTCTCCAAGTTGCTTTGTGCCCTGCGATCCAGTTTCATAAAATATGTCTCCCAGAATACAGGAAAAATCTTAGGGCCTTCCACATGGACAACTATGCCTTCTCTAACTGCGCCTTCTCAAATCTTAATTTAAAAATTTAAAATAAAACTGGTTCTAACCTGTAACGTAACTTCTGAATTTTCTTTCAAGTCTGCAAGAACAGTGTGAGAACAGGTTGTTGCAACTTGTCCTCAAACATAAACCATTTGATGCCAATCTTGAGAATTTTTGTGTTCTCTATTAGAATTTGAGATTGGTTTCAATATTAGATATTTACAGAAACATACAGTTCATAACCATGTCTGCAGCCACCAGGCAGGTCAGTTCTAAATGTAGTTAGGATAATTGTTAGCATTGTAGTTTTTGAAAACGTTTGCATCTTAATGAGCTGAAAGTCAGGAATCTCATGATACAAGCTCTTACTGATGTGTTTTGTGGAATATTTGAAATACAGCGGGCCTGTTTAACCAGAAGAGCAATGATTCTGTACATTATTTTGATTTTTTAAAAGCTAATTTAAGTTATTACTAATTTTGGACTGTTTTGCAATTTGTAGCTTCCTTGAATTTGATGATTATCAGGTTCGAGTATTGGATTTTTTTCCCCCCCAGTGTAGTTATTTGTGACCATTTTTTTAAAACAAAGCTAAACTTGGCGAAGATTTGAGTTGCTGATTGTGCAGGTCAAAAGCACTGTACGTGTCGGGTAAAATCAATTGAGGGACACCAAAATAAATAGAAAGCACACAGATAAGTTAGTACCATTCAAAAAAAAGTGGGAAAATTAATGGAAGAAGCCTCTTCAATCACCTGATGAGTCTGGGGATGTGACTGATATATTTTAAAATGTGTAGTTGGAGTAAAACAAAATATTTCACTGCACAAATCAAATATATTTAATGGTATTAACTATGTTGCTCTCAGTAATCCCGTACTGATGCCTCTAAATGTGCTAATAAGAGCTGCAAAGAATGCATTTTGGTTTACATTTTCATACGTGAAATAGTTGCTTTCAAACCAGGGTAAAAGGCATTTAGTTTATCATGGTGAGCATTTGTGAGTTTCTATACATATTCGTTAAAATGGACCACTTTACGTTTCTCTAGGTTAGGTGATCCTAGATTGGTTTACTCCCTTATACATTTCTGTGCCCAGTGTACATGAGGTGTTGTCAGTCGTTGGTTATTAAAACATCAAACGTATCCATGATTCAAATTAAGAAGTAAAATATATTTAAAAAAATTATATCCACACAGTATTGTAAAACAAAATCCAGATGTATATTCACTTTGATTAGTTTTTTATGTTTTTCTGTAAAAAGAACATTTTCAGGATCGCTTCAAGTAAACATTCCAATTTGTGTTGAATGGCAGATTTTTTTCTGCTAAAATTTGGATTTTGTAGTGATTGTGATAGTGGCAAGTATAAAAATAAGTTTATTTAATTATATTTAAAAATATGTAATTAGAATGTATTAAGTGAACAAAAATGGCTGGGATATCAAGAAAAATGGTTTATATAATTAAGCATTCTAGATATTGTTTGAAGAGTGTGACATTTTGTGTCAAGTACCTGAATACAATGCTACTGGTAATATGTGATATCATACTCACAAAAAAAATTTAAAAATCATTTTATCTATATAAAACATGAAGTTCTTTAATTCTAACCTCTCAGTAAACATTCAATTATTTAGACACCAATCTTATTTGTTTTCTGGCATAAATCTTTATCAGTCTAAGCCAATTCACTGTGTATCTGTTTTTTTATCACATTTCTGAACTCCAAAACAGTTGAAACTGAATGGGCTCAAAGTTATTATGTAATTACACTCTGCCTAAGGATTTTCTAATTTTCTGGATATTCCATTCTGTATTGCCTAATAAAAAGGGATCCTGTTGTCTGAAGACATTGATGTGATATTCTAGCTAATTTGCATTTTATGAAGTCTTGTTAATGTCTAAATGCCTTTGTTGTAAAAACTTATTGTGATAAGAGCATTTAGCTTTTTTAATTATTTTATCTGTATGTGTCAGCACTACTTAATATGAAGAAGTGCACATTTCAGTGAGGGCAATTTAATTTGTTGCTTTAAGTGCTTTATCTTGATTTAATCCTGCTGATAATCTGATCATTTTATCTCAAATATTTTCCTTTGATTAATGTACTTTTGTTATATATTCATCTGATTCTATTACAACATGCCCCACTCCTTGAAGCCTTATTTGAGTCTTTTGAACAACATTTCAATTTCTGTCCAAAAACATGAGGGTCTTCCTATCAGAGCATGTAGCTTATTATGTATCTTAACCATCACTGTGAAACCTGTTGACTCTCACTAAGTGTGCTTTCTGATAATAGCTAATAACCCATATTTTGAAGTTCATTGTCCTATTTCTGGATATCAAATAAAACCTGGCTAAAACACTTGAAAATAGAAATGAAAATATGTAAAACATTAAATATTTGCATGAATAAAATGTGGTTTTCCAGAGGCATTACTATTTCTTCCTCGTCTGAGTGGATGTTTTATTATTGTGATTGTATAGTTTTTTTTCAAATATAGTGAAATATAATAGCAACAAATATGACAGCAACACCTTTAATAAAGCATCTCAAGGTATTTCACAGGAGCATTATTAAACAAAGTATGACACTAAAACACATTAGGTCAGGTGACCAAAAGATTGGTAAAAGAAATAGATATTAAGGTCTTTTAAAGGAGGAAAATCAGGTGTAGGGAAGGTATTCCATAGATTACAGCCTAGGCAGCTGAAGATGTGGCCACTAATGATTAAAATAGAGGATGCTCAAGAAACCATAATTAGAGGAGCATAGATACCTCAGTTGTGCAACTGGAGGATTGGAACCAGGAATGGGAGGATAAGAGTTTGTGTGAATAAAAAAATGCTAACAGGATTATTAGGATTGAAAAATACTAAAGCAGATGTAATGGTAAAATCTTACATAACAATGGATAAGCCATATTTAAGGGTGCAGTTTTGAACCTCATTATGGAACAGACATTAAAACCATAGAGAGAGTGCAGCATATGGGAATATAAATTATAATTATGAGACAATACATTGGGAGTATTTTTATGTAGCCGTGAAACTAAAAGAAGATATACTTTTAAAATTATGGAGGTTTTCAATGCGATAATTCAGAAAAACTACTGATGATGAGCAATCGATCATGAATGTAAATGTCATGAAGTGCCAAGAGTTTTGGATTAGTCTAGAAAGGAACTGATGCAGTGCATAATCTAGGTTAACACCCATTGCTGCATTGTTGGCCATACTTTGAATGTGACATTAAAGATTCAGTGGCACTACTCAAAGATGAGCAAAGAGTGTACTATTATCCACACCTTTTTTAGTCCCTCAGCCAACACCGCAAAAATCAGGGGTAGAATTTTGCCCTTGGTGTGCAGGATCGATGGGGGCGCTCCATGATTTAATGCAGATGGGCCAATTAAAGCCAGCCCAGCATGATAAGCGAGCGACAGCATTAAGCACTGCCTGTGCGGGCAGGCAGATCTAGCGCAAACTTCACGCATGCACATGAGACCCCGCTGAATAATCTCCAAGTCACGAGCTGGGACATGCTTTTAATTCCAAATGAAATAAAAACTTTAATTTTTATTTGATTTTGGAAACCTCATCCCGCCCATGGATGAGGTTTCCAAAAAAATGCAAAGGCCACTTGGCCTTTTTGCCTGCCTGTCAACTGTTAGGTTCAAAGGTCAGTGAAAAATTCAGCACAATTGACAACTCTGCCATTTCTGGTGCACGCCTGCCGACCAAACTATGACGTGACTGTGTCAGCATGTTCAGCCAACATCATCACGTGTCATTTCATGCTCATTCAGGTTGGACACATGCCACCCAGTGAGCTAAAATTCCTGCCCCAGATTAACTGCTCATTCATCTCATCGGTATTTATGGCATTTTGTGTGCAAAATGGCTGTCACATTTGGGTCATTTTCATGCAAAGATCCTAGATTCAAATGGTTCAAGTACTTCAATTTTCAGTAAAAGAAATACATTTTATTTAGAAAGCACAGTTCAGTAATGGCACTTTCTCCTATCCAATCTTAACCCTCCCCAGCTGTTCCTTCTGCACTTCTAGGTCTATATATACCATTGCATTCAGGAATCATGCTTCCTTTTTAGCTCCAGGCTCTGCTTTCAGTTTCTACAACCCCAGCCTATGCCGTTTTGCAGGGGGTTGGTTAGCGCAGTTGGACGGCTGATTTGTGACACCAACATGGGTTCGATTTCCGTACCAGCTGAGGTCATCCGTGAAGGCTCTGCATTCTCAATCTCTCTCCTCGCCTGAGGTGTGATGACCCTCAGGTTAAACTCACCAGTCATGTGTCTCTGATGAGAGAGTAGCCTATGATGCGCTGAGACTATGGATCTTTCATGACATCTTGGGCTAGAAATCTGTTCCTTTACAATTTTAGATACCCTTCTTGTCTCCAAAATAACGTTCCTGTGAATGAAGGGTTGGTACTGAACTCTTGCTTAGATTTTTAAACCTATCCCTTTATTGCCTGTGCCTGCTCTTTTCACTTCATAGGTTTTGCTAGATTCTAGTTTTGACTATGCTGATGGCTTTACTCTTTGTTGTTCATCCTTACTGTGTCCTTAGTGCCTGCCTATCCAGATCTCCTTTACAGATGAGAAGCCCTGATACTTGACGTGTGCCCTATATCAGGTCAGATTAGTTGTTCTGATGAAAGATCAATGACCTAAAACATAACTCTGCTTTGCTCTCCACAGGTGCTGCCTGACTCGCTAGACACTTCTAATTCCATAATCCAACCATATCTTTGGAATTCATTAATCACTAGTGGATGGATCAGTCAGACTGTGTTACCTGCGGTACCTTTTTTGAGAAACCCTCCAATGATGAGGTTAGAATCTCCGTACCCTTCCCTAACTGCTACTGTTATGAACTTGAGCGAGACCAGTATCTTTTATTTAAAAATTCAAACACCCAGTTATTAACTGAAAGAATTACACCATAAGGTTTCACGTTTTAAAAAGAAACTTTTACTGTCCTACAGTTAAACAATGCAAGTACTACTAACAACACTGTATTTCATACACACTCTTCATTTTAAACCTGGAAATACAAACATATGAGTTAGGAGCAGAAATAGGCTACTCGGCCCCTCGAGTCTCCCTGCCAGTCAATAACATCATGGCTGATTTGATTGTAACCTCAACTCCACATGCCCGCCTACCCCCGATAACCTCTCACCCCCTTGCTTATCAAGAATCCATCTACCTCCTCAAAAATATTCAAAGACTCTGCTTCCACCAACTTTTGAGAAAGAGCGTTCCAAAGACTCACGACCCTCAGAGAAAAAAATTGTTCTCATCTCTACCTGGATGAGTGAACCTCCAACAAAACTCAAGAAGCTGGACACCATCCAGGACAGAGTAGCACACTTGATTGGCACCCGACCACAAACATTCAGTCCCTCCAACACTGACGCACATGGGCAGCAGTGTGTACCATCTAGAAGATGCACTGCAGAACCTCTTCTTAGGCAGCACCACTACCATCAAGAAGGACAAGAGCAGCAGATACATGGGAACACCACCACCTGGAAGTTCCCCTCCAAGCCATTCACTATTCTGACTTGGAAATATACCACTGTTCTTTCACTGTTGCTGGGTCAAAATCCAGGAACTCCCTCCCTAACAGCACTGTAGGTAAACCTACACCACAGGGACTGCAGCAAGGCTGCAGCTCACCACCACCTTCTCAAGGGCAATTAGGGTTGGGCAATAAATGCTGACCTAGCCAGTGATGCCCACATTCCATAAATGGGCATCCCACCCCCACCACCACCCTTATTCTTAAACAGTGACCCGTAGTTCTAGATTCTCCCAAAAGAAGAAACATCCTTTCCACATCCACCCTGTCAAAACCCCTCAGGATCTTACATTTCAAATCACCTCTTAATCTTCTAAACTCCAGTGAACACAAACCTAGCTGATCCAACTTTTCCTCAGACAACCCATTCCAGGTATTAATCTAGTAAACCTTCTCTGAACAGCTTCCAATCCTTTAATAAGGAGACCAATACTGTACACAATACTCCAGACGTGGTCTCACAAATGCCCCAGTACAACTGAGGCATAACCTCCCTACTTTTATATTCAATTCCCCTTGCAATAGACGATAACATTCTATTAGCTTTTCTAATTACTTGCTGTACTCACATATTAGCCTTTTCAAAAGACCACTTCCTGTTCTACTTCTATTTCCACTCAAGGGTTCCTGTATACTATACAGGATCTCGAGGGGAGGTACCAGAGGACTGGAGAAATGCAAACGTAGTTCCATTGTTTACAAAGGGATCAAAGGAAATGCCAAACAATTATAGGCCAGTTAGTCTTACATCGATGGTGAGCAAATTAGAATCAATCCTGAGAGATAGGATTAACTGTCATGTGGAAAGGCATGGACTAGTCAGGGATGGTCAGCATGGAATTGTTAAAGGAAGGTGTTGCCTCACAAATTTGATTGAATTCTTTGAGGAAGTGACAAGGAGGCTTGATGAAGGTAGTGCAGCGGATGTTGTGTACGTGGATTTTAGCAAGGCATTTGACAATGTCCCACATGGTAGATTGGTCAGGAAAGTAAAAGCCCATGGGATTCAGAGTAATGTGGCAAACTGGATAAAAGGTTGGCTTTGTAACAGGAAACAAAGGGTAATGGTCGATGGATGCCCTTGCAAATGGAAAGTTGTCTCAAGTGGTGTTCCACAGGGCTCAGTGTTGGGACCCTTGCTGTTGTGTTATATATTAACGATTTGGATGTGAACATGGGGGACATGATTGAGAAATTTGCAAATGACACAAAGATTGGCTGTGTAGTGGATACTGTAGAGGATAGCCATAATCTCCAAAACGATATAGATGGGTTGGTGGAGTGGGTGGTAAAGTGGCAGATGGATTTTAACATAGAGAAGTGTGAGGTCATACATTTAGGGAGGTCAAACAGTTACAGGGATTACAAAATAAATGGGAATATACTAAGAGAGGTAAATGAAGTGAGAGATCTTGGCGTACAAGCAAACAGGTCCCTGAAGGCAGCAGTTCAAGTAGACAAGGTTGTAAAGAAGGCATATGGAATGCTCTCCTTCATTGACAGAGGTATAGATTATAAAAGTAAGGATATAATGTTGGAATTGTATAAAACACTGGTGAGGCCACAACTGGAGTATTGTATACAGTTCTGGTCACCACATTACAGGAAGGACATTATAGCCCTGGAGAGAGTGCAGGTTTACAAGAATGTTGCCAGGGTTAGAAAAGCGTAGCTACGAGGAGAGATTGGATTGGTTGGGGTTATTTTCCTTAGAACAAAGAAGGCTGAGAGATGACTTGATTGATGTGTACAAAATCATGAGGGGAATAGATAGAGTGGACTGGATAAAATTGTTTCCCTTAATGAAGAATTCTAGAACCAGGGAACATAGATTCAAGATAAGTGGCAGAAGGTATAGGGGGGACATGAGGAAGAACTTTTTTTCTGCAGAGGGTAGTGGGTGTCTGGAATTCACTGCCCAAGTTGGTGGTAAAGGCAGAAAATTTAAACTCTTTTAAAAAGTACCTGGATTTGCACCTAAAGTGCTGTAAGCTGCAGGGCTATGGGCCAGGTGCAGGAAGTTGGGATTAGAAAGGGCACCTGGGTGTCCTTGGGCTGGCATGGACAAGATGGGTTGAATGGCCTCTTTCCATGCTGTAATTTTTCTATGGTTCTTTCACTACTGGAACCAAACTAAGGTGTGCCACAGCTCTCAGGAATTCACTTTGATCCTTCTCAATGTTCCTGTCATTCTCCAAAGGATAAGGTTTCCTAGGGTCCTTCCGCTAGCTCTGGAGAAGAGTCATACGGACTCAAAATGTTAACCTTGTCTTTCTCTCCACAGATGCTGTCAGACCAGCTGAGTTTTTCCAGCATTCTTTATTTTTGTGTCCTTCCACTAGCATCTGGCTAGGTGGCCCTCCAACTCTCCTTAAGCACCTATTGATCCTGGGCACCCAAACTCAAGCAAGCCTCACTGCTTTCTTGCCACTTCTGATAGCCCTTTGCTACTTGTCTGTAGCTCCTGCAGTTTTCTCTCTGCTTGTCAAAAGCTGCACCCAAGATGATCTAAATTGCACCTGCTTCTTTCTGTGAGAAATCACAACCCAACCAACAAAATACCTCCTGAAATCTAACCCCATGGCAATGTCCCAGATGGAGTATTTTTATTCTTTCACAGGATGTTGGTGTTGCTGGCTGAGCCAGCATTTGTTGCTCATCAATAATTGCCCGTGAGAAGGGGGTGGTGAGACTGACATTATCTCCAGTTCCCAAATTTTTCCTCTGTTCTGGGAAACCATATGAATAACTTAATCTCTCCTAATGAAGACAACTGTATGCATCTCATCTCCACTAAGAAACTCGGGCGTCACCCATTTACTGTTATCCCACTTCCACCTCTGATCTTATTGAATAAACACAGATCATCTTTTGAATTGCGTTAAATTAGGTCTTTTTACCAGCTTCCCAAACCAGGTGCTTCCATTATCTCCCATTTAAAAACTTCAATCCTCAGACTAAAAGTTATACTCCTAAAACATATAGACCGTGAAATTAGACATTTTCATAACATTAGTCTTATCAATACTGTTAGGGGGAAAATTAAAAATGCTAAAAGAGAACACTAAGAATGTACTGAAAACTCTAAAATCTCCAGGCAGACATGGCTGCTAAACATATGAAAGTTGAAGAATACCAGATGAACATTGCACAGCCTTCAGAGTCAGACTGGAAGACAAACTAGATTAGGTATACTCCTCTCTCAGACAAGGATGGGGAAAATGGATTGGCTTAGATATGGGAGGACATACAATGGACAGAGGGGTCTTTGATGAAACAAGTCAGTCTTGAGTTGTGAGAACCAAGGTCTTTGCGTACGTTTTAATTTTGATTGCATAATATAATTATGTATACACCCTTTAGAATAATTGGTTAGCAGAATCGCATGTTTATGTACTCAATAGGATAGTTTTAACATGGTACCTGTGTGTCAGTCACCAAGTGGATATATTCAAATGTACTCAAATGCATTGTGATAAGAAAAAGTATATAAATTACAAGACTTTGTAATTACGGCAGAGTACCTCTGGACGGACTCAGAGGGCTCTCACTGTATATGCCGGTAACAAGCTCGAATAAACCGTCTTGTTCGAGAATCCAAACAAAGGTCGTCCTGAATTGTTTGTCATGACCGAAGTCTTGGTCTGAGGTGTAGTTAAGAGGGCAATTGCCCCACACGAAAGCCAGATCAACCCAGGGTCTCGGAGAAGGAGGTTGAATCCCGCCTACAATACCAACAAACAATACAGTCTGTCCTGGATTTATGAAACCTCGGGACATTAAAACATGAGAAGGCCACTTACAATGGCATCTTTCTGACTGGAGGGGGAAAGCTGTGCACTTAAGGACTTCTAGAATGAGCATAAATAACTAAAAGCAAAACAGTATTCACTAAGCAATTACTAATTTAATCATAAACTGGAACCTTTGCAATAATTACAAATTGAAATAACACCACTCAGCCCAATACCTGAAATATTCAAATTGCATTACCTTCAGTTCATGCAGCTAACCTCATTATAAAGTGGAGCAAAAAATCCCCCTTTCATTCCACCTTTCGTGAGGTTACCATCAACCTGCAAGTTTTGTTCTGATAGCCATTCTTTGTGTGAGCAAGTTTCAGCTGGTTTTCAACTATGGGCAGAATTGCAGCCAAGGGCTGTGCTTCATCACTCTGCTGCACATGCAAACTTGCTGTAAAAGTTTGTCATAGAGTTATCTGGAGTAGGGGCCATGCTAGTTTTTTTTCACTCCATAACCCAGACATCCAAGCTTCCTGGAGTATCCCATTTACAATACTGCTCTGCTCTCTCTTCTTTTGGCCTCAGATACTGGAAATACATGGATGATAACAGTCGCAGAGTCTAGGCCATAGGCTGGGCTCAGTGAGGTTCAGGAAATTCTCAATACTCAATGAACATTGTGAGGAAAACAGTATACAGTTAAAAGCTACTAAATGTAATGTCACGCAAGTAGGCTTTAATAAAGATGTGCACATTCCCCTTGACAATGTTAGGCAATTACACCCTGACAGAGGTGAAAGCCTTGAAAATCTTGGGTATAAACAATCAAACTGACTTGAAATGGGATGGCTAAATGAACAGTATGCTTAAAAATCCAAATAATCAGATATTTATCCTCAGATTCCTCATTCCTTTCAGACTCCCTTGTCCACAACCTGTTGTTGACCTACACTGGTTACATCTATCCCTTGGTCGTAAATGCTGTGTCTGTGTGGGACCCTGGTCTCATTTACGCACAAATTGCCCATATCAAAAGAATACAGACAGAAGCACGCACTGGGATTGATCATAGGCCCTCAGTACCAGTCATACGACAAAGACTTTCATGTCACAAAGTTTAAAACTCTACAAACAAGAAGAGTTAATATTTGTTCTTAAATTTGGAAAATCCCTTCTGCCCTCTACCAAATTTCAGAAATGGTTATCACCACCATGCCCAGAGCAATCAAGGTAACTCAGAGTTTCAGCTAAATTCATCTCCATAAAATGTGGGGTGGAAAGGTACCAATGTAGCTTTATCCCTTACATGGTTCAGGTCCTTAATGAAGGACTTATAGATTTAATCATTTAAATCTATAAGATTTAATGTAGAAATGGTGTATTGGTTTGTAATTGTAATATAATTTTAATTCAATATTCCGCTTTTAATATCCTGTCCACCACTTCCCCATTACCTGCTGAATTTGTCTATTTTTGTTATTACATATTGTCACATGTTTCTATGTTTTTAACTTGATTACTTAGTCTGCAAATGAATTTTTTTGATGCAAGTTAAACTGAAATTCAGCCTTTGGGCTGCAAATGTGTTTCTTGAATAAAATACCATTATCATTATTATTATAACTCCAGCTGAGATCAAGTAATTCATCTCAGACATAAGATTGAACCAGAGACCTTCTTAGTCTTAATGGCTCATCTAATTGCTGCCAAAGCTAGCTCAGCAATTAAGACAATCAATGTTCATTCTTTGGTGAATGGTATCTATTCCCATTTTTAAAAATTTAATATTTGCTTTTAACACTGACCTATAAAATGTGGATGATAAAGTTTATGATTACGGATATACTATGTATTTGTCTGATATTAATGATATTTCATTTGATTGCACACAGCAGCTACGGCATTATCTGTTCTGGCCAGCTGGAAAACGACACCACTTCACTATTTTTTAAAAAAATATATAAGCTTCTTTTTATATTTCACATTTTCACAGTAACACTAAGTGCAGCTGTTAGAATTGAACAGGGTCATAGTAAAATATGTACACTCTGCTTTGTTGAAGAAACAAAATTCTGTATAGTTTGTAAATGTTCCTTTGATGGCTGTAGCAGGATGCTTCATTGACTAGAAGTTAGCTGACTTCAACTGGAATGCCTAAGGAAGCTGAACAGCTCTACCACTGGCTGGCAATTTCCCCAATTTACCACACTATAAATCTTTCTAGTGAGATGTATGTGCAAGCACATGAACAAACAAAATTTACCTGCTGCTAGCAATAAATTCTCAGAGCTAATACTGTGTAAAACTGCATAAAATTATACAGATAAATGTTCACCTAATTCAGCTGTGTAACCAGTTGTGCACAATTATGTGTGTTTCTTATCCTCTTCTAACGTAAAAATGCAGTATTTTTCATGGGAGCAAATCCTGTACCTTCCAGCATTATTTGTTCCTCAGACCGCCTTGGAAAGGCATACAGAACTGGTGTCACCATGACTTAGCAGTTACTTGTTCTCTTAACATCTGGAGCACTGCAATAGCTAATTTATGTCCCAAGAGATCTGGACAAAAATCCTGCAACTTCATTCATTGATTTTCTTGTTGCTAGTACTAGCTGCAAATGTACTAGGACTAGACCTTAGTGCAAGTGGGAGTTCCTGGTCTGTGATAAATCGGGAACAAAGCTGATCTGAATTGAAGCAGCAACAGCAGGAATGGGCTGCAGTGAGACCATCAACAAGGAACATCCAGTGTCTGCAAAGTGGGAGAGTGGGGCACAGGGGTGGGGTGGGGGGCGTGGTGATTTCATGTTGAGATACAATTTTGGGAAAATTATGGTCTATAGGATGTGTATAAGTCAAAATGTAATGTATTTTTCCAATTTTTTTAAAGGTTAAAAAGCTGTGAATTGTGAAATTTGAAAAAAAAATCAAGCTACATCATTTTTAATTCTAATAATCAGCATTTTCCCAAGGAACAAGACACTGTAACCGTTAAAAATGCTACTGAATCACAGAGTTGTTATGGTGCAGAAGGAGGCCATTTGGCCCATCGTGTCTGCACCTACTCTCCGAATGAGCATTACGACTGCTCGTCAACCATAAGGAAACTGGTGTCTTCTTAGCTGAACAATTTTTTCTTTAAATATCGGCGCCATATTATAGAAACAAAATCTGTGCATGATTTAGACAACACAATGCCTCATTGCCCCTGAATCTGTTCAGGAAAAAACAATTTTGTTTTAGTATCAATGCTGAAACAGAGCTACATTTAATTAAAATCTTAGATATTTGAAGATAGACCAGCAGATAGCTTATGTCTTCCTAGCTTATTAATTACTCTCACTCTCAAAACTTAAGAGTCATTTCATAGAAACAACATTAACATGAGATCTAAAAACAAATGCCTTTACTACCCGACATTTTGAACTGAATCATACCTGGTTTAGCAAAGTAGCAGCTCCCAGCCGGAGTTGTTGCAGAACCACTTGCAAAAAAGTTTTAGGAAATTTGTTTCTCTTGCTTTAGTAATCATTCCTAATGAAGATTTAGTTCATAGGCAGGCGAATAATGTAGTGTAGAGGGTCTATAACTAAGTGTAAAATGAGGCTAAGCCATTAATCAACACTTTATTAAATCCATCCACTTGTAAAACTAAAAGCAGCAGATTTCATCATAACTAGCATCTGACCAAAATTATAATGTACCTTAGAATGTCTCAAGGCAATTAAAAGGGGCTATGTAAGTGCAATTTGTTGTCTGTTAACCTTTTCGATGCTATTTAAACCAAAAATATTTTGATCATTTTCATTGATAGTTCCCTTGCAATCTCCACATCTATAGTTCTGCTTTTTCACCCTTGACTGTAAAATCTTATGTGATCTCAGATAGAATACTTAAATTCTCTATTACTGAAATTGGCACCAAGAATGTCGGTTTCCTATTCTGAAACAAATAATTATTTTCCTTCAACTTCTAATTCTTCATACATGTAAATCTGGCATCTATCCATGATTTGAATACTGCAACCAAATTTGGAGAAACACTTCCAAAACTCCTCTCCTACTGTTTGTCTGGAAAGAAGAAAAAGCTTGTTGCTCCAATCCAGTTAATGGTATTCTCTCTCCACTCCTCTAGTTCAGGCTGACATTCTCCTTCCTTTCTGCCTCTCAATTAGTATTCTTCATCCACCCTGAACTCAAAAGTTCTGCTCTTATTTTTGCCTCTCTCTTGTTCCCCCAAAGTAACACACACAGTTTCTTGATGCAACAATTTCCCTCAACCACTCAGGAGTATTCCTCTAAGCTCAATAAATGTATCCTAAGCAAGGATGTAGCAGTATGAGACACAGGCCCATGGTACAGTAGACATGGGTCATCTACCAAAAGGCACTTCCGGGTGCTGGAGAATTTCCACCAGCGATATCTCCACAGGATACTCAAAGTCATGTGGGAAGATGGGAGAACAAACTCCAGCATCCTCACTGAAGACAATTCCCCCAGCATGATCAAGCAAAATCAACACCACCCAGTGTTCTCAGAGACAATGTTGACCACCTTCACCTGTTGTACTTTAATTGCAATCTTATGCATCCAGCCATCAGTTGATACCTTTATGGCCATTCCCAGCAAAAAACTGCCTTTACAAAGAGAAAAATGTTAAAATCGTCATTACCTGGTATTATTTATAAATGGAGATATCATTTTTTTCTGATTTGTCTTTGTAAATATTTTTTCATTTATCCTATAAGCTTGTTTCATATCTCTAAGTGCATATTTTACACTTATCAACATTAATCTGCATATACCATCGACACCTACCTTCCAAACAGCCCAAGTAGTCTGTAGCTTTCTCCCACCTTCAGGGAGAGAGGTGGGGAAAGGAAAAGGGCACTGAAGAGTCAAAGCAGCCTTTTGTTTTTTGAATAAAAGGATTTTAAATAACAATTAGCAAATATATTTTTGGCTATTCCTGCTTTTAAGGAGCACAGGACCAAAATTGAATCAGTTAAGAAGTTAACAGCAATGATTATTCAAGATATGGTATTGAAACATCTTTCATCTAAGTGATTATTTGATCTCAGCACCATATTTATCCATCAGAAAAAATAAAATGTACTTTTGTTGTTCAAGATAGAAGATCAAACTATATCAATCAACAATTATAGCAGATATATATATATATATATATCTGCTTAGTACAAGCAACTTCCATTAAACAATTTATTTTCCTCGGCGGCAGTTTGGATCAAGATTACAGATTTCATTTCATGCATAATTTATTGATATATGCAAATGAAATGGAACTGTAACATGCGACAGGCTATTTTCTTAAAGATACATTATTCTGTCACATTATGTCATAGTTACCACATAAGTCTTCCTAATTGTGCTTTCAAGTTAGGATTTTCTGCAAAAAATGCATTAAATCTTACACTGATACAACAGAATTTTTGCATTAAAATACACAAACATAAATTGTTTGCAAGGTACATGCTGAGCTTAAAGTTTTATAGAAGAAATGGAAACAATCTGGAGAAGTAAAATCTTTTCAGATCTGGTTAAACAGATGGTTTGCGATCTGATTGCATCTGAATACCAAATTACCAGTAACTGCATTACAAGGCTTGATGCCCAGTAATTCAATCATAACAGAACTTCCTATTCCAGGTTTTAATTATGGCTCACAGAACAAGCAGCTGGAAAGTATATAGCTGCAACTCTGTTCTGTAATAATTGTATTAATTCTAATTAGAGCAGACACTCTCAGGGCAGGAAGTAATCAATGCACAATCAGGAAAAAAACAGATCACAGAATATTTATGTTGCTGGAAATGCAGTAACTTGTAAATGTTCATACAGTACGTGCAGGAGGTTGTGGCACAGCTGGCTGCTCTTTCCTCTCTGCTTCCGGAGGTCTGTATTTCACTTTGATCCACACTTTAGGATGAGATGGAATCATGTGTTCAATGTAACCTGCAAGAGACAGTACAAATAGCTCATTATAGACAGTGCTTAGTATATTGGATTATTGTGGTAGAAAAAAAAAGTGGAAACAATTTTAAACTATGCTGAGGTGTCACTGAGTGATAGGACTTAGATTTTTGAATACTCGCATGACAAGTTTCTGACCTCGGTTATGATTTTCTGAGGAGGTGCAAATGGAAGGTACACGCCTGTACAGGGAAGGATAAAAATCAGCAGACCTGTCATCTCAGGTGTTTTTAAATCAATCTCGCTGTTGGTAGGCAGGTCGAAATAGAAAGTCCTTGTTGATTATCCCCCACCCTCCCACAGTGCTGGAACCCCCGAGTAAACTATGGCATCCGTATTTCCACCACAGCTGAGATTAACCAAATCAACATAGACTGATGAGTGATTATGGGACCTCCTTGGTTTTTAAAGTCCATCACCAACACTGCATGAGGCTGTTTCGCTGAACAATCTTTTACTTCAGAACTTTCAACAAGATGGGTGTTGTAAAACAGGCATGTTCTATCTCACACACACAAGTAGAAAGTCTTATATTAAACTTGTGATGATTCTCTAACCTTACTCTTAGTGAAGGTTAAAGCTAACCTATGTTTTCATTTTATGTGTTTTAATTTATTTTTCTCTAAGATTGTGAACTCTTT
Organism: Carcharodon carcharias; assembly: GCF_017639515.1. Lineage (NCBI taxonomy): Eukaryota > Metazoa > Chordata > Chondrichthyes > Lamniformes > Lamnidae > Carcharodon > Carcharodon carcharias. Next base: position 34,183,231 of record NC_054487.1, on the reverse strand, counting down.
GTTTTTCAGTTCTTTCCCTTTTCTCCCAGGCCACAGTGTCATCTCCTGACTTGGCTGAGACCTGGGAGCCTATGAAGGATTCACATTTGATCTCACCACAATGTTGAACTGGTGCATTGGGTAAGACCACCTTTTCTCCTCTCCCCTGCTCAATCTAAAACTGAGATCAAAAGCTAACATTTCACTTTAATCCTGGAATATATATGCTAAACTATGAAACTTCTGGAAACATTATAACCAAAGTACAATGGCTTCACAAAATGTTTATCTGCAACTAAGTTCTTAAAACTTATTTGGCAGTGCAGCAAAGTACTTCAAGAGTTCCTTGCAGCCAGCCTTCTGTGTCATGAGACAATACTTTGCACCTTGGTGTTAAACTCTGTGTAGAATATCTTGACGGGTTCAGATAAGATGGATATAGAAAAGCTGTTCCCATTAGCTGATGATACAAGGATGAGGGGGGCAGAGATTTAAGGTTTTGGGCAAGAGATGCAGGGAAGAATTTTTTTATGCAGCAAGTGGTAATGACCTGGAACTCACTGCCTAGGTGCTGGTGGAAGCGGAGCTTTCAGATAATTTCAAAAGGAAATTGGATAGGCACTTGAACTAAATAAACTTACAAGCTAACGGGGATAGAGTGGGGAGATGGGTAGATTAGATTGCTTTCGTGAGCCAGCATGGACTTGATGGGCCAAATGACTCTGACATCTAGGAAAGTTTTAATTTTCCAAAATTCCCGAGATTCTCAGAGGATCCCATCAGATTGATAATTAGCAAATGTAACTCCTCTATTCAAGAAACGAGGGAGACAAAGTAGGAAACTACAGGCCAGTTAGCCTAATATCTGTTTTAGGGAAAATGCTGGAATCTATTATTAAGGAGATTATTGTGAATCACTTAGAAATCTCACTACAATCAGGCAGTGTCAATACAGTTTTGTGAAAAGGAAATAGTGTCTGACTAATTGATTAGAATTCTTTGAGGAAGTAACAAGCAACATGGATAAAGGGGAACCCGTAGATGAAGTGTACATAGACTTCCAGAAGACATTGACAAGGTGCCACATCAAAGGTTACTACACAAAATAAGAGCTCATGGCTTATGGGATAACATATTAGGGTGGTTTGAGGATTGGTTAGCTAACAGGAAACAGTAAGTAGGCATAAATGGATGATTTTAAGAATTGGAAAGGTATGATGACTGGAGTGCCACAGGAATCAGTGCTGTGCCTCAATTATTTACAATTTATATCAATGACTTGAATGAAGGGGCCAAGTGTATGGTTGTTAAGTTTGCTGATGACAAAGATAGGAAGGAAAATAAGTTGTGAAGAGGACATAAGGAGTCTGCAAATGGATTTAGATACGTTAAGTGAGTGGGCAACAAATTGGCCGATTGAGTATAATGTGGGAAAATGTGAGCTTGTCCACTTGTCAGGAGGAATAGAAAAAATAGAATTTTTTTTAATGGAGAGAGATTGCAGAACTCTGCAGTCCAGAGGGATCTGGGTGTCCTGGCACATAAATCACAAAATGTTGTTATGCAGGTACAGCAAGTGATTAAGACAACAAATAGAATGTTGGTGTTTATTGCAAGGGGAATAAGCCCATAAGCCATGAGCTCTTATTTTGTGTAGTAACCTTTGATGTGGAATATAAAAGTAGGGAAGTTTTGCTACAGCCAAGCAGGGCCTTAGTGAAACCATGCCTGGAGCGCTGTGTATAGTTTTGGTCTCCTTATTTAAGAAATAACATAAGTTGTATTAAAAGCAGTGCAGAGAAGGTTCACTTGACTGATTTCTGGGATGAACGTGTGCTCCCTTATGAGAAAAAGTTGGACAAGGTCGGGCCTGTATCCACTGGAGTTTAGAAGATTGAGGGGAGATCTTATTGAAACATATAAGATCCTGAGGGAGGCTCGACAGGGTGGATGCTGAAAGGATGTTTCTCCTTCTGGGAGAGGCCAGAACTAGGGGGACACAGTTTAAAAATAAGGGATCTCCATGGGGATTATTTTTTCTCTCAGGGGGTAGTTAGTCTGTAGAATTCTCTTCCCCAGAGACTGGTGGAAGCAGGTCCATTGAACACTCTTAAGGCTGAGTTAGATAGATTCTTGATTGATAAGGGAGTCAAAGAGTATGCAGGTAGACGTGAGGCCACAATCAGATCCACCATAATCTTATCAAATGGTAGAGCAGGCTCAGGGGCTGAATGGCCTACTCCTGCACCTAACTCAGTGTTCATATCGTCGTGCATCGTCTGTTAATGGCTCAGGAGACCTACTCTGGCATGACAGTCTCTGGTGCAGATGAAGGCAGTGGGCTGAGGTCAGAATTTGTTGGACTCTGTTTTCTCTTGAGCCTTCTTTTCAGCTCAGCAAGCTGAGCTTTCGATTTCTCCTCCCCTCTTCCAATGCCCTTTCAAACAGTCAGTGTCCAGCAACCCTGGTCATTGGGAACGGTCTGCCAGTTGTCAGTGTCTGTCATCTTCATATCTCACTTGCAGGTGTCCTTGTAGCAGAGGTATGGATGCCCAGCAAGTCTTGACCCAGGGGCCAGTTTACCATACAAGTCTTTGGGTATACGACAGTCATCCATCTGTAGACAAACAGAGTAAAGCATTTAAAAGCAGCAAGGGAACCAGGCTGCAGCAATAATGCAGCATTGCAGAGATGGAGAAAATTGAAAAAGTGACGTCAATCAACACAGAGGAAGGAACAGCAGAATCTGGGGGTATTTAAGAACATAGATATCTACATAATTTCATAAACTCTTTAGAATTTTTGGCATCTGATCAATTAGTTCAAGATTTGGAGAGCCTGGAGATAAGGGAGCACAACAAGGTTGCTAAATCTCCAGGATTGGCCTAGAGTCTCCAGGAATTGAAAATCAATCTCCAGAAAGCTGCTGTGTGCAACCCCAGAGAAAAATCACTAGGACAAGATTCTTCTGTCATTTTCTTTGACTATTTCTCTTTACCAGATATAAAAATATTGAAAGCGGAAAAAAAATGGCTGTTTGGCTGACAGTTAAGCATCATCTAGGGTAATGAGTCTTTTTGCTTTCCATTGGTGTAGGAAGAAAGTGCGTCACAAGAATGGATGTGTTAGCTGATTAATGGCAAGAGCATGGTGGCAAGTCATATTATGAGACTTCCAGGAATATATTCATTCACAGTTGGCAATCCTGGAGCACAAGGATCAGGAACAGAGGTAAAAACACCTAAAGGGATATTAGCACAAGGGAAAGAGCTGACTGGTGAAGAATGGATGAGGTATTTATTTTCCCCCATAAAAGGGACACGTCTTAAATTTATTTCTGGTTAGTTTAGATAGCAGTTTAACAAATAGAGGCATTTAAGATTTTTGTCCAGTATTTTAATGGTTAGTGCAAGTAAATCTGTAGAAAAAGAAACAACTTCAGCAAACTTATCTAGACTAGGCAGAGCAGGTTGTGTGTCTGGGTTGTTTGTGTATGTGGGAGCTTGTGGATATTCAGACTGTACCAAGCAAACAGTCTGTTTTGAGTCATTCCAGATCAGAATCAGTGAGTCGGATTGAGAGTTGGAGAGACTCCAACACAAGGGAATGAGAGCAGTATCTGGACAGTTTGCTCCAGACTTTGGTCACACCTCAAAGGTGCAAGTCCAGGAGGGGATTCGTGTGATCAATAGTGTGCAGAGTAAGGGGAATTCAGACTAGATAGAGAACAAGGATTTGCAGGAACTTATCTTATCTAAAAGGCACAGTTTATTTACTGCCTGTGAAGAGAAGGAAACAGTCAGAAAAAGGGGAATTTATAATGAGGAACAAAGAAATGGCTGACCAACTAAATACATACTTAGGTTCTGTCTTCACAAAGGAGGACACAAATAACAAACCAGAAATGTTGGGGAACACAGGGTTTAGTGAGAGGGAGGAACTGAAAGAAATCAGTATTAGTAGGGACATGGTGTTGGGGAAATTGATGGGATCGAAGGCCGATAAATCCCCAGGGCCTGATAACCTACATCCCAGAGTACTTAAGGAAGTGGCCCTAGAAATATTGGATACATTGGTGCTCATCTTCCGACATTCTATAGACTCTGGAACAGTTCCTACAGATTGGAGGGTAGCTAATGTATTTAAAAAGGGAGGCAGAGAGAAAATAGGGAATTATAGACCAGTCAGCCTGACGTCAGTAGTGGGGAAAATTCTAGAGTCCATTATAAAAGATTTAATAGTTGAGCACTTGGAAAACAGTGGCAGAATCGGACAGAATCAGCATGGATTTATGAAAGCGAAATCATGCTTGACAAATCTACTGGAATTTTTCGAGGATGTAACTAGTAGAGTTGATGAGGGGGAGCCAGTGGATGTGGTTTATGTGGACTTTCAGAAGGCTTTCGACAAAGTCCCATGTAAGAGATTGGCGTGTAAAATTAAAGCGCATGGGATTGGGGGCTAGTGTATTGAGATGGATAGAAAACTGGTTGGCAGACAGGAAACAAAGAGTAGGAATAAATGGGTCTTTTTCCGAATGGCAGGCAGTGACTAGTAGGGTATAGCAAGGATCAGTGCTGGGACCCCAGTTATTCACAAAGTATATTAATGATTTAGATGAGGGAATTAAATGTAATATCTCCAAGTTTGCAGATGACACAAAGATGGGTGGGAGGGTGAGCTGTGAGGAGGATGCAGAGATGCTTCAGTGTGATTTGGACAAGCTGAGTGATTGGGCAAATGCATGGCAGATGCAGTATAATGAGGATAAATGTGAGGTTATCCATTTTGGTAGCAAAAATAGGAAGGCAGATTATTATCTGAATGGCTATAAATTGAGAAAGGGGAATGTGCAATGAGACCTGGGTGTCCTTGTACACCAGTCGCTGAAGGTAAGCATGCAGGTGCAGCAGGCGGTAAAGAAGGCAAATGGTATGTTGGCCTTCATAGCCAGAGGTTTCAAGTACAGGAACAGGGATGTCTTGCTGCAATTGTACAGGGCCTTGGTGAGACCACGCCTGGAATATTACGTGCAGTTTTGGTCTCCTTATCTGAGGAAGGATGTACTTGCTATAGAGGGAGTGCAGTGAAGGTTTAGCCGACTGATTCCTGGAATGGCGGGACTGACATTTGAGGAGAGATTGAGTCTATTAGGATTCAGAAGAATGAGGGGGGTGGATCTTATGGAAACCTATAAAATTCTAACAGGACTAGACAGGGTAGATGCAGGAAGGATGTTCCCGATGCTGGGGGAGTCCAGACCAGGGATCACAGTCTGAGGATACGGTGTAGACCATTTAGGACTGAGATGAGGAGAAATTTCTTCACCCAGAAAGTGGTGAGCCTGTGGAATTCGTTACCACAGAAAGTAGTTGAGACCAAAGCATTGTATATTTTCAAGAAGGAGTTAGATATAGCTCTTGGGATGAAAGGGATCAAAGGGTTTGGGGAGAAAGCGGGAGCAGGCTATTGAGTTTGATGATCAGCTATGATCATAATGAATGGTGGAGCAGGCTCGAAGGGCTGAATGGCCTACTCCTGCTCCTAGTTTCTATGTTTCTATGACAAAGACTAAGTGGGAAGGCAGCCAGCCTGCTCCAAGGTTCAAAGTGGGGGAGGAGGAAGAAAGGATATGTAGTGCAGTATTCCTAGTAATTCAATAAAGGGGCAGACATGGCATCATCTGCAAGCAGGATTAAGAGTTCCACATGATATGTTGCTGACCTGGTGCCTGGGTGAGGGACACCTCAAACCGGCTGGAAAGGATATTGGAGAAGGAAGGGGGAATCTTGTTGCTGTGACCCACGTTAGGACCAACAACATTGGGAAGAGTAGGCAAGACCACCAACTGGAGAGTACAAGGAACTAAGAGCTAAATGACGGAAGAGGACCTTAAGGATTATGATCTCTGGATTATTACCTGAGCTACATGCAAGAACCCTATGTAGATTAGAGAGGTGAACAAGTGGCCTGGGAAATTGACATCAATATTGGGGCAGGAAGGGAAACAATGTCCCAATGGAAAGGATAAATAGGGACTCTCAGTTTTTAAATTAGGAAGTAGGGGGCAGGGATCTTGTGGAAAAGGTAATATAAATAATAGTTCCAAAACAAATGAAAGGGAAGAGAGTAGAGAACCAATGAGTAACTGTGCTTATGGCAGTACAGGTAAAGCGAAAACAAAGCTGTAAATTAATTAAATCAGGAGAGAGAAATAAGAAAGTTAGAATCATAGTGGTTACAGCACAAGAGGCCATTCAGGCCTTCGTATCCATGCCACCTCTCTGGAAGGCAACTCATTCAGTCCCAGTTCTCCAACTCTTCCCCAAAGCTGTGCACATTTTTCCTCTTCAGTCAATTATGCCATTTTTTTTTAATCTATCCACACCAGACTCTTTGGCAGTGCACTCCAGAGCATAACCATTTGCTGCGTAAAAAAAGCTTTTCCTCCTGTTGCTTCATTTGCCGAATTAAATCAGTGCCTTTTGGTTCTGGATCCTTCTGCCAACAAGAGCAGTTTCTCAATATCTACTCTGTCCAGACCACTCATTTGAACACTTCTCTAAGGAGAACAGCCCCAGCTTCTTCAGTCTATTCTTGTAACTGAAGTTCTTAATCCTGGGAACCATTCAAGTAAATCTTTTCTACATCCCCTCTAATGCCATCACATCTTTCCTAAAGCCTAGCATTCAGAATTAGACTCAATAGGAATATAGGACATAGGAGCAGGAGTAGGTCAATACTCCTGTTGAGGTTGAATCTGTGTTTTATAAAGGTTCACCATAACTTCCTTGCTTTTTTCCCCCTCTATGTGCCAATTTAGAAAGCAGAGGACCTCTTTTACTTTATTAACCACTTTCTCAACCTGCCTTGTCAACTTCAGTGATTTGTACTCAGGTACCACCATGTACCTCTGTTCCTGCACCCCTTTTAAAATTGTATCCTTTATTTTATATTGTTGCTCCTCATTCATCCTGCCAAAATGTATCACTTCACATTTCTCTGCATTAAATTTCAGCTGCTCATCTGCCTATTCCTGTCTATATCCTTTTGAAATCTATCACTATCCTTCTCACAATTCACAATACTTCCAAGTTTTGTGTTATTTTCAAATTTTGCAATTGTGTCCTACACACCCAAGTCTAGATCTTTAAAATATATCAAGAAAGGCAATGGACCTAAAACCCAGCCCCTGGGGAACCCCACAATATACCATCCTCCCTTCTTCCTGTAACTCAGTCAACTGTGTACCCATGATGTCGCTATCCCTTGTTTCTCCATGGGCTTTAATTTTGCTGACAAGCCTGTTATTGGCACTTCATCAAACACCTGATCCCACATCTGACTCTTCAGTCACAAGAGGGCCCACAGAAGACAATGAAATCATTTAGTTTGTTTATACTTGAAGAACGAGGAGACTTTCACAATGGAAGTCCACATTCACCACACCAAAAGTTAATTAAACATGATTTTCCCTCAACAAATCTGTGTTGGCTTTCCTTAGTTAATCCACATTTGTCCAAGTGACTATTAATTTTATCCCAAATTGTTGCTAAAATATTTCCCATCATTAAAGATTAAACAAACTGGCCTGTAATTGCTGTGTTTATCCTTATACCATTTTTTAAACAAATGTGTAACATTTGCAATGCTCCAGCCCTCTGGCACTATCCCTGTATCTAAGGAGGAATGGAAGATTATGGCTAATGCCTCCATTATTTCCACCCTTACTTCCTGAGTATCCTCAGATACATCTCATCCAATCCTGGTGACCTATTAACTTTAAACACAGCAAGCCTATCTTCTACTACCCATTTTTAGCCCAGTCAGTGTTTCAACTGTCTCTTTTTTCACTATGGCTTGGGCAGCACCTTCTTCCTTAGTAAAGATAGATGCAAAAAACTAATTTAGTCCCTCAGTAATTCCCTTTTCCTCCATGTGTAAAATCCTTTTTGGTCCCTAATTGGCCCTTTTCCTCCTTTTACTGCTTGTTTACTATTTATATGTTTGTAGAAGACTTTTGGATTTCCATTTATGTTGGCTGCTAATGTCTTTTCATACTCTTCTTTCAATTACTCTCTGAAGTTTCTATATTTAGTCTGGTTCTCACTTATTTATCAACTTAACATCTGTTAAATGTATCATTTTTTATTTCATCTTACTCTATTCTCTTTCATCATCCAGAGAGCTTTGGCTTTTTTTGTCCTACCTTTCCCCCTTGTGCAAATGGCCCGTTGACTATTTCCAAATATTTCCTCTTTAAAAACAACCCATTATTCCATTATAGTTTGGCGTATCAGTCTTTGATTCCAATTTATCTGGGCCAGATTCATTCTCACCCCAGGGAACTTAGGAAAAGCATTAGAGAAGGCAGATTAAGGTGTGTGGGGCAAATAGGTTTTCTTTGTACAAATGCAGAGTATGTGGAACATATCAAGTGAATTGTAGGTGCAAATTCAACTTGGAGGGTATAAATCTATTACTGAGACATGGCAGCATAACTGTCAGGAATGGGAACTAAATATACCAGGTTATCAAGTTGTCATTAAAGTATGGAAAATAGCGGAGGCAGAGGAGTATCTTGTGATTAAGGATGAAATCACTTCAACGATAAGAGGATGTAATAAGAGGTAAGTATCCAACGGAGACTCTGTGGGTAGAAATAAGAAACAGAAAAGCATTTAAGACTGTCATGGGAGTTGTATATAGATTTCCTGGTAGCAGCTGTGAAGTGGTAGATTGTATAAGTGCAGAGATTAGACTAGCATGTAGCAACAGTAGAGCAGTTTTAATGGGGGATTTTAACTTCCATATATACTGGGGTAAGCAAACTAGCAAGTGAAAGATTGTGAATTTCATCAGTGTGTTTGGGTTAATTTTCTGCAACAATATGTCCTAGAATCAAAAGAGGGCAGACTATATGAGATCTAGTCATAAGTAACAGGCTGGATTCACTTAACAATCTAATGATTCATGAACATTTATCTAATAAAGATCAAGTTCATTAATATTTGAAAGGAAGAAATACAAAACAGTTACTAGGACTCGGGATTGAGGTAAGGCTGACTTCAATGGGATGAGACAGAGACTGTCCACAGATGGATTGACACTCCACTCCTTTACACTTACCTTAGTTGGGAGCTGCACCTTTCTTGTCCGACCTTCCGACTCATGGGGAATGGGTGCTCAGTCGGGGTTGGAAGGGGAAGATGGGTCAGGGAGGTAGGATGGGAGGATAGGATGGTCAGGCAGGGTTGGGGGTGGTAGGATGGGTAGGGGTGCTGGGTGATCAGTTAGGAGTGGGGAGGGGTAGTCAAGGGGTTGGGGAGATTAACAGAGGGTAGTTGGAGGCTTGGGAGATTAGTCAGGTTGCCAGTACTTTAATTACCCAGAGTTAGAAGCAGTTTCCTTCTAATCTTTCCTGAGTAACTATTCTGCTAAGAGTGCCCAAACCATCTGAAATCTCTTATTCAGATTGGAGTATTGGATGGTTCTCACAGCGCAGTCCTTGTGTGGAGGCTTCCGGGGAGGGTCCCCCAGCACATCTTCCGGGGTACCTCCCAGGCACAACTACCCAGAGATCAGAAGTTTTGTGCTGTTGTGACCAACATTCCCTTTAAAATTTTGTTTTCGTGGCCCATTTTATCAGTGCACAGTCCCTTGAAATTTCTTTTTGCCTGACCAGACACAAGCATTATTTATCCCAGACCAACACCGTTTCAGGCTTCTGCATGGCTGCACACCCACACAGGCTTATTGGGACTGTCAGATGCGACCAGTGGTATCCTGTATGAATCAATGTTGGGGCCTCAAATATTCACCCTATTTATTAATGACTTAGGTAATGGGATAGAAAGTAACATATCTAAATTTTCTGATGCCACAAAGATAGGCAGCATTGTTAAGTATTGAAATTTTATGCTTTCATCTACAAGGAGATGTTGATAGACTCAGTGAATGGGCAAAACAGTGGCAAACAGATTTCAATGTAGATAAATCCGAGGTCATCTACTTTGGACCTAGAAATGATATAATAGGGCACTTCCTAAATGATGAAAAGCTAGAAACAGCAGAGGTCCAAAGAGACTTGTGAATCCATGTACACAGATCATTTAAAAAGTCATAAACAGGTAACAGAAAATAATCAAAAAGGTTAATGGGTTACTGGTCTTCAAATCTATAGGACGAGAATATAAAGGGGTAGATGTCATTCTTAAGCTATACCAGGTCCTGGTTAGACCACACCATAGGAAGGATGTATTGACCTTTGTGGTAAATCTGCTGCACTGCCTCCAATGATACCTTAAATCCATGGTCTTAATTCCTAGGAGAGATTACACAAAATAGGGTTGTGTTGCCTGGAATTTAGAAAGTTAACTGGTGATTTGACCAAAGTTTTCAAACTATGAAGGGGATCAGATAGGTAGAAAGAGAGAAACCATTTCCATTGATGCTAGAACTAGTGGGTATAGTCAAAAATTAGAGACACACCTTTCAGGAATGGAATCTCACACAGTGTGGTTGAAGTTTGGATTTCTCTTCTGCAAACAGCAATTGGTGCGAGATCACTTGTTAATTTTAGATCTGAGATTGATAGATTTTTGCTAACCAAAGATATTAAGGGTTGTGGGGAAAAGGCAGGCTCATGGAGTTAGGTCACAGGTCAGCCATGCTATCATTGAATGGTGGAACAGACTCGAGGGACTAAATGGCCAACTCCTATTAAGAACCAAAATATATTTTTATTGTTAGTGTAGCTTCCTGATATGGCAAGGCTGCTGTGAGGCCACTGTTTTTATAATAATTACAACCAGATGAACATTCATGGGTAATTTTCAGAATTATTGTACATGAATGTACTTTACATTTGCACCAGTGGAAGAAGGTACAGTGGTGTACTGATTGTACAACCACAATCTGTTGTTAGGGGTGGGGTGCAATTTTATGACTTTTATTTTTATAATTTGTGCATTGTAAAAACACTTCATCACACTGAGTCCTAACACCACCCACCACCACCATCCCCTCACATCAACCCCCACTGAAGAAGCCCAGTTTCAGAGGTGAGCCTCAGTCCTGAGAGCAGCATCGTAGCTACCAGATTCCTATAACGAGATAAAACAGCGTTCATCGGTTAATATGAAACCACTCTTTGGGGTTCCTCTTCCTCCTTCCCTCAGCTTGTGTTGTTTTCTTCCTCCCCATCTGAGTTTGTATTTCTCCCTTCCACCCCAAACCTCTCAGTTTGTGTTGCTCTCTCCCTCCCTCCCCAACATTTTGTTCTTTTTATACAAGTTATTCAGCACAGAGCCTCAACGGTCTGAGGCAAAGAGAGCATAAGAATGCATGGAATGAGAAAAGGCCAGTTATCTCATATCTTGTTGGCAGTACCATCACGAAATGCAAGTTTAACACTTCCATTGTTCCACTGCATCAACATCCCCTTTTTACAGTGTTATTGAAATCATACAACAGACCGACAATAGGCTTATCCATTTGTTTATTATTAAATTTTTTTGAAGCATCTGGAGGACTTTTAATAGTACATTTACATAGAAGACTGAAGCCTACTTTTCTACAACTTGACACCATACTTATAATCGAACTGTGTTAAACACATCGCTTTTGGCCTCAACACTAGGTAGCAACAGCAGTAGAGCTGCATCTACAATCTGTTCCCTTTACCCAATTCAACACAGAGAATTAACTACAAGACAAATATGAAGGCTAAAAAAAAAATCGAGGAGACAAAAAGATTGGCGAATTATAAATTACACAATAATCAGTGAGATAAATGGAATTTGAAACCCGTAGGAGAATGAACCACAATAATACACTACCCAGCACTGTTTTTGAGATGTTGCAATCATTCTTTTAGACATATTCTTTGCTGTGTATTTTCTTGAGTGTCAGCCCCTAAGTATTGCACCCTAGATCAATATATGCCAATCACAGATTAGTCTATACTCTAGGAGGGAAACACAAATTCAAAATAACTTTTTAAAAATGTTTTAAAGCGATAATGTAATATTGATGAGTTTAGGGAGGGCTAGCTTATCCTCAGTACACAAACTGCTACTTTATTGCTATTCTACGAAACCTTCAACATGACTGGAGAGAAATTAGTAATTTGATGGTGAAATTCAGTTTTGTGTTTCCCTATTGCAAAATGTCACCAATTCTACTGAAGATGTAAACTATGCAGCTATGCACAGCAGCATTGTGTCTCATGAGGGTATCTCTATCTGAATGTTAAAGGGCACTCAACAGTCAATCAGAACACTTAGATTGCCCACCAGTATTAGAGGACAAGGATACAGAAACAAGGTAAGAAAACATTTGTTCAATTAAAGTTCTACTATTATTAAATTATGTAAAGTTCAGTACTGCTGTTATTCCCAGCCTACCAAGTTGCAGAAAACAGAAATCAGCACAGAAATGTTCAAGATCACCCACTAGTGCTGCCTGAAGTGAAAGTTAATGGAAATAATTGAGTATTTGAAACTTTTAAGGAAATGTATCTTGTCTTAATATTCTCCCTTTGGATTCCACTGCTGTAGGCGGCAGGTGACCTTTTTGATAGGCAAGCCACTGCTCTATATGCCTAACCAAGCCAGCATGTTACCATGGCAACAGGCCCTTCCTGTGGAACCCCACCAGCAACCTTACAAGCTGTCTATTATCTTTTTCTAACTGCCTTATTCAATGGTTGCTCTCATTGAAATATTGACATCCAGGATCAGACTTCAATAAGTCCACTAAAAATGTTGTGCGAAAAAAATAACTAACTGGAGCAAAATTTTCCTGCTTTGGATTGCCTTAAATGGATTGGCCAGTAAATCAATACTGGGAACTTTCCCATGTTATTCTTCACATTGATTTGACATATATAATATATATTAAAAAATTGAGCAGCAGATTAATTTAAGTATATCTAAATTTAAGCAGCTGGAATTTGTCGGGGAGGTGGGCAGGGTGGTGCAGTAGCACTTCTACAGAATTCCAGGTGAGCTAGTGTCTCATTTGTCTCACTTGATGTTGCACTGCATCTGGTAAGTGGTCACACATATAGAAAGCTGCACTGGCTCTGGATATAAGAGTAGAATTTCAATTATAAAGATGGCAGCAGTCAGACTCCACTTGAATAGATATACTCCAACTCAGGCCCTTGCACAATATCTTGTGATCGACTGAGCTCCTGTATCATCCAGTAGGGGGTAATTCATGTAAGTGGGAAGCCAGACAATATGAGAAACTAAAAGACAGCAAATCTGACACATTTTTCAGCCAAATTAAGGTATTTGTGTGGGGAGAGGTAAAAAAAAAAGCCAGAACAACCATGCATTTATATTAGAACAACATCATACAGGAGTGACACAATGGTCTGTGTTTTCACGAAGTTAACATCCCTTTAATAAAGATTCTAAATAGCTGGAAATATGAAAATTAAACAAAGTGCACAGCAAACCTTCAACTAGTAATTCCTCTTGCAGCAGGGGGTGGGTGGTGGTAAGAAGGGCAAGGACAATCTAAAGTGCTTTGTTCAGTGGCTCAGCATATAACTCAAATGATTTCTAACTGCTTTGGACAGCTCACAGACCTACACAGATTATATCAAATTCACTATACACTGCCCCCCCTCTCCCCCTCCCAAAAAGGGAAAATCTCCAACCTGCAGGGTTCTCTTTAGAAGCTGCAGTTTCCTGGTCCTATTGGCACTTTAGAATTAAAAATCTGTTAGACATTGTTATCACATAGGCAGTTAATTAAAACATATGACAGAGCGTATAGGTCTCATTCTTCAGTACACATTGGTTTTTGAAACATTGGGAATTTCTTGAGGTAATAAATGCATTTTGCCTCAAGTCTAAAGTTTTTTGTTAACAGCTATTTTCCATACACAATACAGTGATCCCCCTCATTCCTTTTTTTGTTCCGTTGCTGTTAAATATTGTTACAAAGATAAATACTTGCAAGGAGTGTATTTCTGGGACATTTTAGTGTTAGTGATAATGATGAAGAAAGCTCAGTATATCAGATGCTATGAAATAGTGTCAGTGTAACCTGAATTAATGAGCAATAAACAATGCAAGTCAATCTCATTTTTTAGCAGAAAGTAAAAGCATGAATAATTTTTCATGATCCACTGTTAGAGGCATCACGTGTAAAGGTTTGCAAAAACAGAAAAATCCATTACAATGCACATGATTAATTGGATCATGAAAAAAGGTTTCCCTTCTTTCCAAAGTTTGCTAAACCACTATGACATTGCCTTTTATTGAAGGAGCTCTAAAACAATGATACAGCAAGAGGCTTACTGGGAGAAGCTACTGTACACAAAATAAGAGGGTTGCATTTACAGGAGGAATTTGAGCCAGTTAAAATGCCCATACCAACATTTAAAAGATTATTCTATCCTGGGCTTACAAGTTGCAAGTGTAATGAGCATGTAACAGAAAGTGATCACATTGAAGGTTTCCACTAACCCAAAACACAGCATTGCAACTCTAATACAAGTTCAATCAAAATAAGACATGAGTCCATATACAGATACAAAGATAAAAACAAAAAAACTGCGGATGCTGGAAATCCAAAACAAAAACAGAATTACCTGGAAAAACTCAGCAGGTCTGGCAGCATCGGCGGAGAAGAAAAGAGTTGACGTTTCGAGTCCTCATGACCCTTCGACAGAACTTGAGTTCGAGTCCAGGAAAGAGCTGAAATATAAGCTGGTATTTCAGCTTATACCAGCTTATACCAGCTTATATTTCAGCTCTTTCCTGGACTCGAACTCAAGTTCTGTCGAAGGGTCATGAGGACTCGAAACGTCAACTCTTTTCTTCTCCGCCGATGCTGCCAGACCTGCTGAGTTTTTCCAGGTAATTCTGTTTTTGTTACAGATACAAAGCACTACTCCTTGCTAAGCTGGGCATCTCTATATTATTGTGTGTCCTGTCCTTAGAAGCACTTTCAATGCCTATGGTATCAAGAGAGTTAGGTAACATTCAGCAGGCGGTTTTGATCTAGTCCTGTGGAACTGCACAAGTCTTCAATGTAAGTAAATAAAAGAATATTAATCATGAAAATTGACAGGAGAACAAATGAACCAGCATTTTTGAACAATTCATCTTAAAGCATACAGTATGTATATATCAGTTATAATTTCTCTCTTTTTCATTACCTAGAACAGATTACATTTTTAAATGCTTTTTTTTTTGCTCTAAAAGAAAAATCTGCAGTTTGTGGGAGCATTTCAGCATTTAAAGTAGTGAATGTGTATCTTTAGCAACTAAAGTAGCCAGTCAATTCTCTTCAATGTCTCAGAGACAACTTACTTACCAAAAGAGAACCTCAGTGACCAATCAAAAACCTAATACTCACTTTCTTAAGAGTTAAATGTTGCATTTGGAGAGGTAACAATAAAAAAAATAAACATAATTAGCAGAACATCCACAAATATGAATCATGTAGGTGTTTGTGTTAAGTATGAATAGGTGCAAATATCCAACCTGAAAGTTAACATACCAAAAAAAGACCACATGCAGTTTCCATAAACATGTATGGTGTTTAAAATTCTTCAGTATTGGTAAAATGGTATTTTCTTCAGATTCTGTTTAGATGCTGTAGAAACTATGCCTTTATGGCACAGCTCCTAACTCTCTTTAAAGTTACTGCCCACAGAATAGTTAGAGTATCTTCTTCGGTCTGACTTTGATGCTCAGTGGAACTGTTCCAGTCATATTAAACTGCTGCTTTTTCCTCTCATGGGAGGAGAATCAGCTGTTCAATCAATATTTACCTCCAATTAAATACTTGCCCAGTCAAAAACTCAAAAAGAACAATTTGTAAATGGTTTCCATTATACTGCCTTGTAATTGGAACATTCTAATTTAATTCCCTGAAAGACACCTACCAAACATATACTAAATTAGAAATCTCAGTATTTGGAAAGAGAATTTGTGAAAATTATTGGATGTGCAAGGAGAGGCAGGAGCATTGTGTAGGCAATAAATGTACCAAGCAGAAACCTGAACATCTGAACAGCCATATTGGACTGCGCCAGTCACTTAAATCTCAGTATATAAAAAAAGAAGAAATAAGAATTATCATAGAGAAAACGTGATTGCAGTTAATCAAACGTTTAGGAAGACCTTTGTTTCTTTTTAATACAATTTTGAGAGTCTTTCTATCTCTTGTCAGTTTCTTATAATCATCTCTGATGAAAGATTTTCAGTCTGAAACTTTAATTTTGTTTCCCTCTCCACAGATGTTGCCTGACTTGCTGAGTATTTTCAGCATTTTCTATTTTTATTTCTTATAATCACATTCTCTTCCCTCTGCCAAGAGCCAAGAGTGATTTCAGCCACAGATTTCTTGCTGGCCTTGTTAAAATTTTCCAAATTCAGAAAATGACATTTCCTGGCTTCTTGCTGATTTATCATGTCTCCTAAACATTACTGCTACCTAATAACAGTGCACAAATGTGAACTGAGAGTATGATTGGAAGACTGGTTCCCACGAAAGGAATCTAGTGCTGTACGGCTAGAAGAGAGGCAACATATTAAAAGAACTTGGACTGTTTTAGGCCGGTATTAGACCTTCTACGGCACTATAAAACAAATCTGTGGCTCATTCAGCAGTGTATGTGGGGCTGTTAAAATAGGAGCAAAAATCTGCATACATCAACAAACAAAGACTTGATTCATGTTTATGAGCCACTTACCATCTATTGTAAACAATAAAGGATGTAATGGCCACACATCATGGTGACTTAGGTATTGTTTTCTGACCAAAAGCCAGGCTACCATTTTAGAAAAAAATCTACATTTCACACGGAGCTCTGTCCAGCAAAGATGGCACTGACCAAATGAACCAATGAAGTTGGCAGTCATTACAAAATGGTGGCTATTGTCTCCACAAAAGCAATTGTTCTCTGGGCCTCCTGTTCTATTCAATGTGGACTAAGCCGCTCAAGATGGCTGCCCACCATCACCTTCTCAAGGGCAATTAGATATGGGCAATCAATGATGCCCACATCCTGGAAACAAATAAAAAATAAAATTATACTGGTCCCATCACCACTTCAAACAGCACAAGTGCTGGGTGCCACACTTACTCCTTTACAAAAATGCCGATTAGCAGAAAATAAAGCTTCATAGCAAACAAAATAAAATATACTATACAACACAATCCATTTAAAACAAAAACACTAAAATATTACAAATCCAATCTAGGTTCTTTTTTGGTAGTGAAATGGATGAGCTTATTTATACGTACAGGGTACATTGAACATTCCCTTTCAAAATCCTTAGTTCTCTCACATTGATTGGGATTAGTACGGTTTCGCTGTGTCAGCTTATGTTCTTTTTGCCTAGATGTCAAGGGCTCCTTCAGAAAATCTGGATCCTTCAAGAGAGACAGACTGAAGCTAACCTAATTTCATCCCAACCACTACATTTCTATGTTGCTCTGCACAGGGCTGCCACCTGTTCAGTTTCTGAATGATGCGTTCAGAAACTTCTAACATGAAAAACAAAAAAACTGGTCTATTTTCCAATAAAACTTAGAAGTCCATTTCTCCTCTATTGTTTTATATGTTTTATGATGTGGAAATATTAGTCATTAAATCAAAATCTGCAAAAAAGGTTATCTTTTTTTAAATCAACAACATGATAAGTATTCAAGCTTAAGCCATGATCTCAATCTGCCCCTATTGTGTCCTTGGTCTGCACTTGGGTGCAGCAAAAGGTGGCAATCCTAGCTGTTCACAGCAGAAATATGCCATTCAAGCATTTTCAATCTAACAATTTAACAATACAATTAACACTGAAAACAAGGCCAATCTAGCTGCTGCAGAGAAAGAGGACAGGCCAAAGTAAAGCCTGCAGTCATCACGTTTCCCGGAGAACAGAAGTAGTGGAAATTTTAACAAAATGAAACTTGGCACACAGGCTTTGGTGAACAATTCAAATAGCTGCAGTGACCCTTTTCCAACAAGCTGTTGGCCAATATTTAGTTCAATTTGGCTGGATCAAGAAAACAAATTAAAAGAGAGTGTCTACATTGATAAGTCACAGGTTATGACGGTACAAAGACTCCAGTTGGAGAAAAACAGAATTAAGAATCTCAAGGTGGAAAGATTCCCTTTCCCCCCCCCCCCCCATATTTCATTTATTCATTAATTATATGGTCCAGCTTGTGTAAAAGCATCTCAATATTCTTTACTCAACCATTCTCCAGATGCCTCACCACAGTTGGCTGCTGAGAGAACCTATTGCAATGTTGCAGGGTTCCCACAGTAGAACAATCTTCTCACAGATCGCTCACCAGCTAGAGTGACCCAAGGTCACAACGAGAACTTTCAAGAATGTGTCACTCAAATCACATCTTAACAGTATGATCATGATGGCAGCCATCCAGACTAGTGGACTAAGGAAAAAGTTCAATTTCACCACATGCAAATAAATATTCCAGGAATAGGATTCTGTAATAACATTCATTGATACGGTTTCCACGAAACACATTTAAAACCTGATGTGCACAAAGGTGGAATGCAACAACCAACACTTGCCTGCAGTATACAAGCAGCACAAAACGTTTCCCAAATGTTTGTTTCCCTTTCTGAACACCCCAGGTTTGGCAAAAAAATCAACACTGTCTTCTTGCAAAAAAACGGAGGCCATTCCCCACCCCATTCCCCAGAAAATCCCATTGATTATTAGAATTGATCTGCAAAATTTGATAAAACTGTGAGGTCCCAGTGATTCCATGTCTTCTGTTGTACCTTCACCCCATTTTTAAAAAGTGAGCAAGAATTACCCGATATTACTGGATATAAGTGCGCAAATCAAATGGTTCTTTGACAAAAAATAGAGTATGGGGAGAAAACTGTGCTATGTACCGAACACTTTTTTGAAGCTTTAATTAATTTGAAGTCTTTTGTTTAATATAAAGTTCAGCAAATAATTTCCCTCCCCCCCACACCCCCACCTTTTATTCTCTTTTACTGTTGTTGCTAGGTACAAAGTAATTGTCTTCAGAAATTGTTCATGAAGCATTGAATATAGGTTTCTTAGTAAGAAGCAGCTCCTAACTGGACTCTATCAAAACACAAACACAGTGTGATTGGAAAATGAACACTGGTGATGTCCTGTGGGCAGGGTGAACGAGGCACTTTGATTGGCTGGTATTCTAATAAACTTCCCTTCCATCCCGACACTAGGTGGTAGTGTTGTCAAGAATCCAGTTGCGGTTAGGCACTTGGCTGCAAGTTTGTAAGGCAGTGCCTGCTGTCTGCTATGTCATCAAAATTGGTTTCTGCCGTATTTCTAGAATATCTGAAGGAAGAGAGAAAGGCAGATTCAATAGTGTTGAAAAATCATTTACAAGCTTAAGATCAAGCCAAAATACAATGTAGAACATAGAGTCTCACAAAGTAATTGAGGTTCTATGGATGGAAAATGTCATAATTTTCTCATTATTTGGAGTTAAAGGATCAGATGCAGCAGGGAACTTGGAAATTGATCATTCTCTACATTGTTCATATAAGGGCCTATTTCTGAATCATTTAACAGGATTGGTAATTATTTGCTTTTGAAATATAATCTCATTCTAATTCAGTTAGTTGATGCAAGTCACTATAATTCAATACTGCACATAATGTTTGGGAAAAGATTATAAAAATCACTGGAATCTGAAAATCTGATCACAGGTTTCCCAGAAAACTGAAAATAATTCGGCACTGAAAGTACAAGAGAAACACATTCAGAGGAAACTAGTTGTTAACCTCATCTCAGTAATACAACTTTGGTCTACAAGTCAAGAATTCTTAATTTAGGTACCACTCCAGAGACTTCAGCACAAAAGCAAGGCTGACAGGAGTGCTGCATTATTGAAAGCACTGTCATTTGGTAGAGACATTAAACTGAGATTCGATCTGCCCTCTTCGGTCAACATAAAAGATCTCATGACACTATTTTAAGAGCAGGAGAGCTCTACCTGGTGACTTATATTTATCCCTCAGCCACCATCACTAAAACAGATCAAGTCATTGGCTGTGAAGCGCTATTGGACACCCCGAGATCCTGAAAGGGGCTTTATAAATGCAAGCCTTTCTTTAAACTGTTAAGTAATAAATTTCCCTGTAACTTACAATATTTTTATGCTGATTGGGGAGGTAGTCCTACACAAGTTTATTCACAGGCACCACTTAAACGCTGGGTAAACTCCACTAACTGTCTGGAGGCCACTATGCACCCCTCACCACCATCCTCCATTAGCTTCTCACCCAAAACGCTGATGCTTGTATCTTATCCTGCATTGTTGCCCTTGCCAACATTAATCTTTACTAGTCATGCCTTTAATTTAAAATTCCAATCTTCATGTTCAAAGCTCTGTCTCTGTAACCCCTTCATTAACCTCCTCTCCCCACACAGCTTTCTATTCCTCAATCTGAAGTCTATGTGTTCTTCCAAAACTGGGCCTTCAGCCACCTAGGCTAAAACTTTAGAATCCCTGTGCCTTTCCACTACCCTCTCCTTCTCTAAATGCCACCCCTCCTAATGTCTCCTCCTTGGCTCAGACGCACTTTTCCTAGTACTTTTGTGAAGGACCTTGGGATGTTTTTCCATGTTAAAGGTGCTACATTAATGCAAGTGGTTGGTAATGTTGGTTTCCCAGGCACACATTAGGCTTAATGTCTTAACTCCACTGCAATCTACCATTGTTTTGTAAGATCAAATCAATACTTTGGGAAGAGTCTGGACTGGATCAGGCTGGAAAGTAGCAAATGCAACCCCACTATTTAAGAAGGGAGGAAGAGGGAGAGCGGAGTTCTACAGACCTGCCAGTCTGGTGTCAGTAGTAGGGAAAATGTTAGAATCAATTATAAAGGATATGATAACTGGACATTCAGAAAAGAATGATAAAATTGGGCAGACTCAACATGGTTTATGAAAGGGAAATCATGTTTGACAAAATGTTGTGAAGTTTTTTTGAGGATGTTACTTGTAGCATAGATAAAGGAGAACAGGCGGATGTGGTATTTTTGGCTTTTGATAAGGTCACACATAGGAGGTTAGTAAACAAAATTTGAGCACATGGGATTGAGGAAATATACTGCTATGGATGGAGAATTAGGTAACAGACAGAAAGCAGGAGTAGGAATAAATGGATCAGTCTCAGGGTGGCAAGCTGCTACTAGTGGGGACTGCAAGGATCAGTGCCTGGGCCACCATTGTTTACAATCTACTTAAGTGATTTGGATGTAGGACCAAATGTAATATCTCCAAATTTGTTCATGACACCAAACTAGGTGGGAATGCAAGTTGTGAGGAGGATGAAGGAGGTTTCAAAAGGATTTGGACAGGCTAAGTGAATGGGCTAGAACATGGCAGATGGAATATAATGTGTGAAGGTGTTCTGCTCCTACATCTTATGGTTATTCATTTTGGCAGAAAAGACAGAGAGTGTTTCTTAAATGGTGAGAGGTTGGGAAATGTGGGTGTCCAAAGGGACCTTGGGTGTCCTTGTTCATGAGTCACTAAAAGCTAGCATGCAGGTGCAGCAAGCAATTAAGGAGGAAAATGGTATGTATGTTGACCTTCATTGCTAGGGGGTTTGAGTAAAGGAGTAAAGATGTCTTGCTGCAGTTTTATGGAGCCTTGGTGAGACCACACCTGGAGTATTGAGCACAGTTTTGGTCTCCTTATCTTAGCAAGGATATACTTGCCATGGAGGGAGTGCACTGGAGGCTCACCAGATTAATCCCTGGGATGATGGGATTGTATGAGGAGAGAGAGATTGAGGAGACTGGTTCTGTATTCTCTAGAATTTCAATGAATGAGGCTTGTTTCAGCCTTAGAAACCCTCAGGTTTAGGTACAGCTGCATCTTTAAAAGGGAACAATCCTTATTTAGCAAAGGTGTTGATTAATAATGCAAAATGTTATTAAAAATAGTTTATTAATTAGCATGTCATACTTTACTAGATCAGACTTGAATAATTAGATAGTTAAAGTACTTATATTTGCAGACATCCATCCCTTCAAGGGACGAAAAAAAGGTGAATTATTACATCGAACCCAATAGGATTCCAGTTCGAACAATGCAATTAATTGCTCAGACTTTTAAGTCAGGAAGTCTGCTGAGAAGCTTTGCTCTTTGCAATCCCCCAAATGATAGCTTCTTTAAAAAGTTGTAGCTCGAAACTTTATACATCCATGTCTTTAACATCACAGTCCCATGCTCAGACAAGGTAGTCATGAAGGCAGAGCAAATCATTACTTTTGTTTGGGGAGAAAGGATATTCATGCATTACTTTCATTAATCACATTAAGTACACTTAAATTTAAAAAGGATTAAGAAAGGTTTACAAGCCATTTCTTCCTCGGTGCCTCCTAAGCAACAATCCATTAATGCAAAATTATCCATATTTCCTTTTGCATTGGTATTAGCGGAGCAGGCTGTAGACAGCAGTGAATCTCTGACAGAATCTACCTGTTGTGATGCGATGCATTGGTAATGTAACATAAGTGAGGTGTGCATAGAGTAGAAAATTTTCTTCAGTTCGATTTAGCTTTAACCAGGATCCAACCAAGGACCTTCCCGTCCCAGACAAAGAACGAGATCGTAAGTTGGACACACCATGCATATCTGCAAAGAGACAGAACAGGTAAGGACTAGTGGATTTTTTTTTTCAAAATGAGGACATTAATTGCATCAGATTGTATTTCAAAATGCAAGAAAGAAAGAATAAGAAAGAAACACAAGAATGATGAAATCCAGCAATTTAAAACACTTTCAAAAAGTTTTCAAGTAATCACATCAATGGCTTTTGCGCCTTTGTGGAATAGATTTTCATCCGTACTAGGATAAGAGAAAGTTGATAATAATGCTATTCCAATATTACAAGGCATCTTCAGCTAGCAGTCTCAAGAAATGGATCTTCCAAAACAATGATAGATTGCTATGGATTTAAGGCATTAAGCCTCATGTGTGCCTTGGAAACCAACATTGCCAACAACTTGCCTTGATATAGTGCTTTTAACATAGAAAAACATTCCAAGATTCTTCACAAGTGTACTAGGAAAACTGAGGCTGAACCAAAGGAGGAGAGATTATGAAGGGTGGTCAAAAGCTTGATAAAGATGCATATTTTAAGGATGATCTTTACAGAAGGAGAGGGAGATGGAGGGGCATAGGAGATTCCAAAGCATGAGCCCAGGAATGGTTTGGGGAGAGTGCTTAAGAGGCTGCAGATAGAGGAATGGAAAGCTGTGGGTGGGTGGGAGCAAAGGAGGTTGCAGGACTGAGGGAGTTATAGAGATATGCTGTATGCTCAGTAGGTCTCACGAGATTCTGAGTCTTGTATGGTTGAACTTTAACTGTTTATTGGTAACACACAACTATGTACATATATACAGGGTATAGCCCAAGCCATGAGCTAATGCCATGCTTGCTTCTACACAGGTCTTTGGCCGGTCCACAGTTGACAGTAATCTCAGGTCATGTGTCTCTTTACACACTGTGGGTGGTACCGTTTCCCAGTCCCATTCTAACCCTTGCTATGCCAGTTACTCTTATACTACAAGAAGGGCTTCAAAACATGATGAGAATTTTAAATTAGAGGCACTGTGAGACTAGAAGCCAATGCTGGCCAGTGAAGCTGGGTATGGACAAGTATAGCAATGCAGGATCAAATAGAGGCAGGGCATTGGAGGTGGTGAGGCCTGCATAGGGGACTTAGGTCTGGAGAGCACTGGATTAATTAACTTAAGGTGACAAAGGTGAATGAGGATTTCAGCAGCACATAGACTGAGATGGTGTCAGAGTTGGGAGATGTTACACAGGTCTAAGTAGACGGCCTTGTGATGGAAAGGATATACATTCAGAAGCTCAGATCGCAGTCAAACTGAGCTCCAAAGATTGCAAACAGTCTGCTTCAGTCAAGACCATGGTCACATAAGGCAATGGAGTTAGTAATGAGGGTACGAATTTTGTGGTGAAGGTCGAAAACAGTGTTTTTGGATCTCTCAACGTTTAGCTAGAGGGAGCTACAGCTTAAGCATAAGTCAAAAAAGCAGTGACACCATAAAAACAGCAGAAGGGTCAAAAGAGATGGTGGAAACTAGTACTAGGTGTTGTCAGCATTCACATAGAAGCTAATTCCATGGCTTTGGATGATATCACGAAAGGCAAGCCTGCAAATGAGGAAAAGGAGGGGTCCAAGGATGGATCTCTGGGGAACTGCTGAGGTGATAGTTAATGAGGAATGGGAATAGAAGTCATTACTAGAGATTCTCTGGCTATGGTGGGTTAGGTAGGGATATAACCAAGCAAGGATAGTGCCATTGAATGGTACGGCATGTGTGATCAACCGTGTTGAATTTTTCAGCTCGATCAATAGAGCATTATATTCACGAACTTTTTTGTGACCATGTTACGAACATTTCAGTACTGTGGAATGGGCTTAAATCTGATTGGAGGGATTTAAACAAACAGCAGTAAGACAGATGGGCAAGGATGTGGGAAGCAACAGAATATTCAAACACCATGAATCACATTTTTGTTACTCACTCAAGGAATCTGGACCACCACTGGTAAGGTCAGCATTTATTGCCAATCTCCAATTGCTCTTGAGAAGGTGATGGTGAGCTGCCTTCTTGAACCTTTGCAGTTCATATGGTGTAGGTACACCCACACTGCTTTTAGGGAGGGAGTTCCAGGATTTTGACAATGAAGGAACGATACTATAGTTCCAAGTCAGGATGGTGTGTGGCTTGTGGTGGGGCGGGGGGGATACTTGTAGGTGGTGGCATTTCCATGCACCTGTTGCTGTTGCCCTTTTAGATGTAGAGATCATGGGTTCAAAGATCCTGTAAAAGGAGGTTTGGAGTTGCTGCAGTGTTTCTTGTGGATGGTAAACATTATGCACTGATGGTAGAGCGAGTGAATGTTTAAGTCAATAGATGGGAATTCAATCAAGCAGGCTGCTTTGGCTCGGTATCAAGGCTCTTAAGAGTGTTTGGAGCTGCACCTGTCCAGGCAAGCTTATTTCATCACACTCATAATTTGTGCCTTTCAGATGGTGGACAAGCTTTTTGGAGTCAGAAGGCAAGTTGCTCATCGCAGAATTCCGAGTCTCTGTATAATTTTGTAGCCACAGTATGGCTGGTTCAGTTCAATTTCTGGTCAATGGTAACACCCAGGATGTTGATATTGGGGGATTCAGCGATGGTAACACCATTGAATGTCAAGGGGAGATGGTTAGTTTCTCTCTCGTTGAACATGGTCATTGTCTGGCACTTGTGTGGCACGAATGTTACTTGCCACTTATCAGCCCAAGCTTGAATGTTGTCCAGGTCTTGCTGCATGCATGTAAGGACTGATTCAGTACCTGAGGAGTTACAAATGGGACAGAACACTGCAATCATCAGCAAACATCCCAAAATCTGACTTTATGATGGACAGAAGGTCATTGGTGAAGGAGCTGAAGATGGTTAGGCCTAGGACACCATCTTGAGGAACTCCTGCAGCAGCCTGGGGTTGAGATAATTGACCTTCAACAAACACAACCATCTTTCTTTGCGCTAGGTATGATTGCTGCCAGTGGAGAATTTTCTCCCCAGTTGTATTTAACTTAAATTTTACTGTGGTTCTTTGATGTCACACTTGATCAGATGCTGCCTTGATGTCAAGGGCAGTCACTCTCGCCTCAGGAATTCAGCTAGAATGAAGTCAGGAGTTGACTGGCCTGGCTGATCACAAACTGAACATCGGTGAGCAGGTTACTGGTGGGGAAGTGCCACTTGATAACAGCGTCAATGATCCCTTCCATCACTTTGCTGATGATTGACAGTGGGTCGATGAGGAGGCAATTAACCAGATTGGATTTGTCCTGCTTTTTTCCCTTTTGGGCAAACGGAGTGCAGCTGAGCTAACTGAGTGAAGACTTGGAGTTTGGTGAGAGAGGGATGTTTGTCTCCTATCTTTCTCACCCCATAGGAATTGGTTCTTGTCCTATGACAGGGAAAGGAGCTAGCTGTTTGGGAAGTATTGGGTAAGTGGGTAAGTTTTATTCTATCCCCAAGGTTAAAATAGTACACAAATTGGTGGTAAAGTTAATGAAATATATAAGAAAGCAACATAAATAAGTGATTAGTATAATTAAATAATTATTTAAAACACATTAAGGATGGCAGGACAGGTGATATGTCAAGGCTATAGCATGTGGGAGCTCCTGGATACCACTGCGATCCAGGGCAAACACGTCTGCGTTAAGCGTTTGCGGCTCAAGTAAATTCGGCTCAGAGTCATTGAGCTGCAGACTGAGCTGCAGACGCTGCAACACATCAGGGAGGGGGAAAGTTACCTGGATGCTTTATGCCAGGAGGCAGTCGCACCATTTAGGATAGGGTCTTCTGATTTGGTCAGTGGTCAGGGACAGGAAGGTGTGACTGCAAGCGAGACAGGGAAGGGGACCCAGAGGGTAGGAGTGCTGGACTGTGAGCCTCTGCAATTGTCCAACAGATTTGAGGCTCTCTCAGCTTGTTCGGATAATGAAGGCATCCCTAGGTAGCAGTGATCATAATATGATTGAATTTTACATTCATTTTGAGGGAGAAGCAAATGCGTCCAAGACTAGTATTTTAAACTTAAATAAGGGCAATTGTGAGGGCATGAAAGCAGAGCTAGCTAAAGTGAACTGGCAAATGAGGTTAATGGATATGTCAATAGAGGTTCAGTTGCAGACATTTAACGGAATATTTCAGAATATATATACATTCCAATGAGAGGGCCCACCGTCCGCGGCTAACTAAAATAGTTAAATGCAGTATCAAACAAAGAAAAAGCATATAATTGTGCAAAGACAGGTGACAGGTCAGGAGATTGGAAAGAATATAAAGAATAGCAAAGAATGACAAAAAAAGAAAAGAGGAAAGAATTAGAGTACGAGAGAAAGCTAGCTAGTAATATAAAGACGGATAGTAAGAGCTTTTATAGATATTTATATAAGACTTAAAGTGAGCACTAAGATAAAAGCAAAATACTGTGGATGCTGGAAATCTGCAACGAAAGCATAGCTGTTTTTGTTTTTGTTAACAAAGTGAGCATTGGTCCTATAGAAAGTGCGTCTGGAGAATTGATAATGGAAAGTAGTGAGATGGCAGATGAATTAAACAGGTATTTTGCTTCGGTCTTCACGATAGAGGACACGAGTACTATCCCAGAGATAGCTATAAATCAGAAAACGGAAGGGATGGAGGAACTCAAGAAAATTACAATCACCTGGGATGTGGTATTGAGCAAATTGTTGGGATTGCGGGCTGACAAATCCCCAGGTTCCGATGGACTTCACCCTAGGGTCTTGAAAAAGTGAAAGTGGGATGGTTGATGTATTGGTTTTAATTTTTTTCCAAAATTCTCTAGATTCAGGCAAGGTTCCATTAGATTGGAAAATGGCAAATGTAACTGCTTTATTCAAAAAGGGAGACAGAAAGCAGGAAACTACAAGCCAGTTAGTCTAACGTGTCACGGGGAAAATGTTAGAAGCTATTATTAAAGGTGTTATAGCAGGGCACTTAGAGAAATTCAAGGCAATCAGGCAGAGTCAATATGGTTTTGTGAAAGGGACATGATGTTTATCCAATTTATTGAAGTTCTTTGAAAGAGTCACATGTGCTGTGGATAAAGGGAAACCAGTGGATGTACCATGCTTAGGTTTCCAGAAGGCATTTGATAAAATGCTGCATCAAAGATTATTGTGGGAAATAAAAACTCAGTGCAGAGGGTAACATATTGGCATGGATAGAAGATTGGATAGCTAACATGAAGCAGAGAGTTGGCATAAATGGGTCTTTTTCTGGTTGGCAGGATGTGATGAGTGGTGTGCCACAGGGATCAGCGCTGGGACATCAGCTTTTTACAACTTATATAAATAACTTGATGAAGGGACCGAAGGAATGGTTGCTAAATTTACTGATGACACAAAGATACATAGGAAAATAAACTGTGAAGAGGACATAAGGAGGCTACAAAGGGACATAGATTAAATGAGTGGGTAAAGATCTGGCAAATGGAGTATAATTAAAAAGCTCATTATCTAAATGGTGAGAGATTGCAGAGCTCTGAGATTCAGAGGGATTTGTGTTTCCTAGTACATAAATCACAAAAGGCTAGTGTGCAGGTACAGCGAGTAATTAGGAAAGCTAATAGGATGTTATCATTTATTGTGGGAGGTTATGCTTCAGTTGTACAGGGCACTGGTGAGACCACATCTGGAGTGTTGTGTACAGTACTGGTCTCCTTATTTAAGAAAAGATGTAAATGCATTAGCAGTTCAGAGGTTTACTAAACTAATACCAGGAATGGGCGGGTTGTCTTATGAGGAAAGGTTGAACAGGTTAGGCTTGTATCCACTGGAGTTTAGAAGAGTAAGAGGTGACTGTATTGCAACATTTAAGGTCCTGAGGGGTCTTAACAGGGTGGATGTGGAGAGGATGTTTCCTCTTGTGGGAGAATATAGAATTAGGGGTCACTGTTTAAAAATAAGGGGTCGCTCATTTAAGATAGAGATGAGGAGAAATTTTTTCTCTCAGAGGGTTGATTGACACCACATCCACAAACATTCACTCCCTCTGCAAGCTGCTGCAAGTCCAGTCTGGCAGGTATGTCCTCTGGACTTGACCAGCAGTGTTTTTATTGAACCACTCTTGGTGATAGGCATTGAAGCCCGCCCACCCACTGAGGACAAATCAAAGGATCAACCTACTATAAGATACATCATTAGGAAAGCAAGCACAGGATATTAGTTAGGAACTGTACAAAAAGAAGCTGAAGGTGCACCTTCCGAGTCTGCATTGTCTGAGCCATGCCTGAAGAATTCCTCACTGTCATTGGCTGAATGAGACTTCTTCATTTCTGCCATCCGATTTTTGGGTGTTTTTCTGCGTAATGAAGGAGAGAAAAAGGACGGACGATTGTTGCGCTCAGGAGTTGGTGGTGTGCTGAAGGAAGTTACCTAAAATTGTACCCAAAAAAATGATTTAAGTTCCAGCATTTTTGTTCAAACTTGCCTAAATAATACTGGATTGCAGTGCTCTAATGGACGGAAATGGGAAATCATATGAGGAGACCATGACAATACGGGGACTAGTTCCACTGGAACAGAAGACTGAAAACATTTAATAGAAGACTATTGACACTGGCTGGGCATTGGTGGTGAGGGGCGATCAATTTAAAATTGTTGCAGAATGTCTGGAGAGGGGTTAAATTTCTTTATGTATAGGCTTAATGGAGCATAATATGTCTTATCACAGGGACCTGTTGAGGCAAAGCTGTTGTATTTTTTAAGGAAAAATTACCTTACCCCTAACTCTAACATTAATTACCCAAATATTGATTGGGATCAGGTGCCCAATATCACCATTATATAGATTCTGCACATCTCGGATTTCCCAACAAATTTGCATCTCTAAGTCTTTCCCTCACTATTTGGAGGTCTATAAATAACTTCAGTAGTGTGATCATACCCTTCTTGTGCCTCAACCGTAACAAAATTTACCCAATTCCTGCACTCCTGAATGTATAGGTCTTAGTCCTCTGATCTCTAGCTGATCCAGGAACAGTACGTCCAGAGTACAGGCTGCATTCCACAAAATAAATCAAAGAGTTCTGGTACAAACTGACCTATGATCCCACCTACACCATTGACACCACTACCAGTGGCTGAGGGATTCACCATCATCCTCATCATTTAAGGTGCAGGGTCATTCCGACTGCAACTGGTGATATTAGTAACATTTCTGCAAACATACATTATTTGCTAGGGGAAGTTCCCCAAAGAAGCAAAATCACAGATTTTAAATGGTAGGATTTCCCAAAGTTCAATGGAATGACAAATCACAATACCACAACCATACATGTTCCCTACATCAATCACATCACCTGCATTCGTTCACTTTTGTGAACAGCAGCACTGCAGCATGCAAGGTGCAAACCGTCATTAATGTCATCATGTATCGCACTATTAGAATTCTGGAAGCGCACTTCAGGTTCCTGCAGTGCTCCTCCAGGTCTCTGGGATAGGCTGTCAGCTGCAAATCTGCCTGAAGCCGCCACATGCTTCAGGCTGAATAGTGGTGCTAGCACTGAAAGTAAGGGTATCATCAAGAACTGTTTTTGAAGCTGCTGTGGCCATTTAAATCATGCAGTAATTACACCATTTTCTCCCTCTCCCTTACACAGTGCTGCACTTCCAAGGGCAGCAGATCATCTTCACTGTTCAAACTAAGCTGACTTCAGAATTTCATGTGAGACATGATGTGCTGCTACCCAGGTAGTCATGGAGAAAAGTATTGGGGGCTATGAATTATATTTGTTGTTTGGTACGGTCCTTAGTTAAACCCAAAACTTTGCAGCAAAGTCATTTCAATCCATTCATATTCAGCTAGGTCACCAAGAGCACCAAAGCAAACGGAGTTATTAGTTTGCTCTCGATGGCCCACAACAGCCGCAAGAAAGGGATAAGTAATATACCGCACAGAGTCCATGAGGAACTGCAGTTAGGTCAGCTCAATTACTTCAGAAGCTGCTTTTCTATAAAATTTTATTTTGTTTTGAAGTAGAATAAATGTACTAATTAGAAAATAAACTTAAAATCAATAAATATTTGGAAAAAGGAAGATCATGAGCAGTCGGAGTTAATATTCACTACATGGTTCGGTCTACAGCAGGTGGTTTCATTCAGCTCAGAGATCTGAAAATAATGTCTTGTGCTGAGAGGCTGTACTACACATTCCACACAATGGATTTCAAGAGAATCTAAAGCAAACAGAAATGGAATTACTCTGGCTCCATATAGGTGACAAAACCCATGCACCTGCTGTTTCTGCCTCTACATAGACTGCAAACAAACCACTGCCTTCCTCTAACTTTTTAATTAACAGAAAGTGGCATTTGTCAAATCAGCTTGGTTGTACTGCAGTCTTAAGCACAGACGTCTAAACACGGTTCATTACATTGCAGTGCCGAACTCCAGCCTTGCAGCAAAGAATAATGACCTTTATAGCTTGGTATTTCAGAGTGAGAGAGAGAGAGAGAGTGAGTGAGCAAAAGAGAGATCAAGAAGGGAGATGGGAGAGGAGAGAGAGCATGAGAGGGGGGAAAAGAGAGAGAGGCAGAGGGCAGAGAGATCGGTAAGGTGGTAGGGGGAAGCGGTCAGGAGAAACTGAGTGAGAAGGGAAAGAGGGAGGCTTATAGGTTAAAAATTTATAATCATCATACTGAATTATTAAAATATCTGCACTCACTTGAGAAAACAAAGTGACAACATCTTCAATTCCTTGCTCTCGTTAATAATATCTTTGTATTGCACAAAACAATTTGAAATAAGAACAGGTTCAGATGCAGACTAGGCCAGTAGGATGGAAAGCTACTTTCTCTGCCAGCTGTACATGGAAGTGCTTGCCATGAAATGTGCTTCAGCAACCTCAACCCAGCACCTAATGAGCCCAGCAAAAAACGCACCACAATTTAGTGGCAACTGACATTAAATAACCAGTTTAATTATTTTATACCTGCATACCTAAAATATTTATTCCATTGTGCAAATAATGATCACAGCCAAATAAATTATCCTCCAGTGGAAGCAAGGAGCCTCAATAACTGAGTAACTTAATTGAGTTTTGAGTATTCAACATATCCATATGATTTCATCGATTGCTTCAGTTTCAGCCATTAGTGTCTTATGCTCAAATTAAGCCTGATTTTGTTTCAGGAAATTTTAAAATCAAATGCAACATGTTCAAGAAACAAAATAGAATCTTGTCCAACATGGCATGCTGACGACATTAAGAACAGTTTTATTTAGAAGAAAAATGAAAGCTTTTTGGATTCACTAAAACAGGTCCAATTTATGTAAGATGTAGTGTTGTTCCATTGACTGGTTGTTTTCAGTGCCAGGCTGAATTGACAGAATGTTGTTTTGCCGGTATCACAAGAAGCTGACTAATGCTCAGGGCAGTGGGAAAGGGAGGGCAAGTAAAAGCCAGCAACAGCATATGGACAGTCATTGTATTGGGTGGCAGACAGCATGCAGGCATTCCTTAAACAAATGAAACAGTTTGACTTCTCTGACCTGCAAACCTTGGGTCAAATATTACTAGCAGCCTGGCCTTAACTTCACATGGTAGCTTTTACACTATTGGGAGCTGTGCACTAGATTTTAAACAATATTTACACAAATATCCATCTATACATGCAACACTCGAGATCTAGTCACAGGTGACGTGATTTTTCCTATATATACATAAATATATAATATATAAAGGAAGGCACACAATACAGCAAACACAACACAGACTGGTCGGGGTAATGTTAACATACCCAAAATGCACTGCAGGAAGGAGAAGCATCCCCCTGGTGATGAGAAATTGCAATGTTATAAGTTGGACAATGTCACAACATTATAGAACATGCTTCAGAACTACTGCCAAAGGGGCTGTTTGGCAAAGCTTGGACATTTGTTTTTAACAAAACACATTGTCATGGAAAATCTAAAAACAAGAGGGGGTTAAAAATTGGCGCCCTTGGAAAAGCATTCTCACATTTTTATGAATAATTTGCATTCGGAGAGGTCCACCCTCCTCTGAAGATCAACATTAATGCTATCAACTGGCCTCAACTCTTAATCTGAACCAAATGGCCATTCAATGTTTATGATCCTTAACAGTATTCAATGGCACCTTGGGCAATAAAGAAACTTTGGAACTGAAATAATCCTGCTTTCAAGCAGGGTCCGTACACATGCATAATTTTCAGCAGAGATTACGAGATAGCAGTCAGGTGCAGGAATTGTTGTTGAGTTTTCTTTTCCTTGGCCTGGAAACAATAAGGCCAATTGTGCATCCTAACTGTTGCCTTGGAAACAGCAATAACTCAACAAAACTTCTGAAACATAATAGTCAATACCACAGTTAAAGCCATTTATTCTTCCATTTAATTTATGCATGCAAAATTAGAAAATTAAAATACAGGCATCCATTTGTAAATCCAATCCTCCATGTGTAGTTTCAATTGAATGGTGAGTGTACAGGCAAGACTGCTAATGGGCAAAACTAATTTGAAACTGGGCTTAGAAGTATGACCACTTCATCCTAGTGCCCACATATACAATTGCAAGAGACTAAGCTTCCAGCTATGATAAATCATCAGATAGAGGTGCCAAAGGATACTGTAAGGATGACACTTCCTTCTAGGTTTGCTGCTACTTTTGGGAAGCTACCCATCTGTACTGAGCGACAAAGATGAAACCAGGAACCCACGTTCTACCGCTTAGTGACAATATGCCACAAGCCACATCAGGGTAGACTTTCCAACTTACCATCCAACACCAATTCCACCTCCCAGCCACCCCACCCCACCCCACATCCAGGGCCTAATAAAAGCACCTAATTTTCATAACCATTGGTTTCAATTACAATAATTAAAAAACCAGACAGATTTGACTGCATTAATTTTGACCTACAGAGGAGGAGAAATTTAGGGAGGAGGATGGACCTCCCCAAACACAAATTATTCATAAAAATGTGAGAAGGCTTTCCTAAGGACACCACGTTTTATAATGGGCAGCAACCAATTTTTCACCAGGTTGAGAAGCTCAAAATCAACTTGATCAAACATATAAATAGAAAGGTACAAAATTTACAGCACAGGAGGCAGCCATTTGGCCCTGCCAGCCAAAATGGATTTATCCAGTCTAATAACCCTGCTTTCCATAGTCCTGTACAAGTACACATCCAAGCATATTTTTTAAATGCAATGAGGTTTGTTCCTCTATCACCCTTTCTGACAGTGAGTATCAGACTCTCTCTGGCTGAAAGAATTACTCCTCAACTCCCTTCTAATCCTTCTGCCAATTAATTTAAATTTATGGTCCCTGGTTATTGACCTTTCTGGTAAGGGAAATAGATCCATCTTATTCAATCAATCTATGCTCCCCTTAATCTTATACACCTCACTTAGATTTCCCTTTAGCCTCCCTTCTTCCCAAGAAAATATCCCCAGTCTATGCAATCTT
Source organism: Carcharodon carcharias (assembly GCF_017639515.1). NCBI lineage: Eukaryota > Metazoa > Chordata > Chondrichthyes > Lamniformes > Lamnidae > Carcharodon > Carcharodon carcharias. The sequence continues at coordinate 34,149,175 of NC_054487.1, read as the reverse complement.
TTCTCATATCTAAAATTCTCCATGGCCTGAATTTTAGCTTGTTGGGCATGTGCAATCGGCAGGCCCAGAAGCGGACACGAAATTCACCTCCACTGCCATTGGCCCCCGACTGCGATCTTACGCTGTCTGGCCAATAAACAGCCAGCTAGCATGAAATGCACCTGGAGCAAGGCTCAGCACTGCCGTTGGTGCTGATGTCATTGCGGGTGTGGGTGAGCGCTTCGAGAGAGCTCCCTGAAAGCAGACAGCTGCCTCAGGGAGCTGCAGACCTGCAAATAAGAAAATAAAGCCCAAAAGTGCTGCAAAAAATGCCCATGCAGCACAATCAAGCACCTGAAAGCAGACTCATTAAAAAAAAGTCCCCAGATTTTACTTTTTATTTTAAATCCTAATGGAAAATTCATCCAGCCCTTGGATGAGGTTTCATAAAAAATGCTAAGTCCACCTGGTCGATTGGCCTGTCTGCCAACTGTAAGGTTAGACAGGCCACAAAAAGCAAAAAAAATCGCTGACAAATGGGGTGTTAATGGGCTTAATTGACCTCTTAATTATCAGTGGATGCTCTTCCGATTTTTGCGCGCATCCACTGAGCAAAACGTCAGGACGCTCGCCCAATGTCATCTCATGCATTTCACACCTGTTCGGATTGGGCACACGCATACCCGCGGGATGGAAAAATCCAGCCCATGCTTATAACATCTTGTAAGTGTCGTCTGTACTCTCTCTTGTTTGATCACATCCTTCTTATAATGTGGAGATTAGGTCTGTATCCAGTACTCTAGCTGTGGCCTAATCAATGTTTTCTACAGTTCTAGTTTTTACATTCTCTGCCTTGACTAGTAAAGGGAAGCATCCTACATACCTTCTTCATCACCTTATCTCCCTGTCCTGATACCTTCATGGATCTGCAAATATGTCCCTCAATATTCCTCAGTTCCTCCACATTTGTTTTTCCTTCCCAAAAGCATCACCTCTCACTGTTTCAAATTGAATTCAATTTGGCACTTTCCTGCCCACCTGACAGTCCATTGATATCTTTCTTTGATGCGCAACTTTCTTCCTCACTAATGTAAGGGATTGTAACACAGCTAGAAGTACTGTAGGATCATTAGATTTCGAAATAATGGGCAGGAACAAAGTAAAGTCAATGAAAATGATAACCCTAAATTCTGTGGATTGCATGAATGCTGAATTGTGGCAAGACCAGGGGGACTGGATGTCTACAAGAGTCAAGACTCAACATTTTGCTCTACTTACTTGTTCATGCAGAGGTGAGTCTGGCTCAGAACCCTCCTCCGTCCCATAGGGTGACGTGTCTCCTGTTGCAACACGACTCACAGCCATCTCAGCATGCCCTTTTCCTTGGGGGCCTTTCATTCGGACAAATTCCATGTTGTTATATTTATAGAAGCCAAAAGACATCTTCTGGGCCATCTTAGCAGCAACACTTACCTGAAAGAAAATTAAAAAAAAAACATACTGATGTAGCCAATGTTCTTTGAGCCCCTCTCATGGCTGGTAGCCCTCAAGTTGTTTTCTTTTCCTGTGCAAGTCTAAACAGTTGGTCCTGGCAAGTTACTCTACTGTTTGGCTATCTTAGCTGTGTTTCCTGTCATACTTGGCATCAATACACTCTCCATTAGGGGATTACTGGACAGGAACGGTGTCTAGGAACCAGCACTGATTTTCCTTTCTCTACTCTGGAGACAGGCCATTTGTAGTGCTACTATCGCTGGCTCGGCTAAGGTCAGCTCACTCAGAGATCAGAGGATCAACCCTGGGGCTGTATGATGAGAGCTCACAGCTTTTCTGTTACACATTGAGCCAAACAAGCCAGCCATTACTACTTTTAAATGTTTTACAAACCAAAGTAGAGGAGATGGGAAGTGACAGGGAAGATAAAAAAAGAGGAGGCCAGCACATTTTTCAGGCATGCAAATCTATCTCAAACTTGAATGGGTGCTGCCTCTACTTATACTAAGCAAAGGCAGAGCAACAATTATAAAAGACGTAAAGAAAATTCCATGAATCTGAGCAAGGTGTTGGTCTCCACTGGGTATCTTTAAAGCAATACGAACAATATTTACTAATAGCTGAGAAAAACCAGTCACTTTTAATTAAAATTATTCAAACAGCTGAATGATGTAATTGCTAGTTTACACACATTTAAACATAGAGCAGCTGGGTTAGCTGCAAGCTGGTGCATAAAATGCATCTGGGAATTGGTTACTCATCTTACATTACCAGAACTGCTTTGAGAGCTGCAGTTTCTTTAACAAAGTAATTTTTCATTAGGGCAGCAGTAAGTGCTCGAGAGAGCAACAAGGGCAGCATTCAGCCTCTGAAGCAAGGCATTCCTGGAAGAAAGAGAATTATTGATCTGATGTTGATGACCATGCTGTGCATTTCTAGCATTTACTGCTTTTATGCCAAAGCTATCTTCATGGCCACACAGTTTCCGTTCAATTCGCTACACGTGCTAAAATTGGTGGTTTATCCAACTGATATGTCCCCCAGGGGATCTTCTCTCCTGATCCATGTTTCCAACATAAAAGACTGCCTTCACTTATCATCTACTTCTATTCCATTCTTGATCATTTCACTCTGCATTCATTAACTTGCTTTAGATCACACATCTTCAGTACTCAGTGCAATGCTGATTCATTTTAAATTTGACCTCTGTGCCTTCGGTTTTGCAATGAAAATATTTTAATTTTTCTGACATAATTTGTTCATGTTCCCAAGGTCAAGTTCATCCCAGATTTGAATTGTGCACCCAATTGGAACAAGAGTAAGCCATTCCATCATTCATTTAGATCATGGTTGATCTGTACATCAACTCCATTTAATCTTTGTTCTATATCCTTTGGTATTCCTTACCTAACAAAGAATCAAAGGATTTCCATTTTTGAAAATTTCAGCATCCGTTGCCTTTTGGGGTAGCGAGTTTTCGATTTCCACTAATTTTTGAGACAAATTGCTTCGTGATTTTACTCCTAAGTGGCGTGGCTCTCTCTTTACGATCACGCTATTGTTTAAGATTCCTCTGTACCAAATCTTTTAAATATCTCGGTTAGATCATTTTCTAAATGGAATGGAATACAACCCAAGGTTATGTATTCTGTCTTCATAATTAAACCCTTTAAGCTGATATTATTCTGATGAATATGAAAATATTGTACTCTTAACAAGGCTAATATATCCTTCCTGAGGTTCGGTGCTCAAAATGTAACAATCCTCCAGACGGGAGCTGATCGTGGCTCTGCACAGCTTTCTCAAACTCCTTAGCAGGGAGACAAGAAGAAATCTAAAGTCCAATGAAAGATGCCTCCATCACCTTCAGCCTCTAATCACACTTTCTGAATTGTAATCTTTCTTGTCTTTTTCTACTTTATGAATATGGATAGTTATCATTGCTCCTCTGAAGTTTGACAGATAAATAGTTTGATATGTGGTCCATCTTTGAAGCTCCAAACACATTTTCAAGGCACTTCTGCCACGCCACATCCATACTGTCTTGAAATTAGGGGCAGAATTTTGCCCTTGGCCTGCGGGATCGGCAGGGGACAGTCAGGAAACTGACCACCTCCTGCGATCAACAGCACACCGTGATTCCACACTGGCAGGCCGATTAAGGCCCACCCAGCGGCAATGCTGAGTGCTGCCTGTGCAGGTGGGGTGTGGGAGGAAGGACAGTGAACAGGCCTAGCACAAACTTTGTGCACGCACGTGAAAGAGCACTGTATAATCTCCCTGAGGCACACAGCTGCCTCAGGGAGATGAAGAAGATATTGAAAAAACACTGTCACATGAGCAGGGACATGTTTTTAATTAAAAATTAAGGTTTTTATTTCATTTGTATTTGCTTTTGGAAACCTCATCCCACCTGTGGATGTGGTTTCCAAAAAAATGCAAAGGCCACTTGGCCTCTTCACCTGCCCATCAACCGTTAGGTTAAACGGGCAGGGAAAAATTAAGGACAATTGATAACTTACCAGCTTTAGTCAGCCTTTTAACTGTCAGCGGTTGTGCTGCCGGCTCTGGGGCGCGCCCGCCGACTGACTTAGCTCGTGACTGTGTGTTGACGTCGGCACGCTCGGCCAACGTCAACATGTATCAATTCACACTCAATTGGGTCGGGCATGCACCTGTGGAGCTAAAAATTCTGCCCTAGAATTCCTCAGTCTCCTACTTTCCCCAAGACCTTAAAACCGTAGAACTCTTTGCCTCTAATTGTTTCAGTTTTCAGGCATTCAAAACTTAAGCTTGCTTTCACCCTATTGCTACTTTCTACAACCTCTACCCCCTTTTTCCCCAACCTCGCTGGTGCAATACATAACGGCCTTGGCCCTTCACCTTACTTTTTCCCAGTTATTAAAATCAAAGCCACAGAATCAAAAAGAGAGCTCCATCTGGCCTGAGAGTTTCCAGTAGTCTTCACTTCATTACACACTGCCCCAGACTCTAGTGCTTTAAATCAAGGTCTATTAATAGTGGAGAAAGGGAAAGAGCAAAACAAAGAAAAATTGACAAACAAATTGATAAGATGAAAAATGGTAATCATCAAAAACTGAACTCTAGAAAAATTTAATATTTGCAAGCAAAATAGGAGTCACAAAATCACAATCATGGGATGGGACAAAAGCTTGAATATTTAGATGCCTCTATTAAACCCCCAAAAAATGGAGAGCCCTGCACAAAAGGAGAGAGGGCCTTTGTAACATTTAACTTTGCAACAAACTTCTCGCCAGCCTGACAATGGGGCAGGATGTCCAATCTTTATAGGGGCCTTTCACAGGAGGCGAAGTGACATTGGTTTGTAGGCCATATGGAGACAGTGAACTATTAAGATCATTGTTTATATTTTTATTCAACGTTGCTGTCTGAACTACAATCACTTCTGCTGCCATACCGTCATCAACAACTTGCAATTGATACTTCTGGATGCAGAGAAACATCCCAAGGCTGTTAATAGAAGCACATGAGGAAATTGAACGATAAGGGGAGTTGCAGGCCTGGAAGATGTTAAGAGGGATAGGGACGGGCAAGGCCGTGGAGAAATTTAAACCTAAGGATAAGAATTTTAAATATGAGGCTGGTGGGAGACATTGTTGTCAACATAGGTGAGTGAGAGCAGGGGTGTGATTGCACTTCAAATTAGCTCAGTTGGCTAGGCAGCTAGCATGTGGATCAGAATAATGCCAACAATATGGGTTTGATTCTCGTTCTGACTGAGGTAGACTTGGGATCTGCTTTGTCACCCTTCCCAAGAGTGGACGGCAATGGCAAACCATCACTGACTAAATAAACTGCCAAGAAAACGGCTCAGGATGAAGCATCAGCAGACAATGAGCCAAGGGCCAGCCTTTGGGCAGAGCACACATGAACAAATAAATAAATCTAAAAATCTAACCATCTCAATCTTGAATATACTTAACAAATGAACATCCACAGCCCTATTAGGTAGGGAATTCCAAAGATTCACAACCCTTTGAATGAAGAAATTTCTCGTCATCTCAGTCCTAAATGGCCAACTCCTTATTGTGAGACTATGACCCCTAGTTCTAGACTGCCTAGCCAAGGGAAACAGCCTCCCAAAATCTACCCTGCCAAACCCCTTAAGAGTTTTATGTTTAAATTAGATTGCCTCTCATTCTTCTAAACTCTTGGCCAAGTCTATCAATCACTTCTCATAGGCCAACTCCCACATGCCAGGGGAGGAATCAGTCTTGTAAAACTTTGTTGCACTCCTTCTAAGTGGAGTATGTCCTTCCTTAGGTAAGCAGACCAAAACTGTACACAGGACTACGTGTGGTCTCAACAAGGTAATTGTAGAGAAATTTCACACAATACAGCATGACTACAAGATCATTCAGGGTTTGCACATTGCAGAAGAGCGGCTCACTTACCCGGTTATCGTATACCTTCTTTAGTGCTTCATATCTTATGGACCCCTGGAATATTACTCCCTGAAATGTGTTGTTTTTATCGCTGGCGACTAATTCAACACAGACCATTTCTCCCTCTCCCACAGACATGTCACTGAATACCTGTGATTGAACAAAACAGAAGAGAACTAGGTTACATAACAACAGCCATAGTGACAGAATAACTAGTTTAGACATACAAGGCAACATCATAGAAACTACAACTTGGATCTAGAACAATCAAGACCTCTCTATTAATAATTAGACAATCCTGTCTAATATTGTCATCCATGTTCTGCAAAGAACTTAAAATAATAATCCTTTAATAGGTTCATGTCTTTTGAGTGTACTGTTGAACAATGCACATTCATCCCTCGAATTGAAATCAAACTTCTTAGACACACCTATTGTAGTACAGCTCCAAGTAGGGTCAAGAGACAGATGCAACCAAAGTAGACAACTGTAACAAACGGAGTCAAAAATTCAGGTTGGATGCTCATTATCTGAGAGAACATGGATCTAAATTGCTCCTTATAGCTTACTTTGAATTATCAAAGCCAAAAGTTATGAAAATATGTCATTCTATCAAGTCAGCTGAGATGACTGCCCTCCCCTCAAATCACAGGAATCTGTCAGCTCCTACTCTGAATAAAACAGTGTATGGTGATAATTAATTCCACAATATAATGCAATCTTTGTTGTTCCATTTAAGAGTTGGTACAGGCAGCAATGTTCTTTCTAGAAAGCCAGGTGAAGAATTGCTCATTCTAAGATTCTTCCCTGAACTAATAAAAACACACCTGAAGACTCGTATTAACATACACTCCTGTTGCACGATTGACAGGGTCTACCAAGGTCTGTGGACTGTACCATGAATTAGCTGAGCTACTCAACATGCAACTTCACTGAGGGGGAGGGACAGGAGTTAAAAATCAGAGAGAAAGACTTGATTCATGAAATGTTACTTCCTGTTGGACAAATGGGAAAACAGGATCAAATAAGCTAAAAGAAATTGCTCTCATGGAGAGGAAATTAGAGTAAAACAAAGCATGGTCACAAATAAAAAATTCCAGGAAAAAGTGCAGAGAAATTTAGCTTGGCTATTTTGCACCAGGCAAGGCACAAATCACAACTGAACAATCTTTAAAAGAATTCGAAGACAAAGAAACGCGATTGATTTCTTCTCTGGCAAAAGATTGTCGAGCTCCTTAACCTACCAAGTTGTTAATCTATGGATCCTTGCATTAACAATGAATTGCTAATTGACCTCAGGATGTGTCCACCTCTCACCATTCAGTTTCGCTGTGAAGTTCTTAAAACTCTGTTCCTAGGCAGTGTGTCCATTTATCTCAATCCTCCCTCAAGTCCTGTTTGCATCCCACTCTCTGCACCAATGATTCTCCTAAGTGCCATCCTTTGGCTCTGGGGCATTATACCTCCTTGTTCTTAACTCAGTGCAGCATCTCCTTCCCTGTCTATTTTCATTTCTGAAACATCTTGAGCCTTTTTTATTGCATTGAAGACATTAATTTATTGGAAGTCACCATCACCAGCAACAACAGCATATGGTCATAAAGTGACTTTAACATAATAAAACATTCCAGGACACTTCGCAGGGACATGGTAAAACAAAATTGATGCGTAGCCACATAAGGAGATATTGGGGCAAGGACCAAAAGTTTTCTCAGAGATAAATTTTAAACAGGGTCTTATAGGAGGAAAGAAAGTTGGAGAGGTTTAGGGAGAATCCCAGAGCTTAGGGTTTTGGCAGTTGACAGCATGGCCAGCAACAGTGCAAAGATTAAAATCAGAGACGCAAAAGAGGCCACAATTGGAGGGGAGCAGATATCTCGGAGAGTTGCGGGTATGGAGGAGGTTATAATCATAGGGAGGGGCGAGACCATGAGGGATTTGAAAACAAGGGTGAGAATTTTAAAATAAAAATGGAAAATGCTGGAAATACTCCACAGATGCTGCCAGAGCTGTTGAGAGAGAAACAAAGTTGTGCATTCTGATGCAAGAGAAACTTTAACTCAGTTTCTTTCTTGACAGATGTTACCAGACTTGCCGAGCATTTCCAGCATTTTCTGCTTTTATTTCAGATTTCCAGTATGCACAGTATTTTGCTTTTATATTATACTATCTTACGTTCATATTTTAACATCAAGGTGCTGCTTAAAGAGGAGCCAGTGTAGGTCAGGAAGCACAGGGGTGATGGGTAAATGGGACTTGGTGTGAGTTAGAACACAGGTAGCAGAATTCTGGATGAGCTCAAATTTACAGAGGGTAGACCCTGGGAGAACAACCAAGAGCGTGTTGTAATAGTTATGTCTAAAGGTAACAAAGACATGTTTATTAATAATGTATTTTATTGACACCACTTCCCTGCAGGGATACCTATCACTGATTTAAAGGGATATATGCATGTAACATAAGCCATCACTCTTCAAAATAAAACACTTTACTGCAGATGCAAAACAGATTTTGAAGAAATCAGCATTGACCGGGAGCCTGAAGTGTACAAGCACCTACAGTCCCCTGAATTTGCTCATTTGGATTACTGGCTCACAGGTAGAACTTGTCTGATGGCCTGAGAGAAACTGGCCAATTTAGCTGATAGACATGATAACAGTGCCCCAAACTCCAGCCAATATTAGAGAAAAAAAATTACCTCCTCAAAACTGTCAATCATGAAGAAGATGTTTGGATAACTGATTTTGGATTCTTCTCCTTTACTATCCATTGGATGCTTGCTTGGGGAAGCAAATACTTGCTGTTTAGAAAAAGGCAACAGGGAAAATGATTTTAATTTTAACAGAAAGTGCAGTATCCCAATATAACGTTAATAATAATAGCAATAATAAACTGTAGGAAACCAACAAAGAATTCTTATAAACTGAACAATTGCTGTGAGATTCAGGGTAATAACTGGAAGGTAAGGAGTGATTGGCAAGGTCTAGTGTTGACACTGCTCACCATCTGCAAACAGGCTAAACCACAGCTGGTTACTAACCTGTAGAGATGCCTCTTGTATAATTATTGGCTGCTTGCCCACTGAACCTACCGAGGCAGCTGATACAATATACCCATTGAGGAGGTACAGCTTTCGTTTCCCAGTTGGCTAGATCTATTTGTTGATCAGTTGTGAGGAGGATGGATATGGAAAGAAACCAGATTTAAACCTGCTGGGGAAGGCTTGATTAAGTACTAAAGCCAGGCCAAAATGGATAAATATATCTTACATTTGCTTCTACTCACGTATAATGCCATTCACTTTAAAGCATTGATTCCCTATGGGCGTGTTAAATATAGATACGGAGCTGGCTCACGTGCTTCCTGGTTGTCCTGAATTCCAAACCAGTTCAGTTTAAATTAAAGCTGACTGTGGTATAAAATTACCCAAAGTTTTGCTCCTGGCTGAGGCCATCCCTAGTGAGAATGTTCTCGACGTTTCCACCTTGATGTAATTTCTTGTACAGCAATGCAGAAAATGGCAATGCTATAATGAATTGAGGTTATGAAAATTTGCTCATTTCTTTTTAGCCGATAATTTGTCTGTTAGATTGCGAGTGTGGTATATTTACTTACACGTCCCAGATTTTGCAGTTGCAATGAAAGCTAAACAGTCAGCATTCACCATCAGTACTGTGAAACGGACACTAACTTCTGGTGTCCGCATATTAAATAATTTCAAAAAATCCAGAAGTTACTGTCAGTGACTCCCCACTCCTCCACAGGATGCATAGTTGAAGTCCTCACAGTCGAAAATCATCTCGAAATTACAAAATTGACATGAACCCTTCACTTTTTGTACAATTAGTCTTGCTGCAAAAACCTGGAATAAGTTGCTTTTTCACAGCAGATGAATAATTGCTGAACAACCTTTCTCTTGAGTAGTTGTAAAACGTTAATTTTCTCCATTCCATGATAAAATTCCATAAAATTTTTAAATAAAACTTATTTTCTTTAAAAAATTGTTCATATTCACCTTCTACCTTAATACCATGATAACGTCCCAGCCTTTATTTTGTTTCTGTAAAATTACAAGTGAACGACAAAAAACCGCTTGTTTTCCCGGTTTGCTGTCTATTAGAATTCTTCAATGTGATTGGCTGCTTAGCTTGCTTGATGACAGCAGTGTTGCAGGATACCAGAGATTTCCAATAGCTGGCGCCAGAATGAAATTAACGTCAGAAAGGGTGGAATCTAGGACAAAGTGCTCGCTAGATCTTTGTGGGCAGCTTTCAGAGGTCAGTGGCCAGTGACATACCCCATCACTTCACTGCTGAACCCTAAATCTGGGCCTTAGGTTTGTAATGATTTATAGGCAACTTTGAACTTTTACTCATCTTCTCAGCAAAGCTTAAAACAAAGCTCAAGGCCAGCTGGATCACACTTTCCATATCACCAGTATCTTTCCATGTAAAATAGAGTCAGTCACACACCTGCGATTTCTTCTTATGGATGTGAATGTCTCCTCCATCTGAGCGTGTGCATACAGCACATGTCACTACATATTCCAGCTGCAGAAAAAGAGAGAGAAACGCAGGTTTGACACCAATTTTGCAGCCTTCTGGTAACTTGTCCAAACGTTCATCTGTTACATGTGAATCAAGACAGTCTTGAAAGGCTGTTGAACAGTATGGTGCATCACAATCAAGATCAATTCTGCTTTCACTAGACATCCACGTTTATGTATTTTTTAAGCAAGTATTTTTTCCCCCACTCCTTAGCCCACGGAGCTCAGCTGTAGTGACTCTACTGCTGCCTGACTGTCAGTACAATCCAACATTTGGTACCTACTGATTTCTTCATTGACCCAAATTAATTGTGAAGGTGTATCTATTACCAGATGTTCTGAATGGTGAGAGGCCATGTGAGAGATTGACTCATTTGAAGCATTGTTAGAGATTTAGCAGTATTCTCTGCACCACACCCTGCACAAAAGTTGAGGAGCTGCTAATGACGACACAGAAAAGGCAGTTTGTGTGAAGTTTGTCCTCCAGTACCCCTATATGATCAGGAAGGGTGTTCATAGCATCCAGCTCTAATGTTGGTGTCCCCCTTTTCTCAGTCAAGCTACAGTTGAATTGGGGGCAGTCAGCTGACAAATTAAACAAAATATTACAGAAAAATTGAAAAGCGTGTTTGTTGTGCAATAAAATAAGCTCACAAACAGAAGCAATCAAATTGAAATAAATCAATTTGGCAGATTTCAAAGAAAGGAAATACAACTTCAGTGGGTTTCTTCCTCCCAGTTAACAGGTTTTTTTTTTAAATTGCAATTTTGTAATTTTTTTCAGCCACATAAGCAGAGTTACATTTCCTCTACTGAAGTACTTGTGCTTTACCACAAATTGACCAATTACACAAATCCAATTTCACAATTTCTCACTTTTGGATTTGAAGTTATAGGCACTGGTTTGTAAAAGAGCATCATAACCACTACACTACATGAACTAAAGTTTCCTGTGAAACATTATCTCTCCCAACTGTAATCATTTTAAACCCTTACTTAAAAAAAGATCAGTGCTCGTTTGTGTGTGGACAGAGCTCCCCCCACCTCTAGTCAGATTCACTGACTAATACAGTCTCTGGGGTGAAGATCATAGCGGAGATATCCATCACTTCACAAACCACAAGTTCCTGTTAACTCCTGTGGGATAAAAAAAATACAATTTCAAAATATTCAAGATTTGATGTAAATTTAAAAAGTGTTAATTTACGGCAATAATAAAAGAATAGAGCCAATCCCTTCACCTCAGGATAAGAGGAACTGGAATCTCTCTGTCCAGAGCAGAGAAGGAAATTTTAATTCAAGTATTCAAATTTTAAAGGATTTAAAGTGTAAATGTGGAAAAACTCTTTTCACTGGCAGAAAGATCAATAGCCAGAACACACATTATTACAGTTGGCAAAAGACCAGAGGGACAAAAAGGGGAGCTGTTGTAAATGTGTCACTACGAGCTGTAATGCACTGTCTGAAAGAGTGCTGGAAGCAGATTGGATTGTTTGTTTCTAAAGGAAGTTGGATATATACTTGAAAAGAAAGCATTTATAGGGCTAAGAGGAGAGAGCAGTCGGACTATAATTGGATAGATTTTTCAAAAGAGCCAGCTCAGGCCCAATAGGCTGAATGGCCTCCTCCTGTGCTGTAAAGTGGCCTGCAATTTGTTATTAAATGTGCATGAATAATTGCCAGTACCAATGTTACAGCAACTTAAGATGACTGTATATACACAATTAAACATGGCAATCCAAAAGTTATTGTCAGAGTCGTGCTGCTCCCTGTTCACTTAGCAAGAATGGCATCTCGTTGCCTGCCTCACCACTGAAATACATTAAATGGCATGAAGTTGCTGTGTGCACAGTAGATACAAACTAAACTTGCCACAGAATGTTTTTTGCCATTTCATTCCAAGTACCCTCTTGATGTGTCAATTGTTGTCAAACCACCTCTCTTGACACTGAGATTAACAATTATAAATGTTGAATCTCATTCATTCAAATTTTAATTAATGTTGAAGATTTAAAATTGTAACTGTTTTCAAACATTATTTTTCCTTTGTCTTTTCTCTTAATTCAATCTTACTTTCCTGCTCCTTCTGTATCTGATATCGCGTCAAATTCATCCACTCTAATTTGTACTTCCTTGATCAGACCATGCACTGTTAATTTCACAATCCTTCAATTGGATTGGTTGAGGGGATGCACAGTTGCTTGTCCTATTCACTCAGGTTTCCTGTCGCCAGAACTCATACAGCAAATTACAGCCAATAAATCAGATTAACAATCAAAAATTGAGCTGTCACTAGAGGGTGCTCTAGCTGCAATCAATGTGTGATATCATAGAGAGAGTTGTTACAGAGTCTCGAGAAATTTGTCCCACCCGTGAGGGACTCAAGAAATGAAGCAAGGGAAGAGCTCTTACAGTGATTTATAGCATTTACTTTGTTGTGGCCCTGGTCCTGTGGAACCGAACAGGATATTAAAATGTGCGTGTTTCTAGCAAAATTTCTTCCTCCTCAATTACAATATTGGTCAAGGAAACAACTTCTTATACAAGGCTAGAACATGAAGTATTATTGAGCTACTGAACTAGAAGGACAGAGTCAAACCTAATCTGTCTTCAGTTTCAGTTCCCAAATAGATGCTTCCAGCAGGAATCACTAGACAGTGATCAGGGAAAGAAAAAGCACATGATCACATTGTCAGGATAGCAATTAGTTACTTTTAAAATTCAACTTTTGTTCTTGGCAAGCAAGTTCCAGGAGTAGGAGCCTTAGTTGTCTTTCCCTTTCCTATCCCAGGGATATGGAGGCTAATTTTAGAACCTCCATTGATGTCAGCTTATTCAGTACAGATCAGGAATTAAAAACATTAACTGTATCCCTCTCCACAGATGCTGTCAGACCTGCTGAATTTTTCCAGGTATTTTTATTTTTGTATTAAACTATCTGGCCTGTTCCACTTTACTATCACAACAAACATTTAGTCCATTGAGATACATGGAGCAGGAAACCTGTCTTGAAATCCTTAATGTATTTGAAATAATAAATAATCACCTGGCAATTGTAGAGACTACAGACAACACACAAAAGAATAACCCGCCAGGCCAATGGACAGCAAGATATTATAGGTTTCATTGGTTTGGAGAGCATTTTAGGTATTGCATATTGAGGATGGTGCCTGACCAGTCTCACTGTACCTTCTGCAAAACAAGGTTCAGGTAAACACTCTCCTCCCAGTCAATGTCCGGATCACCGAGACCAGGCAGCTTCTTGGAATCTCTGCGGTAAACTTCAACTTCAACCTGGCAGTTCAACAGGAGAGGGGAAAAAAAAAAATCACACTCAATATTTCCACACTGGACTACCACCAGATCAGCAAAGTTACTGATTCACACCAATGTAAGAGTGCAATTCGGTTTTGTTTTCACATGGTATTCTGGCTTTTCTACTAATATTACATATGAACATACAAAATAGGAACAGAAGTAAGCCATTTGGCCCCTCGAGCCTGCTCCGCCATTCAATAAAATCATGGCTGATCTGTTTGTACTTCTAATTCCACATTTCCTTCTACCCCCAATAACCTTTGATTCCCCTGCCTAACAGGAATCTATCTAACTCCAACCTAAAGATATTCAATGACCCCACCTCCACCACCTTCTGAGGCAGAGCGTTCCAAAATCACACAACCCTCAAAAAGAAATTCTCCTCATCTGTCCTAAAAAGGTGACCCCTAAGTTTAAACAGTGCACCCTAATTCTGGACTCACCCACAATAGGAAACATCCTTTCCACCTTGTTGAGACCATTCAGGATCTTATATACTTCAATCAAGTCACTCCCTCACTCTTCTAAACTCCAGTAGAAACAAGCCCAGCTTGTCCAACCTATCCTCATAAGACAACCCACTCATTCCAGGTATCAATCTAGTAAACCTTTTCTGAACCAACTCCAATGCATTTATGTCCATCTTTAAATAAGGAGACCAAAACTGCACACAGTATTCGAAATGTGGTCTCACCAATGCCCTGTATAACTGAAGCATAACATCCTTACTTTTATGTTCAATTCCTCTTGTAATAAAGGAAAGCAATCCATTAGCTTTCTTAATTACTTGCTGCACCTGCATACTAATTATTTGTGACTCATGCACTAGAATACCTAGATCCCTCTGCATCTTGAAATTCTGCAGTCGTTCTTCATTTAAGTAATACTCTGCTTTTTTATTCTTCCTGCCAGAGTGAAAAATTTCACATTTTCCCCATATTACACTCAATCTGCCAGATGTTTGCCCACTCAACCTATCTATAATCCATCTGCAACCTCATGTCCTCTTAACACATACTTTCATCTGCAAATTTAGCTACCATGCCTTCACTCCCCTCATCCAAGTCATTGATATAAATCGTAAAAAGTTGAGGACCCAGCACAGACCCTTACAGGGCTCCACTTGTCACATCCTGCCAATTAGAAAAAGACCCATTTCTTTGCTTTCTGCCAGCCAGCCAAACTTCTGTCCAGGATCATATGTTACCCCTGACTCCATGAGCTTTTATTTTCCGAAATATCATTAAATATTATTTAAGCTTTGATATGGCACCTTATCAAATGCCTTCTGAAATCCAAGCACGGGCTCCCCTTTATTCATGGCACAACTTAACCCTTCAAAGAACTACAATAAATTGGTTAAACATGATTTCCCTTTCACCAAACCATGCTGACTCTTCCCAATTACCCTGAGTTTCTCCAAGTGCCCAGCTATAACCTCCTTAATGATCGATTCTAGCAGCTTCCCCACGACAGATGTCAGGCTAACTGGCCTATAGTTTCTTGTTTTCTGCCTCCCTCCCTTCTCTAATAGAGGGGTTATATTTGCTGCTTTTCAATCTGATGGAACCTTTCCAGAATCTAGCAAATTTTGGAAAATTAACACACCAATGCAACTATGGCCTCTATAGTGAAGACAGAAGCTAAACATTTGTTCATTTCATCCACCATTTCCTTATTATCTACTATTAACTCCCCATTCTCTCTCTCTAGAGGACCAACACTCACTTTACATACTCTGTTGCTTTTTAAACACCTGAAGTTCTTGCTATGCACTTTTACATTTCTAGCTAGCTTCCTCTCATACTCTAATTTCTTTCTCCTGATCAACTTTATAGTCATTTTCTGCCATTCTTTATATTGACCAGTCACGTGACCTACCACTCATCTTTGTGCTGTTATATGCTTTTTCCTGAAGTTTGATGCTTTCCTCAACTTCTTTAGTTAACCACGGATTGTGGGCCCTCCACTTGGAATATTTCTTTATAGCAAGAATATGCTTATTTTGGGTAATCAAAATAGATGGAATTTATAGAAAATCATGACAGGAATTGTGAAAGATGAACTGGTGGCATTACAGGCAGGTGACAGATGCAATTCAATGTGGAATAATATAAAAATAATAATTTAGCAGTAAGATGGGAGAAGAAAGTCAACTTAAGATCGTAAGATTCTAAAACAGACCGGAGAAGGACCATGTTGAGCAAGACATGGATCATTAAAGGTGGTGGTACAAACCCTTGGCTTTGTTCAAGAGACGTAGAACACAAAAGCAAAGAGTAATACTGAACTTAAAGCCTTAGTTAGGCCACAAATTGAAACCTTTTGAGCACTCCATTATAGGAGCAAGCTAACAACATTTGAATAAGCACAGCAGGGACTCCCCAGGATTTTAAGGATTGTCGAATACAGCTGTGAAGAGAAATTTGGGGCTGTGAAAGTTAAGGCCTGACAAGGGTCTTCAAAATTATGAAGAATTATAATAAAAAGGTAAAAAATAATGCATTATTTCCATTTGTTAACAAGCTGATAATGAGGGCTGGGATTTTCCATGCCCGCCAATGTCGGGCGTGTTCAGTGGCGTGAGCGGACAATATGGCGTGATCGGTTTCCCAACAGCGTAAAACCAGTTCACAACCATCCGCTCAACCTGCCGATGGTGGGCCACATTCTCTGCTATCGGGCATCAGGAACCTCATTGCAATACATCAGAATCATTACTAGGCCTGCCCTCTGGAATAGCCCCCCCCCCCACCACTTCTCCCCTGCTGGATCGTCCACCCACGATGGTGGGAAAAACAGGCCGATATGTTTCACAACAACACATCAGAGATGTTCACCTGGTGAGCTGCACTCCGCTCGGGACTTCAGGGTTTGTTTGCCTACCTTGCTTCGGTTAGCACTCACAGTCATCAGCGCCAGACTTCACAGACAGCACCACATCACTTTTAGAGGGGCTCATGGGTAGGTCTTTAACTACCAGATCAGCCATACGTGGGTGGCTTTTCAACAGCAGCAGGGCTAGGGTTTGCTTGGGAAAGGGGGAGAAGAGGCCTCAGGCAAGGGAAGAGGCTGCAGGGTGAGAGCTGTATTGGGGAAGGGGGGTATCCCAGGGTGTGTGGGGGCACATGTTGATTTGTGCAAGTGGCGTCAATATGGTGAGGGCTAAGGAGGCAGCCTCCAGAGGAGATGAGGTCAGATGGACATGTGAGGGTGTGTGTGAGAAAATGGGTGGTGATGCCCCTTGAGCTGGCAGTGAGTGAGATGCCAGTGAATGTGTGATGGGTTTGAATATGTGAGTTTAGAGTGATGAGGTGGTTGCCATACCCTGCCTGCATGGATGAGATCATTCATCCTCTTTCTGCATTGGATGGCCAACCTCTTCCGTGCAGCATTGGCAATGATCATCACTGCCACCACCTCCTAAGCTTGGTTGGTCATGCTGCTGCCCATCCTGTGGCCAGAGTGGGGGTAGAGGACATTGCGGCGGGCCTCCACGGCATCCAAAAGATGTTCCGGTGTCACGTCACTAAACCTGGGGGCTGCAGTCTTTTTGCCTTTCATGGACATCTTCCCTGCAGTAGTCGTGGGCTGGAAGCGCTGAGATGTGTGCGCACAGCTGGACTTTAAATATGGCGCCCGCCTGCCATCGAAATGGCATGTTTCCCGGGAATGCGTAACTAACGTGGCGGGTTTTGGATGATGCGGCGTGAAAACCCACCATTGTGGCTGGCAGGTAAAGCATCGTTTTAGCCACTTGTCACCGCACTTAGTGAAAATCTGGGACGATTCCGTCCAAGAGGGTAGGTACAGAAAAGAAAGTGGGTCTGTCTTCTCCTATTTCAACTGTTTTTGATGAAAACCAAAAGTATAATTACACCATAAAATAATTTGCTCCAAGCACCTTTTAATTAGTTTCCTACAATTCCAAATCTTATTATGGACTTTTTTTTTAAACATAGGAACTATTCAGAGCCCTTAGATTCCCACTTTATCATTACACACAGGCACTGATTTGTTCTGTTCACTTTTTGAACCAGCTTCAGCTCTAGCTATTTAACGATTACATTCTTTACATTCTCTGCTATATTGGTACCACTTTTCAACATAACAAAAACCTCAAGTCACAATGTTACAAGGAAAATATCAATGCTAATAAGCTTTCACACATACAGGGATTAAAAAACCCCCCGAAAAACAAGTTAATATTGATGAGAGTGTCATTCCAAACACACGTCAGACAGAGCCTTCCTCCAGTCAGCACACATATTTTACTTCATTGCCCAGCTAATGACTGGAACACAAATCCTACTGATATTAAAAATACACTGTTTGATGGTGCATTGCAAACAGCTTTATTTGGAGCAAACACATTTTAATACAAATAATTAAACATTTTATCTAGGGCTACCTGCTTAAATCTGACATTGATGCTTTGGTTTACAATTTATTATAACTAATCAGTTGAAGGTTCTGGCTCTGCTGGCCTGACTGGCATGTGGAGGTATCACAGCTCCAGTATACAGCAAGAAGCTACAAGATCACCAAAAATAAATCTACAATCCGTTTATGCTTGTTTATGTTTTCTAATCTCGGAACATCAATTTTCATCATTCCTTTAATGCCTCTCGTGAGGAATACTTTACTATGTTGGCCAGCCAAAGGTGCGGTGTCAAAGCAGTCTATGCAAATTATCCAATCACTGAAGCACTACAGTTGAGGCTGAACCAGTCCTGAGCTGACAGCCATACTTGCAGAAGGAGCCTTTGGATAATGCAGCAGCTTCTGCCGCCCAAGATCAACAAACTCGGAGCTGCCATCAAATGAGTCCATCTGGCTCAATTCCACACAAAGCAACTTACCCAATCAAATCACTCACTAACACCACCCCTTCTCTGCCCACCCCCCCATCACTCATTAACACCATCCCTTCTCTGCCCACCCCTCCTCATCACTCACTAACACCATACCCTTCTCTGCCTCCCCATCACTCACTAACACCACCCCTTCTCTGCCCCCCATCACTCACTAACACCATCCCTCCTCTGCTCACCCCTCCATCACTCACTAACACCACCCCTTCTGTGCCCAACCCCCCATCACTCACTAACACCACCCCTTCTGTGCCCACCCCCCCATCACTCACTAACACCACCCCTTCGCTGCCTCCCCACCCTCCAACCCCACCATCAATAATGGAGCTCTAAAGATCTACTTTTCATCCTAAGGAGGACTCACCAATAACCCTCCCCTCAAAAAAACCACAGCCTCCAGTTAATTGTCATATTATCCGAGCTACTGAGACTTCACTGAGCAACTGGAAGTTTGCGTGGGCTGCAGTAGATGATTTCTCCTCCTCTCTTTGTTCAGAAGTGGTCTAAGATAAGTTCTGGCTAGCAAAAAAGTATTGGGGACTGGATCGTCAATGCAACTTGAAGTAAATCAACATAAAAAATGGAAGTGGGATTGTACAGTACAAACAAACCTTGTGGTTTGATCAAGTGACTTTGGAGGGGATTTGCTATCTGAAGCTGCCATATCTCAAGCTTTGAAAGCAATGTGACTAAGCTTCAGTGAGAAAGAATGACAAGATGGAATCTTCAGGAAAGTCAGAGGCATTTTGAACAAGCTTACTCCAGAAAAGTTTGACAAGATATGCCTTGAGATCCACAATGTGGGTATAAACTCTAAAATGGTCCTAAAAGGGATCATTTTACTGACAGTAGACAATACAACTCCAGTAGTAAATATTGTAGTTAATACAACTCCATTTCTCTAACCGATTCACTGACAAAACAAATTTGGTAAACAAATCCCAGTAAAAAGTGCAAAGAAAGCTCCTAATGGCTCAAATGGCTAAAACAATGAATAGATGAGAGAAGAGGAGAAGGGGATTTGGTGGAAGATGAACTTCCTTTTAAAAAAGTATGAGAAATAAAGTGAGAACCTGAGCCAATATGATTCATTAACAGTAAAGGATTATACCTCAATAGGCTGCAGTATCTCACACTGTACCACTTACTGGGCTAGGAGGAGGATTAATGCTGAGGCACTTCCTCATAGATAGAGAACACCACTTCTATTGCAAATGGAAGCAACTCCTGTTGCTGGATACCAAAGCTAGGAATCCTTACATTCATTAGGGTCATTTCCATTAGCAGCAGCACTCAGGAATGCCGAGGGGTAACTGATGGCAATGCAGGAGAGAAAGCAGATAATGAAGAATGAATAGGGAGGGGTGGAGGAGCGAGAGAATCTCTGAACTGGGTCAGGGAAGTCAGGGGCCTTCATGTAACAGGGCAGGGGGTTTTGATAAGGAAACTTGAGAAAAGGAATGGCCTGATTCGCCTGTTGCAAATCCAAATATTACAGTTTTTTCTTATTTAAAAAATCTGAATGAGATTGTACCTTATTAAAAATTCAGAAATTTCAGGGGAAGCATGCCCCACACCTTCTACAAATGCACCACCAAATCTGTAGCATCAATATTTTTTATTTTCCCTGTTCAGTGATGTATTTGAGGAAAAAGCAGATTGAGAAATATTGCGTATCTTTTGCAGCTGAAATGGTATAGCCTGTGCAATTCTAACTACCAGGGCCTTATAACTGCCATTTTTGATGCCTTGACTTTATGGAGACTATGCCAACTTTTCTGAAGATGTTGGAGAGCTTTGATAGTTTCACAACAAAGATGCCAGAACAGGTCACACATACACACACATGTACCTTGGCTCAATGTGTATGGAAGAAAAAGGTCTGTCCAGTGATGAAAAGACACCACAACACTCAGCCAAACTGGCTCCATCACAGAGATAAGGGAGCCCAACACTTTCACTTGTAATCTCTGCCTTTCCTCCTTTATACATTTTGCATCAAGCTACCTATGGCCATCTTACATGTTTTCTTTCGTAATTTACTTCTCCCCCACCAATAGCAATAACCTGACATCCAGTGGGGTTCTGCCAGGTCCACTCAGCTCTCGACCTCATTACAGCCTTGATTCAAACAAGGACAGAAGAGCTGAACTCCTGAGGTGAGGTGAGATGAGAGCGACAGCCCTTGACATCAAGGCAGCATTTGACCAAGCAGCTCTAGCAAAACTGGGGTCAATGGGAATCAGTGTGAAAACTCTCTGCTGGTTGAAGTCATACCTAGCACAAAGGAAGATGGTGGAGGTTGTTGGAGATCAGTCATCTCAGCTCCAGGACATCACTACAGGAGTTCCTCAGGGTAGAGTCCTCAGCCCAACCATCTTCAGCTGCTTCATCAATGACCTTCTTTCCATCATAAGGTCAGAAATGGGGATGTTTGCTGATGATTGCACAATGTTCAGCACCATTTGCAACTCCTCAGTTCCGCAGTCAATATCCAAATGCAGCAAGACCTGGATAATATCTAGGCTTGGGTTGACAAGTGGCAAGTAATATTTGCGCCACACAAGTGTCAGGCAATGACCATCACCCCTTGATATTCAATGACATTACCATTACTAAGTCCCCCACTATCAACATCCTAGGGGGTTACCATTGACCAGAAACTGAACTGGACTAGCCATATAAATACTGTGGCTACAAGAGAAGGTCAGAGGCCAGGAACTGTGCAATGGGTAACTCACCTCCTGGTTCTCCAAAGCCTGTCCACCATCTACGAGGCACAAGTCAGGAGTGCGATAAATACTCTCCACTTGCCTGGATGAGTTCAGCTCCCACAACATTCAAGCAGCTTGTCACCATCTAGAACAAAGCAGCTCACTTGACTGGCCACACATCCACAAACATTCACACTCTATACCACCGAGCACAGTAGCAGTAGTGTGTTCCGCAGGAATTCACCAAGACTTCTTCGACAGCACCTTCCAAACCCATGAATACCACTAATTAGAAGGACAAGGGCAGCAGAAAGATGGGAACGCCACCACCTGGAAGTTCCTCTCCAAGTCACTCACTACCCTGACTTGGAAATATATCGCTATTCCCTTCAATGTCGCTGGGTCAAAATCCTGGAACCTCCTTCCTAATAACACTGTGGGTATACCTACACTACATGGGCTGCAGCAGTTCAAGAAGGCAGCTCACCACCACCTTCTCAAGGGCAACTAGGGATGGGCAATAAATGCTGGCCCAGCCAGCGAAGCCAATATCCCGTGAATGAATTTTTAAAAAATGCTATGCAGCACAGATCATCAGCAGCCAGAGGACATTCTTCCATGACTGTACACTAGTTATTACCTGGGGACTGATAACTGTACATAACTTCTACCCAACGGGTCCATCACTTGCTTAAGGATTGAGAGATGTATCCATGTGGAGGTAGCAGTGATTAATCAGCTACATGGTGCAGTTGTCAGAGTCCAACAGCCTTAATTCCACCATTCTTCAGGGACAGTCAAAGCAATAAGATGCTACATTGCCTGATACCATTTGAGAAAACAGTGAGATCATGGTCTTTGTGAAATAGAGAAGAATCACTGAACAAATCATAACAAGACCTTAAAAAAATTCAAATGTTTGAATATTTTCTTACTTTTTTTTTCTCATTCAAGGGATGTGGGCTTTGCTGGCTGGGCCAGCATTTATTGACCATCCCTAGTTCCCTTTGAGAAGGCGATGGTGAGCTGCCTTCTTGAACTGCTGCAGTCCATGTCATGTAGGTACACCCACAGGGCGTTCCAGGATTTTGATCCAGTGGCACTGAAGCAATGGTGATATATTTCCAAGTCAGGATGTTGTGTGGCTTGGAGGGGAACTTGCAGATGGTGGTGTCTGCTGCCTTTGTCCTTCTAAGTGATAGAGGTCACAGGTTGTTCAAAAAGCCTTGGCAAATTGTAGCAGTGCATCTTGTGGATAGTGGACACTGCTGCATTGTGCGTCGTGGTTGTCAGAGCAAATATTTTAGGTTGTGGATGAAGTGTGGATCAAGCGAGCTACTTTGTTTTGGATAGTGCCGAGCTTCCTGGGTGTTTTGGCGCTGTACTCCTGGAAGCAAGTGGAGAGTATTGCATCACACTTCTGACTTGTGCCTTGTAGATGGAGGACAGGCTTTGGGGAGTCAGGAGGTGAGTTACTCACCATAGAATTCCCAGTCTCTGACCTACTCTTGTAGCCACAGTATTTCTACGCCAATCTAGTTCAGTTTCTGGTCAATGGTAATACCCAGGATGTGATAGTGGGGGATTCAGTGATGGTAATGCCATTGAATGCTCAGGGGAGTTGATTGGAATCTCTCTTGTTGTAGTTGCTCATTGCCTGGCATGGATAGACTTCATCCGAAGGTCTTGAAAGAAATGGCTGAGATAGTTGATGCATTGATTTTAATTTTCCAAAATTCCTGAGATTCAGGGAGGGTTCCATTAGATTAGAAGATAGTGAATATAACTCCTTTATTCAAAAAGGGAGGGAGACAGAAAGCAGGAAACTACAGGCCAATTAGCCTAACATCTGTCATATGGATAATGTTAGAAGTTATTGTTAAAGAGGGCACTTAGAAAAATTCAAAGCCAATCAGGCAGAGCCAGCATGGTTTTGTGAAAGGGAAACCATGTTTAGCCAAGTTATTGGAGTTCTTTGAAGGAGTCACATGTGCTGTGGATAAAGGGGAACCGGTGGATGTACTGCACTTATATTAACAGAAGGCATTTAATAAAATGCCATATCAAAGGTTATTGTGGAAAATAAAAGCTCATGGTGTAGGGGGTAACACATTGGCATGGATAGAAGATTGGCTAGCAAACAGGAAGCAGAGAGTTGACATAAATAGGTCATTTTCTGGTTGGCAGGATGTGATGAGTGGTGTGCCACAGGGATCAGTGCTGGGGCCTCAACTTTTTCCAATTTATATAAATGACTTGGATGAAGGGACCAAAGGAATGGCTGCTAAATTTGCTGATGACACAAAGATAGGTAGGAAAGTAAATTGTGAAGAGAACGTAAGGAAGCTACAAATGGATGTAGATAGGTTAAATGAGTGGAGAAAGATCTGGCAAATGGAGCATATTATGGGCAAATGTGAAATTGCCCATTTTCATGGGAAGAATAAAAAATAAGCATATATTCTAAATGATGAGAGATTGTAGAGCTCCCAGATTCAGAGGGATCTGGATGTTCTAGTGCATGAATCACAAAAGGCTAGAGTGCAGGTACAGCAAGTAATTAGGAAAGCTAATAGAATGTTTTTGTTTATTTTGAGGGGAATCGATGACAAAAGTAGGAAGGTTATGCTTCAGTTGTACAGGTCACTAGTGAGACCACAACTGGAGGAGTATTGTGTACAGTATTGGTCTCCTTATTTAAGGAAAGATGTAAATGCATTAGCAGTTCAAAGAACATTTACTGGACTAATACCAGGAATGGGTGGGTTGTCTTATGAGGAAAGATTGGAAAGACTAGGCTTGTATCCACTGGAGCTTAGGAGAGTAAGAGGCAACTTGATCAAAACCTTTAAGTTCCTGAGGGGTCTTCACAGGGTGGATGTGGAGAGGATGTTTCGTCTTGTGGGAGAATCTAGAATTAGGGGTCACTGTTTAAAAATAAGGGGTCGCTCATTGAAGACAGAGATGAGGAGGAACTTTCACTCTGAGGGTCCTGAATTTTTGGGACTCTTCTTCAAAAGGTGGCAGAAGCAGAGTCTTTGTATATTTTTAAGGCAGAACTAGATAGATTCTTGATTAACAAGCGGTGGAAGATTATCAGAGGTAGGCAGGAATGTAGGGTTGAGGTTACAATCAGATCAGCCATGGTCTTATTGAATGGCGGAGCAGTGTCGACGGGCTGAGTAGCCTATTCGTGCTTCTAATTTGTATGTTTGTATGTATGGATGTTACATGCCACTTACCAGCCCAAGCCTGAAAGTTGTCCAGGTTTTGCTGTCTGCAGGCATGGACTGATTCAGTACCTGAGGAATTACAAACAAAACTGAACACTGTGCAAACATCAGTGAATATCCCCACTTCTGACCTCATAAATGGGGAGGTCATTGATGGAGCAGCTGAAAATGGTTGGGTGTGGGACTATGAAAAATGTCCTGGGGCTGAGATGAATGGACTCCAATAACCACAACCATCTTCCTTGTGCTAGGTTTGACTACAACCAGTGGAGAGGTATAGCTGTACTAAAGCAGTTTGGCTATGGAGACAGTTAGTTCTGGAGCACATCTTCAGTATCACAGCCAGGATATTGTGAGAGACATTGCCTTTGCAATAACCAGTGCCTTCAGCCATTTCTTGATATCATGTGGAGTGAATTGAATTGGCTGATACAGGCATCTATGATCCTGGGCCTCTGGAGAAGGCAGAGATGGATCAAACACTCTACAGGTCTGACCAAGGATGGTTGCGAATAACTTAACCTTGTCTTTTGCACTGATGTGCTGGGCTCCCCCATTGCTCACGATGGGGATATTTGGGGAACCTCCTGTTAGTTGTTTAATTGTCCACCACCGTTCAGGACTGAATGTGGCAGGACTGCAGAGCTTTGATGTGATGATTGTGGGATCGCTTAGCTCTGCCCACTGCATGCTGCTTCCGCTGTTTGGCATGCGATTAGTCCTGTAGCTTCAT
Organism: Carcharodon carcharias; assembly: GCF_017639515.1. Classification (NCBI taxonomy): domain Eukaryota; kingdom Metazoa; phylum Chordata; class Chondrichthyes; order Lamniformes; family Lamnidae; genus Carcharodon; species Carcharodon carcharias. The sequence continues at coordinate 34,123,857 of NC_054487.1, read as the reverse complement.
TGGGTTGGTACCTCATTTTTACGTAGGCCTGCTGCTGCTTCGGGCATGCCCTCCTGCGCCCTTCATTGAATTGGTTGATTCCCTGGCTTGCTGGTAATGGTAGAGTGGATGATATGCCTTTTCATGAGATTAGAGATTGTTTTTGAGTACAATTCTGATGCTAATGGCCCACAGTGCCTCACGGATACCCATTTTTGATACCTAATCTGTTCTGAATCGGTTTCATTTAGCACAGTAGTATCACCACACAGCATGATGGAGGGTATCCTCAGTGCGAAGACGGATCTTCATCTCCACAAAGGACAGTGTGATGGTCAGTCTACCAACATTGCCATGAACAGATGCATCTGAGAGTGTGGCAAAGTAGTTTTACACTATTGTTGGTTCTGTCAACAACTGCCGCAGACCCAGTCCAGTAAATATGCCCTTCAAGGTTCTGCCAGCTCGGCCAGTAGTGGCACTACTGAGCCACTCAATGATGGATATTGAAGTCCCCCACCCAGAGTACATTCTGTCCCCTGCCACCCTCAGTGCTTCTTCTAAGTGGTATTCAACAGGCGGAGTACTGATTCATCAGCTGAGGTGCGGTTGGGGATTGTGGGATGCAGTATGTAGTAATCAGCAGGTGGTTTCTTTGCCCATGTTTGATCTGATGCCAGGAGACTTCTTGGGGTCTGGAGTGAATTTTGAGGACTCCCAGGGCCATTCCCTCCCAAGTGTATGCCACTGTGCTGGCAACACTGGCGGGACTGTCCTGCCATTGACACAGGTAATACCAGGAATGATGATGGAGGAATCTGGGACATTGGTTATAAGGTATGATGTGGTGAGTATGATTATGCCAAGTTGGTGCTCAGTTATTCTGTTAAACAGCTCTCCCGATTTGGAACATGACTTCACGAATTAGTGAGGACGACAATGCAGGGTTGACTGGGCAGAGTGTACCTTTGCCATTTCCAGCATCTGTGTCAGCTGGTCCGTGCAGTTTTATTCTTGTTCTACTATGACTTGCATGAATATAAAGAGACAAATATTTATGGGGCTGTACAGGCTCTATTTATACATGCTTGAGTGGCATTTCTGGTTTGGCCACTACTTGAGCTGTATTCTTTAATAAACTCACAATTGACAGCTGAGGCTCCAATCTGCTGATTCAGGAGCTACCTATTCTGGTTTCCATAGAAACAAACAAACCATCTCCACTTTGCTGGAAGGGACAAAATTCAGCCAGACAGCAGAGTCCATGGTTCAGAAGGTTGCAGATTGTGCTGAATGTCAACCATTAGAGTAAGCTGTACAATTGAAGACAATTGACAGTTCTTAAAAATCCTCTAATCTTCAGTGCTTATTATTCTATTTTCTGATCATGTGGTTTATGGTTAAGGGTTAGAATTGGCAAATTTCATTTAATTGCAGAACTTTGCACTTCCTCTGCTATAAAAGTAAACGTACTATCTCGCTAACCATTTTCGTAATAGACAATCAGCATTTAACTTGTACTCAAGATTTCACTCAGCAACAGAATCTGCAGCCTCTACCTCAAATGGCTCAAACAGCTGTAGACAGCTGGACATATTCCTTGACCAGGGAAGAAGCCGTTTGTTCAGCCCCTACTAAAGAGACATTCCATGGAACCGTCCTCTGTCTACAAGTCTGAGTTATTGGAAATGAAGGCAGCCGTTTCAGAGTGCCAATCAATAGAACAACAGTGTACATCTTAGAATTAGAGAACAGATTACAGCACAGAAGGTGGCCATTTGGCCTATCATGTCAGTGTGGCTCTCTGCAAGAGCTACTCTCCCACTTCAGCATGCAAAACATGCAACTTCCAAGAAACGACTGAAACTGTTTATAATTGCTTACAGTCGCTTGTCCCAAGAAAAGGACAGATTGTGAAGTATGTAGGTTATCTCCTAGTTAGATAATGTAAGCCAAAAGTAAAAGTGATGAGCTTTATCCCAAATAGGTAATACTGTGCAAATTACACTTCATCTTTTCATTGGGAAACAAGTTCAAACCCAGCCCAGACTGATGGGAAACTTGTTTTTCTATGCTGCTCGCAGAAGCTAGGTTGGAGCCAGTCTAAGCAAGTCATCTTGCCCTGACCATCTATATTTGTAATCTCATAAGATCATAAGAAATAGGAGCAGGAGTAGGCCATTCGCCCCATCAAGCTTGCTCCATCAGTCAATCGGATCATAGCTGATTTGACTGTGGCCTTAACTCCACTTTTCTGCCTGCTCCCCCACCCCCACCCCATAATCCTTGACTCCCTTGTCAATCAGAAATCTGACTCACTCAGCTTGAATATGTTTAATAACCCAGCCTCCCTGCTCTCTGGGGAAGAGAATTCCAAACACTAACGACCCTCTCAAGAAGAAATTCCTCCTAATCTCTGTCTTAAATGGGAGACACCATATTTTTTAAACCATGTCCCCTAGTTCTAGATTTCCCAAAAAGGGGAAACATCCTTTCAGCATCTGCCCTGTCAAGCCCCCTCAGAATCTTGTGTGTCAATAAGATCACCTCTCATTCTTACTTAAACCCCAATGTGTACAACCCAACCTACTCAACCTTTCCTCAAAAGACAATCCATGCAACCCAAAAATCAACCTGGTGAACCTTCTCTGAAATGCTTCCATGCAAGTATACCCCTCCTTAATTAAAGAGACCAGAACTGTACACAGAACTCTAGGTTTGGGCTCACAAACACCCTGTACAGTTGCAAGACTTTCCTTTTATACCCTATCCTCCTTGCAATAAAGGCCATTTGCCTTCCTAATTAATTGTTGTACCTGCATGCTAACTTTTTGTGATTAATGCACAAGGACACCCAGGTCCCTCTGTACTGCAGTATTCTGCAGTCTCCCTCTATTTAAATAATATTCTGCTTTTAATTCTTCCTGCCAAAGTCGACAACCTTATATTTTCCCAAATTATACTCCATCTGCCAAATTTTTGCCCACTTACTTAACTTATCTATATCCTTTTGCGGACTCTTTGTATCCTCCCCATAACTTGCTTTCCTACTGATCTTTGTACCAATCCATGTCATTAATGTAGATCGTAAATAGTAGCCCCAGCACTGAACCCTGCAATACTCCACTAGTTATTCTTTCCCAACCTGAAAACTATCCATTTATCCCAACTCCACTTCCTTTTACTTAGCGAATCCTTCCTTCATGTTAATACATCACCCCCAACATCATGAGCTCTCACATAAAAGCAAAATACTGTGGATGCTGGAAGCCTAGAACAAAAACACCTGGAAAAACTCAGCAGGTCTGACAGCATCTGCATAAAGGGATACAGTTGACATTTCGAGTCCGTATGACCCTTCATCAGAGCTAAAGACATATAGAAATTAGATGAAATATAAGCTGTTAGGGAGTGGGACAGGAGAGTTCGACAGGGGGCCAGTGATAGGTGGAGGCCAAGAAGAGACTGCCAAAGATGTCATAGACAAAAGGACAAAAAGAACACCCCTTTGTCCATGACATCTTTGGCAGTCTCTTCTTGGTCTCCACCTATCACTGGCCCCCTTTTGAGCTCTCCTGTCCCACCCCCTTCTACCAGCTTATACTTCATCTCATTTCTTTATGTCTTAGTTCTGATGAAGGGTCATATGGACTCATAACGTCAACTGAAGGCCTCTCCACAGATGCTGTCAGACTTGCTGAGTTTTTCCAGGCGTTTTTGTTTTTGTTCATGAGCTCTCATGTTGTGCAGCAACCTTTTATGTGCCTTTTGGAAGGAAATCTAAATACAACACAACTATGAGTTCCCATTATTTTCTTCCCCCCCCCACCCCCCAGTGCTTATTAGAGTTCTTTGAAAATGTAACAAGTTTGTCAAACACGATTTCCCTTTCACAATACAATTAGGATAAGGTAATATGATTTTTATGATTTTCTAAATTATCTATTACCTCCTTAATAATGGATTCTAGCTTTTTCCCCAATGATAGATGTTAGGCTAACTGGTCTATAGTCTTACCCTTTCAGGGTTCAATGCTCAATTTAGCTATTCTTTTCCTTTTTATATACTTACTGAAGATTTTACTGTGTTTTTATATTTCTTGCTAGTTTTCTTTCATACTAATATCTCCCTCTATTATATTTTTAGTCATCCTTTGCTGGTTTCTAATATTTTCTCAATCTTCTGGCCTACCACTATTCTTTGCAGCATTATACATCTTTTCTTTCAATTTGATACCATCCTTAACTTCCCCTGTTAGCTACAGGTGGTGCACCCTTCTTGTAGAGTCTTTCTTCCTCAATGGAATATATCTGAGAGTTTTGCTCAAATATCTCAAGCACCTGACACTGCTTCTTTGCATCTTACCTTTTAACCTATTTTCCCAGTTCACTCTAGCCAACTCTGCCTTCATACCCTTACAAATGCCTTCATCTGAGTTTAAGCCATTAGCTTCAGACCCAACATTCTCACCCTCAAACTGAATATGAAATTCTATCATATTACGATCGTTCTTACCTAGATCATCCTTTAGTATAAAGAAATTTATTAATCTGGTCTTGTAACACATTACCCATGTCTAAAATAGCCTGTTCCCTGTTTAGTTCTAGAATGTATTGTTCAAATAAACTGTCCTGAATACATTCTGTGAAGTAATCCTCCAGACTATCTTTGCCAATTTGATTTGTCCAACCTACATGGAGATTAAAATCTCCCACAATTATTGCAATCTTTCTTACAGACCCGCATTATATCTCAATTTATACTCTGTCCTACATTGTAGCTAATGTCAGAGGCCTATAAACCATTCCCATCAGTGACTTCTTTCCTTTGCTATTTCTTATCTCCATCCAAACCAAGAACGTTTCTCACTACTGTAATGATCTCATTTTTAATCTTTATTGAGAGCACTACCACGCCTCCTTTTCATTTTTTTCCTGCCCCTCCAAAACATCAAATACTCTTGAATATTCAGGTCCCAGCTGTCATCACTTTGCAACCATGTCTCTATAATAGCTATCACCGCATACTCATTTATTTCTGTTTGTGCAACCAATTCATCCATCTCATTACGATGCTGCATGCATTCGGATAAAGAGCCCTTAATAACTGTGGACCTGGCATCATTTGTAGACTGGACAAAGTAAAGATGGCAGATTTCCTTCCGTAAAGGGCATTAGTGAACCAGATGGGTTTTTACAACAATCGATGATAGTTTTACTGTCACCATTACTGAGACTAGTTTTATACTCCAGTCTTATTAATTAAAATTTCACCATCTGTGATGGTGGGATTTTAACACACATCCCCAGAGCATTAGCCTGGGCCTCTGGATTACTAGCCCTGTGACATTACCACTGTATCACCATCTTGCCCTGGGTATTTGCTGGTGCAACTTTATGTTTGTATGCTCTGTCCCTTCCTGTCACACTAACACCTGCAGCTTTACCCTTCACTATTACCTTGTCTTTTCTCTTCAGCTTTCCACATCTTCCCTCACATGAACTCTTACCACACCAACCCCCACCTCCCGTACCTCTACACTATTTAGTTTAAAGCCCTCCCTATAGCCCTAGTTACATGATTTGCCAAGATGCTAGTCCCATTATGTATAGTTCAGGTAAAGCTGTCTCAATGGTACAGCTCCCTTTCTCACCAGTGCTGGTGACAGTGTCCCATGAATCAAAATCCATTTCTGCCATGCCAATCTTTCAGCCACATATTCAACACTTTGATCTAAGTCAATTTGCTCATGACTGAGGTACTCATCCAGAGATTACCATCTTTGTAGTTCTGCTTTTTAATTTAGTTCCTAGCTGTTCATACTCCATCAATAGAACTTCATTCTTAATCCTACCTATCTTGTGGATACCCTAATGGACAACAACAACTGGATCCTTCCCCTCCAAGATCCTCTCCATTCCTGAAGAGATGTCCTTAACCCTGGCACCTGGCAGGCAACACAGCCTTTGAGGCTCGTGCTCTTGACAGCAGAGAACAGTGACTATCCCCCAACTATACTTCCCACTAATACACCTACATTCCTTTTGCTCCTCCCTATTATGACACAGCCGATGGTAAAGGTGGAGTTGCTCAAATCCCAGAGGGAAACTTGAAACAACTGCCATTTTTGCAATTTGTATGTTTCGAGATGCAGGCTTTGAATTAAGTAGTAATAAGACCATCAAGTCTCAAGAGTTTTTTTTTATAAAACCAAATTAAACATTTATTAATACAAGAAAAATTGTGAACACATACATATGCCTACAAAATTACTACTATAATAATTACAAAAATCCCTTAATTAATCTGATTCTCAGTTACACCCCCATTAAGGCAACAGTAAAACTCAGATTTAAAGAGACACCTGGCAGAGCACACCTGGACAATCACATTCAAAATGAATTTCTTTCAGCCCTGGATTCTTGCAGACAGACTTCAGGTTTAGAAGCTGTAGGCTTCTCACACTTGATGGATCTTAAAATGTCTCTACCTTACACATAATCTCCCTTCCCCTTTATACATATCTTTTTCTTTGAATGTAAATTTTCCATTGTATTACTAGGTTTTTAAATTATACCTCTTCTGACAATAACATCCTTCGAGTCCACTAATTTTATTAAGCTGAAATAAATAAACATTACTTGGCATCTTCTAGCTAGGTCCAAGATTTCACCCATTCTTTTGACTGCTTTATTTAAAAATGCAAATTTCCCCCTTGACACTTATGTTTCTAAACTTCCCCATGTTTATTTAATTACCATTTCAAACCTACTTCTTTCTATACAATAAAGCCTCTAGACCAGCTGACTTTAATCCAATTAAGACACATAGATACACACACACACACAGACACCACTAAACTCTATTTTAAAAAAATATGCTCCAATAACATTATAGATATTAATCGCTCCATGACACCCCCGTTTGAATGGTCCCCTGCACCACAATGCTGCAATCAGTTTGCTCATTCTCCCTGCAGTCCCTGGTCTAGTTCACACAAGCTGCAAGAACCTCGAACCTGTTAAATAATTGCAAGGTTGAAGCTCCTCCATTACTACTTTCTAGATACCCATACCCACTTTTCTTACATTCACACCCTCATGCCCCTGACGACAGACCAAATCTGAAGTACCGAGACCAAGGGCTGTGACTGTCTCCTGGAACAAAGTGTTCCGGTAATCTTCCCCCTCCTTGAAGTGCTGATCCAGCTAAACAACTCTGAGCCAAAGTTTCCTAAGATGCAGACACTTACTGCAGATGTGGTCGCTGTGGATCACACTGGTGTCCACCAGTTCCCACATAGTACAGCTGCAATACATCATTGCCCTGCCATCTTTATTTTGTACTTAATTACTCCTGAAAAAAAAAATTAAATTTAGAATATCACAATGATTATGGAGTTTGACTAGTTACGCTATAAATTTAATACTTATGTCACCCCAGTACCGGTTTAAACTACTGCCCGGTTTAGATGATTGGTGTGAGAAACAGGAATGTCACATTTATGTTCCTCTTTTTTTAAAAAAAACTTAAAAATGTTCATGCATTGGGTCAGTTAGTTAACAAGACCAGTAACCATAGAAACCATTCGAACAATTGTCAGTTCCAATCTGAAAATAACCTGGTAACAAAAACATGGCTGATGAGAACACCAAAAGCCTTTCAGTACAATATTTGTCATTGAAGCTTGAATACATTTATTGGGAAAAGTACATATTGTCCAGCGCTAAATAATTACAATTCAAAAAGCAACTAATTAAAATCTATGACGGAGAATTTTAGCCAGGCCTATTGTACTGCTCATGAATAATCAGAGTGCAGTTATTCCCTGGCTGATTACCACAGAGTTGGGTTCTCTGCACTACTGAATAATTAGCTGCTTTTACTGGATGGGGGCACAGCATAAGGGAGCTGCTTTCACGCAGAATCTGAAACTGGAATTAACGTTGTTTGCTGTCTAGCTGTGCCCACAACTTTGATCAGTAGGGAAATGTCATCATGTCATAGATGCTGTACCTGTTAGGAATGCTTTTTGTAAAATAAAAGGCAAAAAATTCAACGTGCGACCCTACTGCACATTGGCAGGGATGCAGAGTAGAGAGAGGAAGAGATAAATACCCCAGAAACCATTCTGGAGTTATTTTCATGATATGAACTAAAATTGCTCACCCTCTTCCATCACCTAATATAAAATCCCACTATTTACTCATCATCTGGCTATTTGCTGCTCCATGATGTGTCAAGTTGTGTTCCATCACTCAGCAAGTGCTGATACCACAGGCCCACTGTCCCAGTCAGGAGTGTGATGGAATACTCCACACTTGCCTGGATGAGTGCAGCTCCCAGAACACTCAAGAAGCTTGACTGTCTAGGACAAAGCAGCCTGCGCGATTGGCACCACATCTACAAACATTCACTCCCTCCACCACCAACACACAGTAACAGCAGTGTGTACCATCTACAAGATGCACCACAGGAGTTCACCAAGGCTCCTTAGACAGCACTTTCCAAAGCCACAACCACTACCATCTAGAAGGACAAGGGCAGCAGTTAGATGGGAACATCACCACCTGAATTTCCCCTCCAAGTCACTCACCATCCTGACTTGGAAATACATCACCGCTCCTTCTCTGTCGCTGGGTCAAAATCCTGGAACTCCCTCCCCAACAGCACTGCAGGTGTACTTGCACCACATGGGCTGCAGCGGTTCAAGAGGGCAGCTCACCACCACATTCTCAAGGGCAACCAGGGATGGGCAATAAATGCTGGCCTAGCCAGCGAAGACCACATCCCATAAATGAATAAAAAAAACCTGCAACTTGCTTCAATCTTCTCAGGTTGTTGGTGTCAGATTCAATTGGGATAAAAAAAGGAAATCACTATTCTACTTTATGGCTCAATAACTTTTAAGTGAAGATAATTTTTTAAAAAAACCACACTTGAAATGCTATAATCTTTTAAGCTAAAGAAGTATGGTTTGCCACACAGAGATACACAGTGTGCATTGTTGAGGTTGCCAACCTGCCATGATTGTCCTGCAATCTTGAGGAATTAAAGATTTTTTAAAAATATTCACAGTAAAAACACAACACGATTACTATGTCATCTTTTGGTGAGTCTGCATGGTGAATATCTGAAGGATAACGGGCTCATCATTAGAACAATAAAGTCATTCTAGTTGGGTGAATGCTAGGACACAATTTTCAGATCCTAAAGATGCGTTGTGGAATATTCCTTTGCAAATAATGAATCTGTCATGTTAGGCATGATCACAACATAAGATCATTGGGCATGCTGACCACATCATTGTGCTTACTTCTATGAAGAGCCTAAGAACTGAAGCACAGGATTAACAAAAAGCCACTCAGCTCATCAAGTCCACTCCAGTCAAAAAGGAACAGGGGTAATGGTGTCTCTGATGGGCTGCATTGAAGTTATTATAGATGCGATCACATTTAATACTTCTGAGTCTAGGTCACAGGGAGTGTCTGTTTCCTCATCCTGATGGCAGACTGACGCTTTTAAAAGTCTGTAATTCCACCAGAGTAAGGCAGCTACTTCCAGCAACAACATGCATTTATAGAGCAGCTTTAACATTGTAAATCATTCCAAAGCACTTCCAAAGCAAGGAACGTAATCAGAGAGAATTTGTCACAGAGCCACATAAAAAGATGTCGGGGCAGGCAACCGAAAGCTTGATCATAGCAATTTTTTTTTGAAGTAGTGATTCAAGCTTGTTGTTTATTAGGCTTCTAAAAGGAAAGTTACCATCCAGAAAATAAATGCAAAAGAAGCCATGGTGGTTAATTTGCAGACAGCTGTAAAATCTTACAAAGGGCCTCCAGGAAAACTTAACTGACTGGAGTTTTGGAAGTTATACAGCTCTGGAAATGTTTGCCTGGTGGAGGATTAGGATTTTGTTCTAATAGCCATTAAGCAGCTTACTTTGAACTGCTGCCTCAAAATCTCGTGTGGACCGGAAATTAAGTACAATTTTTGAAATGTTATTCAAGCATTCTGCTCAAGTATCCAGTGCACAAGAAAAAAAACACACAAGTTCGGTGTCCCCAATCAATGTTTGTTGATTTTATACAGAGAACCATCAGATAAGTGATGAATCCTTAAACAATGAACAAATTAAACTGCTTGTACTGTGTGATTTACTTTATTTTAAAATGCATTACTTCCACCAGGCAAATACAAAATGTAATTAGGATTAAAGAAGGGACACTTTCACTTCAGTCCTCAGGCCATAAATTGACTGTCAGTTGAATGGATGATTGTCTTTGTCACTGTTTGGAGCTATAAGAAAGAGCAAGTCTGGGACTTTGCAGCTTGCAGTGAGTGAATCACTTCTTGCAGTGCCACATTGATGCATCAATATGTTGCTCCAAGTATGAACTACCTTTTAACAAGAAGTGGACTGATCTGACAGCAGGGCACTTAGGGAGCTGGGCTGAGCTCTCATATTGGAGCTTGACCCTGAACCCTAGCCTGCACTGACATTCTTACTTGTTCCCTCCCAAATGAAGGAGGGAAGGAATTTCATTTAACAGCTTATACTAAACTGAATGGGATGTCTTATAGCACAGTGGATAGCATCCCTGCCACTGAGTCAGCCATTCTGGGTTCAAGTCCCACCCCAGGACTTGATGGTTAAGGAAACTAAGTTCATAACGCAACCAAACAGGTTGAGTATTAATCTGCAAGTACTTCCAACACATACACCAATGGCAGATGGTAATAGCAGGAGAGATTCCTGCTCAGTCATGTGATGGAAAGAATGTTACACAGTCTCTAGCATCACTTTCCATAGCTCCAGACTTTTACGTGCATGCTGCGCAGCAACTCGGACTCAGAGTGAACTGTGACACACCACCAGCACTAAATGAATATATAGGAATTTCCTCCCCGAGAAGGCTCTGACGAAAGTTATTAATTCCATTGGGAGATTAATTAAATGGAGCAAATCCAAAAATTAAACATGTGTTATTTGAAGACGACTTTCTCACAAATTCTCCAATTAACCTTTTCTTGCCCCATCTTTATTTAATTACCTAAAAGTATTGGATAAATTAGTTAAAACTGAAAGAGGAAGTCCAAAGATTACAAAGTTCAGTTAACAGCGAATGATTTGACTGAAAAATTCAGAAAAACAAAGCACAAACTAATTTATGTCAAGTTTTTAAATTTATTCATCTGCTGTGCCTACCTGCTTTCCATCACCACTCTCCGGACCAACATAGGTTAACTTTCGACGAACATAGAACAACATGTCATCCTGTCGCGAGGCCCATTTCTCCATGAAGTAAGTTGAAAACATCCAGGTCCAAAAGACAATCCGATCATCTTTGAAACAGCCTGGTAAGCAAATAAATGGTCTAAGTGGAGGTCTGATATAGAAAAGGTCAGTTTAACCAACACCTTGTGTTGTTACTAACTTCTGCCAACATTACTCCAAACTCTTCACTCCTCTCCCTGAAATGCTGTTAGCACAATACATTACACAGTTCTAGACCCATGGCTCAACCTTTCCAATGAAGCAGACCAAACTATTTGAAATCTGCATGGTCAACTGGGGATCTTTCAGTAATGTTGGCAAGGGTTCTGGTCTGACTTTTCCCTCACTGTTAGAAATACTAAAATAACTTAATCAACATATTATGGTCTGAGAACAGCTCTGAACGCTGTGGAAGACTGCCATGTTAGGGAGAGTTACTGGTTTACCATTCACTTATTACAATACTTTGGTTTTTCCATATGATAAGAGAAGCACATGTAAATTAAAGTTCATAATACACTTCCTAAAAACATGTTGCTACTAAAATTAAGTATGGTAACATGTTGACTCAGCATGCAACCCACAATTTCAGTTCACTTTCTAGTATGGGGCTGCTATAGACGATTTGACAAAGAGTTATTAGTGTTCAACCTCCAAGGAAAGGTCAAAGCTTTGTGATCCATGTAAACCTGTAACTAGAAGTCAGCATGCTTTTGGGTCCATAACAGCTATTAAAAGGCATTCTGTTTGATATTGATCAAAACTGCAGCAGCAATTATTGATGGCTATCTGAAATTTACATATGGCAATAGTTGTCTTGTCAATTACTTTCATTGTAAAAGGTCCATGCCAATACAGGAATGGCCTTGGCTATCCCATGGTATTACATCAACCTAATATTTTAATACAAAAATCAACATTTATGATCTTTGCAGATTTTACGTTTGCTACAATATAGATTGACCAGGAGGTGTTCAAAGGTGTATTTTTAGGACTTTGTTATTCCAATAAATTGAGCCTTTGCTATCAAGACAATTAGCTCAGAGCTTGGTGTAAATTGCTAAACAGGTACTTGGTACTAAAGGGCTCTATTTTTGCACCTTTGATTATATTTGTGTGTTGATAGACAGGACACTAATGATTGGAGGAAGAATCCTTGTGCGTCAAGTACTTAAGTACTTAAAAACGCACACTATATTAAAGCCGATATATACCTTGCAGAAAAAAAATTGGAAGTAATTAGTTAGAAATGAATGTTGAAACTCTACTGCTATTTCCAGTTATCAAAAATTACAAGTTCCTAAAAGTGGACAGGGAACAATAGAAGTTTGCAGGCTAATATGAGCTATGCCACAGATTCCACAGCTGACAAGAGCAATAGAAGCGGACAACTTCTCCACAAGCATAATCTAATTGGGCCATTATGGGAATTGACTAACCCACAATGCGTCCAAGTCCTTCTGGTCAGCTCTAGAACAAGCAGGATGAACAACTGGACCACTTGAATATGAGATGTGATGTTCAGGTAAGGGAATGCGGAGAAATGAAATACTGTATCCTAAATCCTGCATAGCCAATTATTTTTTCATGACTCATTTGCCACTTTCTTTCACTGCAAGCCAAGCCTTCTAAAATTTGGGGTTATTTGGGAAAGTTTAGGGCTTTAGGTCTGCTGCTGGTGACTGTTTCTCCTCCAACCATTAGGTGGGGGTAGCAAGTCTCTCTGCCCATCACCCACAAATTCTCATTCAGCAGTTAAAAGAACAGTGACCGAGGTCCCAGGAATCCTAAATCTTTCCTACCATTGGTTCATCATCTAGTTACATTGATGCTCTTAAACGCTTAGTGTGAAGGAAATAGCTCAGACGTTTGTCCTCTTCCTATACTATTCAGTATTTATGTTGAGCTTTGACTCTTTCCCTATGTTGATCTTTATATAGTGCTGGGAAAATCCAATCTCAAAATCAAACCAAACATAGCAGAATTGAAAAAATAACAATGCAATTGCATATACTGGAATCTAGAAGTGACTCATGATATGTCCTTAATCTCTCAAAGCTACAGACAAGGGGCTGGTTTGCAATGAATATTAATGGTGAAATAACAAAGAAGCCATACAAAAGTGTTATATGAGCTGACACATCAGAACATTATAGAGATGGGTCATTTTGTAAGGAATCATAAACAATATCAGAGGTCAGAGCAATGAGGACTAATGACCTATCCCTCATGAATGAGTGAAATGTGTTCTCTCTAAATCTGCAATATTTTATGGCCTCACTCATGGCACTCTTTTTAAAATGTAAATCAAATAACTTTTAAATGAGATACTTCAATGTGTTAAATCATGTTGCTCTTATAAAAAACATGCATATGGGTCAAATACTGCAACATTTGGCCACTGAACCAAGTATCAAATTTCAAAAACTTCATTCATAGGACATGGCCATCATTGCCAAAGCCGGCATTAATTGCCTATTCCTAATTGCCCTTATGTGTTGTAGGTACATCCACAGAGCTGTTAGGGAGGGAGTTCCAGGATTTTAACCCAGCAACAGTGAAGGAACGGTGATATAATTACAAGCCAGGATGGTATGTGGCATAGGGTCTTCTCAGTTGAAAATTTTTAAATAGAAGTAACACTGACAACATAATGCATTAACGGATTCTGTATAAAATATGGATTCTTACGTTTACCACATAGGCAAAGTAAGGAAAAAATTTTTGCCAGTCATACTTCTGTGTCATGTTCTTGAAGCTCTGCTTGGAGGACTTGGCTATAGTTTGAATTATTGGTAGGTCAAAGCTGAACATTTTCCTGCACATGTTTGACTCTTCCTAATAGATCGATTTTAGCCTGTATCTCCCCGCTTCATTTTGACTTTTATTGTCCAACTATACTGTGGTAACTGAGGGTATAGCCCCTCCTGCTGACTATCAGGGGTCACGTTATGTTTTATAGCAGCTGCGTCCAGAGAGCCCTAAGCATGGGCAATCCGTGGGGTGGGGCTTCCTGACGAGAGTCCTGATTGAGCATGTAGCACCTGAAATGCTTTCTGTAGTAAAGTTTAGTTGTTTCTTGTTGAAACTTGTCCACTCTGTCGAGTCAGTACATTTGGCGACGAGGATAAAATAGCTCCGACTCTGCACTTGCCTTGTTAACATGAGTACATCAAATCTTAAGAAAAAAAGAATAAAGACTACTCACCAGTCATGCCACTCTTTGGCAGACTTGATCTTTATGATGCACCTATGGAAGACTGGAGCTAGTGCGTAGAGCGCCTCAGATTTTATTTTGTAGCGAGCGAGATTACCATGGAGGAAAAGCAGAAAGCCATCCTTTTGAGTGTATGTGGCAGTACAACATACAACTTCATTCGCAATCCGATGGCCCCGAGTGTGCTCAATTTTAAGTACTATAATGAATTAGTGGATCTCGTGAAAACACACTTCCGCCAAAGCCATCTGTAATAATGCAGCGTTTTAAATTTAATTCCAGAGTTAGGGCCCCGGGAAAGTCCATCGCAACCTATGTAGCGGACCTCAAGCAGTTGACAGGACACTGCGACTTTGGGGACACATTAAATGATACGCTGCGGGACCGATTGGTTTGTGGATTTCAGGACGACGCCATATTGCGCCGTTTACTCGTCGAGCTCGACATTGACTTTAAGCGCACCCTGGAAACCTCCTCGCTGTGGAAAGCGCTGCGCGAGACTCTCAGGCTTTGCAACACATACAGCATGGCGCCATTCTTCATGTGGGGTGGGAAAATGGCGTGAAAACTAGGCCCACAGCATCAAAGCGAGAAGCAATGTCCGCTGTTAGAAATATGAAAAAGCCTAGTAGGAACGCTTCAGCAGCAACTTCATGATTAGGTTGTTATAGATGTGGAGGTGACCACGGCGTGGACACCTGTAAATTCAAAGAGACTGTCCAATTAGTGCCCGTAGTTCTGTAAATATCTTCTTTTCAAGTATATATTCAATTCCCTTTAGAAAATTATTACTGAATTTGCTTCCAATACTTTTTGAGGTAATGTATTCCAAATCATAATTCTGTGTAAAAAGAAAATCTCCTAATTTTTCCCATGGATTTTTTAGCAATTATATTACCTTAGATTGCAGGATATAAGACAACCTGTTGGCGCCAAAACTTTTGTTTAGGCCTTTACTTGGTGTACGAATCAACACCTCCTTCTCTGCTAAGACAGGCTATATTTGCATTAGGAGTCGGCCCCAATTTTTCACGTCAGAAATGCGTGTTTTACTTATAAGTCCGCACATGGGATCAAGCAAGTATTTGCCAAGATCATGTGCAGGAGTTTAAGACAAGCCCAGACATGTGGTGAACGACAAACAGAAACCGGTCATCCAGCAGAAAGAATGACGTATAATGATTGTTTTAAGCCAAAAGTCATAACATTTGCTAACTTGTCAAATAATTGTGCTACAGCGTGGGAATTCGGTGTGAGTGGAAAAAACTGGTGCAAGAATGGAAGATGGAGGAATCTGCCCTGAAGAAGCCACTCAAGACCAAATACGACATGAGAACAGGAACCAGATACTGGCCTGATTTTGAGACGCATGTATCAGGACAGGTCCTCAAAAATAGAATGCATTTCTGGTGACAATGTAACCAATACGTGTATGTGCACTTAACTGGACCAAATCAAAGCCGGGGTCAGCAAAGATTTCAGAGCAGCTCGTTGGTGTAGCCACTTTATGGAATGAAAACAACTAGAGTTTCAGCAGAAGAACAAGATCGCTCAGAGACTACAAAGAGAGCTCAATGCCAAAATTACCAGTTTCCAGCAGTTTATCATCAGACAGTGGCAAAAACACGAGTACCCAACATGGATGAAATGCCCAGGAATTTTGACATGCCCAGCAGACAAACTGTGGAGTGGAAAGGTTGGGAAAAAGTTCTAGTGAAAACTACAGGACATGAGAAGACAAGATTTACGGTAGTACTAGATTGCATGGCCGATGAAATGAAATTATGAATGAACTATGGTAATTTTCAAATAGAAAACCATGCTGAAAATCAACTTCCCTGCAAGAGCTTTTGTGGATGCCCATGGACAACAGACGAATATGGATAGAGTGAAGTTGTGGATCGATTGTGTGAAATAAGCGTTCCGGTGGCCTACATAAAGAACATAGCTCATTGGTTATATGGGAACTGAACATGTCCCAAACTAATGAGATCAAGAGATGTCTGCAAAGAAATAACACAAACATTGCAGTTATACTGGGGCCTAACATCCATAGTTCAGCCTTTGATGTGTGTCTCAACAAGCCATTCAAGGATCATGCATCGGCGGAGAAGAAAACAGTTGACGTTTCGAGTCTTCATGACCCTTCAACAGCTCTGTTGAAGGGTCATGAGGACACGAAACGTCAACGTTTTTCTTCTCCGCCGATGCTGCCCGACCTGCTGAGTTTTTCCAGGTAATTCTGTTTTTGTTTTGGATTTCCAGCTTCCACAGTTTTTTGTTTTTATTCAAGGATCATGTTTCCTTGCAGTGATGACCACCAGCTTCTGAAGGGCAATTAGGGATGGGCAATAAATGCTGGCCTAGTCAGAGACACCCACATTCCATGAACAAATAAAAAAAAGGACACATGTTTTTGGCTGACAGGGCAGTAAAGCTGTGTAGTTATAGAATAAAGCAGATCTAACAATTTGACAGGTTTTTCCACAGGCCTTACAATAGGTTGTGTGCAGAACACGCCCTCAGCAGAGGTGGACATGGGCCACTCGTAATTAGTTACGCTGTTGATTTTTGCAGGGACATTTGAGTGCAGATTCAAAAAACAGTCTTGTAAGCACCACCACAGACTATGCTGGCACAAGATGGAAATGCCCTCACTGCAATGACTATGTATGGGAGGGTGCTGTGCATTATTTTCTCACTTGAAATTGTGTTTAAGGGGAATCAATCCATTTCCAGTGAAAAAACTTTTAGCTTTCATTTAGCTGCACAGTGCCTCTAGATTTACACAAAAAATATGCAACTCATTTTCACTATTAATTTGTCAAACAGAAACTTCATATGGTGCACATAAATCAAAAAGACTTGCATTTATATAACGCTGTTCATGGCCACTGGACATCAAAGCGCTTAACAGTGATTGGAGGGCTAAAGTTAATCACAATGTAATGTAAGAAACATGGCAGCAAATTTGTGCTCAGCAAACTCCCACAAACAACAATGTGATAATGAGCAGATAACCTATTCTTTTGAGACATTGGACATCAGGAATAACTCCCATGCTCTTCTTCACAATAGTGCCATAGGATCTTTTACATCCATCTGAACAGATGGGCTTTTGTTTTTATGTTTCATTCAAGATGGCGCCTCCAACAGTGCAGTGCTTCCTCAGTACCGCACTGGACTGTCAGCCTTCATTTTATGCTCAAGCCCTAGAGCAGGACTTGAACCCGGAATCTTGTGATTTGGAAGCCAGGCTGCTACCAACTGAACCACCAACACCAATATTACAATTGTTGACCAAATATTTGAAATATAAACACTGATCAATGTATTGGTTCTAGGACAAAGGGCATTTCATGGGAAGTATTGCCAACTTGGCCGCAATGCCACATGTTACACCCAATAAGGGCATGTCATATTCATAACTTTACACATGGACTGACTCATATGAAAGCTTCTGGACTACACCATGAACTGTTATTATGGTGACCAAGTGGTCAGGTGACCTTTTCTTATTCAGCATAAACTTTGAAGTTTATGGAAAGTTCCAAATTGAATAGTCATTGTTTGAGGGGCGGGGGGGGGGGGGCGTTGCAGTAGAGGGGACAGGCTCCCTCTAGAATGGATATACCAAGATGAATGGTATCTGTGAAATTCACGCCTGTCACTGTTTGAAGCTTACTCAAAACACAGTATCAATGGACTACTAGACTCCAGGTTTGCAGTTCAACAAAGGAAAACTGATGAGACCTGTTATCCACCACCAGTTAATTGTGAAAGACACCATTTATCTCCTATTGTATATCAATGGTCTTTAAGCTATTCCAGGTGACCAATGGCCATTGACCATGTGACCGAAACTGACTTCTGATCTGAGAACCTTTACTACCTCAACATCTAGAAGATGCCTGAGCAGACTGCAGAAGAACACCTGCAGCGGAAGGCTGTGCCATCTTTGACTTTTAATGACCATCAATCGTCAGCCAATCTGAGAACTAGGTTTAAGCTAGCAGCAAGTCATTAAGCAACCAAAGTACTTTTATGACTGGTCCCTGGACAAAGTTCCCCCAATTTGATGATGATCCCGGATGAGGTACCCCAAATTTTTATGGTCCCAGGTGATGAGAGGTGAATTGGCTCCCTTCCTTTATTCAACCTCCTTGGTTAGTCGCAACAAAGTTAATTTTAGAAGGATCCCTTCCCTCGTGGATACCTTTACCTAGTCCAAATGTATTTATGTTCTAAAAGGAGCCAATTTAACCAGGCTGCCTTGAGTCAAAGAAAGAGTGAGTTTATTAGTTACTAAATGTGAGGAAAAATAATAAAAACCCAATGCACATACAAACAGATGAGAAATGAGAAATTGAGTCCAAAAGAATAAGTTAAAAAATAGATAAATGAATCAGTCCTTTGGCTTGTCTGCAAGGACTAGATAGCGAAACATTGCGGCTGTTAAATTGGGGTGATTCCGGTAGCAGTGGCTTTGGCCATTGAGTTGGGGATTCTTGGTTCTGCAAGTTACCTGAAAGGAATTGTCCTGTTTCCTTTTCAACTGTAGCTTTGCTGACTGTGACTTGCTTCCAGCAATCAGAGAGAAAGAGCTTTTTTTTTTAAACCTGCAAGCGTAGGGGTGCCCAGTTGGTGTTCTTCAATTATGACTTTCACAGCACACACACACACACACACCATAACAGAACACCAGGTTAGCACACAGAACTAGGGTTGCGTTTGGCTTTTTTAAACCCCTTTCCTTGTGTATTCCTGGAAGGGAAAAAACAAACATGTCTTTCGCCCAGATCTGTTTTCTTTTCAACTCAGTTCATGTTCGCAGTCTGGGATATAACTCAACAGAAGGTAATCATTTCCCATTACATCCGTAACCACAGGAGATTACAATTCAGTTTGCATTGTATCTTTTCCTTAGAAGCCCCTCTGCCTGAAGTAGGCTGTATCACACCTTTTAGGTGTAACATTCCATTCTCTCTGAACTAGTTGGTCAAGTAATCCACATGGGAATTTTTCAGCAAGTGGTTACTTTACAGTCTCAGCCAGATTTTGCTTGTATGTCCTCTTTAAAAAAAAGACGTCTTACTTAAAATTTCAATATCCCCATAAGTAATTCAGGGCTAGGATCCGTGGTCATGAAACTGTTCCAGTTTCAAAGTTCACCTGAGAAACAACCTCCTAGATATTCTACTACAAGAAAGCTCTCAACCTGCTGTAAACCTTTCGATTTCCATAACCCTTACTTCAACATTAAATCTTTGTCACAAAGAAACGCTCAAATATTAATTTTTAGTTCTTTGGCTGAAAACAGCAATTGAACTTTTAAAAAGACAGATTATTTTTGAAACAGACTAAAGTCTAAAAACCTACATTGAGATGGCTGACATTATATATATATCACCAAAAACAATGATGCCCTTCCTTACTTCCCCCTGGGGGACTTTCCTTCCTGCCCTATTGACAAGATATTTATAGAAATCACCTACAAAATTCAACAACTGACAATGAACCATTCAACGGTTAACCTCTTGGACACAAGACCTTGATTTTCAAGATAGCTCTCCAGATGACCTAATCAAATTATAATTGGAATCTACAATTATGTTTAAATTACTAGCAGCTGGAGAGAGATCACATGGCCAGCTAAATGTTCGTGTGGATTTAGCATGAGTTCCTCAACAGAATTGGACTTGCAGCTGAGCTATGTAGAGCTCCTGCTCTCCCTCTCTCTCCACACAACTAACGCATTTGGACCCTGTCTACTAATTTGACTGCATCTCCATTCTGCAATAGAGATTTTAAAGAAAGAACTCAACTCCACAGCTGTGAATCCAGGAGAACAACCAACTCTGGTGTCATCTACTTTAAATCGGAAGCATCAGGACCATTGAATTCAACCTGAAGGCAGAGGAGACTGAAACAAGTGTAATCTGTAAATGTGCATTTATCATTTCATATGTGTATGTGTTTGCCTATGTGTGACGTGTTAATTTGAGGCAAGTGAGAGAGAATAAATGACCTTTACTTTAAACTCACGAAAGCTTGCTGCTGAATTATTTAATTGTAATACACACTCCAAGGATAAAAAGAGACACACCTTTTTCCATACGAAACATACAGGTTACAGGCAGTAATACAGCAAATACACTCTGTCCGTGACACACTCAAGAAATGTTATTATGGCTGTATATCAAATCATTTCTTTTCAACACCTCAACTCCCCATTAGCCTAATAATCCCACTAAGATTGATAAGAAAGCTGAAGGATGGGTGCACATGACACTGATTAGTAATAAAGTACACAGTTATCTTACCCGAGGGCAACGTCCCAACTAATTAGGCAAACACTCCTGCTAAGGAATGTTGTAAAAATTTGATAAAGTTTTAATCAACATATGTTCTTGGTATAGCTGAAAAAATTTCTTCTTCACAGTGTTCTTGGTACCACTAGCTGCCTACCTCAGCTGAAACCATATTTGCTATGCAAACATTCCATTGGGTCTATTGAATTAAGAACCAAATGCACTTACACCTCAAGTATCTCCAACCTCAATGGCTGAGGAACTATGATCCAGAATCTTAACCATCACTAACTTATGTTGGAGTGTCTCTAGTCTATAGCTATTTGATGAAATACAGAACAGCACTGGCATGTAGCATAAAAGCTCTGGAATCAAACGTCTAATGATGACCGCAAAACCATTGCTGATTGTTGTAAAAACCTATATGGTTCAGAAATGTCCTTTAGGGAAGCAAATCTGCCATCCTTACCTGGTCTGACCTACATGTGACTCCTGACCCACAGCAATGTGGTTAACTTTTAAATGCCCTCTGAACAAGGGCAATTAGGGATGGGCAATAAATGTTGGTCTAACCAGTGACACCCATATCCCATGAACGAATAAATAAATAAAAAAGCATTAATGAGGAGCCAGCATTCCATCTGTTTTGAAAGGCTGAAAGGAGCACAAGGAGTCAGTGAGGTGAAAGTGATCTTTGCTTTTGTCTGCCATTAATTGGAACTGTGTGTCACATATTCTGACCACTTCCTGCCACACTTGCCATGTATACATTCCTATCAGCTCCAAAGGAGCTTATATTTTTCTCTTTGGAACTCAGGGATCCCTTTGGTGTTGTTGGTGCTCCAGCAGATTCACTTCCCCAGTTTGGATTCATGAAAGTAAATGCTGCCTCCCTTTGTACTGCTACACTCAAGATCCCCATATAAGATGCTGCTCTCATTACGTGCAATGCATGAATATCAGCTTTCAAAACACACAGTGCACTTCTACAAATTATAAGTTATCCCAGAAAAGCCAGTTAATTAACCACAGTTACATTGAGGTTATTAGGCTAACCCACTCCCACCAAAACTTCGATTCCATCCAGCATATATTGCACTGGACGCACCGTAAAAGTGGAATCATTCAACCATTGAAAACAGATTTACTTTTACTCTCTGAAGAGATTGCTTTTGAAAGTTAAATCCACTTCGCTAAATACTCAGCAAATCACAAAAACAGAGCCATAATTGAAGCAACCCATTCATGAAGTGCTCTAGAACAGTCAGCAGCATGCACTAAGTGCAAACACGCACACTATACCCATTCAACCTCAATACCTATAAAAACAAAAAACTGCGGATGCTGGAAATCCAAAACAAAAACAGAATTACCTGGAAAAACTCAGCAGGTCTGGCAGCATCGGCGGAGAAGAAAAGAGTTGATGTTTCGAGTCCTCATGACCCTTCGACAGAACAGAAGGGTCTGTTGAAGGGTCATGAGGACTCAAAACGTCAACTCTTTTCTTCTCCGCCGATGCTGCCAGACCTGCTGAGTTTTTCCAGGTAATTCTGTTTTTGTTTTCAACCTCAATATCTACTGCTTAGGAACCAAACGTAGCAGTTACATACACAATGTTCCACTTCTACACATTATATAGCTTGTATACAGATTCTGTGCTTCTTCAGTGCCCTTCTAATCAATACCACTGCATTAGTTGTTTATTTATAAATCCAAATTTTTACAAGCACGTGATAACCTGATAAAAAGAAAGAAGGCACTTTAAATGATTCCCAAAGGAGTCACAAGGTTTGAGGTCGAAAGATACACACTCTGTGCACACAATTTCAGTTTGGGTAAAATTAGTGTTCAAACCGGATGGTATGTTACAGGTCATTGGAAAAGCATATCATTTGAAGAGTAAATGTAGCATTCAGAGCCAGGGAACAAGGATGAAAGTACCACTTTGCTGATTCTCACACACATTACTCCTTTCTGTGCTTGCCATGGCTAATGCACAAATATCTACAGAATAAACTTTATTAAAATGGACATCAAAACTGCATTTCTGGAACGTCGACTCATTATTAAGCTTTGATTTTCCTGAAATCATTGATTCATTTTATGGGCCTTACATGATAACTGTAAGTTCAGACTGAATACAATTAGAACAACATGGGGGAAAAAATGAATCAACATATCGATCAGAGGTTAAAAAAAACACAGCTATGAGCCACAGATATTGGTCAATTGGCTGAATGTCAACTGATAGGTCAAAGGCCACATGCTCTAAAAACAATTCCATTCCTTTTGCAATCATTCAGTGTCACAGCCAATTTGATGCTGTGTGGTCCAGTGCTCCACCAAAGCAAGAACAGCCATGAGGTGGTGCATGAACCTAACTTTAGAAAGACTAAATTTTTCTTTGCAATGGACTGTCGTGAAGCTTCATTTTAAAAAGAACAGGTTTTGCTTCAAAGAAAAGCGTGTGCAGTGTGTGTTGGCTGGGGGTGGGGCAGTGGCACACAGTGCAAATTAGAGCACAAGCGCCGTTTTAATTTTCCACAAAGTGTTATCCTAAAATATTACATTGAGATTTTATCCCTGTGTCGGTCAACATTTTGCACAGCTGAGTGGCATACGTTGGAAAAACTTGGACATCTGCAATATAACTGTATAAGACAGCACTGAATAAGGAATAATTTGAAAGGGCAAATTACTTACAACTGTATTGTTCAATTACTGACTAACAAAAAGTACATACTCTATTAGTAGAAATTGTCTTACATACACTAACAATACAGGTACTTCACATGTTTACTTAACATCCACCACCATTTAAGGAAGTCAAGCACTCAAATGATCAAAAAGTATTCTGCTTTCTGTTTTACCATTTTAGCAACAAGAGCTCAAAAGGGTTAATAAACAGAAGCATGTGCCATGCAATAAGAATATTGAGGTTACATGGCCAGCAGCAATGGTATCTCGTTTGATTTTTACTTACTAGTCAGAAATGCAATTCAGCACAATAGTTTGTGATTCACACATTGACTTATGCTGCAAGGCTTTATCTCAATTCACCATCCCACAGCCTTATTGTCTTGAATATATAGTACTCACATTGATCCTACATTATGGTGCCAAAACCAATAAGCCTACAGTGGTTGGAAAGTTCCTTGCCAGAAACAACCTGTAGGTTGCACAAAGGCTGTTATTTCAAGTAGCTCAAATTTGAAAAGAACAGACCAATAATTTGATCAAAATAGCTTATTGGATTTCCCATCAAACTAAGGAATTCATGTTCTCTAATGGAATTGTCCTAAATTTAAACAATCTATTATGTTTGCCCTACAGCCAGCTTCTCATGTGATTTTCTAGCTTGTGTGACCTATTTTACAGTTTTGTTTTGGTCAGGAGAGAGAGAGAGAGAAATGGAACTTCTTTATCCTCTCTCCATATGTCCATAAGCAGAGGTGCTTTTGAATTATTTTTAAAGTAGGCTGTGATGTGTTTCTCCCCAATCCCTTGGTTTGTGTGATCCAATTTAATTGTCACTCACAGAAAACTCATATTATGATCAACTCAGAAGGTTAGTTTATTCACATTGAAACCAGGAATTGGGTGGGTTTGTGGGGGTGGCGTACAAGGGTGTTTGCAACCCCTCCCCCACCACACACACAGACAGAGCAAGGTTGGGGGGTTGGGATAGAAAAGAGGAAGATTTACAACTATGGGCAACAACACTAAAAAGGTCACAGAAACGAATATTAGTTTGTGAATTCAACAGTCTGAGAAGTCAAAGTCCAGAGGGTGTTTCCTTTGTGGCAGTGTTCAGTCCAGATGAGTTTCTGGTTGGAGACAATGTGAAAACTCCTTGAAACGAATGATGATGCAGCACGATGGGGTTTCTATGCTTAGAATGCCTGGTAGGTGATGATCAGAGACTTGTAAAAATCAAACAGTCTTCGAGGAGTTGAGAGATGGTTGCTTGCTCAGCTGGGCTGCTGGAATCCTTTCCAGTTGGTGTTAAAACAGCAGTCTGATGGTTTCTTGGTTCTCAAAGAAAATGTAGAGATTTCAAACTGGTCACTCGAGTTATGCGATTTCCTTTCTCCACAATGATGTCAAAAGGGATATTAATCTATTATCTGGAACTAGTTTCAGGACTGAATGTCCCGGCCATTAGCTGTTGAGAGAGTTACCATCTACATTGAGGTTCTTGTGTTGGGAAGCCATTGTCTTGGCAGGCCCTCTAGAGTCCGCTGGAGGGGTAAGCTTATCAAGATGCAAATGACGTCCATTGCCCCCTCAATGATCCCCTTTTGAAATGAACCTGGACAGTCCCAGGTGTGAGCTGTTAACAACCCTGCAGGCATAGTGAGTTTCATGATATCCTTACAAATGGGTGCGATTCCATGATGATGAGGATTCTTTTGTTCTTGTAACTTCTGTTGGTAGCTTCCAGAACAAAGGGCCAATCCTGTGGTCACATCTTTTTGATTCAGCATAAAGTCCATTTTAAAATATGTAAAAGCAATAAAGTTCTGATATATACCATTTTGGATTTCTTTTCCTGTCTTATTGACTTTCAAAACACATTTCCTTTAGAAATCGTAAGTCAAAGATATTTCAATCAAATCAAAAATCACAATGAGCACCCCAAACAGAGGGAGCAAGAGAGGCATGACCTGGGTTCTAGGTTCTTTTCATGCTACTACTGCCAGTTTCTCAGATACCCACCTATCCCTCAATGAGATTACCAGATTTGACCTTCTAGGACAATCAATACTCTGCTACTCATCAACTTCCTATTCAATTGTAACAGGCACTTCCTCGAAATGGAAAAAAAATAGTTTAACTGCTCCAAACAAGATGAAGGAGCTTGCTTTGTTTTGCAGTAAAGGAAAGCCACTAAGCAGCAAGGGAAACGATTTGTGCAGAGAAAGATTCTGTCCTCCAAGGAACAACTGCAGATAAAATAAAATAGACCACCATTTACTGTGTTCTGTAGTGAAGCCATCACAGAGTAACACAAAGAAAATTATATATATTCGTTACAAGAACATAAATAGCCACAACCTGACAACAATCCCCAATGCAATCTGCAGCATCAGTTACTGCAGTGTAACTGTCCATTTCATTTTCATTGAGTTGATATGAACCACATTTGCTCAACTGCTCTAAATCATGGAAAATGATACAGCCAACAACTGTACAAAGCACAGCTCAAAGAAATGTAGAATAATTTTTGAAGAAAACACAAAGTGGGAGATGTGTCTTTTTAACAAATTTACCATGAAGAGTTCATTTCTTTGCAAATAATTTATCAAGGCCAAATGGCATTATGAACCCTGATAAGGAAGGACAATAATATTCTTTTATTAATGTATATAGCAGATGGCTCAAGTCAAACTGCCATAAAAAGATGCATAACTAGTTATACAATGAGGTAAATATTCAGAAGGATGGTCTCTCAAAGTCATCGCCTTTAATGGAGTTCAGAGACAGACAGAGTTGATGATCTGCAGGTAAAACAATGTCATGGCTTGATACTGGTATTGGGGTATACTGGTAACTCTGATTTGCCACCTGAAATGAGGCACAAAAATCAAAACATGTTTTCCATTTACGCCTGGATGCTTTTAATAAACAAATGGGAACAGCCAACTTTGTGAATGAAGCAGAATAAAGCATTTACAATGTCAACATCAGAGTTAAGGGACACAACCTGCAGAAGTGCAGATAAAATACTTTGGCTCATTTACCATCGCTGTATCTAATTGCCCTGAACAATTCCCCAGTCCAAGACTGGCTATCTACTTATTTGCATCTATGACAGTCTTCACTCAGTGATAACATTAGTGCAGCACTGAGACCTTAAACCAAGGCTCTCCCTCTCCTCTCAGGTGAACATAAAAAGAGGAGAGTTCTCCTGGTGTGGAAGCAAATATTTAGCTCCCAATCACCATCATTAAAAAAAATTATCGCGTCATTTAACTTATTGCTGTTTGTGGAATCTTGCTCTCTGCAAATTGGCTGCAGCTTTCCGATACATTACCAGTGACTGCAATTCAAACAATGAATTTTATTGGCTGCAAATCACTTGGGATGCCCTGACTCCCGAAAGGCACTATACAAAGGTAAATTCTCTGTGTTCTCTAGTCATAGTTAAGCTTGAAAGATGTTCTGGATTCACCTTTAATATTTTGCTCAAAAACTCTCAAATGCTTCCTCACCCTCCTCTTTTCAATATTTCTTCTTACATTTTTCTAATCTTTCCTCAAAACCCAGTCCATTGATGGTAGGGATCAGCCTTCTCCTGGCTGCTTTGATAGCGTGAAGGATTCCCTCTTGCTTCAGTGACCAGAATCAAACAAGTAACACCATACAGTTTCAGTACGATACCACAAGCATATAATCTACTGATGTGGTAATAATGCTCAGCATTCTCTTTGTTGTGTTGACTGCACCCATTCGGGGACTGGACATGGATCAGTGTTGGCTCCAACATCATTCCCAGACTGTTCAATTTCCCCCCCAAGTCAGTTTAGTGCCATTCATTAAGCTTGTGTCCTGTTTGATCCCCCAATCTGTAACACCTTACACTTAAAATCTGTATTGAATGTAATTTCCTATAGTTATGCCCACTTCAACGTTTTGTTTCGGTCCTTCAGTGCATCTTTGGCGGTTTCAAATTCCACCCACTCCCACTTCTCCAGCACCAATTAATCCTTATTTGATTGAGTTATATTGCATTTCTGAGTCTAGGTCAATTATGCAAATTAGAGAAGTAGAGGACCCCAGTGAGTACAGTACATCTATCTCCACAACTGAACACTGTTACCCTTACTGATACATACTACTTCATATTCTGTCAATCCCTTAGTCATCTCCAAATTTTACACCCCCTTGAGCTTGTGTCGGAACCTTTCATTTATGATAAAAAAAGGCTTTATGGACGTCGAGGGACACTGCATCATAGGGTTTTCCGTCATTCGCTTGCAAAGTTACTCCCTCAAAGTTAAAAAGGATAGTTAACAACAAACTCACCTGTCTGAAGCTCACCTATTTACAATCTACCTAAATGATTTGGATGGAGAGACTGAACGTATGCAAGCTAAATTTTCCAATGACATCAAGTAGGTAGGAAAGTAAGTTGTCAAGGGGAGGTAAGGAGTCTAGGGATATAGAAAGGTTAATGGGTTTGTAAAAATTTGGCAGATGGAGTATAGTGTGGGAAAATGTAAGCTTATCCACCATGGCAAAAAGAATAGAAAAGTATACTATTTAAATGGAGAGAAATTGCAGAATTCAATGGTACAGAGGGATCTGGGTGTCCTAGGACATGCATCACAAAAAGTTACTATGCAAATACAACAAGTGACTGGGAAGACAAAAGGAATGTTGGCATCCTCTCTTCCCCCAACTCTACTCCGTTCCAACGGAGTTCCCCAGGCAATGTTGCACTGAGCATTTCTTTGACAGCCAAGAATGTGCAGCAGTGTCAGGTCAGGAGAATCTTTGCACACGTGCTATTGCTCAGAAAATTCAGGCCATTAGTTTGATTCAACGTGACACAGAATTCTTTACTTGTCCTACTCCTCAGAATCCTTTATTCGCTCTTAGTCAAACCTCATCATAAAAACTAAGGTTGGAGGTGTGCAAGTGTAGACGTTTTTACAGATCCAAAGATGCAGAAAATTCCAATCATTTGCCTCAATAACTATTATTCGCGGCTTAAGCAAAGGCTCCTCCAAGTCTCCCCTTTATGAAAAGGTAATTCACATTGCTGTTGGAATTGTCGATATCAATTATCTAAACTAAACCTCCAAGCAGTTTCTGTCCTGGTGTTCAAGGACTGGAGTATTAAAAGATACATTTT
Organism: Carcharodon carcharias; assembly: GCF_017639515.1. Taxonomy (NCBI): domain Eukaryota; kingdom Metazoa; phylum Chordata; class Chondrichthyes; order Lamniformes; family Lamnidae; genus Carcharodon; species Carcharodon carcharias. Next base: position 34,095,208 of record NC_054487.1, on the reverse strand, counting down.
GCACTAAATTTAACTTTGTGATAAAATGCACACATTTCCCGAACAGATTTACTGTTCAAAAAAAACCACAGTATGATGATTATTTATCCCTGTGAAATGATCACTTCTATACTCTGGGATGTTTAAAGAGCAACTCCAAAGGGCATGGAAGGAAGGCAGGAACATGGGATTCGATTTGGTAGTTTCACTTGGAGCAAAACACCAGCAAAACTTGTTGGGCCAAATGGCTATTTTCCATGTTTAACATTCTATTTTAGTATCTGCATTGACAATTACTGCAGTCACTCCCATGTCACTGTCCATTCTTCCTTTTCTTTAAACATACGTTATGCTTCATCTTTCAAACTACTGCAAATGTTAAACAGCTTCATTTTAGAAGAAAAACTTCCATCAGAATTAGGGAATTAAAATATCACATCATTGTTAATGTTAACCATCCACTTCTAATGCAGGCAACAGCATTCTGGACTTCCAGCAGAATTCAATCTCTTGGAATTCATTTCATATGATAAAGCAGCACCTGTTCTGCTGTGCGTGCTCAAGGGTTCCTTGCATGTGACCTGATCAGCAAGTGTCTGTTAAGTGGGGCATCTTTATTTCCCAATTTTTGTTTGCTGCTACCACATTTTCCTGCCTGAATTGAACACTAAAGGCTCAGTAAGTCTATTCCAGGAAGCAGCCCTCAGCCACTGTTTCTCAACACAGCTATTTTCCAATATTGACTGGTGGATTAAAAGGAAAAAGGCAGAGTGGAGTCTTCTCTGCAAGACAAGCTGGAAAGAAATGTTCTTGCCCACCTTCACTGGGCTGTCCCAGTAGGAACTTGGCAAAAGATTGGAAGTAAATTGCCTGTTAGCCTACCCAGCAAGGAATAATACATGGTATGGACCAAGCTAAAGTGAAACCAAAAGCAAAGAAACTGAATAAACAACTGAAATAAACCATGTTCTCTGCTAATCAGGAATTGACTGATGTGCTTTGTAAAATAGAACTGCATTTCGTAAAGATTACACAGAGCAACAACTGTGCATTATTTCATTAACCACTATGGCAACAAGCACTACTGCATTTCCAAAGGGGCATTGTTGCCAGAGCAAAGGAGAGACAATTACATTGATCTTTATATCAGACGTGGACACTAGAACCCACAGTAAACCTAGTAGAGAAGCAGTTCATGTAAGGTATCCACAAAAGTGCAGATTTGGTAAGATTTAAAATGGTGAAATCTTCAAGGAATCTTCCTTTTCTCCAGTGAAACATGCTTTAGTGCCGTTTTCTGGCAGTAATATATTCTATTGCATCAATATTTTGAAATTTTCAGAGATTTTGTTATTAAAAATATTAAGGGGACCTGTCAGTCTATATGAAAACAGACTTGCCACTGTGAAATCTGACCTCCAATCACTTCTTCACGAGTTAACAACAACAACTTGCATTTATTTAGCACTTTTAACATAGATAATAATAGAAGACTAGAAAAGTATACTACTTAAATGGAGCAAGATTGCAGAACTCAATGGTACAGAGGGATCTGGGTGTCCCAGGACATGCATCACAAAAAGTTACTACAGATACAATAAGTGATTAGGAAGGCAAAAGGAATGTTGGCGTTCTCTCTTCCCCCAACTCTACTCTGCTCCAACGGAGTTCCCCGGGCAATGCTGCACTGAGCATTTCTTTGACAGCCAAGAACATGCAGCAGTGTCAGGTCAGGAGAATCTATGCACACATGCCACTGCTCAGAAGATAGGCTCCAAAGGAGCACTATCAAATTTGAACATCAAGGCACATAAGATATTAGGGCAAAGGCCAAAGGAATAGCTTTCAAGGAGTGTTAAAAGGAGGAAAGAGAGATAGAGAAGGACATGGAAGGAATGTCAAAACCTAGGGCCTCACCAGCTGAAGGCATGGTCACCCATTGGTGGAATAATTAAAATTCAGGATGCACAAGAGGCCAGAATTGGAGCAGCACAGATATCAGAGGCTTGTAGGATGGGAGGAGATTACAGAGAGAGAGGGAGAGGCTAGAAGCTATGCTGGAGTTTGAAAACTAGGATGAGAATTTTTAAAAAGACCTGGGGTCAATGTTAGCCAACAAGCAGGGGGCTCAATGACGAATGGGACTTGGTGCAAGCTAGGATATGGGCAGCATATGATAAGCGGAAGTCCATGGAGGGTGAAAGATGGGTTGCCAGCCAGGGAACATGTTGGAATAGTCAAGTCCAGATCAGTAGGAAAGGCATGGATGAAAATTTCAAGAGCAGATGAGCTGAGGCAAGAATGTGAAACTAAATGATGTTGTGAAGGTGGAAGTAGGAAGACTTAGTTTTGGTGTGAATATGTGGTTGAAAGCTCTTCTCAGAGTTTTTGACTATGAACAGTCTGGTTCAGACAGTTAACTGGGAGAAGAATAGGGTCAGTGGCTGAAGACCTATGGAGGGGACCAATGTCGATGGCTTAAGCCAGTCCAATGTTTAGAATCAAGGAATAGTTATAGCATAGGAGGTGGTTATTTGGTCCCTCAAGGCTTTGCTGGTGCTCTGCAAGAGCAATTCGGCTAATCCCACTCCCCACACTTTCCCTGTAGCCCTGCAATTTTTTGCCATTCAAATGTTATCCAATTCCCTCAGCTCCTCCCCATTCCCACCTAATATCCTCAGCTCCTCACCATGAGTTGGAGGAGGTTTCTGCTCATCCTGGACTGGATCTTGGAAAGAGTGCAGGGCTTGAGAGAGATGGTGGTGAGGTAAAGGTGGGTGTCAACAGCGTACATGTGGAATCTGACCTACGAAGTTACCATAACTGCCCACCCAGTTTCACACCAAAATATAGAGGTGAATATTCTTAATGAATGACCACCATTCAAGCACAACCCCTACCATTTCCAAGTAAGATGCTACTCTTTGGTTTCCGCTGTCCTTACCATGCAGAATTTGTAGCTGTTAGACTCTTGAACTTTAGCAGCATATTGGAGCAAGTGCCTTGGGATTGGAGAAGGGCATAACAGCTTACATGTCCTCTTATCAGTTTCTTCCACTCCCTTTCTCCCCTGAAATCACAGATTCTTGTCTGGGATATAGTTCCAGAAGCATTAGTTGCCTTATGATATCTTGCCCAAATGGGTAACAAATGAGTGAACCAGGGATTCAAAGGCTTAAACGTTTGCCACTCAATATCCACGCTAGCCTACTTTCAGGATAAGAAGGAAGCCTGGCTGCTGTTCTCCTCCATGATCTAAAGGACTCTTCAGCCAACTGCAAGTATCCTACTTCTGCTGGACTGAGGTTGGTTCATTAAAACTGAGACCTTCCTGGTTTACCAGACTAATTGCCACAGTGAATAAACTCAGACTCCAGGAAGAGAGCCAAAATGTCCCAGTTACAGAAATATTCACCGCTCATTAAGACCACACTGAGGTAACCCAGGAGTGCTTCCAAGAAACAAATTGTCAAAGTACTCTTTACATTAAAAAAATTAGCCTAGTGACAGGGTCAATAGGTGACATTTCCCTGTTTTCTGCAATATATCTTATGGAGAGTATGCAAGAAAGTTTCAAGAAGTAGCTCTTAGTCCGCAATCCTGAATGGGATCAAAAAGGGAAGGGGGAACAGGTTGCAGAGAGAAAAAAAATGTTAAGTGTTAAATATTACTCCCCAAATAACTTGTTGCTAAATGTGTAATTTTATAGTCTTATTAAACAGCAGCACTAACTGGAAACCTGAAGATTGATGCATCATGTTTAGCTGGGAAAAGTGGCTCCAATTGAGACAGCGCAGAATGAATTACTCTGGCCTCTACTGATAGCCATCTCCAAGCTTATGCATAATTTTAAAAAACTAATTGAAGATCAAAACCTATCAGTTCCCCCTTCAAAAAGGGACTGGATTGTATTTAGCAAACATTTACTCCATCAAAATGATCCATCTACCAACTGGAGTGAAAATTGAAAAAATAAATAAAAGAAATGTATGGAGGGAAAGGAAGCAAAACTGTCCAATTATATCTGTCCAATTAGTTGAAAACTTGCCAGTTTTGGGTTCTAGATATTTGTTTTGAAAAAAATAAAATCCATAAATTTTGCATATTTAACAATTAAAGAAGATGACTGGTATTTCTATAGCACCTTTCATGAACACAGGTTATCCCAAAATGCTTTACAACAAATAAGAACATAAGAACTGGGAGCAGGAGTAGGCAGTTCAGCCCCTCGAGCCTAACCTGCCATTCAAAACGATCATGGCTGATCGCATTTCAGCCTCAACTCCAATTTCCCGCCCTCTCCCCATAAACTTTCAACCCGTACTAATTAAAAATCTGTCAATCTTCTCCTCAAATTTATTCAGCGTCCAAGCATCCACTGCGCTCTGAGGTAGTGAATTCCACAGATTCACGACCCTTTGAGAAAAGTAATTCCTCCTCATCTCTGATTTAAATCTACCACCCCTTAGCCTAAGACTATGGCCTCTCATTCTAGAATGCCCCACAAGGGGAAACATCCGTTCTATGTCTACTTTGTCATCCCCTTTAGCATCTTATATACTCAATTAGATCTCCTCTCATCCTGCTAAACTATAGCGAGTATAGGCCTAAACTGCTCAATCTCTCTTCATAACACAAGTCCCGTATCTCTGGAATCAATCTAGTGAACCTCCTCTGAACCGCCTCCAATGCAACTACATTCTTCCTCAAGTAAGGGGACCAAAACTGTGCACAGTACTCCAGGTGTGGTCTCACCAATGTCCTGTGTAGTTGCCACAACACTTCCCTATTTTTATACTCTATTCCTTCAGCAGTAAATAGCAAATTTTGGCACATTCACCTAACCCGTCCTTATCCTTTTGTAAATTTCTTATTTCTTCATTGCAACTTACTTTCCCACCTATTTTGTTGTCATCTGCAAAGTTAGGTATAGTACCTTCTATCCCTGAATCCAAATCATTAATATAGATTGTAAATAGTTGGGACCCAAGGACCCAACCCTGTGGCACCCCACTAGTTACAGCTTGCCATCCAGAAAAAGACGTATTTATCCTGACTCTCTACTTTCTGTTGGTTAGCCAATCCTCTATCCAAGCTAATGTATTACCCCTAACTCCATGTGATCTTATCTTGTGTATTAATCTTTTGTGCGACACCTTATCAAAGGCCTTCTGGAAGTCCAGGTAAACTACATCTACAGGATCCCCATTATCCACTTAGCTTGTCACATCTTCAAAGAACTCTAGCAAATTAGTCAAACACAATTTACTCTTCATAAAGCCATACTGACTCTGATGGATTGGATTTTGACTTTCCAAATGCCCAATTACACCTTCCTTCATAATGGATTCCAACAATTTCCATATGACAGACATTAAACTAACTGGTCTATAGTTTCCTACTTTCAGCCCCCCCCTTTTTGAATAAGGGCATTATATTAGCATTTTTCCCATCCACTGGAACCTGTCCAGAATCCAGGGAATTTTGGAATATTATAGCAAATGTATCCACTATCTCCGCTGCCACTTCCTTTAAGACCCTGGGATGTAGGCCATCAGGTTCTGGGGACTTGTCACCCTTTAATGCCAATAGTTTGCTTAGTATTTTTTCTCAAGTGATAGTGATTGTTCTAAGTTTCTCCTTCTCTATACCCTCTGTACTACCTGTTACTATTGGGGTGGTACTAGTGTCCTCTACCTTGAAAACTGAGGCAAAATATTCATTAAGTGTCTCTGCCATTTCTGCGTTCCCCACTATTAACTCCCCAGTCTCATCCTCTAAGAGGCAACATTCACTTTAGCTACTCTCTTTCTTTTTATATACTTGTAGAAACTTTTGCTATCAGTTTTTACATTTTGCGTTAGTTTTCTTTCATAATTTACCTTTGCTCTTTTCATTTTTTTTTGTAACCCTTTGTTGATCTTTAAAAGCTTCCCAATCTTCCAGCCTGCCACTGACCTTTGCAATTTGGTATGCCTGAGTTTTTGCCTTTATGTTATCTATAACTTCCTTGCTTAGCTTTTTCCCCCTCTTACCATCTTTCTTCCTCTTTGGAATATATTTTACTTGGGGGGAATTTAATATCTCCTTAAATATCTGCCATTTTGTTCATCAACTGTCCTACCATGTAGTCTCCCTGCCCAGTCCACTAGGCCCAAATCTGCCCTCATGCCTATGTAGTTACCTTTGTTTAACTCCAGGACACAAGTATGGGACTCAAGTTTCTCGCTCTCAAACTGAACTTGAAATTCTAGCATGCTATGATCACTCTTCCCTAGAGGATCCTTTACTATGAGATCATTAATTAATCCCATCTCATTACACAAAACCAAATCCAGAATAGCCTGCTCCCTGGTTGGTTCCACAACATATTGCTCCAAGAAACAATCTCTAATACACTCTATGAGCTCTCTCTTGAGGCTACCCTTGCCAATTTGATTAGTCCAGTCTATATGTATAATAAAATCACCCATGATTATTGCTGTGCCTTTCTTACATGCTCCCAATATTCCCTGGTTTATACTGTGCCCTACTGCTGAACTGTTTGGAGGGCCTATAGATTACTCCCACCAGGGACTTCTTTCCCTTGCTATTTCTTATTTCTACCCAGACGTAGGTCTTGCTCTCCAGTGCCTATATCATTCCTCACTATAGCACTGATCTCTTCCTTTACTAACAAAGCTATACCACCTCCTTTTCCTTCCTGCCTATCCTTCCGAAACACTAAGTACCCTTGGATATTCAACTCCCAAACCTGTTCTCCCTATAACCACGTCTCACAATCAAATCAAACCTATTTATCTCTATTTGCGCTGTTAACTCATTAGTTTTATTCTGAACGCTACGTGTATTCAGATATAAAGCCTTTAAGTTTGCCTTGTTGTCAATTTTCTCTCCTCTTATATGATTCTTTGGTGCAATATGGCATTCACACACTCTGTCCCTTCCTTTCACTTTTTGGTAACAATCAGCCTCGTCACTAACCTGCACTCTTATCCTCTCCTTAAACTTTGATTTTTTATATTCCATGCAACTGAACCCTCCCCCCCACTATTTAGTTTAAAGCCCTATCTGCAATCCTAGTTATGCGATTCGCCAGGACACTGGTCCCAGCATGATTCAAGTGGAGACTGTCCGAACAGAATAGCTTCCTCTTTCCCCAGTACTCGTGCCAATGTCCCATGAATTTGAACCCATTTCTCCCATATCAATCTTTGAGCCACGCATTTACCTCTTTAATCTTACTGATCCTGTGCCAATTAGCTCGTGGCTCTGATAGTAATCCGGAGATTATTACCTTTTTGCTGCTGCTTTTTAATTTAGCCCCTAGCTGCTCGTATTCCCTCAGCAGAACTTCTTTCCTTCTTCTACCTATATCGTTGGTACCTACGCAGACCACGACAACTGGATCTTTCCCCTCCCACTCAAAGTTCCTCTGCAGCCCAGATGAGATATCCTCAACCCTGGCACCAGGTAGGCAACACAGCCTTTGGGACTCTGCATCCTGCCTACAGAAAACAGTATATATTCCCCTAACTGTACTATGCTATCCCCGATTACAATAACATTTCTCTTTTCTCCCCCACTAACCCTAACCCTGTACCACGGTGCTATGGTCAGTTTGCTCATCCTCCCAACAGTCCCTGCTCTCGTCCACACAGGGAGCAAGAATCTCGAACCTGTTGAATAAGGGCAGGGGCTGAGGCTCCTGCAGTGCTACTTCCTGGACCCCTCTACCTGCCCCACTCAGTCACATCCTCTTGTCCCTGACTACTGGCTGAATTTAATGTAGTTAATCTAAGAGGTGTGACTGTCTCCTGAAACACAGCATCCAGGTAATTCTCCCCCTACCTGGTGTGTCACAGTGTCCGAAGCTCAGACTCCAGCTCAACAACTCTGAGCCGGAGTTCCTCGAGCAACCAACATTTACTAAGATGTGGTCACTGGAAACCACAATGGAGTCCACCAGCTCCCACATCATGCAGCTACGACACATCGCCTGGCCCTGCATCTCTATTTTATTTCATTAGTTTTTAAATTTGTTTTTAAATTTCCTACTGGTCTTTAGTTTATCAATCTGTAAAATATTTCTCCTATTTACCTTTAATCTGAAAGCAAGTTAGAATAGAGATTCAAAATGCACTTTTTATTATCAACTGGAACTCGCTCTCTCAGCTGAGTTGAAGCTAAAGTGTTAGGCCTCTGATTCTGGGGCCCAGTAGTCACTTTTAAGCTGAAATCAATTTAGGATAGGTAATTCACTCTAGCGGTTATTTACCAACCAATAACTTACGGCTTTCCTGTGATGTCACTTTGTTTTTTTCACTCGGCGACAATGACTGCAGGACACTCTTCCCAGACTGCTTCATGGTGACGGTGACTGCAGAGGACACCCTTCCCAGACTGCTTCACAGCGATGGTGACTGCAGAGGATACTCTTCCCAGACTGAAAGACTTGAGAAGTGTAGCCACTGTTGTAATGTTGTAAACACCGCAGCCAATTTGAGCACAGCAAGCTCCCATAAACAGCAATGTGATGATGACCAGTTAGTCAGTTTTTGTGAATAATGGACGTGACAGTTGGGATAACGCCGCTCCTTTTTATTAAAACAATACCATGAGATCTTATATGTCCACCTGAGAAAGCAGACAAGGCCTCAATCTAATGTGTCATTTGAAAGACAGCACCTCTAACAGTGCAGTATTCCCTCAGTACTAGACTGGAATATTAGCCTAGATTTGCATGCTCAAGTCTCTGGAGTGGGACTTGAAACCACAAACACTAGGGAGCAAAAATATGACTAACTGAGCCACAGCTGACAACAATTTGAAGTGATTACACTGTGTTCATACAACAGCCCAGCATTTTCCAATTAAAGCAAAGCAAAAGATGGAGACCAGAACTTCCATGGAGTGGTTGGATTACTGCTCCCATTTACTTACACTGAAATGCAGCCACACCTTCCTTGTCTGACCTTCCGACTCGGCCCAGGTGAGAAAAGTGCAGTGCAATGCAGCTGTTGAGGAATCCTCTCAGTCAAATGCAGTAGAGTTGAGGTAAAGGAAGACACGCACCCTTTTTTTACACCACTAAACTTACCTGCTTTACGGCAGCTACAGGTCCTGTCACTTTGAGAAGCCAGGGGGAGGTAAGTGTGTAAGGTAAGTGGGCAGGATTGGGGGAATTGGGTGGTCAGTAACAGGGGTTGTTGGGCAGTCAGGATGGGGTAGGGATAGGGGGCAGAGATCAGGTGGGTAGTTGGGAGGAGGGGTGTGAGGGGGCAATGGGAGAGATGTCTGGAGGGTAGCTGGAGTGGGGTGGCGATCTCGTGGAGGATCAGGAGAGTAGTTGTGGGTAGGGGGGGTCAGGGCCAAAGCTACCCAGAAGTGGTTTTAATAATTCTAACTTTTCCTGGGTAAGACAGTCAGAACCATCCAAAGATTGAGATTTAAATCAGAGTATTGGATGGTTCTTAGTGCAGAGTAATTGCTCATCAGAAGTTTGAACCTCCTGGACAATTCCTGTACAGTCCTTATGCAGGGACTTTAGCGGGAGTGGGGGTTCCCCAGTTCATCTTTGGTTTATCTCCAAGGTAGAATGCCCCAGAGATCAGAAGTTATGGGCTTATAAATACAGCTCTATATTAACCAACCAATCCAAACCTCACTTCTCCAAATTCTGCTCCATTGGCAGGTTTTTGTTCATGTTTAATATTTTTAATATTTGTTAACATAAGAAAATTAACAATATTGAGGAGGGAAAACCAATTACATTTATTGATCTCCCTCTAAGTCACCCACCATTCCAAGGTGATAGTAGCAAGCAGAGAGCCATGTCCTGTTTATGACCTCTTGAATCAGCCACAGATAACAGTACATGACAGTGACTTTTCTCACATTTTCCACCTCTGTGGGGAAGAGGTTTAGTCCCCAACAACGCTGCTGAGGTGAGAACTCACTATGTATCAAATAGCAATCACAATGCCTTATTGTGATCACATACTTGAAGGTATTGTGTCTAAGTGAAAAATTGGGTTGGCACCTTGGAGAAACCGGTAGTTTGTTGCTGTATAAACACAGTCAATCCATCAAAGGGAGAAGACTTCCCCTCTGCGCTATGCCAACAAAATGGTATTTAAAAAAAAATAGATTTACAGATGTTACACAGGGGAAGTCACCCAATTTTTTCAAGGTAAAACAAACACACCCGAATAGGCTGACAAAAATCCCATGAGTTTTGCCTTACTAAATTTCACCTCCTATAATTAAAATGGCACTTAAAAACACAGCTCCCTTTATAGTTTAAATAATCTTCTAAATTCTATCCTGTATGTTGCTATATTTGCAGTTACCAGACATTCTCATGTTCATTTGCAGAGCACGACACAAATACACATCATGAGACTACTCTTCATCAGCACTCCCCTCCTGACCTCAGGATGAACTGCCAAGTTAGACTACAGAATGTTCCATCTCCCCAGCAGTTCCAAAGGAAAAGTGCCAGTGAATTGGAGGGATAGAGGTTAAATTTCTCACTTCACTAATATCATAGTCTCAGTTATACCACACAAAGTAGGAATTTCATAAATCAGGTAGGGAGGAAATGAAGATTAGGAAAATAATAGTGTGATAGCTGGCTAGAGTACTTGGGAATGAAAAATAATGAACCAGGGCTCTTGGTCATTCCATGTTGAGCCTGACTGGAAAGGGCATGTGGGCGCCAGAAGGAAAGGAGCAAACTCGGCTACAATGTTCTCCAAGGTCCCTGGTTAAGATCACACAGAGAGTCAACGTGGGGGAGATGCTGTAAAGTGTTTGGTATTTATGAAACTATCCCAGTAGAGCCTGCAACATCATAAAGAAAGAGACAGGAGCAGAAAGATTTGTTACAAATACTGCCTAGAGGACTGTAGAAGTCTGCTTACAGTCTGGATACTGCAATTAATGAAAAAATCATATGTAAGCAGTAGCTGGCTGAATGCTGAAGTAAGATGATTTGAATCAAATTCAATGTCCAGAATGACTGCATCATTTGCACTTGAAAAATCATCTGGAAAATGTCTAATCTGCAGCCAAAGAACAAACACAAAAGGCATCACCTGAAGCTCAAGTGAAAACTCCTTTGAAGACTGAATCATACTTGCTCGGGCACATTGATTGCCAAGTGCAATCAATAATAGTAGAATAATGAAGGGCAGATGAAAAGGTCAGTGCCTGATTATAGATAACATACTTTGTTCTTTAACTGTGAATATTTCCACATGTTTTTCCTTCACCTGGCCTTTGCTTATAAACTTGTTGATTTTTCTTAGTATCTAGAGTTTAATTTTCTACTACAGTCTTTGAATTTTCCTGTCATGTTGCATCTTTCTATAAAGGATAATTGGTCTAGTTAGATCTCCCACCCCTCTCTCCCACCAGCCTCAAAAAACGAGGTACCACTTTCGTAAGGTCCTTCACACTGAAGTCCAGTCAAATGAAACTGGCACAGTTATAGCATGGCGTCACGTTTAAACTCCATTAGTGCTAAAGTTCACACCTTCTGTTTAGAAGCTCCCCCATTGTGCCTTGGAAGTTATTAACTTTTACTGTTGATATCAGGTTGTGAAGGATGTGCCATACAAGGACACAGAACTGTGGTCCTCCTGGCAATGACATGTTCAGAGGCATTTAAAAATTTGTAATGGAACAAGCTCTTGATTCTAGAAATTTGGACTTCAGCCCACATTTTTCCTGCACCATCCAGCAAAGCACTCTATATGCTATGTAAAAGAAAAATCCACAAAATTGAAATATTCTTTATCCTAAGTCCCTGACAGTGGACCAGTTAAAACTTTCGTTTAATCCTTCCACCAGCATAAATCCAATTCTGGTCCTAACACATGGATGACTCCGCTAATTTTCATAATTATCTACATTACTTGTGCAAACACCACCTCAAGTGCACAATGGTGTTGCAAAATGTTTGTAATTTTCTAAAAAAAATCCTAAAAATTAAAATATCAAAATCTACTTTATAAAACAGTTGCAACAGCAGGGGCAGATTTTGTTGCAGTACCAACTTTTCTCAGCAACCAAGCTGCACAGCACAGTTCATAGCATCAAGTTCAGCCTTCACCATGACACTCTTTATAACTAAGCATTGTCCACATTCTGAGTAGCATTAAATCGTGCTGTCTCTCCCAAGGGTGCATCAACCACAATTTATTATTACCTGAATTTTGCAGTCAGTCGGAAATTCACAGTACTTGCTACTGCCCTCCAAGAAAGCTCCCCACAAAGATCTAATGATTTTAGGTCTGGATTTTCCCTTTAACAGTGATGACATCAAGCAGGATAAGCAGCCAGTCACAATAAAATATTCTCACAGGAAGTAAAATGCACTGAATTTTTCAAATTTAAAGTTTTACGGAAAGTGAAATAAATGATTGGGACGTACACATCGATTTTATATTTCAGCTTCTACATCAATCCATTCTTTAAAACGTTTCTAAAAATGTGAATTTTATTTTGGAGAAATTTTACATTCCTCAACTCTAAAACAAGCTGTTCAAGGACAATGCGGTTGTTCAGCAGTCATTACGAATTTAATACATGATAAAAAAACCCAGTTACAATTCACTCAGCAAAATGTTACTTCAAGTTTTTTTACAGGGAGACAAATAGCTTAAAATGAGCAGTTGTCAATTAAGTGATTTCTACTTGATTGAAGTTTGGGAGGACCTGAACAGCGAGGAAATGTCAAATCACTGACAGCAGTTTCTGGATTTCCGCACTCAGTTCCACATGTGCAGACACCAGAAGTTGCTGTCAGCTTCAGAGAAATGATGGTGGTGAACTCTAATAGTTTTGCCATCTGGATCAACAACTTTGGTTGACTTGGATAATTCCTGATGTTTGGTGGCAGCAGTGGTAGACAGAGGGTGCAGTGTGGACAAGAGGTTAAATGCACTAATGGTAAATTAACAATCCGGAAAAACTAAATTATAAAATTTACAAAGTATGTACAGCACAGAAAGTCCATGCTGATGTTAACAATCCATACGAGCTGCCTCCTACCCCTTCTTCATTTAACCCCATCAACATAATCTTCTATTGCTTTTTCTTTTATGTGCTTATCCAGATTCCCCTTCAATGCATCCACTCTACTCACCTGAATTACTCAATATAGTACAGATTTACACATTCTGACATCTCCCTGGGTGAAGAGGTTTCTCCCGAGTTCTTGATTGGATTTATTAGCGACTTCATTATATTTATGGCCCTTAGCTCTGGTCTCATCTGCAAGTGGAACCATGCTCACTCTGTCTATCCTATCATACTCTTTTATAATCTTGAATACCTCTGTAAGGTCACCCCTCAATCTTCTCTTTTCTACAGAAAAGAGCCCCAGCCTTTTCAATCTTTCCTAATAGGCTACTAGAACTGGTTATTATTTCCATTACATCTTTTTAGGATCTTCTCCTGTGCCTCTATATCCTTTTTATAATATGGAGATCAGAACCACTTCAAGTGAAGTCTAACCAAGGCTCAATAATAGTTTAATATAACTTCTCTGCTTTTCAATTCCAACCTTCCAGATATGAACCCCACTGCTAAATTTGCTTTTTTCAGAATGATCTTAATAAGCTGCATCACTATTTTTAATGATCTGTGTATTTGATCCTTATTTCCCTATGTTCCTCTACTCCAGTTATACACTTATTTTCCAAGGATTGTGTGACATTCTTATTCTTCCTATAAAATTGTACTACCTTGCACTTATCCATAGTAAAGTTTGCTTGCCAATTACACACCCAAGTTTATGAATGTCTTCATGTTCTTTGTCACAGTCCTCCTCTGTATTAACTGAACATCTGAATTTAGCATCATCTGTAAATTTCGCAAGGGTACTTCTGATTCCATTTATGTAAATGGTGGACAATGTCCTAACACAACATTGACCCTTGTGGAACACCACTTCCCACCACATTCCATTCTGGAAGCTCCCCTCCAAGCCGTTCCTTCACTGTACCGCCTACAACATGTGGGAAGTCCTAGGCGCTCCTTGCGCTCTGACTGACCATGTGTGCAGGAAGTGCCACCAGCTGCAGCTACTTGAGTTCTGAGTTTCGGAGCTTGAACGGTAGCTGGAGGCACTGAGGTGCATCCGCGAGGCTGAGAATTTTGTGGATAGCACGTTTTTAGACGTGGTGACGCCACAGCTTACGGAAGCGCAGATAGAGAGGGAATGGGTGACCATCAGTCAGAAAAAAGGTGTCAGGCAGGCAGTCAGGAAATCCCCAGGGTGTATCCCGCTTGAGAACATTTTTCTGTGTTGGAAAATGGTGAAAGTGATGGTTCCTCTGGGAAGTGCAGCCATGCTCATGGCACTGTGAGTGGCTCAGCTGCCCGGGGTGGGGGGGTAGGTGGGAAAAAAAAGAAGGGAACAGCAATACTGGTAGGAGCCTCGATAGCAAGGGGAACAGACAGGCGTTTCTGTGGCTGTAGACGTGATTCCAGGATGGTATGTTGCCTCCCTGGTGCCAGGGTCAAGGATGTCACTGAACGGCTACAGGACATTATGAAGGGGGAGGGCAAATAGATAGAGACTGTGGTACATATTGGTACCAATGACATAGGTAGAAAGGGGAATGAGGTCCTGCAGGCAGAATTTAGGGAGCTAGGAAACAGATTTAAAAACAGGACCTCAAAGTTTGTAATCTCTGGATTACTTCCGGTGCCACGTGCTAGTGAGTATAGGAATAGGAGGTTAGTCCAGATGAATGCGTGACTGGACAGATGGTGCAGGAAGGGGGGCTTTAGATTTCTGAGTCAGTGGGACTGTTTCTGGGGGTGGTGGGACCTGCACAAGGCGGACGGGTTGCACCTGAACCGGAATGGGACCAACATCCTTGCGGGGAGATAAAAGCAAAAAACTGCGAATGCTGGAAATCCAAAACAAAAACAAAAATACCTGGAAAAACTCAGCAGGTCTGGCAGAATCTGCAGAGAGGAGCACAGTTAACATTTCGAGTCCGAATGACCCTTCAACAGAACTAAGTACAAATAGAAGAGAGGTTAAATATAAGCTGGTTTAAGGGGGGGGGGGTGGGACAAGTAGAGCTGGATAGAGGGCCAGTGATAGGTGGAGATAACCAAAAGATGTCATAGACAAAAGGACAAAGAGGTGTTGAAGGTGATTATATTTTCTAAGGAATGTGCTAATTAAGGGTAGAAAGCAGGACAAGCAAGGTACAGATAGCCTTAGTGGGGGTGGGGTAGGGGTGAAGGAATCGAAAAAGGCTAAAAGTTAGAGATAAAACAATGGATGGAAATACATTTAAAAATAATGGAAATAGGTGGGAAAAGAAAAATATATATAAATTATTGGGGAAAAAAAGGGGGGGGATCGGAAAGGGGGTGGGGATGGAGGAGAGAGTTCATTATCTAAAATTGTTGAACTCAATATTCAGTCCAGAAGGCTGTAAAGTGCCTAGTTGGAAGATGAGGTGCTGTTCCTCCAGTTTGCATTGAGCTTCACTGGAACAATGCAGTAGGCCAAGGACAGACATGTGGGCATGAGAGCAGGGTAGAGTGTTGAAATGGCAAGCGACAGGGAGGTCTGGGTAATATTTGCGTACAGAACGAAGGTTTTCGGCAAAGCGGTCACCCAGTCTGCATTTGGTCTCTCCAATGTAGAGCAAACCGCATTGGGAGCAATGAATGCAGTAGACTAAATTGAGGGAAGTGCAAGTGAAATGCTGCTTCACTTGGACAGTGAGGAGAGAGGAAGTGAAGGGCCAGGTGTTGCCCCTTCTGCGGTTGCATGGGAAGGTGCCGTGGGAGGGGGTTGAGATGTAGGGGGTGATGGAGGACTGGACCAGGGCCTCCCGGAGGGAAAGATCCCTGCGGAATGCCGCCGGGGGGTGGGGTGAAGGGAAGATGTGTTTGGTGGTGGCATCATGCTGGAGTTGGCGGAAATGGCAGAGGATGATCCTTTGAATGCGGAGGCTGATGGGGTGATAAGTGAGAACAAGGGGGAACCTATCACGTTTCTGGGAGGGAAAAGATGGTGCGAGGGCGGATGCGCAGGAGATGGGCCGGACACAGTTGAGGGCCCTGTCAACCACCCTGGGTGGAAAACTCGGTTAATGAAGAAGGAAGACATGTCAGAGGAACCGTTTTTGAAAGTGGCATCATCAGAACAGATGCGACGGAGGTGAAGGAACTGAGAGAAAGGGAAGGAGTCCTTACAGGAAGTGGGGTGTGAGGAGCTGTAGTCAAGGTAGCTGTGGGAGTCGGTAGGCTTGTAATGGATATTGGTGGACAGTCTATCACCAGAAATTGAGACAGAGAGGTCAAGGAAGGGAAGGGAAGTGTCAGTAATAATGGGGGATTTCAACTTCCCCAACATTAACTGGGTTAGTCATAGTGTAATAGGTTTAGAGGGAGCAGAATTCTTAAAATGCATCCAAGGGAGCTTTTTAAGCCAGTACGTAGAAGGTCCTACAAGAGAGGGGACGGTCCTGAACTTAATTGTAAGGAGTGAAGCTGGGTAAGTGGTAGAGGTATCAGTGAAGGAACATTTTGCAGAAAGTGATCATAACTCTGTTAGATTCAAGGGTGTTATGGAAAAGGACAAGAATGGACCAGAACTCAGAGTTCTAAATTGGTGGTAGGCCGAATTTAATAAGATATATACCACGGCCAGAATGGACTGGGAGCAGCTACTTTTAGATAAATCTGTGTCAGAGCAGTGGGACTCATTCAAAAAGGAAATAGAGACAGTACAGGGCCAACATATTCCAGTAAAGGCAAAGGGTGGGACCAACAAATCCAGGGAACCCTGGATGTTGAGGGACATACAGGATTGGATAAAGCGAAAAAGGGAGGCTTATGGCAGATAACCGAGGGCTCAAAACAATGGAAGCCCTAGGAGGACTATAGAATATGTATGGGGTAACTTAAAAAGGAAATTAGGAGAGCAAAAAGGGGGCATGGAAAATATTGGCAGGTAAAATAAAGGAAAATCCAAAGTTATTTTACAAGTACTTTAAGAGTAAGAGGATAATTAGGGAAAGAGTAGGGCCCATTAAGGGCCATAGTGGTAATTTGTGTGTGGAGCCGGAAGACATAGATAGGGTTCTAAATGAATACTTTTGTCGGTGTTCACAAGTGAGAGGGACGACGTGGGTATGGAAATCAGGCAGAAGGACTGTGATATAATTAAAGAAATTAGCATAGAAAGGGAGGAGGTTCTAACTGGTAGGCTTAAAAGTGGATAAAGCTCCAGGCCCGGATGAAATTTATCCCAGGCTGTTGAGTGAGGCAAGGGAGGAGATAGCAGGGGTGCTAGCAATAATTTTCAATACCTTTCTGGCCACAGGAGAGGTGCCAGAGGACTGGAGGACAGCCAATGTGGTACCATTATTCAAGAAGGGAGGAAGGGATAAACCAGAGAACTACAGGCCAGTCAGTCTAACCTCTGTGGTGAGGAAACTATTGGAAGCAATTCTGAGGGATAGAATTAATCTACACTTGGAGAGGCAGGATTAATCAAGGACAGTCAGCATGGTTTTGTTAAGGGGAGGTTATGTATGACCAATTCATTCGAATTTTTCGAAGAGGTGACCAGGTGTGTAGATGAGGGCAATGCATTTGACGTAGTCTACTTGGACTTCAGCAAGTCTTTTGATAAGGTCCCGCATTGGAACCTGATAATGAAGGTAAGAGCCCATGGGATCCAAGGCAGTTTGGCAAACTGGATCCAGAATTGGCTGAGTGGCAGAAAGCAGAGGGTGATGGTCGAGGGGTGTTTTTGTGACTGGATGCCTGTGTCCAGTGGGGTTCCACAGGGATCGGTGTTGGGTCCCTTGTTGTTTGTGGTATATATAAACGATTTAGACTTAATTGTAGGAGGGATGATCAGTAAATTCGCGGATTACATGAAAATTGGCGGGGTGGTAAATAGTGAGGAGGATTGCCTTACATTACAGGAGGATATAGACGGGTTGGTCAGATGGACTGATCAGTGGCAAATGGAATTTAATTCAAATAAGTGTGAGGTGATGCACGGGCAGGACAAACAAGGCATGGGAATACATGATGAATGTTGGGACCCTGAGAAGTACCGAGGATCAGAGAGACCATCGGTCCCTTAAGGAGGCAGGATAGGTAGATTAGGAGGTTAAGAAGGCATATGGGATACTTGCCTTTATTAGCTGATGCATAGAATATAAGAGCAGGGAGGTTATGCTGGAGCTGTATAAAATGCTGGTTAGGCCACAGCTAGAGTATTGCGTGCAGTTCTGGAATCCGCATAATAGGAAGGATGTGATTGCACTAGAGAGAGTGCAGAGGAGATTTACCAGGATGTTGCCTGGTCTGGAGAGTTTTAGTTATGAGGAGATACAGGATAGACTGGGGTTATTTTCCCTGGAGCAGAGGAAATTGAGGGGGGACATGATTGAGGTGTATAAAATTACGAGGGGCAGAGATAGGGTGGACAGGAAGGAACTTTTCCCCTTGGTGAAGGGATCAGTAACCAGGGAGCATAGATTTAAGGTAAGGGGCAGGAGGTTTAGAGGGGATGTGAGGAAGAATTTTTTCACCCAAAGGGTGGTGGGAATCTGGAACTCTCTGCCTGAAAGGGTGTTAGGGCAGAAACTTTCACAACATTTAAGAAGTATTTGGATGTGAACTTGCAATGCCATGGCATACAAGGCTATGGGCCTAGCGCTGGAAAATGCAAATAGAATAGTTAGGTTTGACCAGTGCAGACTTGATGGGCCGAAGGGCCTTTTTTTGTGCTGTCGTCCTCTATGACTCTACATCCCCTATCCCATCTCTAATCGTCTCCAGCCTGACAACCCTCTTAGATATCTGCACTCCTCCAATTCTACCCTTGAGTATCCTTGATTTTAATTGCTCCACCATTCACTCCTTTAGCTCTCAAAGGCCTAAGTTCTGGAATTCACTCCCTAAACCTCTCCACCTCTCTTCCCTCTAAGATTCTCCTTAAAAAGACCTCTTATCAAGCCTTTGACTATCTGCCCTAACATCTCCTAACATTAAATTTTGTATCCACCAAGCACAATTCTATGGCCTTACTACCTTCACTGCTTCTTCAAAGTGGTATTCGGGAGTACTGGTTTTTTAGCTGAGGACAGGTGGGTCATAATTAGCAAGTTCCCTTGTCATGTCTGACCTCCTGCCATGGGACTTTATAGGGCCTGGAGTCAATGTTGAGGACTCCCAGGCCTACTCCATCAAGGCTGGACATAACCAGGGATTATAATGGAGGAGCCGGGGATGTTGGCTAAAATGTATGCTTCTATGATTATGCCTGTATCAGGCTGTTGCTTGACTCATCTGGCATACTCACCTCCCCAATTCTAACGTATGTCCCCAGATGTTATTGAGGGGGACTTTGCAGGTTGACTGGGCTGGGTGTGCCTTTGTTGTGTCCGGTGCCAATAGGTCAATGCTGGTGGTCTATCCTTTTTTGTAAGAGTTTGATATAAGTAAGTGGTTTGTTAGGCCATTTCAGTAGGTAGATAAGCATCAACCACATTGGCCTGTTTATGACTCCAGACACAGAGCAAACAGGGCAAGGCCGGTAGATTTAAAGGACATAAGTTAACTAGATGAGTTTTTATAACAATTCAGTAGTTACGCAATCTCCATTACAGATCGAGATTTATTTATTTAACTGAACTGAACTTTAACAGCTGCCTCAGTGGGATTTAAACTCCTGTTTCCGAGATCATTAGGCCAGGCCTTTGGATTACCAATCGAGTAACATAACCACTATGCAACCATACCCATTAGTGTATTAAAGCTTATCAGTGTCCTGTAGATTCTGAGGGCTGTTGCTCCTTGAGATGTTCACATAGCTTCTAACCTCATCCAAACCGTGCCTTGCGGCCTTATGCCACAATTCATCAGTTATTCTCTACATAAATCACAGATTTATCTGTCCAATATGATTAGAGGTTGAATAGTGAAAACAGAATTAAATACAAATTATTCTATTGCATCGCTACAGGCACCATCGTAACCTATTAATGATACACAATCTATCTGGAGACTGTTCTATTGAATATGCAGATTATCTGCTATTAAAAAGGGACTAATTATTTTATGAAAATGAAATTTGATTGATATTCAGTCATTAGCCAACATTAAACCTCCTGTTATAGCAGCTTGTAAATAAAACAAACATTATAGGGAGGACCTAAAAGAAAAGGGTTCTCCAGCATTCATGGTCTTTCCTACTTTCTACGTGCATAGGGAGGGCAGGAGGTTAGAAAGGCTCTTGTTTGACCTAATTCAATACCAGTAGAATCACAGACTAATTACTCAAGATGATTGTTAGAATTCCTGCTCCAAGCTGCAGCTATCTATTTAAAAGGAGAGAGGACTGTCACATAAATGCCACCTGTTTTCCTAGAGTTCTTCTTTAAGGGAGAATTTCCAGATGATGTACTGATTTTCATTACAATCAATTATTTTTTGTTAACGTCACACTTCATTTTATTACAACAGCCTAAGCATATTGTGTTTCCCATTTTTAGACAACATCTTAAAAGTATTCTAAGTCAATAAATGTTTCTTCATGTTGTATATGCAGTTGACATGGGTAATATAGGTGCTTCCTAATGGTTTAGTGGGTAAATGTATGGATAATAACCCAGAAAGACTAGTATAGTCTCTGGTCTGTCAGAGTTAACTGATCTCACCAAACAATTTGGGGTAGGAGCTACAATTAGCAGTATTTACCCTTTGCCTGTGTGATGGGGTGAAAAGCCACAGTTCCTATTCCTGGTCACATCCCAGTAACTCAGGTTAAAAGGTGGTTTCTTGGTTTAACCAGGTGCAGGTAACAACTATGATGCCCCTATTCCTCATTGCTAATTGACATTCCCCGTCTCAACTCAACTGTACCTATTGAGGTTTTTTTTGCTATCTTGAACATCACTGAGTAAACTGCATTGGAAATAACAATTGTTCCACTCAGAAAAGTATCACAAAGCAACTCCAAAGTGACATTTTTCAGGCTGCATGCTAACCAGCTTTTGTAAATCTGCCAAAAGATTGGAAACCATTACTGAAAAACATACTTGTCTGTGGCAGGCTTTCTAAAAGATTTAATTACTTTTATCAGAGACAGTAAAGATTCCATTATGCTGTAAGTCTTTAAAGATTTGATAAAGATAATTTAGAATGGAACAAAGTTATTTATCTTTGACAATTCCAGCAAAAAGACGAAGAAAATGTAATTTATTAAAAGGACTTTTAAACAAGTTTTATTTATTCAGTCACAGAAACTGGGCATCACTATAGGGTCTTGTAAATCAGGCAACAGCACCCCTGCTTCCAAGCCAAATGCTCCAGGTTCAAGTCCCGCTCCAGGACTTGTTGGCCACGATGAAACAAACTGTCTGCACTGGCAGCTATCGGTGCTGTCCCCAGTCCAGATATATGAGAAAGGTTAGTGATGGATGACACAAAGATTGGCCGGGTTGTTAACAGTGAGGTGAGTGTCTTGGGCTACAGGAAGATATAGACGGGATGGTCAAATAAGCAGATAAGTGGCAGATGGAATTTAACCCTGAAAAGTGTGAGGTGATACACTTTGTTCCTCAGAACTTCCTAGTGCCATGCCATTCATTGAATACTTCCTTGTCAAATTAGTCCTTCCAAAGGGACCTTGGTGCGTTTGTCCATAGATCTCTGAAGGCAGAGGGGCATGTTAGTAGGGTGGTGAAAAAGGCATATGGGACATTTGCCTTTATCAATCGAAGGATAGGTTACAAAAGTAGGGAGGTCATGTTAGAGTTGTATAGAACCTTGGTGAGGCCACAGCTGGAGTACTGCATGCAGTTCTGGTTGCCTCATTATAGGAAGGATGTGATTACACTGGAGGGGGGTGCAGAGGAGATTCACCAGGATGTTGCTTGGGATGAAACATTTAAGTTATGAAGACAGTTGGATAGACTTGGGTTGTTTTTGTTGGAGCAGAGAAGACTGAGGGGCAACCTGATCGAGGTGTACAAGATTATGAGGGGCATGGACAGGGTGGATAGGGAGCAGCTGTTCCCTTTAATTGAAGGGCCAGTCACAAGGGGACGTATGTTCAAGGTGAGGGGCAGGAGGTTTAGGGGGATGTAAGGAAAAACTTTTTTACCCAGAGGGTGGTGACAGTCTGGAATGTGCTGCCTGGGAGGGTGGTGGAGGCAGGTTGCCTCACATCCTTTAAAAAGTACCTAGATGAGCACTTGGCACTTCATAACATTCAAGGCTATGGGCCAAGTACTGGTAAATGGGATTAGGTAGGTAGGTCAGGTGTTTCTCATGTGTCGGTGCAGACTCGGTGGGCCGAAGGGCCTCTTCTGCACTGTGATTCTGTGATTGTGACGGGGAGGGGATTCCGTTGCAAAACCACCCGCCAAATCCAAAAATGAAGCTTGCTATGAATGGAGATGGAGGAGGATACTCAACTAGCAATACAGTGACCCCATGTAACATGGGAAAAAGCCAAGAGAGAGAAAATGTGGGCATTGCTGGTGGTGCTAAATTGCTCATCCCTAGTTTCCCAGAAAAGGTGGTAATGGTTTGATGCAACAGAGTGGCTTGCCAGGCCATGCGGAGGGCAGTTAGCAGTCAACCACATTGATGTAGGACTGGAATTACAAATATGCCAGAGAGTGAGGATGCAGGTTTCATTCCCTAAAAAGGGCATTCATAAACCAATTCAATTCTCACCATAATCTCACAGCTTCATGGTCACTTTTACTACCAGTTGTTGATACAACTCCAAACTCTATACATAATGCAGGTAGTGAATAAACTGGAGGTGTAGGAGCTGTAGTGAGAGAACTAGAACACATAGTAAATATTCATTTTATAATGTCACCAGAATGCTCAAATCGCTTGAGTGAAGGGCTGTAATATACACAAATACCCAGTTTACCAGCTGCACAAAAAATGCGCCAAGCACTTTGTTAAGTTAAAGGTTCATAAATGATGCTGCAAAAGCTTGCAGCTCAGAAAATCTGCAACAAGTCTCAGTCTGAAGCTGCCCCTCATGATATCAACACAGATGGAGATTCAGGGTGGCTCCTCTAACAATTACATCATCCCTCTCACTAAGGGAGAGGACAATGCGCGCTAGCTTTCGCCGCCATGCACTCTGGGAGTTGTAGTCCGCTCCTCTGTCAAACCTACCCAAAGCGGACTTCTAAAGACTACGATTCCCAGGAAGCACTGCGCACCAGCGCATGCTCACTGTGCACCTGCGGCTTCCTTTGAAATTGCAGGTTACCTCATCTTGAGCTTTACACACGGGATAATTGAATTAATCACAGACAAGGGGAGAGGTTTCTTGTTCTTTCCTCCCATTTTTTTCAAAATCGAAAGTAAATGTAACTGACTACTCTATCATAAATATGTCTTTCTGTAAAAATTAACCATTTAATATGATGCAGCCAGTCCCAGACAAGTCCCACAGTGAAGACAAGTAGTCAAACACCAGTATAAAGAGAACCATCTCTGCTGAATATACAACATCGACACATTGATTTTCAAGCCAAGAACAATCTGATTCATCTTCAAATTTAGTTTTAATTGAACACCATTTAAGTGTCCACTGCTAGATGGCCATGGATACTGACACAGCTTCCACACCCACATATTAATCATGTCGATGATAAAACCCAATGTGTATCTTAACAGCTCGCCGTCCGAATACGACCAAATAATAGAAGCAATTCTGCAACTTAACATTTCTGAATGTAATAAGATTCAAGGAAAATATAACTCCAGGATAACGTAGAAAGCAGTACTGAGGGTAACATGAAGGGTGGAGTGTAACTAGCAAAACGCCCAGTCATGAACAAATATCATCGATAAACTCCTAACAATCTTTTAGCTGATTATAACAGAACAACCAAAACCACCCTCTTAAATAGGGCTCTTAACAGGTCATCACTAAAAAGAATAGAGACACAGTTAGGAGTTTAAAAAAAAAGGTCATTTATAAAACGGATTTTGCAAGGTGATGCGGGCTCCACTCCCCGAGATCAACTCGAACAAGACCAACTTTGGAAAGTCAACAGCTTATTGTTTCCTGGAAGGATGAGGATCTGCTAGAATTCACCCCAGCAGAGAGTGCAGCTTTCAGTATCACACTGGAAACATCTGACTGATCTCAGTAAGCGACAGAAAGATAAAGAGCCTGGGAGGAGATCGCTCGAACCCAGGGCAAGTCTGTCAGTCATCGGGAGGCGAGAGAACAGGTCGCTTTACACTTACCCAGCCCACTCATCTCCTGCTTGAGGCTTGCTCTGATCCTCTCCTCCTCTATCGCCGTCAGCATTTTGTGCAGAGACCCGTCCTCGCCGTCCTCTCCTTCGTCTCCAGTTCGGCTCTGCTGAATGGATGCCATCCCTGACCCTCTAACACTCTTCTCATTGCAGGTATCTCTTCCTCCTGCCCGCTTCAATTCCCTGACACCCAAGATCCCCCTGACCGCGGCTCCCCCCGCCCCCCCCCCCCCCTTACTCACAACTGAAGTGATGAGGAAACCCCCGCTTCCCTCACCCCCACATGCCGGTTTCTTGGGGGGAAGGAAAATATTCAAAGTAAAAAACTGACAGACTGGGTGCCTGAGGTGTCTGCACTCACTTCCGTCTCTGAGAGATCAGCTGAGACATGGAAGGAGGTAACAACATCTCCACTTCCTGCACTCGGCAGCCAATTGAAATAAACAGATATCCAGACGACACCAGACAGGAATCTTAATCCGTGGCCTCAAGTGTATGGCATTTAAAAAAATACAATTTGTAAGGAAACCCAGTATCATCAATCCAAAAAAATCCGAGAAGTGACTCCCTTTTAGAGGAGCCCAAACCCCAAATCACAAACACCAAAGCAAACTAAATTGAGTAGTAGTACTCCTGTCCCTGCACCGATACCGAGCTCTGTGATGTATTGATGTTCCTCACAGATTTCTGATATACAAATCTCGCAATAACCTGTGTCCCACCTGATCATATTTCTAACGGAAGGTTGGGAACCCGGAACGTTAACTCTCGTTTCTCTCTCCACAGCCAAACACAGACCGGCTGAATCTTTCTAGCGTTTTCTGTTATCATTTCATCATTTTTTTGCGGTGACTTAACTCCACAATTTCCGATCTGATGACTATTTTGTCTTGACCAATAAATAATGAGTCGAGAACCATTAATACACAATAAAACTGCTCCAGTTCAGCGTTGTTAACCAACAATGTCACTGAAGCAGGAAATCCTCGGCAATACCCAAGGGCCAGCGAAGGCTTCAAGCGAACTGGCGGATAAGCTCACGTTCCATGGAGTAAGGGCCTCAACAGTGAACATGTAAGTAAAAGAGAAAGATAACAAATCATGTATGATTTCTGGAGTTACATGCATGCACAGATGATCTCTTTCGCATCCAGGTCCACAATGACTTCACAGACCGTCTTTGTACTTACTGGACATTATCATCCTAACCCAATCATATTTTTGAAAGTGAATAGAAATAGTCTGCTTTTGTTTGCATGTCTATGCAGGTCAGTTATATTGAGATGCATACTCGCTCTTGTGTGATTTCTTATTTTTCATCTTTACCTGGTTGTTGAGCCCTTTATTATTTATACATATTGAACAAGGCCCCTCTAATGATCTGCAATAAAACAAACAGCATCAATTATTCAACGTTCAAACTAATTTTTCAATTTTGAACCATCAATGTCCTGCACCTTTTCCTCTGGTGGCCTCCAAGGGTCTATCCTCCTCCTATTTCTCATCTACACATTGTCCCTCAGTGACATCACCCATAACCCTAAGGTTCCAGGTATACATTGAGGACAGCCAGCTCCAGCTCACCACTACCTCTCTCAACCCCATCCATTGGCTCTAAATTACCAGACTGCTTGCCCGGTAATGGATGAGCTGAAATGTCCTCCAACTGACTATCGGGAAGACAAAAGCTATTGTCTTAGATCCACATCACAAAATCTGTTCTCCAGCCACTCACCTATCCCTGTCCCTAGCAGCTGTCTGAGGACGAACCAAACTGTTTGCAACCTCGAGATGAACTTCTGATCACATATCAACTGACTATTCCCATCTCTGTAAGATCAGCCGACTCCATTCCTGCCTCAGCTCATTTGCTGCACAAATTTTCATCTGTGCTTTTATCACTTCCAGACTTGGCTATTCCATGCACACTCCGAGCCAGCCTCTCACATTCCTATTCTTTATAAATTTGAGCTCATACAAAATTCTGCTCCCCGTGTTCGAACTTGGACCAAGTCCATTCATCTATCACCCCTGTGCTCACTGACTTACACTGGGCCCTGGTTAAACAGCATCTCGATCTTAAAATTCTCATGCATTTTTCAAATTGCTCTATGACCTTGGCCCTCCCTATCTCTGTCATTTCCTCTAACCCCACAACCTTCTGAGATACCTTTTTTAATTCATTTTTTACAAGATGTGGGTGTCGCTGGCTAGGCCAGCATTTATTGCCTAACCCCAATTGTCCTTAAGAAGGTGGTGGTGAGCTGCCTTCTTGAAGCGATGCAGCCCATGTGGTGTAGGTACATCCAGAGTGCTGTCAGGGAGTTCCACGATTTTGACCCAGTGACAGTGAAGGAACAGCGATATATTTCCAAGTCAAAATGGTGAGTGGCTTGGTGGGAACTTCCAGGTGTTGGTGTTCCCATCTATCTGCTGCCCTTGTCCTTCTAGATGGTAGTGATCATGGGTTTGGAAAGTGCTTCCTAAGGAGCCCTGGTGAGTTTGTGCAGTGCATTTTGTAGGATGGTACACACTGCAGCTACTGTGCGTAGGTGGTGGAGGGAGTGCATGTTTGTAGATGGGGTGCCAACCAAGCGGGCTGCTTTGTCCTGAATGATGTCAAGCTTCTTGAGTGTTGTTGGAGCTCATCCAGGCAAGTGGAGAGTATTCCATCACACTCCTGACTTGTGCCTTTTAGACGGTGGACAGGCTTTGGGGAGTCAGGAGGTGATTTACTCGTCACAGGATTCCTAGCCTCTGACCTCCTCTTGTAGTCACAGTATTTATTTGGCTAGTCCAGTTTAGTTTCTAGTCAATGGTAACTCCCAGGATGTTGGTGGGGGATTCACTGATGGTAATGCCATTGTATGTCAAGGGGCAATGGTTAGATCCTCTCTTGTTGTAGATGGTCATTGCCTGACACTTTTGTGGCGTGAATATTACTCGCCACTTGTCATCCCAATTTTGAATATTTTCCAGGTCTTTCTGCATTTGGACATGGACTGCTTCAGTATCTGAGGAGTCGCAAATGGTGCTGAACATTGTGCAATCATCAGCAAACATCCCACTTTTGACCATATGATGGAAGGAAGTCATTGATGAAGCAGCTGAAGATGGTTGGGTCGAGGACACTACCCTGTGAAACTCCTGCAGTGATGTCCTGGGGCTGCAATGATTGACTTTTAACAACCACAACCATCTTCCTTTGTGCTAGGTACGACTCCAACCAGTGGAGAGTTTTCTCCCTGATTCCCATTGACTCCAGTTTTGCTAGGGCTCCTTGTAGCCACACTTGGTCAAATATGGCCTTGATATCAAGGGCAGTCACTCTCACCTCAACTCTGGAGTTCAGCTCTTTTGTCCATGTTTAAACCAAGGCTGTAATGAGGTCAGGAGCTGAGTGGCTCTGGAGGAACCCAAACTGAGCATCAGTGAGCAGGTTATTGCTAAGCCATATCCTATTCTTGATAGCCAAGCACAGAAATAGTTAATTTTTATTCTGCGGAGTCAGGACCATGCATCCTGTGAAATATTCAGAAGTCTTCATGTAAAATTGGGCCATCTGTCCACTCTATTTCCTTACTTTGGTTTATGTCCATCAGCAAAATATAATTCGTAAGGCAAAAGTTCCCAATTTTATCAGACCAAGGTCAATTTACCTCACTGACCTTACTAAGGGCTGAATGAATCATTTTTATAAGGTAATAAATTTCTCTTTTATCTCTGCATAAATTTTAGCAAAACAATACACATGAACTTAAACAGTATTTCCTCCAAAAATTACAGCCCTCCTCATTCTTTCTATTTCTTTGCTTCTTTGTTTCACTCTCACTCACTCAGTCATTTAGATGATATCAAAGTCTCAATGAAAGACATTTTATAAATGAAGTTTGTATTTTTGGTTCCTGGGGCATAAGCAACACTGTACTTATAGCCATAGTCCCAATAGTAGAACTATTCAGGAAGACATAGACTGATAAAATGGGAAAGCAGATGGCAGATTAAATTTAATGTGGAGAACTGTGAAGTAATGCATCTTGGAAAGAAAAATTAGGAGAGGCAATACGAATCAAATGGTACAATCTTCTAGGAAACCTGGGGGTTCACAGATACAAATCTTTGAAAGCAACATGACAAGGTGATAAGGCCATTAAGAAGTGTATGTCATCCTAGGATTTATAAATAGAGATTTACAAAAGCAACAAAGTTATGATAAACCTTTATAAATTAACTAGGCCTCAGTTAGTGTGTTGTGCTCAATTTTGAGCACCTCTCTTTAGGAAGTATGTTAAGGCTTTGGAGAGCATATAGAAGAGATTTACTAGAATGACAGCAGGAGTGAGGAACATCAGCTGTATGGAGAGATTCGGGAAGCTGGGATTGTTCAACTTAGAGAAGAGAATGTTAAGGGGAGATTCAGTAGAGGTTGTTGCAGATTTCATCTTGTGTAGGTTGCAGCTCATTTAGAGTTGGTGAGGGGAAAAGAAGCTGGAAGATTTTCTTTGCTTGAAGATGGAGGGAAAAAGCTAAGGCACATGGCAGATGGGAAGTAGTCAGCTTGAACTGTTAGCTTGGAAAGAGCTGTAATGAAGCTGTGGTTGCAGATTGGGAAAAGCAGTCTACCTCTGTCCAAAGGCAGGACAAGGAGCTGAGGAGCCCACAGTCATGAGGTCTTAAAAGAAAATTCAATGGTCACTTAGTCAAAAGCTAATGGAAAAATCCACATGAAATCTTGTACCTTGGAGAATTGCTGGAACGTGGAGGATAAATCAACATGAATTCTGAAGTGCTGTGGCATACATTTGGGTTGGTCCCTGAAGAAGTGAATGAATCTTTAAGATTTCATAAGATGAGGGAACTCTTGGGGCGCAGTACACATAAAACTGGATTCATAGTATACATAGTTATAAACTATAGTGTTACATTAGTAGTGGTTGCTTTCTTTAAGCTTTTAAAATATATACAGTTTGTTTTTGTTTAAAAATGTGTAATCTTGTGGTGTAGTTCTTTCAGTTAATCACTGGGTGTTTGGATTTCTCTTTAAACATCAACAGTATCTATGGAGATCGTAACAAGGTGGTCAGATTTATTAAGGGATTTGATAGAGTAGATAGGGAGAAACCGTTTCCGCTGGCACGAAGGTCAGTAACCAGAGAGCATGGATTTATGATAATTGGCAAAAGAAACATTTTTATGCAGCAAATTGTTGTTTTCTGAAATGCACAGCCTGAAAGGGTGGTAGAAGCAGAGTCAATAGTAACTTTCAGAAGGGAATTGGATATATATTTGTAAAGGAGAGATTTGCAGGACTATGCAGAAAGACCAGAGGAGTTTGACTAATTGGGTAGCACTTTCAAAGAGCTGGTACAGACACAGTGAACTAAATGGCCTCCATGTGTGCTGTGTAATTCTACGATTCTTAGGTTCATTGATTGCTGTAAGTGTCAACCACATAATGTGGAGCTGGACTCGCATTTAGACCAGACCAGATAGAGACAGCAATTATTTTTCCCTGAAGGACATTCGTAAACCAGTTAAGTTTTTTACACTCATCCGTCATCTTTCATGACGAGAAAATAAATCACTAAGCTTGGAAGTATAGACCAGTAAGACTTACCCAGCCTGGTTTCAGGGCTGCCCCCCACCACCCTCCACCATCTCCTTCCCAACCTGCTTCCTTGAGTTGAGATTCCTTGTGGCTGTCAAATTTGCAGGTGCCATTAGCTGAATCTGTTTGCTGCCTTTAATTCTTGGGATCTGGTCGGATAATTCCTGGCTCTGAAGGTGAACGATCTTCCTCATTGATCCCTCATCCTATTGACCACACTGTTCACTGTTATCTGGTTATGTCACAGTCTTTTGGCAAGGATGTAAATGAGTCTGGGACCATCACATGCAGAGTGAATCAGTAAAGAGTGGCTCTGCCAGAACTTTTTCTGTCACAGAATTGTCAGTTTGAGATTAATTAGATTCTTAGTCATTTTTAGAGTTGGCACTCTAAAGGAGTAAAGGAGAATTATAAAATGGTGTAATTTAATTTTCACATGTTTTCACATGTACACTGATGACACACTGTTCTGCCTCACCATCACCTACATTTTTGCTAAATTTTCAGACTGATTATCTAACATCCAGTATCGCATGTGCAGGAATTTCCTCCAGTCAAAAATTGGGAAGACCGAAGCTATTGTTTTCAGTCCCCAATCCAAACTCTATTCCCTAGCTACCAACTCTATCCCTCACACTGGCAACTGCTGAGACTAAGCCAGTCTGTTTGCAGTCTTGGTGTCACATTTGACCCTGAGATGAGTTTCTGACCTCATATTCATGCCATCACTAAGACTGCCTATTTCTACCTCTGGAAAATTCCCAGACTTTGCTCCGGTCTCAGCTCATCTGTTGCTGAAACAATCATTCATGGCATCATTACCTTGAGACTCGACTATTCCAATGCACTTCTGGCTGGTCATCCACATTCTACGCTCTGTAAACTTGCGATCATCCAAAACTCCGCTGCCCACATCTGAACTGCAGCAAGTCCCATTCCCCTATCACCCTTGTGCTCACTGATCCATGTTGGCTCCTGCTCAAGCAATGCCTTTATTTTAAAATTCTCATCCTTCTTTTCAAATCCCTTCATGGGCTTGCCCCTTCCTCTCTTCAATCTCCCCCAGCCCAATACTCTACAACATATCTGTGCTCCTCTAATTCTGACCTCTGATGCACTCCCAACTATAATCACGCCGCCATTGGTGGCTATGCCTTCAGCTACTTAGGCTCCATCAAGCTCTGGAATTCCCTCCCACACCTCTCTGCCTCTCTACCCCCAAGACATTTCTTAAATCCTATCTCTTTGACCAAGCTTTTGGTCATCTGATCTAATATCTCCTTATGTGTCTTGGTGTCATACTTTGTTTTATAATGTTCCTATGAAGTACCTTGGGGCATTTTATTATGTTAAGGGTACGATATAAGTATAAGTTGTTGCCATTGTTAATCTTGCAAATGCCACTTTAAAATAGCAATGTGATTGGTAAACTTAGTAGGATAATCTTAATGGGATGGATTTTAATCTGCTGATTGGAGGAGTGTGGAGAGGGTGTCCAATAACACTTGGTAAACACGGAATTATGTTAAGTCGGTCTATCAGCAACTTTAATTCAGCCAGCTCATTATCATTTTTTGGGTTTCCCAACCAATCCATGGACTTGTATGCAATGATCTCGTCCAGTATTTAAAGAGCCAATTCCAATATTCAAATTGAAGGAGTTGAAGCTGTCAGATACCTTGAACCATTAGAAAGGAGTCCAGATTGGCAAAAGCTGCTCCCAGTTTCACTAACACTTCCCTGGCAGCTGCTGGGATCTGGGAGAAGTAGGAGAGAGAAAGAGGCTGGGTAACCAAATGACAGATGAAATTTAATGCAGAGAAATGTGAAGCAATTCATTTTGGTAGGAAGATTGCAGAGAGACAATATAAAATGCTACAATTCTAAAGAAGGGAGGTAGTGATAATGTTACTAATCCAGAGGCCCAGGCTAATGCTCTTGGGAAATGGGTTCAAATCCCACCATGGCAGCTGATGGAATTTAAGTTCAATCAATAAAAGATTTTGCCAAAGTAAAAGCTAGTTTCAGTAATGGTGACCATGAAACCATTGTCGATTGTCGTAAAACCCATCTGGTTCACTAACGTCCTTTAGGGAAGGGAATCTGGTCAGGCCAACATGTAAATCTAGACTCTTAGTAATGTGGTTAACTCTTAAGTGCCCTCTGAAATGGCCTAGCAAGCCATTCCGTTGTAGCAAACCACTACAAAACAGAACGGTTAACAAGGATTGAAACTGGACATACCATCCAGCATCAAACTAGACACTGGAAACAACAATGACAACAGCACACCCAGCCCTGCCGACCATTCCCAGTCATCCTTATTAACATCTGGGGACGTGCCAAAAGTGGGAGAGCTGTTCCGCAGAGCCTAACATAGCCATACTCATGGAATCATACCTTACAAACGATGTCCCAGACACCACCATCACCATCACCAAAGATGGTGACACAGTGGTATAATTTCGGGAGGGAGTTTCCCTGGGAGTTCTCAACATTGACTCTGGACCCCATGAAGTCTCATGGCATCAAGTCAAACATGGACAAGGAAACCTCCTGCTGATCACCATGTACCACTCTCCCTTAACTGATGAATCAGTGCTCCTCCATGTTGAACACCACTTGGAGGAAACACTGAGGGTGGTAAGGGCACAGAATGTACTTTGGATGGGGGACTTCAATGATCATCTCCAAGAGCGTCTCAGTAACACCTTACGGACCAAGCTGGTCACATCCTTAAGGACATAGCTGCTAGACTGAGTCTGCAGCAGATAGTGAGGGAAAAACCTACTTGACTTCATCTTCACCAATCTACCTGTGCCGATGCATCTGTCCACGACATAATTAGTAGGAGTGACCACCGCACAGTCCTTGTGGAGTCAAAGTCCCATCTTCACATTGAGGATACCCTCCATCATGTTGCGTAGCACTGCCAGAATGCTAAATGGGATAGATTTCAAACAGATCTAGCAACTCAGAACTGGATGTCCATGATGCTCTTTGGGTCATAAGCAGCAGCGGAATCATATTCAACCACAATCTGTAATCTCATGGCTCAGCATATCCTCCGCTCTACCATTACTCTTAACCCTGGTTCAATGAAGAGTGTGGAAGGCCATGCCAGGAGCAGCACCAGGCTAACCTAAAAATGAGGTGTCAACATGGTCAAGTTACAACACAGGACTACTTACATGCTAAACAGCGGAGGTAGTATACAATAGATAGAACTAAGCAATCCTACAACCAACAGAGAGTGCAGAAAATGTTCACGAGAATGATTCCAGGGATGAGTTACTTAGATTGGAGAAATTGGGACTGTTTTCCTTGGAGGAGAGAAGGTTGAGAGCATATTTGATTGAGGTATTCAAAATCATGAGGTTTTCTGGACAGAGAAGATAGGGAAAATCTGTTCCCATTAGTGGAAAGATCGAGAACAAGAGGGCACAGATTTAAGGTAATCGGCAAAAGAAGCAATGCCGACATGAGGAAAACCTTTTTCATGCAGTGAGTGGTTAAGACTTGGAATGCACTGCCTGAGAGTGTAGTGAGGCAGGCTCAATCGAGGCTTTCAAGAAGGAATTGGATTATTACCTGAAAAGGAAGAATGTGCAGGGCCCGGGGAGAAAGCGAGTGAGTGGCACTCGGTAAATTGCTCCTACGGAGAGCCGGTGCAGACATGGTGGATGGTATGGCCTCCCTCTGTGCTGTAACAACTTGCTGTGCAAAAGAACGTTGCCTCATATCGCCTCTGGATTTTTTACCAATCACCTTAAATCCATGTCCTTGGTTGCCAACCCTTTTGCCGCTGGAAACAGCCTTTCTTTAATTATTCTGTCAAAGCCATTCATGATTTTGAACACCTCAGTCAAATGTCCTCTTAACATTCTCTTCTTGAAGGAGATTAATCACAACTTCTCCAACCTTTCACATAACTTAAGTCCCTCAGCCCTGGTACTGTGCTAGTAAATCTCCTTAGTATCCACTCTAAAACCTTGAGATCCTTCCTGACGTGTGGTGGCCAGAATTGATCATAATACTCCAGCTGAGGCCGAAGTAGCATTTTATAAATGTTTAGCATAATCACCTTGCATTTGCACCCTGTGACTCCGTTTACAAAGTTCAGAATCACTTTTTTATTAATGGTCTTCTCAGCTTTGTCCTGGTATCTCAAAGGTTAGTGTATATACCACCCCAGGTCTTTCTGTTCTTGCACCCACTTTCATTTCATTTATATAGCCTCCTTTTTTTGATCCTACCAAAATGTATCACTTCACACTTCTCTGTGTTAAATGTCACCTGCCATGTCTACTAATTTCAACAATCTAAGTCCTTCTATTCTCCTCATTGTTTTTCACATTTCTTAGAGTTGTGTTATCTGCAAGCTTTGAAATTGTGCACAGTACACTTTGCAAAGAAACAGAAAATGCTGGAAATACACAGCAGGGCAGGCAATTTCTGAGAGAAGGGATGCCGAGAGAGAACAGAATTAATGTTTCAGCTCTATGACCTTTCACCAGAACTAGCAAAATTGTAACAGATTTTAAGCAGGTGAAGAAGCATGGGAAAGGGTAAGGGGGTAAAGAACAAAGAGGAAGGCCTGTGATGGGGGCAGGCAGGAGAGATTAAATGACAAAAGGGCTGAGGGTGCAGGGCAAAAGGGGATGGTAATGCGACATGAAAAGAAAGGAGGGAGGGCTGGATTTTGGTGGTGGTGGCCCTGACGACTGGCTGGAAAGCTGGGGACAACAGTGCCTCGGCCACTTGAGGGGGACCCAGCCGGACTTTATGCCCATCTTTTCGCTAATGAGCTGCCATTGGGGATGAAGTTCCACCTCCAAGAGCTGTCAGCCAATCAGAGGACTGGCAGCTCTTCAGTCCCATCTGTGTCACTGGGAGTGGTGGTGGCTGTTGGGACTGCAATCAGCTGAGAGGATGCAGCGATGGACACCACCCGCACAGCAGCATGGTAAGTGGGTTCACGTGTCACCGGGACCAGCCAGAAAGGCCCTGGCAGGGGGTTGGGGCATGATGAGGGTGGAGGGTGCTGCTGCAGGAGCAACCATTGCTACAGGTTGGGGAATTTGGGGGGGCGGGGACGGTCCTCTGTGCACCACAGAGTGCCCCATTCGGAAAGCCTGCCTTCCAGGGCTGCAGGGAGGCTGTCTGAGTTCACCAGGGGGTCTCCCCAGTCACAGAGGAACCCCTCCCTGCCATTGGTAAAATACCAGTGGCAGTGGGGAAAGATCATTAATTGGCCACTTAAGTAGCACAATTGGCCTCTAGGCAAGAATTCTTCACCTCTGGCAGAATGCCATAGATGTGGGACGGTGACGGACGTTTCTCCCCCCAGCCTTCCTTCTCTTTCCAACCCCTCCCTCCCACATCCCAGCCCATTCTTGCATACCTCAAAATCAGCCTGATGATTCTAGCAGAGTTGTAAACCAATAATGTTTGTCTGAAAAAGTAGGAGTATTGGTTATGACACAAAATTGATGAATTCAGTGTTGAGTTCAGAAGACTGCAAAGTGCCTAACTGAAAGACAAGGTGCTGTTCCTGGAATTTGTATTGATTCATTGGAACAGTATAGAAGGCCAAGAACAAGAGGGTGGTGTCAATGAACCCAACACCCCCTCCCCCTCCATTAATTTATTTCGTTGTGAGCAACCTGTTTCTTTCAGTGTGCTTTAAATTTGTTTGACTGTGCTTCTGTGATACCTTAACACTTGTGACAAGCCTGCCCAGTACCTTCTGAGTTGTTTCGCAGCTGTGCACATATGCAACTTGCAAGGGACATTGCTAGCATGGGAGTGGGGAAGGAAAGTTAAAATGACAAGAGAATACTCTCTGGAAAAACTAAAGTTCACCTCTATGCTCTGTTAATTGTATGCCATATGTACACTATTATTAAAGGTGGAGGGCATTGATTGATTAAGTACCTTGAGGACATATAAAGAGAGAATCAGACACTGGCTGTTGTTTAGGGAGGAGGCAGACATTTGTAATGTTGCATTATGTAAATAAATCTAGCATTACCTAAAAGATTAGCATCTGGTTTCCTGCTGTACCACCTGGCATCGGAATGAATTAACATGGTAGCACAGAATGGTTGCCTAAAGCTGAAAATTGGGAACTGTGGTCATTTTCTTTCAGGCAGAAAATAGTAATGTGAGTTACTTTTGCAAAGAATGGCTGAAAGCTAGGGTAAGTTATCAGAGTGTGATCACCCATCAATGTTCTCTGAATTTGAGACTTATGATCAATGGGAAAATGAAGTGTATATGGCCTTACTGAAAAGAAAACAAGGTATGGCTTTGGAATCACCACTTCCTAACAAAAGTAAAATCAGAGGCATAATATTTTGTGAATTGGATGCCCATCAGTCAGAGACTGATGAAGGTTTGAATCTTCTATTTAGCTTCATGGATGAAATTTATAAACAAATGACCTATTAGATGTCAATGAGACATGGTCAGACTTCGATAGATTCCAAAAGATGTATTGTTATTCTATAGAGGAATACATCATGGACTTTAACAGCTGTGTATAAAAGAGTTCAGAAATTTAATCTAAAGATTCCCTTTTTGGTGCTTGCATTTAAGTTGCTGGATTGTGCTAAGATGTCACATATGGATGGGCTCCTGGCTTTTAACTGGTGTTTGGTTCACAGAAAAAGACATCCTTTTGGCTCCAATGTCTACTGCTTTAAAAACAATCCTAGGGAAGCAATAATTTCCAGCAGCCTTTAAGGTGTAGGTGGAACATTCTGCAATGTCACAAAGAATGGAGGACTGAATGATTTGCGACCTTTTGAAATTGTTCAGAGGCTGGGCACAGGCGTCAGCACAATGGAAGAGTTCCATTCAGAAAGAATGAGGGAGAAGGTATTTTTAGCAGATCTGGCAGATGACAGGATTGGAGTAGCAATAATAGACAAATGAACCCCTTGAATGCCTGGGGATAACAGGTGTTTCAGATGTGACTCAAAATATCATTATGCGATAAACTGCCCAAAGGAGGGCTTTTGAAGCGATGCATGATACAGAGAATTCAGAAGTTGAAGATGATGATCATGATCAGTCTGATGTAATTGTACTTGTCACAAGAAACTTTAGTTCGGTAATATTAGTCACAGATACATTTAATTTTGCCTTGCTGGATTGTAGTTGCACCTCGACAGTGTGTGGAACAGATTGGTTAAAATGCTATTTAGATTCACTCAGTAGTAAAGATCAAAGTAAGATCAGGGAATATGAAAGTTCTACTTGTTTCAGGCTTGGGAATGACAATACATTGAGGTCACTGAAAAGAGTGGAGATTCCATGCAAATTAGTTGGAGTTAACCACTTTAAAAGTACTACTGTGGTCTCTAGTGAGACACCCTTGCTGCTGCTGAGCAAACCTTTCATGCAAAAAGCACAAATGATTCTAGACATAAAATATGATGAAGCAGTTGCTTTGGGAAGTCAGTGGATCTGCAGTTTACCCAATCAGGGAATTATTGTATCTCCTTAACAAAACTTGATATTTCTAAACAGTATGATAAAGAAATGTTAGTGGCATTGGGTGTTAAGAATCTAACAGAAAGAAAGCAAGTAGTCTTATAGTTACACGGACAATTTGCTCACCCGTCTTGTCACAGATTAAAAATCCTACTAAAGGATGCAGGTATAGTTGATGATGATGATTATACAAGGTGCATCAAAGGTCAGTGTAAAATGTGACATATGTAAAAAAATTATCGGAGAATGTCACCATATACCATTGTAAGTCATCCATTGGTACAGGACTTTAATGAAGTAATAGCCATGGATTTAAAAGTGTGGGTCCAAAGATAGGCAGCCAAATTCAGTCTTTCTACAGTAATGCATCGCAAGTACAAAAGGGTAATTGAAGATAAAATAATGGAAAAATGGATAGGGACCAGACCTGGAGCACCAGCTAAATTTCTGACTACTAACAGACAGGTGGGCGGGGGGATGGAGTTTGCTAATGACAAATTTAGAAACAAGTGCAAAAATATAACATGAAGACCACAGCTGAAAGTCCTTTCAGCAGTAGACTCTGTGAAAGAAATCATGCAGTGATTGATGAGACACTCCATAAGGTCTTAGCAATCAAGCAAAGTGCAAGTTAACAACTGTCCTGGCGCGGTTAGCCCAAAGAATTTGCTTCGGATGGTTAGGGGCTAAAGTCCTTATCAATTGGTCTATGGGAGGTATCCAAAAATATCTTCTGTGCTGTGTGATAGACCACTGCCCTAGAAGGGACTACAATTAGTTCCATCTTTTTTTCTGCACACTCAAATGCTTTACATGCAGGGAGAAGGCCATTCTTCAAAGCCAAAGTCTCTGAGGAAATTTGGAGAGCTCTAAGACATCGTATAAGACTGCAGGGAATAAACTTTAATCCTGGAAATTTAGTATACTATAAAATAGAGGGTGATAAAGATTGGAAAGGTCTGGTTAAGCCAATATAGTGTGACAGTAGTGGAAAGGTCTGGTTAAGCTGATATGGTGTGACAGTAGTTCTCCAACACGGAAGATCTGGTTAAGCTGATATGATGTGACAGTAGTTCTCCAACATTGTAGTCAAACTATTAAGGTCCATTCAGCTTGGTTAATTGGGATTGATTACAAACTTTCAGAATTTGAGCAATTAATAAATAGAAAGCATATGAGGTACCCTATACCACATACTCAAATGTTTGACAGTTATGATGAACAGAGTACATGGTAGGTAAGAGGCTGGATGGTGATAGGCACAATGATACTAACGCACAGGACAGGGCTAGCATAGCCAAAGGACAACTGCCTAGAGTGCATACTTGGATGACGTACATACCGGAAGGGTCCAATAAATGGAGGGATGCAACTATTGTAGGGAGGGCAAAAAAAGCTACCAGCATGTTCAAATATTGTCTAAGTGTTCAAAATAATGGACAAGAGGTAAGATCTATGGAATGGCAAAATGGGGAGAAACAGTGGAAAGCAAGAAAACACAGTGAGTTCTCAGTGGATCTTGCACGCAGAATGATCGTGTACTGGGCAACAGACCCTCTGATCCTGGGAGGGAGAAATCCTGTAATAATAGTCCAGAAAGACATAGAAGTGCAGGTATAGACCATGGCTTGACCAGCTTATGTAATAGAACAAGGACATTGGAAGAATCTAAGAACTCTACTAAAAGTAGGAGTTCTTATGTCTGGGAGGTTTTTGTGGCTGCCAACAAATTAGAAGATAAATTCATAAGAGAGACAAAACAAAGAGATGGATAATCGGAAGGAATTTGGTGTCTGCTCTGAGTGTCAGATAGGGGACTGCCAGCCTTATCACATAGATGGATATATATAAAAAGATTATCCTGGATGGGACTTATAAGGCTGAAAATAGATTAATGGCTAATAGCCTCTCCCCCACTGCTCTGAAGCTGCCGCTGGAGGGTTCAGTGAGATATTAAAAATTTTCTCACCCACCCTTTGGGTGCACACCAACAGCGCACCTCTTCCTCTCCCACCAGCCTGAACAGCAGCCACCTCTATCAGTGGCACTGCCGAGGCTGCCAGCCTTCTGATTGGGCCATCAGCTCCAAGATCCAGGCTGCTGCCCTTAATTGAATGGCAGTCCTGGTGGTGGCCAATTAAGAGGCCACCACCAGAATAATTAGTCCCACCGTCCACCTTGGGACCCATTTTCAGTTCCGGCATTGGGACTTCCTTGCTTTGGGCAGGATTCAGTGCAGAGGGAGATTGGAAGGGTGGGAGAGCAGCTTAGCCTATCTGCTAAGTACACAAGAAACAATCAGTATTACATTGACTCTGAACTCCAAAGGAAGTGGATAGGTTGGGAAAGCTAAGTACCATTACAAAATACATGAACAAGACAGAAAAAGAAGAATAAAAGCAAAATACTGCAGATGCTGGAGATCCGAAATAAAAACAGAAAGCGCTGGAAAAGCTCAGCAGGTCTGGCAACATCTGTGGAGAGAGAAACAGAGTTAACATTTCAAGTCCAATATGACTTCTTTGGAACAGAAAAAGGGGAAGTGGGTGGGTGAGACAGGGCAGATTGGGCAAAATGTTCTTCATCATATTTAGTACACTGCAAATTCCCAACAATCTGTTATAGCTGACGAGATGAAAAGTATAATTCCACAGCAGCTAGGGATGCCTTTCTTTTAAGAAAAATTGAGAGGATTTTCACTGTAACTAATGACCTGCTAGTACAATCAGATTCTACAAAATCTCACGTTTCAAACCTGCTTATTCTTGTAATTTTAATAGCCAGTCTTGAATTTGCAGTGGTGGGGTGAGATGGGGGTGGGGGGTGGTGGAAATGAACAGTTGTTTGATTTTTTTTTAATTAAAAGAGAATTTCAGGCCATTGTATAATAAGAACCTAATTTATGGTCACAAATATGAACCAGGTTAACAGAAAAATTGACCAAGTTGGGTTTCTTACTGTATTCAAACTAGCTTTAGATCACAGTAGTAACACATTTGCAGCTTCAACCATGTTGTGGTCAGGTCAGGCTTGCTGTTTAAATTCTGCATTACAACAGGATCCGTGGTTGGGGGATGGAGGGCTCCTCTGCAGACCACGTGGGCACCCGCAGAGGACGACTGACTGTTTACTAATGCAGGAGCTTAGAAGTATAAGGAAAGATTGCAGAGACTCAAAACTGGTTTTCCTTGTAAGAGGCCGGCTGAGAGGTTAAGTCATAGAGGTGTAAAAGACACTAAATAGAATAGAGAAGAGAAATCTAGAAGTGTACATTAAATAAAATTATGAGAATAGGACAAAGACCCATGGATTAAAATTAGCAAAAGGCAAATATAGGTACTGATCATGAAGCTCTTCTCTCTCACACATACGTGCGCGCACGCGCACACACACACACACACACATGCACACACACACAACACACACACACAGAATTATCAATTCTTGGGACAAACTAATGGGCAGAAGAATAAGGAGAAAGGTCTTGAATCATTTGAGACAAACACTAGATATTGTGATGGGGGAGTGGGATGGCCTTTCTAGATGAACTGAAAGGGTAAACAGCCTCCTTTGTGTGAAATTTATCTTGACAGAATTTTGTTCATGAACTATAGTACTGCTAATGGTCAGTAGGTGGAGGCACTGCTCAATGCCAGTTTCGTGAGGTTTTGAAATGTAGATGGAGTAGTTTTTTGACTGGTTACCCTGTCGTGCCCTGTTGCTTAATCTTTCTGGAATCAAACCATTTCTAAATGCATTGGAAAAACATGTTTACACTGCCAGCCAGCTCATTTCAGATTGAGTTTAGATAGAGGGGGAAATGGATCGAAACCCATGCTCACTGGTTAGTAAAAAGGAGGAAGGGGGAGCTAGTTCCCCACAAAGGTGACCAAAACCCATGCTAAATATTGTGATTAGCTTCCAATGCATGTCAGCAGATCATTTGTGGTTGATGAGCGTTTTG
Organism: Carcharodon carcharias; assembly: GCF_017639515.1. Taxonomy (NCBI): domain Eukaryota; kingdom Metazoa; phylum Chordata; class Chondrichthyes; order Lamniformes; family Lamnidae; genus Carcharodon; species Carcharodon carcharias. The sequence continues at coordinate 34,053,849 of NC_054487.1, read as the reverse complement.
GTGAGTTTATTTTGTAAATTCACCATGAGTTGTGCTGTTGAGCCAAATGATGTAGAAATATATAGATTCAGTTCCTAGTCTGTGCTGAATTAGCAAACTCTTCTTCTGCTCCCCACTCCCTTTCACCTTCCTTTCTTCCTTCCCTTCTTCAACCTTCCTTTCTCGCAATTCAACTGAACTGCTAGCTACAAGGATACAGATTTTACTTTATTCAATAGACTGGCTCCCTAGGGGTATTAACATCTGGTATCTCGATGTCGGACCTTAGATTAATCTTTCCAATTTGTATCAATCTCAGACACTGATTTCATTCATTTTCATGTAGCAAATAGTTAATGCTGAATTGCTGATTCATATCTTGAGCAGCAGCTGGTGTCACTGCAATGCATCTGTGCACTGAGAGCCATGTGGATAGCACATTTCTGGATGTGGTCACCCACAGCTTTAGAATATAGAAGTAGAGAGGGAATGGGTGATCTCTAGGTAGTCAATGAGGCCCAGGCAGGAAATGCAGGTGTTCTCAGAGTGCATTTCACCTACTTCCTTATGGAATATACCTTTACAAAGCAGGTCTGCAAAGAGATGCAGTGCTTTTTTGTTGAGCTTCAGCCTGAGCATCTCCAAAACTCAGGATTTTGTGCTTTTATACGCTGCTTCCTGGGAAGATATCAAGATAAACATAACCTACTGCTGAAGGACCAGCAACTTGGTAAAAGATGCTCTTGGCCTGAAACGTGCTGATCTTCTAGCACAAAGAGCTGTCAACGACCGAGCATTGCAAATGGCCCATTCCATCGCCCAGGCCTATGAGCAGGGTAATGCACGAAAGCTTGGGGCAGCTGCTGTAAAGGCAAAATGGGGAAAGGTCACTGTCTAAAGCCTTTCCGCCATAGTACACTGAGGGGCTAGCAAAAACCCATAGGCTGTACACACCAGAGTTTCACATGAAATGTAAATATAACCTTACCAATGTAAATATGGCAAATAGTGAGTGAGGCACCTCATGTAATGTATTGAAAAAGCTAATTTGTAATCCACTTTACGTAATATCAAATTTGAACCATTGTGTAAGGAATTTCCACAACTTGAATGACAACAGCATATATTTGGGAAAAAAATACTCACGGGTGTTTTCCAGTTAGAAACGGCCTTTTAATGTTTAATTTTTATCATGTGAGGGTGAGACAGAAAAAGATAAAACATTGTAAAATTCTTTTCATGACCTTAGAATGTCCCAAGTTGGCTCTCCCACCATACCGAGGGGCTGGAACCTGAGTAAAACCCCTCAAGCTTTATGCACCAGTTTGACATGAAATATAAATGTACATTGTAAATATAACCTGTAATGGCAAGTGTCATGTAGTGCAATGCTTCATGTAGTACATTGAAAGAAACTGATCTGTGTTGTACTTTATGTAATGTATCTTTACAAATTTTATGAATAAAGTATATTTTTAGGAAAAAAAATCTCATTCTCCAACTGCTATTCGATTCCGAATACTGGTGAGAATGATAGTTCCTCCGTTGTGTGCAGCCAGAGCTATGTCCATGGTATCCTGGGTAACTCAGCTGCACAGAGAGGACTGGAGGAAGATTGGGAAAGTAATAGCCATAAGTGACTCTATAGTTAGGGGAACAGACAGGCATTTCTGCAGCTGCATACATGAATCCAGGATGACATGTTGCCCAGCTGATGACAAGGTCAAAGATGTCGCTGAGCATCGAGCAACCTAAGTGGTGAGGCTGAACAGCCAGTGATCCATATTGGTACCAACAAAATCAGCAGAAATAAGGATGTGATCCTCCATGCAGATTTTAGGAAGCTAGGAAAGAAACTAGTAAGCAGGACCTCAAAGGCAGTAATCTCCAGAGTATTCCCGGTGACATGTGCTGCTGAGTATAGAAGTAGGAGGATAGAACATATGAATGCATGGCTGGAGAGATGGTGTAGGAGGGAGGACTTTAGATTCCTGGGACGTTGGGACTGGTTCTGGGGATGTTGTACCTGTACAGGCTGGACAGGGAGCACCTCAACAGAGCTGGGACTAATGTCCTTTGGGGGTGATTCATTAGCGCTATAATGAAAACAGAAAATAGAAGTATTTAGCAGGCTTGACAACATTAGTACAGAGAGCAAGAGTCAGCATTTCAGGTCTGTGCTCTTTCATCAGAACTAGATAAAGTTCGAAATGTACTAGGCTTTGAGCAAATGAAAGGTGGGCGGACGAGAAGAAGGACATACAGGAAGGTCTGTGATAGGGTGCAGGGTAGGAGAGAATAAATGACAAAATATTTCATGGTGCAAGGCCAAAGGAAGTGGGAATGGCCAGGAAAAGTATAAAGACAAAAGATGTGTCCAGATGAGATGTGAATGACAGGACAGCTGTCAGCTGAATGCAAAGTGAAGGAAATAAGAGAAAAATGAGAGAGGAAAATCCAAACTAGCAACAAAATACAGAACAAATAGGTAAGGGTAGAGGTTATGATGTGAAATTGTTGAACTTAATGTTGAGTCCAGAAGGTTGTAAAGCGCCCACTCAAAAGATGAGGTACCCTCAAGCTTGCATTGAACTTCGTTAGATCACTGGAGCAGGCCAAGGACAGAAAGGTCAAAGTGCCAGCAAGGTGGAGAACTAAAATGACAGGCAACTGGAATCTTGGGATCATGTTTGCAGACTGAACAGAGGTATCCTGCAAAGCTGTCACCCAATCTATTTTGGTCTCCCCGATGTAGAGAAAATCACATTGTGAGCGGTGAATACAGTATACTAACTTGAAAGAAGTACAAGTAAATTCCTTCACTTGGAAGGAATCAAATAAGGAGTCAGAAGTGAAAAAGGAAATAAGAGATGCAAAGAGTGAGTATGAAAAGAGGCTGACAGCTAACATAAAAAGGCATCTAAAAGTCTTCTCTAGGCATATAAAAATAAAAGGGTAGTAAGAGGAGGGACAGGCCAAATAGAAACTGAAAAGAGGATCCACTCAGTGACCTAGAGGATTTGATTCAGGTGCTAAATGTGTACTTTGCATCTATCTTTCCCAAGGAAAATGCTGCTGCCAGAATCATAGTGAAAGAGAAGATAGTTGAGTCATTGAATGGGCTAAAAGTTGATAAAGGGGAGCTAGGAGATAGACTGGCTGTGCTTAAATTTGATAAGTCACCAGGACCAGATTGAATGCACCCAAGAGAGGGAAGTAAGGGAGGAAATTACGGCACACTGGCCATAATCATCCAATTCTCCTTAGATAGAGGGACATGGTGCTAGAGGACTGGTGACTTACAAATGTTACCTTAAAAAGAAAAGATGCAAGGATAAACCCTGCAATTACAAGCCAGTCAGTTTATCCTGGGTGGTGAGAATGCTTTTGGAAATGATAATCCTGGAGAAAATTAACAGTCAGTTGGACAAGGGTCAATTCATTAAGAAAGACCAGCATGGAGTTGTTAAAGGCAAATCAAGCCTGCTTGAGTCTTTTGATGATGTAACGGAAAGGATTAATGAATAATGTGGTGATGCAATCGAAGTACTTGGACTTCAAAGGTATTTGAGAAAGTGCCACATAATAGGCTTGCCTGCAAAGTTGAATCCCATGGAATAAAAAGGACAATAGTGGCATGGATATGACATTAGCCTGAGTGACAGGAAAAAGAGAGTAGTGGTAAATTGTTGTTTTTTGGATTGGAGGAAGGTATATAATTGGAGATGCGGGCTAACAAGTGCCCTGGTCTTTATGTACTTCATCCAAGGGTCTTAAAAGGCTAGTGAGATACTTGATGCATTGGTTTTAAATTTTTCAAAACTCCCTAGATTCAGGAAAGGTTCCATTAGATTGGAAGATAGTGAATGTAACTCCATTATTCAAAACGGGAGGGAGACAGAAAGCAGGAAACTACAGGCCAGTTAGTTTAACATCTGTCATAGCAGGGATAATCCAGGAAATTACAGGCCAGTGAGCCTTCCGTCAGTGGTAGGGAAATTATTGGAGAAGATTCTTCGTGACAGGATTTACTACCATTTGGAAGCAAATGGGTGTATTAGTGAGAGGCAGCATGGTTTTGTGAAGGGGAGGTTGTGTCTCACTAACTTGATCAAATTTTTCGAGGAAGTGACAAAGATGATCGATGATGGAAGGGCAGTGGATGTCAGTAAGGCCTGTGACAAGGTCCCTCATGGCAAACTGGTACAGAAGGTAAAGTCATACGGGATCAGAGGTGAGCTGGCAAGATGGATACAGAATTGGCTTGGTCATAGAAGACAGAGGGTAGCAGTGGAAGGGTGTTTTTCTGAATGGAGAGCTGTGACAAGTGGAGTTCCGCAGGGATCAGTGCTGGGACCTTTGCTGTTTGTAGTATACATAAATGATTTGGAGGAAAATGTAACTGGGCTAATTAGTAAGTTTGCAGACGACACTAAGGTTGGAGGAGTTACAGATAGTGAAGAGGATTGTCAAAGGATACAACAGGATATAGATCGGTTGGAGACTTGGGCGGAGAAATGGCAGATGGAGTTTAATCTGGACAAATGCGAGGTAATGCATTTTGGAAGGTCTAATACAGGCAGGAATTATACAGTAAATGGCAGAACCCTTGAGTGCATCAATGGGCAGAGGGATCTGGATGTACAGGTCCACAGGTCACTGAAAGTGGCAACGTAAGTGGATAAGGTAGTCAGGAAGGCATATGGCATGCTTGCCTTCATTGGGCAGGGGTATTGAGTATAAAAGCTGGGAAGTCATGCTGCAGCTGTATAGAACGTTGGTTAGGCCACACTTGGAATATTGCGTGCAATTCTGGTCACCACATTACCAGAAGGATATGGAGGTGTTGGAGAGGGTGCAGAAGAGGTTTACCAGGAAGCTGCCTGGTATTAGCTATGAGGAGATGTTGGAGAAACTCGGATTGTTCTCACTAGAGCGACGGAGATTGAGGAGCGACTTGATAGAAGTTTACAAAATTATGAGTGGCATGGACAGAGTAGATAGAAGCTTTTTCCCAGGGTGGAAGAGTCAATTACTAGGGGACATAGATTTAAGGTGAGAGGAGAAAACTATAGAGGAGATGTGTGGGGCAAGTTTTTTACGCAGAGGGTAGTGAGTGTCTGGAATTCATTGCCAGAGGAGGTGGTGGAAGCAGGTACGATAGTGGTGTTTAAGAGGCAGCTTGACAAATACATGAATAGGATGGGAATAGAGGGATACGGACCCAGGAAGTGCAAAATGTTTTAGTTGACAGGCAATATGATCGGTGCAGGCTTGGAGGGCTGAAGGGCCTGTTCCTGTGCTGTACTTTTCTTTGTTCTTTATTGGGAAAATGTTAGAAGCAATTATTAAAGAAGCTATAGCAGGGCACTTGGACAAGCTCAAGGTAACCAGGCACATTCAACATGGTTTTGTGAAAGAGAAATCATGTTTAACCAATTTATTGGAGCTCTTTGAAGAAATAACATGTGCTGTGGATCAAGGGGAATTGGTGGATGTAATGTACTTAGATTTCCAGAAGGCATTTGATAAAGTTGCAAGACAAAGGCTGTTGTGGAAAATAAAAGCTCATGGTATAGGTAACAAATTGGCATGGATAGAAGATTGGCTGGCTAACAGGAAGCAGAGAGTAAGCATAAATGGGTCTTTTTAAGGTTGGCAAGATGTAATGAGTGGTGTTCCACAGGGATCAGTACTGGGACCTCACGATGACCATGAAACCATTGTCCATTGTTATAAAAACCCATCTAGTTCACTAATATCCCTTAGGGAAGGAAATCTGTTGTCCTTACCTGGTCTGGCCTACACATGACTCCTGACCCACAGCAATGTGGTTGACTCTTAAATGCCCTCTGAAATGGCCCAGCAAGTCACTCAGTTGTAACAAACTGCTACAAATTTGCTAAAAAGGAATGAAACCGGATGGACCACCCAGCATCGGAAACAACAATGGCAATCTCAGCCCTGTCAACCCTGAAAAGTTCTCCTTACTAACATCTGGAGGCTAGTGCCAAAATTGGGAGAGCTGTCTCACAGACTAGTCAAGCAACAGCCTAACATAGTCATCCTCACGGAATCATACTTTACAGATAATATCCCAGACACCACCATCACCATCCCTGGGTTTGTTCTGTCCCACCAGCAGGTAAGGCCCAGCAGAGGTGGTGGCACAGTGGTATACAGGTAGGAGGGAGTTGCCCTAGGAGTCCTCAACATCGACTCCGGACCTCATGAAGTCTCATGGCATCAGGTCAAACATGGGCAAGGAAATCTCCTGCTGATTACCGCATACCACCCTCCCTCAGCTGATGAATCCGTTTTGCTCCATGTCGAACACCACTTGGAGGAAGCATTGAGGGTGGCAAGGGCACAGAATGTACTCTGGGTGGGGGACTTCAATGTCCATCACCAACAGCGGCTTGGTAGCACCACTACTGACCATGTTGGCCATGTCCTAAATGACATAGCTGCTGGACTGGGTCTGCGGCAGGTGGTGAGGGAAAAATATACTTGACCTCATCCTTACCAACCAATCTGTCACAGATGCATCTGTCCAGTATTGGTAGAAGTGACCACCACACAATTGTTGTGTAGATTAAGTCCCGCCTTCACATTGTGGATACCCTCCATCGTGTTGTGTGGCACTACCATCATGCTAAATAGGATAGATTTCAAACAGATCTAGCAACTCAAGACTGGGCAACCATGAGGCACTGTGGGCTATCAGCAGCAGCAGAATTGTACTCGACCACAATCTGTAACCTCATAGCCCGGCATGTCCCCCACTTTACCCATTACCACCAAGCCAGGGGATCAACCCTGGTTCAATGAAGAGTGCAGGAGGGCATGCCAGGAGCAGCACCAGGCATACCTAAAAATGAGGCATCAACCTGGTGAAATTATAACTGTCATGAAGCTATTAATATATATAATATTTTGGAAAATATTTTTCTTTCAAAATAGAGATTTAGTCTTTGGGTGTGTCTTAATTGGATTGAAGCCAGAGAGTCTGGGTGCTTTGATGTACCAGTTTGAGATGTAAGCAGAGAGATAGCTCACATTTGTATTTTTTGAATAGAACGTTCAAGAAGTAGGGTGAAACTTGATGCCTTTCTTACAGCTACCAAGCCATATGTTTATATTACTAATAAATTTGGTACAATGAATGGAGTTCCATTGTTAAAAGGTAAAATTCAAAGAGGTTGTTGATACAATGAGAATTAACATTCAATGAGGCTGGTAGGTACAACTTCAGTAGTTTTTGGTTGAACAGGCAGAGGCAATGTAAGATCAAAAGGAAACTGCAAGCCTCCAATTGGCTCCATAGTGGAAAGAACCTCATTTTGAATGTGTAAGGTGAAGATGCTTTGCCTGGTGTTTGGTTAAGTCTATGAATTGTTGTTGCCTTAATGTAGATTAGTTTGGGAATTTGTTAATAGTTATGTTCGGAGTAATTTGTAGCCATGTGTATATATAGTTTAACCAGTTTAAATTAATAAAATGTTTAATTTAGTTTAATGTAAAACCTCAAGAACTAGTGGCCTGATTCCTGAGTTTAGAGTTGCATCTCAAACATAACACTTAAAATTATAGGTTATGACAATTGGTTAAAGTTTCCCTCTGAGATTTTAAATAACTCTGCTTTACCAACTGCATTGGTCATAACAATTGGGGGCAATGCAGGGATAAATTACATTTCTAATTCTTTAATTGGTTAGGAATTGGTGGATCTTAAAACTTACGAGTACGAGGGGCACTTTGAATTCAGGAGTTGGTGAGGTATTTTAAGAAGTGGTGAGACTGCATGATAGTTTTGGCAATTGCTGAGACTTGTCTGGGAGAAGAGATAGCTCTGAGTGGGTTGGAGAGAATAACCAAAAGTAAGTTAACAGAGTTGGCAGATGAGATACAATTTGGGTTACCCGTGGGGTCAAGGAAATTAGATATGGTTAAAAGTATAGCACAGCATCTACAGTTGAAAGTGAAACCTGACACTAGTGAGTCAGAGCTGAAGGTAGCGAGATTTCAAAACAAAAACAAAAATAAAAATACCTGGAAAAACTCAGCAGGTCTGACAGCATCTGCGGAGAGGAACACAGTTAACATTTCGAATCCATATGACTCTTCAACAGAACTAAGGAAAAATAGAAGAGAGGTGAAATATAAGCTGGTTTAAGAGGGGTTGGGACAAGTAGCGAGACTTCAGTTGTAAATGAAAAAGCTTGAATTAGAAGCAAAGGACAGAGAAAAAGCTTTTAAGAAAGAATTAGAAATTGTGAAAATGGAGGAGGAAAGAGAAAGAGAGAGAGAAAAAAAATTCCAACTGAAAATGTTGGCTGTTAGAAAAGAGACTTCAGTAGGTGAGGAAGGATTTATCTCCAGAGTAGGACCCAGTGGGGATTTAAATTGAAGAAACAAATATTGAAGCGTTCTTTATTTCATTTGAGAAGCTAGCTAAACAGATGAAATGGCCACAGGAAAACTGGACAGTATTATTATAATCTAAGTTATTAGGTAGGGGGCTTGAGGTATTGTTGGTGAATTATGATGTGGTGAAATAAACTATTTTGAGTGCATATGAGTTGGTTCCTGAAGCATACAGGCAGAAATTTAGGAATATGAGAAAACAGCCTGGGCAAACTTATTGGGCAGAATTTTATTTTGTTGGATGGGCGGGCCCCACCCAATCGGTAGCAGGCGTGTAGCCGATCTCAGCCGGCGAAACGGGCCAATTAAGGACCTCCCAGTGCATTTCAGATTCCCGTGTACAGCGGGAATTTCAAATGTGCAGCGGGTGTGTACAGACCACCGGTTCCAATGGGGAACCGACAGTCTGTATAAAGAAAGGTCAGGCAGCCTCCTTTAGGCTGTTCATCATGGCCAGCCACCGGTGCAAGGGGTCTGCACAGCGGGCTCCAGAGGAGGGCAGGGCAGAAGAGGAGGGAGGCAGGTTGCAGGGTAAGCCAGTGAGGGGCCAATGTGCTTCTCAGTTCTCTGATGCCTGCCTTGCTGCCCTCCTCAAAGAGGTTGCAGAAAGTCGGGAGGTCTTGTTTCCCGAGGATGGGAGGAGGAGGGCCCCCCATGTAATCAGGCAGGCCTTGCAGGAGGTGGTGGAGGTCATCAGCTCCCAAGATGCTGTGCGGCGCACAGAGACCCAGTGCTGCAAGCGCTTCAATGATTTGTTGCGCTCTGGAAGCGTGAGTACCATGTCGGCCTTGGCCATCTGACCCAGCAGGTAGCCTTAGCCTTTGAGGCCCCCTCCCCCCACGTCTTAGTGTCGTTACTGCATTGGGTATTTGGCGCATGCTGGGTGGGCAAACAGATAGTGACCATGCTTACATCAGCCTTAGTGGTTGAGGAGAAGATGGGTTCTCCCCACAGCATATGTTGGTGTTTATCGCATTTGAGTAGTCTGGGGACAACCTGCAGGGGAGGCAACTAGACACATACTCAGAACTCCAACACATGTCATATTGATGGTGATGAGATGGTGGAAGTGGAGCTTCAAGGCGTCGTGGCCAAGAGCCATCTGCTGGCCTCGGTGCTGCACCTAGTTGCGCCTCCTTGCCATGGGCGCTAAGACCCGTGTGTTATTCAAAGTGATGGATGCCGAATGTGTCCAAGGTGGCCATTGAGGGAGGGGTTTGGGAGCAGCCGTACTATCTTCTGGTGACTGATCACCAGTAGTGTGGACAGGAGCTGCTGGAAGCCTCAGATGGGCCACTGGTTGGCGTGCGGCGTGCGCGTGCAGAGTACATGAGCGATCAGCTTCAATAAATACTCTTCTCTGTTCTGCAGGCAAAAACAGAAAACAACACCCAAGAGCGTTTGTGCACTGGTGGTGGCCAGGCCATGCTACACCATGTCACCCATTTCGGGGAGCAGGCCATGGAGCTGGGGAGGAGGCAGGTGGCCAGATCGGCAGGTGTCAGTGAGGCTGGGGTCCAGCGGCCAGGTATTTGAGGTCCACAGTCCCATCCACTCTGTCTGCCCACCATCCAAAGCACTGATGGTTGCTGCAATAGTTAATGCTGCAACACTGCTCATTCACAGACTGAGACAGTCAGACGTGTGGGTCATACACACAGGTCCCTCGGCCCCTTGAGGATGCATGTCTCTAGCACTTTCCAAAGTCGCCTTATCCCATTTGTGACCACTATCGCCATGGCCTAACATGCCATGGCATCGCTGCTGCACATCCAAAGACTTATATCATCTTAGGAGGATATGTACCTCCAGCACCCTTTCAGCCAGTGCGTCCCACATTACTCTGTCCAAAAGGTCCTCAGCACCTCACCCGACAATCTCATGGCGCTCAAATAAATGCCATCACGTTAGTCATCCCTGTGCCAAGGGGAAATGTTGCCTTCTGTCCACCCGTTCTATGCCTCTCATAACGGTATGAAGATCAATAATGTGACCTGTCAATCTCCTGTGCTCCACGGCAAATGTCGCAAGTGTTTGCAATGTTTCCTCATCACTCCAACTCTCCAGGCCAGCATGCATCCAGATCAGGTACCTCTGCATTCTCCCCACTCCAATGCCATCCCTCCCATGAAGCGCAGGTCACAACTGAACACAGAAGTGTAGCTGTGGCCTCGACAGCATTTTCTGCACTTGCAACATGACCTCCCTTTTCCTACATTCTATTCCTCAGCTAATAAAGGCAAGTCTGGCTTTTACCTTGTTAAACGCCTTATATTCCTTTCTGCTACCTTAACGGGTCTGCCCAGCAAGGTCCCTGTATTTGTCCTTACTTTCCATGGTCCTACCATTCCTCGTGTATTCCAAAACAAAAACAGAAATACCTGGAAAAACTCAGCAGGTCTGGCAGCATCGGCGGAGAAGAACAAAGTTGACATTTTGAGTCCTCATGACCCTTCAACAGAACCTCGTGTATTCCCATACCTTGTTTGTCCTGCCCAAGTGCATCACCTCACGCTTATCCACATAACATTCCATGTGGCATTCCTTAGGCCATCTGACCAATCTGTCTGTATGCACCTGTAATGTTTGGGCCTCCTCTTGACTATTTACCACCACACCAATGTTGGTCTCCTTAGGTTCTTGAAGGGTGAGCACATTATGAGGCTGGGGGGGGGGGTGGGGGGGAAGGGATGAATGGTGTTACTGACTGAAAGCTAACTGATCCACTGTTGTTAATTTCAGTATCACCACTGCATGGCCGCCAGGAACAAGTCCAGAGCCCCCCTCCACACCTGAGGGGCATCACTTGCAACTTGCGTCACATCATTTCAGCGAGCCAGGCACCAGCGCAGTGACTACCACATCGGTGGGGATTATAACGTTGGCTAGTGTGCCAGGGCACAGTGGAGAGGGCACTTCACAATCGCTGGAGGAGATGGCACAGACAGAGAGTGCCGATGGCGCCTGCAGCCAGAGGACTGCAGGGGACCAGGCACATGCTGAGTCCGACAGTGATGATGTGCCTCTTGAGGTGTCAACCATGCAGCAGCTGCAGGACAAGCAGCAGGGTGCGCAGGAGCATCTGAAGGGTGTGCTTCACTTGGTCTCTGTGGTGGAGGAGTCCAGACAGAGTGTCAGTGATGGCATGGACCTCAGGACAGAGCTTCAGGCTTCCTCCATTGAGAGATTGGCGACTCTCATGGAGAGGGGCTTCAATCGGATTGAGAATCTTCTGACTGGGTTACACTCTGACCTGCAAGCCCTCACAGCACTAATGGCCACAGGTGGTCATTGGCAATGTGGGAGATATTCTGGGCATCATGTGTCTCAGCTCGGTGCCCATCCATCTGCGGTGAGCAGGGAGGTCCAATGTGACCTCACGTTGGCGCATATTCATGGCAATAAGTTGGGAAAGACACATTTGGCTTTATATGATGTATGTATAGAAATATCATCTTCAGTGAGGCAACAACCTTATGGACTAAATCTGGCAAAGTTATCACAAGTACAAAAAGAAACTGATTTCATGTTTCAAAATGATATCATTGAGTCTAGTTGCAGTAACTGGAGTTCACTAGTTGTACTGGTACCAAAACCAGATGGAACAGAAAGACTGTGTGTGGACTATCGAAAGGTGAATGCGGTGACAAAAGTGGGATTTTTAAGTAACTCCGCTTTACCAACTGCATTGGTCATAACAATAACACAGGACTACTTGCGTGCCAAACAGCAAGAAATAGACAGGGCTAAGCGACCCCAAAACCAACGGATCAGATCGAAGCTATGCAGTCCTGCTACATCCATTCATGAATGGTGGTGGACAGTTAAACAACTCACTGGAGGAGGAGGCTCCACATATATCCCCATCCTCAATGATGGAGAAGCCCGGCACATTAGTGCAAAAGATAAGGCTAAAGCATTTGCTACAATCTTTAGCCAGAATTCCGAGTGGATGATCCATCTCGGCCTCCTCCGGAGGTTCCCAGCATTGCAGATGCCAGCCTTTAGCCAATTCAATTCACTCCACGTGATATCAAGAAATGGCTCAAAATACTGGATACTGCAAATGCTATGGGTCCCGATAATATTCCGGCAACAGCACCAAAGATTTGTGCTCTAGAACTGTCTGTGTCCCTAGCCAAGCTGTTTCAGTACATCTACAACACTGGCATCTACCCGACTATTTGGAAAATTGCCCAGTTGTGTCTTGTACACAAAAAGCAGGACAAATCCAACCCGGCCAATTACCACCCCATCAGTCTACTCTTGATCATCAGTAAAATAATGGAAGGGGTAATCAACAGTGCTATCAAGCGGCACTTGCTTAGTGATGCCCAGTTTGGGTTCCACCAGGGCCACTCAACTCCTGACCTCATTAAAGCCTGAGTTCAAACATGGACAAAAGAACTGATCTCCCAAGGTGAGGTGAGAGTGACTGCCCTTGACATCTAGGCAGCATTTGACTAAATGTGTCATCAAGGGCCCCTAGCAAAACTGGAGTCAATGGAAATCAGGGGAAAAACTCTGTTGTTTGGAGTCATACCTGGCACAAAGAAAGATGGTTGCAGTTGTTGGAGCCCCAGGACACCAGTGCAGGAGTTCCTCAGGGTAGTGTCCACGGCCCAACCTTCTTCAGCTGCTTCATCAATGACCTTACTTCCATTAAAAAGTCAGAAGTGGGGATATTCGCTGATGATTGCATGACATTCAGCACTATTCGTGACTTCTCAGATACTGAAGCAGTCCATGTCTAAATGCAGCAAGACTTGGACAATATCCAGCGTTGGGCTGCCAAGTGGCAAGTAACATTTGCGCCACACAAGTGTCAGGCAGTGACTATCTCCAACAAGAGAGAATCCAACCATCACTCCTTGATGTTCACTGGCATTACCATCACTGAATCCCCCACTATTAATATCCCGGGGTTAGTATTGACCAGAAACTGAACTGGACTAGCCATATAAATACTGTGGCTACAAGAACAGGTCAGAGGCTAGGAATCCCGTGACGAGTAACTCTCCTCCTGACTCCCCAAAGCCTGTCCATCATCCACAAGGCACAAGTCAAGAGTGTGATGGAATACTCCCCACTTGCCTGGATGAGTTTAGCTTCCACAACACTCAAAAAGCTTGACACCATCCAAGGCAAAGCAGCTCCCTTGACTGGCACCACATCCATAAATGTTCACTCCCTCCATCACCGACGCACAGTAGCAGCAGCATGTAGCATCTACAAGATGCACTGCAGGAATTCACAGAGGCTCCTTAGGAAGCACCTTCCAAACCCACGACCACTACCATCTAGAAGGACAAGGACAGCAGATAGATGGGAACACCACCACCTGCAAGTTCCCCTCCAAGCTGTTCTTTCACTGTCGCTGAGTCAAAATCCTGGAACTCTCTTCCTAACAGCACTGTGGGTATACCTACACCACACAAACTGCAGCGGTTCAAGAAGGGAGCTCACCACCAACTTCTGAAGGGCAACTAGGGATGGGTAATAAATGCCAGCCCAGCCAGTGAAGCCCACATCCCGTGAATGAATTTTTAAAAACTGTTTGGAATTTATCTAAATGACTTGGATGAAAGGATGGATGGGATGGTTGCCAAATTTGCTGATGACACATAGGGAGGTCGGAAAGTAAGTTGTAAAGAGGACATAAGGAGGCTACAAAAAGATACAGATAAGTTAAGTGGGTGGGCAAAGATTTGGCAAATGGAGAATAATATGGGAAAATGTGAAATTGTCCATTATGGCAGGAAGAATAATAGAGGCATATTATCTAAATAATGAGAGATTGCAGAGCTCTGAGATGCAGAGGAATTTGGGTGTCTTAATGCATGAATCACAAAAGGTATGCAAGTACAGCAAATAATTAGGAAAGCTAATAGAATGTTATCTTTTATTGTGAGGGGAATTGAATACAAAAGTAGGGAGGTTATGTTTTAGTTATACAGAGCACTAGTGAGACCACATCTGGAGTACTGTGTACAGTATTGGTCACGTTATTTAAGGAAGGATCTAAATGCATTAGAAGCAGTTCATAGAAGTTTTACCAGACTAATACCTGGAATGGGTGGGCTGTCTTATGAGGAAAGGTTGGACAGACTAGGCTTGTATCTGCTGGAGTTTGGAAGAGTAAGAGACAACTTGATTGAAACATTTAAGATCCTGAGGGGTCTTGACAGGGTGGATGTGGAGAGGATGTTTCCACTTGTGGAAGAATCTAGAACTAGGGGTCACTGTTTAAAAATAAGGGGTCACCCATTTCAAATGGAGATGACGTGAAATTTTTTCTCTTAGGGGGTCGTGAACCTTTGGAACTCTCTTTCTGAAAAGGTGGTGGAAGCAGAGTCTTTGAATGGTTTTAAGGCAGAGGTGGATAGATTCTTGGTAAGCAAGAGGGTCACATGTTATCTGGGGTAGGCGTGATGCAGATTTGAGGTTACTATCAGGTCATCCATTATCTTATTAAATGGTGGAGCAGGCTCAAGGGGCCAAAAGGCCTACACCTACTCTTTGTTCATGTGTCTGTATAGTTGGGTTCCCCAGGGGTCGGTACTTGGTCCACTTCCTTTCTTGATATATATTAATACGCATAGAGGTACAGGGCACAATTTCAAAATTTGCAGAAAGCACAAAACTTGTAAGTATTGTGAACTGTGAACAGGATAGTGATAAACTTCAAAAGAACATTGATTGGCTGTTGGAATGGGCAGATCCATGGCAGCTGAAATTTAATACAGAGAATTGTGAAGTGATACTTTTTGACAGGAAGGAAAGGCAGTATGAAATAAAGGATGCAATTCTAAACGAGGTGCAGAAACAGAGAGACCAAGGGTTTCATGTGCACAAATCATTGAAGGTAGCAGGGCAGGTTAAAAAACAGGAGAGTGGTTTAAAAAGCATACAGGATCCTGAGTTTATAAATGGAAGCATAGAGTACAAAAGCAAGGAAGTTATGATGAATCTTTATAAAACACTGACTTATACTCAACAGAAGTATTGTGTACAATTCTGGGCACAGCTCATTAGAAAGGATGTGAAGGCTGTAGAGAGAGTGCAGAAGAGATTTACGAGGACGGTTACAGGGATGAAGGACTTTGGGTAAGTGGATATTGAAGAAGCTGGGATTGTTCTCCTTAGAGAAAGTTGAAATCTGAAGAAATTTGATGGAAGTAGTCAAAATCATGAGGGGCCTGGGACAGAGTAGATGGGGAGAAACTGCTTCTGTTGGCAGGAAGGCTGAGAACCAAGGGATAATGTATGCAGGTGATTGGTAAAGGAGCCAAAGGCGACACATTAAAAATGTTTTTATGCAGCAAGTGGTATGGATCTGAAATGCACTGCCAGAGTGTGTGGTGGATTGTGACTTTCAAAAGGGAAGAATAACAACTTGCAGGGCTGTGGGGAAAGGCAGGGGGAGTAGGACTAGCTGTGTTACTCCTGCAGAGAGCTGGCACTGACAAGACTGGCTAAATGGCCTCCTTCTGTGCTCTGTGCTCTAAGCATTCCCTGATTCTGTGATATCTGAAAAACCTTTGTAACGCTTGTCATTTATGTCATCTGTTAACTCTATCTGTTAATTAGAGAAACTTACTATGCTGGCAGACTTACTGGGATTCGCTGTACAATGATCAGAAGTGGAAGTCCAGGCTTCTTTAACTCTTATTTAACTAAGGTAGGGTTGTTTTAAAATATTATGTCACTCAAAGTTTAAATTTAAAACTTGTTAAGGTGCTGCCAGACCTGCTGAGTTTTTCCAGGTATTTTTGTTTTTGTTTTGGATTTCCAGCATCCGCAGTTTTTTGCTTTTATCTTAGTGTTTAATTGACTGCCACTTCTTTTCAAGGAATGCCTACCTTGAAGAAGTATTGCTTTTCTCTCCGTCAGGATTTTCATATCTCTCTTTTGCCTTGTTCCACCTCTCACTGGCCCTCTATCCAGCTCTACTTGTCCCACCCCGCCTTAAACTAGCTTATATTTCACCTCTCTTCTATTTTTACTTAGTTCTGTTGAAGGGTCATTCGGACTCGAAACATTAACTGTGCTCCTCTCCGCAGATGCTGCCAGACCTGCTGAGTTTTTCCAGGTATTTTTGTTTTTGTTTTGGATTTCCAGCATTGGCAGTTTTTTGCTTTTATCTAACATGTGACACTTGTTTGTTTCAGAGTAGATTGATGACCTTTTGTAGAGATATGTAAGATTTGTATTACAAAAAACAAGTGCACAATATTGCAGTTCCAAGTACAATACTATCTGCATGAATTATTGTGAAGATTATTTAACATGCTAACACTTTTTACATTCATGATAATCTTACCTGAGGCATTGTGTACTTGGTATTCAAAGTGTTCCTATCTGATAAAGTTTCTTTGTTGCTTTATCAGGCTACATAACTCTGTTCTGTAGGTAAATACACCTTGCTGATAGATGCATCCTAGAACATACCAGGATGCCCTGTGCTAAGTAAACTGATAGTAGCTGAGGGAGCCAGACTTACTCAGGTAGATGGAATAACAACAATAATGTATATTGGCAGCCTTAACATGGAATAGATAACAAGTTGCTTCAGAGAGGAGAATTGGAGTAGTAAGGAGTTGGCAGAAATATTAGCAGCAAGGTTGCAAAGATGGCTTTAAAGGAGCTTTTAAAAGGTGAGGTGGAGAGGGGAAGGCAGGTGCAGCTAAAGGCTCGTCAACCAATGGTGGACCTAGACTGGAAAGAATAAAAGAACCAAGAGCATGGATGGGTGGTGAGACAGAGGAGGTTCTAGAAAGTCAAGGCTTTCTGGCTTTGAATGGCCCAACTTTCTGGATAAACTCACTGAGCCATCAAGAGAAACTTGTGTGTGAACTTTGACAGGGAGTGTTGTCCAGTTATTCAATGTGAGGAGGTATTACACTGCATTCAATCCCATCCTCATCTGATATCTGCTCACATTCCCTTTAGAAAAGGTTCCATTGGGTGCTTTATCAAAAATGACAGTTCTCGTTAACTTTTGTGGGGAACTGAGGAATGGGGCTAATTGTGAAGCTCCAATTTCTGCCCCAGCTGAGATCAGTCTACTCACCACAGCACTGGATACAAATCTGGAATCAGCTCAGCTACTCACCCCCTTAACCAGCTGAGCCACTCTGTGTTGGCTTTACTTGTTTTTAAATTTAATCTCCTGAATGTAACAGGTTCTTTCCCTTTGTTCCAACTTTGGAGGGGGAAAATACAGTCAACTCATGGACATGTGTGTTGACCTGTCTCTACTGGTTGTGATTCCTTAACTTTTAAAACACAAATTCCATAAAACTGCTCTGACCCAAGAATGGGTCGACAGCAAAGGCAAGCTATATATTTCAATACACATTCTTTGAAAGCTCCAGATATATTACTAAGCCAGTTAATTAGTAGGTGGTGCATTACAACAGGACATGTCCATGCCCAGGAATGCAAACAATGCAAATTGATGTCAACAACATCCAGTTATCTGATGGATATTGAAATCAATGAGGTGCTTTCATATTTTAAAAACTGTAGCCAACAGCAAGTGTGTAATTCTGTCCCTATTGTTACAGTTTCAAATTTAAACCTGTGATCTGACTTTTCACTTATCAGTACCGATTTATGATCTGCCAGTATCTACTGCATAAATTTCAAGGCTGTTCTATTTGTACCTTGTCAATTCTATCTAATTTCCCAATTTTCTTGTTTTCTGTGGCCTAGAACTTACAATCCCCGGAGTGTCTAATCCCTAACCCCATCTACCCTCTCATCCCTGCAAAAAACTCCAACCCCTCCCAACTACCCCCCGACTACCTCTGATCCCTCCCAACTACCCCCCGACTACCTCTGATCCCTCCCAACTACCCCCCGACTACCTTCTCCACTCCCAAGCTACCCTCTTCATCCCCCTGACTAACCCCAACAATCCTCCTGACTACCCCGACTAACCCCCAACCACCTTCCCCACCCCTCAACTACTCCCCCACCCACCGACTCCCTTCCCAACCCACCTAACTAACTCCCAACTAACCACCTGACCCACCAGACCCATCCTACCCCTCTGACCCATCTTAACCTGCCCCAACCCATCCTATCCCCCCGACATATCCTACCCTGCCTCTCCCCGTCTCCCCATCCTACCCATCTACCTCACACCCTTACCTTCTCCCTGGCTTCTCAAAGTGGCTGGGATCTTTAAACATTCCTGCTTTACAGCAGCTTGTGCTACAAGAAGTGGGTGTAGCTTTATTTCCCTCAACGCTGCTGCCCTGCACTGAAGGCTTTGGGAACCTGCTGCGCTGCCCGTTTCTCACCATGTGACAAGGTCAGGTGAGAAATGTGCAGCTCCCAACCAAAGTAAGTAAAAAGGAGCAGAATGGCAACCTGACTGTGATTACTGCTCCACAGAAGTTCTGGCCCTATATATCTTGTCTTTTCGGCTGATAATATTTGCCCAATCTTTTGTTCTTTTATCTCTGCGACCTCACCGAAGATCTATTATGTTATCTAACAGTCTCCTATTTAGCGGCCTGAAGGCCATTCAACTCATTTTTCTCCCTCTGTGATTGGTGTAATTTGCTCTCTTTCCATTTCTTCATTTCCCTTTTTCTCACACCTTCAATAACACATCCGCTTATCTTTCAAGACTTGACTTCTGATGGAAGAAATGCTCAGAGGAAAGGTCATAACCCCTACTTCTCTTAACAGCTGCTGTCTGAACCTGCAATGTATTTCCAACGCTTTCTGTCTTGCTTTAGTAAAACACTGTCCTGATGTAGCTAGTTGCAATGCTGGTGGACGCATTCTTTTCTGTGCGCTTGTCATTTGTTAGTCCTGCTTTTACCTGAGGACGGAATAGTAAATGGGGAGTGCAGTATTAGAAGATCAGTACAGAGCAGTATTTGCAATGCGAGCGTATCCTCACTGTCATCTTTTGTTGTCAAAAGGACTAACTGTAGTTGGTTTTATTTTTAGGTTGTATTTTTGTCAGAAAAATCTGCTTAAATTCAATGTTAACCCTCATACATTAATAAAACCCAGTTAGGAGAGATAAACTAAATTCTGGAGCCTGATCCAAGCGAACAGCTCTGACTTCATTGCCAGCTCCGGCAGTGCACGTTCTTAAGTGGCCACCCACTGTAATTGTTGTTGATTTAGCTGGCCCTGCAAAGATACAGTGTTACTGATGGTGCTGGACACTACGACCCACCAATTTTGCCAAACTTGCCCAGTGAGACCAGTTCTCACTGTTCCGTACAGATCTTACCCCGTCACCTTTCAAAATGTTTGCCTCAATTTGTATTTGATGATCTTTGACTCAGAAACAGTCCAGTAAGGAAAATTTGTAATTTCTGCAGAAGGTCTGTGGAATCTGTAATTGCTTTTAAGAATGTTTGAAAAGGACTTTAAGGAGTTTGAATATTGAAACCGGATCAATTATAATTTTCTTGGATTATAAGAAATACTGGTCCATGTAACTGGCTACCCTTGACCTGGAAGAAATACCATCAGGAAGGAAGTTAAGAAAGAAGCCATGTAGCTGACAGTTCATGAAGGAGAGCTGCAGAAACAAAGGAAAGCTACAAGCAGGGGAGCTGGAAGGTGTAGGCAATCAGTGCAACAGATGCAGACAGAGACAGAAAGAGGAACACAGACTTCTTGTGAAGAGAAGAAGCAAATCAGTTTTTCTGTTTGTCAGAAAAGAAGACAACAGCTCTCGGAGGTACTGTGTGAGTTGACTAAAAAGATCTAAAACTTGGAAAGCTGTGTGAATAGTTCCGAGACACGAAGGAGCCAAGTATTTTCCCAGAAGTGGCCAAACCATGAGCTGGGGTTTTATTGGTTGGTCAGTTGAAAAGAAACTCTGGAAAGCTACCATCAGAACTGTTGTGACTTGAGAGAGAGAGAGAGAGAGTTTGTAGAAGTGTGCCTTGATGGTGATAATCGTACCTGTGAAACTCAAAGGTGAAAGAAGTTGTTGGATAGGACTGCTGACCTACCCTGTGTGAGTAAAGAACAGCACATTGTGGAACAGTGTAGCTAAATAATGCCAGATGTCTGCGAGGAATGATTGGATGCTTGTTGGTTGCGTGAGCCTTTTTTTTGTTGTGTCGATTATTTAAAGTGAAATTTAGCTCTCTACCTGGAAATATCATTTGCCTATTAATTCATGTTTAATTTGCTTTGCTTCTAATCTTGTGTTAAAGTAAAAGTTAAAAATGTGGAAACTTCTTGCTAATTTCTTGATTTAGGGGTAATTTAGTAAATTTGGTTATTTCAGTTTATGGTACCCCCAGGGTGGGGGCGCTGGTGGTGGGGGGTGGGGGGGGGGGGGGGGTGCACTGTAACAATATTTCTACATCTCCTCCCTTGTGGGTGTGGGCTCTTTTCTGGGGTCTGGTCTCAGGGTTACGGTTTCCACCAATACCTCACCTAAGAAGAATTGATTAACATACAAGACTTAATGTTCAATCTAAGCAGACTTTTTGGACCATGAGAGCATTGCGTCTGAACCTAATTCTATCTGATCTGACATCCACATGTTGATTAGAAACTCTGGCGGAATTTCTCTGCCTTCAACTCAGAAGCACTGAGTTAAATTGTAGCACTCTGACTGCCACCTGAACCGAAAGCAATTAATTCAACACAGCAACAAACAAGCCTGATACTTTACAAAAACAAAAATACCTGGAAAAACTCAGCAGGTCTGGCAGCATCTGTGGAGAAGAGCACAGTTAACGTTTCGAGTCCACATGACTCTTGAACAGAACTAAGGAAAAATAGAAAGGGGTGAAATATAAGCTGGTTTAAGGTGGGGGGGAGACAAGAACAGCTGGATAAAGGGCCAGTGATAGGTGGAGATAACCAAAAGATGTCACAGACAAAAGGACAAAGAGGAGTTAAAGGTGGTGATATAATCTAAAGGAATGTGCTAATTAAGGGTAGAAAGCAGGATGAGCAAGGTACAGATAGCCTTAGTGGGGGTGGGGTGGGGTGAAGGAATCAAAAAAGGCTAAAAGGTAGAGATAAAAAGGTAGAGATAGAGAAATATATTTAAAAATAATGGAAATAGGTGGGAAAAGAAAAATCTATATAAATTATTTGAAAAAACAAAAAGGAGGGGGAAAATTGGAAAGGGGGTGGGGATGGAGGAGAGAGCTCATGATCTAAAATTGTTGAACTCGATATTCAGTCCGGAAGGCTGTAAAGTGCCTAGTCAGAAGATGAGGTGCTGTTCCTCCAGTTTGCGTTGAGCTTCACTGGAACAATGCAGCAAGCCAAAGACGGACATGTGGGCAAGAGAGCAGGGTGGAGTGTTGAAATGACAAGTGACAGGGAGGTTTGGGTAATGCTTGCGGACAGACCAAAGGTGTTCTGCAAAGCGGTCACCCAGTCTGCGTTTGGTCTCTCCAATGTAAAGGAAACCGCATTGGGAGCAACGAACACAGTAGACTAAGTTGAGGGAAGTGCAAGTGAAATGCTGCTTCACTTGAAAGGAGTGTTTGGGCCCTTGGATGGTGAAGAGAGGGGAAGTAAAGGGGCAGGTGTTGCATCTTCTGCGGTTGCTTGGTAAGGTGCCATAGGAGGGGGTTGAGGTGTCGGGGATGATGGAGGAGTGGACCAGGGTGTCACGGAGGGAACAATCCCTACGGAATGCTGCCGGGGGGGGGAGGTGAAGGGAAGATGTGTTTGGTGGTGGCATCATGCTGGAGTTGGCGGAAATGGTGGAGGATGATCCTTTGAATGTGGAGGTGGTGGGGTGATAAGTGAGGATAAGGGGGACCCTATCATGGTTCTGGGAGGGAGAGGAACGTGTGAGGGCGGATGCACAGGAGATGGGCCAAACACAGTTGAGGGCCCTGTCAACCACCATGGGTGGAAAACCTCGGTTAAGGAAGAAGGAGGACATGTCAGAGGAACTGTTTTTGAAAGTAGCATCATCAGAACAGATGCGACGGAGGCGAAGGAACTGAGAGAATGGGATGGAGTCCTTACAGGAAGTGGGGTGTGAGGAGCTGTACTCGAGGTAGCTGTGGGACTCGGTAGGCTTGTAATGGATATTGGTGGACAGTCTATCACCAAAAATTGAGACAGAGAGGTCAAGGAAGGGAAGGGAAGTGTCAGAGATGGACCGTGTGAAATGATGGAGGGGTGGAAATTGGATGCAAAATTAATAAATTTTTCCAGGTCCAGACAAGAGCATGAAGCAGCACCGAAGTAATCATCGATGTACCGGAGAAAGAGCTGTGGAAGGGGGCCGGAGTAGGACTGCAACAAGGAATGTTCCACATACCCTATAAAGAGACAGGTATAGCTGGGGCCCATGCGGGTACCAATAGCCACACCTTTTATTTGGAGGAAGTGAGAGGAGTTTAAGGAGAAATTGTTCAGTGTGAGAACAAGTTCAGCCAGATGGAGGAGAGTAGTGGTGGATGGGGATTGTTTGGGCCTCTGTTCGAGGAAGAAGTGAAGAGCCATCAGACCATCCTGGTGGGGGATGGAGGTGTAGAGGGATTGGACGTCCATGGTGAAGAGAAGGCGGTTGGGGCTAGGGAATTGGAAATTGTTGATATGACGTCAGAGGAATCACGGACGTAGGTGGGAAGGGACTGGACAAGGGGAGAGAGAATGGAGTCAAGATAGCAAGAAATGAGTTCCATGGGGCAGGAACAGTCTGACATGATCGGTCTGCCAGGACTGTCCTGTTTGTGGATTTTGGGTAGGAGGTAGAAGCAGGCCATCCGAGGTTGGGAGACTATCAGGTTGGAAGCTGTGGAAGGAACATCTCCAGAGGAGATGAGGTCAGTGACAGTCCTGGAAACAATGGCTTGATGTTCAGTGGTGGGGTCATGGTCCAGGGAGAGGTAGGAGGAAGTGTCTACGAGTTGACACTCAGCCTCTGCGAGGTAGAGGTCAGTGCGCCAGACAACAACAGCACCACCCTTGTCAGCGGGTTTGATGACAATGTCAGGGTTGGACCTGAGAGAACAGAGTTCAGAGAGAAACAGGTTAGAATGGGTGAGAGGAGCAGAGAAATTGAGACGACTAATGTCACGCCGACAGTTCTCAATAAAAGATCAAGAGAAGGTAAGAATCCAGAGGGAGGGGTCCAGGTGAAGGGAGAATATTGGTGGTGGGTAAAAGGATCCGTTGAACAGGGAGAGGACTCCTGCCCAAAGAAGTGAGCCCAGAGATGAAGGCGGCGGAAGAAGAGTTCAGCATCATGCCGAGCCTGAAATTCATTGAGATGAGGGCGTAAGGGTATGAAATTAAGTCCTTTGCTGAGCACTGAACGTTCAGCATCGGAGAGGGGAAGGTCAGCGGGTATGGTGAATACACGGCTGGGGCTGGGATTGGAAGACAGGATGGGGACAGAGGGGCAGGCAGGGGTGGAGGGTCCTGGATGGGTGTTGGTGTCAATGAATTGTTGGAGCTTGCGTTCTTTTGCACCTGAAAGAAAGAGACAAAGTTTCTTGTTGAAGCGCCGGATGAGACGAAGAATAAAATGAAACTGGGGGCACGCGCAGCTTTGAAAAAGGGTATGGCGGTGCTGCTGGAGGGAGAGGTCGAGTGTGTTCATATGGCGGCGCATGGCACTGAGTGTGGATCTCAGGATGTGACGAGAACAGCAGTCCGAGAAACGTTTTATGTCCCGGAGATACCTGTCATCCTGTGTGGGTTCGAAACATGAGGGATGGAACTTCAGTTGAAATCCACGTGGGGTAAGTTGGAGACGGAGACAGTCACTGAGGAAGGAAATATAGCTGTGAAAAAGTCTGATATTTTCCTATTCTGTGCATAACAGATTCCCATTGAGCTACTGGAGAGACAGAAGACCAGTTCAGGTCATTCAGCCTCTCCATCTCATCAACCTCTTGAAATAAATGACATTGTGATGAAAGTCCATGTGTAATTGTTCCGACTGTTCTTTCTGCCCTGCCATGGCTTGTAGTTAAAGAACAGAAGCAATTCTCTTATTTTGGTAGGAAGAGCACAGAGAGAGAATAGAAAATGAAGGGTCCAATTCTAAAGGGGCACAGGAGCAGGCAGGTCCGGGTGTTTTTGTCCATAAATCATTGAAGATGGAAGGATAAGTTGAAAGAGCATATGGCATCATGGGCTCGATCAATATGAGCATAAAATACGAAGGCAAGGGAGGTATGATAACCTGCTCTTTCAGCCTCATCTGGAGTACTGCATCCAGCTCTGAATGCCACACCTTAGGAAAAATGCGAAAGCATTATAGAGAGTGGTTCCAGGGATGAGGAACTTCAATTAGGTGGATAGATTGGAGAAGTTAGGACTGTTCTCCTTGGGGAAGAGAAGGTTGAGAGGAAATTTGAGTGTGGTATTCAAAATCATGAGGGGTCTGGACATAAGAGGTAGGAATCAGTGCCAGTTGGTAGAAATATCAAGAATGAAAGACACAGGTTTAAGGTAATTGCCAAAAGAATCAATGCTAACATGAGGAAAAACTTTTTTGTTCAGCGAGTGGTTAGGATTTGGAATGCACTGACTGGGTGTGTGGTGGAGCCAGGTTCCATTCAGATTACAAACCAATTGCCTTTTGAAAGCCTGAAAAGGAAAAATATGCAGGGCTAAGTGGAAACCAAGGGGAGTGGCACAAGGTAAATTGCTCCTTCCAAGGGCCAGCATAGACATAATGTACCAAAGAGCCTCCTTTTGTGCTGTAGCTGTTCTATGATTCTATGTCGGGTGCAGTTAGAATAATAACCTGACCAATTCATTTAACTCCAGTGACAGCAGAGACCTCATTTTTTTTATAAACTGCTGTCAGATCCAATCATCCTACTTCCATCTGTTATCAGGTAACAATGTAAAATGGAAGCATGGTCCTGGAAGAGAGGTATATGCCATTCTCCTCAAACGCACACATGGAGACGTGTATATGCCCGTCTCCCTGTGCGGGTTACAGGAAAGTGGAATATACCCGTCTCCCTGTGCGGGTTTCAGGAGAGTGGAATATACCCGTCTCCCTGTGCGGGTTTCAGGAGAGTGGAATATACCTGTCTCCCTGTGCGGGTTTCAGGAGAGTGGAATATACCTGTCTCCCTGTGCGGGTTTCAGGAGAGTGGAATATACTCTCCTGAAACCTGCACGGGGAGACGGGTATATACCACTCTCCTGAAACTGATGCTGCAATATAAGAGCCTCTTACTGCAGTTATTTCATCCATTCGTCATGAATAAACAGGTATGTGAACTTTTGGAATGGCTGAAACCTGTTTCAACCACAAAGTAATTACCACCATGTCCTAACTCTTGCCTAGGAGACTTTCCACAAAGTGAAGTGTAGAAATAACTAACCCTCCTTGTTAATGGTAGAAATTATAACTGACTGTAGTTATGTCCTGAACAAAGAACCTGTTTGACATTAATTTCTATTCCCTGGTTAAATATCAATAAAGGAGAAGTTTCTTAACTTGTGTTCCAACAAAATATAATTTAATGATCTGGGCCACTGAATGAACTATACTGAGGGTTCACTTCACAAAATACACTAAAGATATTTGAGACAGCATACTGACAGTAGCTAATGTATAAGAGTTCTTAATGAAAGAACCACTTGCATTTAAATGGCGCCATTCACAACCTCAAGACAATTTGCAGTCAGTGAAGTGCTTTTGAAGTATAGTCACTTTTGTACTGATGGAAGCACAGCAGCCAATTTGCACATAGCAAGTTTCCACAGGGAGTAATGTGACAATTTGTTTTAGTGATGTTATTTGAATGATAAATATTGACCAGACCATTAGAAAGAATTCCCCTCTTCTTCTTCTTTGAATAGTGACATGAGATCTTTTGCATTCATCTAAGAGGTCAGATGGGTCCTCAGTTTAATATCTCAGCTGAAAGACGGTGTCTCTGGCAATGCAGCACTCCCACAGTACTACAGTGAAGTATTAGCCTAGATCTTGTGCTGAAGTCGCTGGAGAGGGGCTGAAACGCACAACCTTATGACTCACGCGGGTGTGAACCACCGGCTGGCACTGGTGTTCCCATAATCTTGTTGCCCTTGTCCTTGTAGGTGGTAGAGATCGTGGGTTTGGAAGGTGCTGTCAAAGAAAATAGTGTCCCTGAACTAAGGAAGGAGAACACCAGGGAGTAATCCCACTTCTAGACGCTGCTACTGGAATGCACTCCTGCGGGTATTGGGTGACTTATCATTGCGAATATTTATCACTTTCTCCATTCATGTTGATTAACATTTGATACTCGCTGCATAGACTTAAAATTGAATTGATTGGGATGTACATACACCAGTTTTAAATGTAGCAGGACAAATTGGGAAGGCTGTTAAAAAGGCAATGGGATCCTTGGTTTTATAAATAGAGGAATGCAATACAATAGCAAGGACGTTATGGTAAAGCTGTATAAACACTGCTTAGGACTCAGCAGGAATATTGTTGGCCAGTTCAGGGCACCTCATTTAAGAAAGGATGTTAGACAGGGTACAGAGGAGTTTTACTAGAATGGTACTAGGAATGAAGGACTTTAGTTATGTGGAGACCGGAGAAGCTGGGTTGTTTTCCTTAGAGTATGAAAGTTATGGGGAGATTTCGAGGTGCTCAAAACCATGAAGGGTTTTGATAGGGTTAATAAAGAGAAACAGAGACAGAAGAGGTGATAAACAGAGGACACAGATTTAAGGTGATTGGCAAAAGAACCAAAGGCCACGTGAGAAAATATTTAATTACTCAGTGAGTTGTTTGTGATCTGGAATGCACCATCTGAAAAAGTGGTAGCAGCAGATTTAATAATAACTACTAAAAGGGAATTGGATAAATACTTCAACTAGGGAAAAGTATAGGGCCATGGGGCAAGAGCAGGGAGTGGGCCTAATTGGATAGCTCTTTCACAGAGCTGGGAAAGGTATAATGGACCCGATGGCCTCCTTCTGTGCTGAATCATCCTGTGAAAGAATGGACATTTGGGGACATACTGGAAGGGAATGGGTGTCTGTGGAACTGTTTCCCAACAGGAATGAAAACATTCAGGAAAGGAGAAGGAAAATTGGATGGGACATCAAGGGAAGGAAAATAATGAAGTTCAAAAAAGTTGAATCATTGTAGGTGTCAACACTTTGACACAACAGCAGACCCAGTTCACAGGCGGGAATTGTTGGTCTGAATGCTTAAATATAGACTTTATGTCTGGATCAGATGTGAAATGAGGTTATAAACAGCTTGGAGAGCTTCTATAAGCTTAGATAGTATTGTAATACCATCGGCCTGAGGTCACATTAGTTGCCAAGCTATGGGCATTATCAGCACTGAAATTTCAATAAGTGAAACACTGAAACAACATGGTGGTATGAATAGAGCTGTGTTTACTTTAGCTTCTGAAGTGAAACAACAGAAACAGGTTACACTGAAACTCACCAATTAAATAAAGACAATAAGACTTGTCAATCTGAATGACAACTCACTCATAAAACATGACAGAGCGCCTTCTGCGATAACTCGATTAGTCTTTCCTATTTTATACAGACCCGGAAAGATCCTGGTCCAATGCCTGGCCTTGTGTGGAGTTGAAAGTCTGACTAAACAAAGCTTTGATGCTTTCCACAGACGAATAACCTGCTGATGCTTACTGTCTGGATTAAAGGAACAAAATGGCCAAGTGAGCGAGGGGTCAGAGGGCAGCCACATCTTTGTGCTCCCCCCTGCGAGAGTTAGTTTCTGGGCTGTGCAGTGGTGGTCTGAGATGGGCTTCTCTCCTGCTGACTGCGGGCATTGCCAGCAGCCTGAAGGATGGCTGTATGGCTGCAGACTTGCCAGCTCAGGAAGCAGAAGGGGATAAAATTACTGACCAAAAGGAGCTGATGTACAAAGGAAGGATAAAACCTCTGAACCGTTATATGTTTTATGTTTGTAATGAAACATTTTCTCACTGGAACTGATTTACTGTTGATGTTTATAACAGAGTTTCAGTTAACAAGCTTGTAATGCATTAGGTGGTTGGGTTAAATATTAATTCTTTTACCATTCTTTTATAATCAAATGAGTTAAAACATTGAAGGATCTATTTTAACTCTGTGTGGGATCGGGGTGCAGGTAGTGATCCCCCTGCCCAGCCCCTCCCCCTCACCCCTTCCCAGTCACCTCTCCCCTTCCATGTATGTCACCCTTTTCCCCAGTCCACAACCCCCCTCCCCCATCCACCCTGCCCCTCCACCCCACCCCTCCCTGTTTTCCCCTCCCCTGTCCACCCTGCACCCCCCATCACATCCGCCTTTCCCCTCCCCTATCCACCTGCCCAGACCTCTTCCATCTCCAACTCTCTCTCCCCCTTTAGCTCTCTGCCCCATCACCCTCCCTCTCCCCTCTATCCTGTCTGCTCCCCCTCCCCGACTCCATCTCCCTCTTTCCCTCCACCTCCCCCCCACCAACCCCCTCTCCCTCCCTCCACCAACCCCCACTCTCATCCCCCTCTCCTTCCCCCCTCTACCACTTCCCCTCCACCCCACCCCTCCCTGTTCGCCCCTCCCCTTCCCCCCTCCACCACTTCCCCCGCCACCACTTCCCCCGCCACCACTACCCCTCCCCTTTCCCCGCCACCACCTCCCCTCCCATTCCCCCCGCCACCACTTACCCTCCCCTTCCCCCGCCACCACTTCCCCTCCCCTTCCCCCCGCCACCACTTCCCCTCCCCTTCCCCCCGCCACCACTTCCCCTCCCCTTCCCCCCTCCACCACTTCCCCCGCCACCAGTTCCTCTCCCCTTTCCCTGCCACCACCTCCCCTCCCCTTCCCCCCGCCACCACTTCCCTTCCCCTTCCCCCCTCCACCACTTCCCCCGCCACCACTTCCACTCCCCTTCCCCCCGCCACCACTTCCCCTCGCCTACCCCTGCCACCACTTCCCCTCCCCTTCCCCCCGCCACCACCTTCCCCTCCACTTCCCCCCGCCACCACTTCCCCTCCCCTTCCCCCCGCCACCACTTCCCCTCCCCTTCCCCCCGCCACCACCTCCCCTCCCCTTCCCCCCGCCACCACTTCCCCTCCCCTTCCCCCCGCCACCACTTCCCCTCCCCTTCCCCCCGCCACCACTTCCCCTCCCCTTCCCCCCGCCACCACTTCCCCTCCCCTTCCTCCCGCCACCACTTCCCCTCCCCTTCCCCCCGCCACCACTTCCCCTCCCCTTCCCCCCGCCACCACTTCCCCTCCCCATTCCCCGCCACCGCTTCCCCTCCCCTTCCCCCCGCCACCACTTCCCCTCCCCTACCCCCTGCCACCACTTCCCCTCCCCTATCCCTGCCACCACTTCCCCTCCCCTACCCCCCGCCACCACTTCCCCTCCCCTACCCCCCGCCACCACTTCCCCTCCCCTTCCCCCCGCCACCACTTCCCCTCCCCTTCCCCCCGCCACCACTTCCCCCGCCACCACTTCCCCTCCCCATTTCCCGCCACCACTTCCCCTTCCCTTCCCCCCGCCACCACTTCCCCTCCCCTTCCCCCCGCCACCACTTCCCCTCCCCTTCCCCCCGCCACCACTTTCCCTCCCCTTCCCCCCGCCACCACTTCCCCTCCCCTACCCCCCGCCACCACTTCCCCTCCCCTACCCCCCGCCACCACTTCCCCTCCCCTTCCCCCGCCACCACTTCCCCTCCCCTTCCCCCCGCCACCACCTCCCTTCCCCTTCCCCCCCTCCACCACTTCCCCCGCCACCACTTCCTCTCCCCTTTCCCTGCCACCACCTCCCCTCCCCTTCCCCCCGCCACCACCTACCCTCCCCTTCCCCCCGCCACCACTTCCCCTCCCCTACCCCCCGCCACCACTTCCCCTCCCCTTCCCCCCGCCACCACTTCCCCTCCCCTACCCCCCGCCACCACTTCCCCTCTCCTTCCCCCGCCACCA
This sequence comes from Carcharodon carcharias, assembly GCF_017639515.1. Classification (NCBI taxonomy): domain Eukaryota; kingdom Metazoa; phylum Chordata; class Chondrichthyes; order Lamniformes; family Lamnidae; genus Carcharodon; species Carcharodon carcharias. The sequence goes on along the minus strand of NC_054487.1, from coordinate 34,023,568 downwards.
CCTCCCCTCCCCTTCCCCCCGCCACCACTTCCCCTCCCCATCCCCCCTCCAGCACTTCCCCCGCCACCACTTCCCCTCCCCTTTCCCCGCCACCACTTCCCCTCCCCTTCCCCCCGCCACCACTTCCCCTCCCCTACCCCCCGCCACCACTTCCCCTCCCCTACCCCCCGCCACCACTTCCCCTCCCCTTCCCCCCGCCACCACTTCCTCTCCCCTTCCCCCCGCCACCACTTCCCCTCCCCTACCCCCCGCCACCACTTCCCCTCCCCTACCCCCCGCCACCACTTCCCCTCCCCTACCCCCCGCCACCACTTCCCCTCCCCTTCCCCCCGCCACCACCTCCCCTCCCCTTCCCCCCGCCACCACCTCCCCTCCCCTTCCCCCCGCCACCACTTCCCCTCCCCTACCCCCCGCCACCACTTCCCCTCCCCTACCCCCCGCCACCACTTCCCCTCCCCTACCCCCCGCCACCACTTCCCCTCCCCTACCCCCCGCCACCACTTCCCCTCCCCTTCCCCCCGCCACCACTTCCCCTCCCCTACCCCCCGCCACCACTTCCCCTCCCCTTCCCCCCGCCACCACTTCCCCTCCCCTACCCCCCGCCACCACTTCCCCTCCCCTTCCCCCCGCCACCACCTCCCCTCCCCTTCCCCCCGCCACCACTTCCCCTCCCCTTCCCCCGCCACCACTTCCCCTCCCCTTCCTCCCGCCACCACTTCCCCTCCCCTTCCTCCCGCCACCACTCCCCCTCCACCACTTCCCCCGCCACCACTTCCCCTCCCCTTCCCCCCTCCACCACTTCCCCCGCCACCACTTCCCCTCCCCTTCCCCCCTCCACCACTTCCCCTCCCCTTCCCCCCGCCACCACTTCCTCTCCCTTTTCCCCGCCACCACCTCCCCTCCCCTTCCCCCCGCCACCACTTCCCCTCCCCTTCCCCCCGCCACCACTTCCCCTCCCCTACCCCCCGCCACCACTTCCCCTCCCTTCCCCCCGCCACCACCTCCCCTCCCCTTCCCCCCGCCACCACTTCCCCTCCCCTTCCCCCCGCCACCACTTCCCCTCCCCTTCCCCCCGCCACCACTTCCCCTCCCCTTCCCCCCGCCACCACTTTCCCTCCCCTTCCCCCCTCCACCACTTCCCCTCCCCTTCCCCCCGCCACCACTTCCCCTCCCCTTCCCCCCGCCACCACTTCCCCTCCCCTTCCCCCCGCCACCACTTCCCCTCCCCTACCCCTGCCACCACTTCCCCTCCCCTTCCCCCCGCCACCACTTCCCCTCCCCTTCCCCCCTCCACCACTTCCCCTCCCCTTCCCCCCGCCACCACTTCCCCTCCCCTTCCCCCGCCACCACTTCCCCCGCCACCACTTCCCCTCCCCATTCCCCGCCAACACTTCCCCTCCCCTTCCCCCCGCCACCACTTCCCCTCCCCTTCCCCCCGCCACCACTTCCCCTCCCCTACCCCCCGCCACCACTTCCCCTCCCCTTCCCCCCGCCACCACTTCCCCTCCCCTTCCCCCCGCCACCACTTCCCCTCCCCTACCCCCCGCCACCACCTCCCCTCCCCTACCCCTTCTCTCTCTGCCCCCACCGACTACCCCACTTCCCCGCCCAGCTTCCCTTTCCACTTCTCCCTATCACCACCACCTCCCATTCCCCCTCTGTCACTCCCCCCTCCTGCACCTCCTCTCACGTACCCTGTTACCTCTTCCCTCTTCCCCCCAAACCCTCTGTGATAGGTGGCCTTACTGTGCTCAAATTCAGGCAAGTAAAAGTGGAGGATGGTGAGAACTGTTGGCATGGTGACATGACCCACCTCACCTGAATTGTACACATTGAGCAGCAGTGAGTAAAATTGGCCTTGGCTATTTTGATATCTATCACCTGTGGCTCAGCAGTAGCACTATTTGCCCCTAAGTCAGAAGATTATGGGTTTGAGTTCTCTCCAGTGACTTGAATACGACAGCTAACTAACACCCTAGGTGCAGTATTGAGACAGTGCTACATTTTTGGAGGTGCTATCTTTCAGATGAGACTTTAAACCAAGGTTGACCCTCTGAAGCGAACATAAAAAAAACGAGGGCAATATTTTGAAGAAGAGCCAATGCATTCTCCTGATCGGTTGGTCAATATTTACCACTCAAACGATATCACTAAACTAGGTTGTCTGATCATGTCTCTCATGTTGTTTGTGAGGCATGCTTTGTGCAAATTGGCTGCCATGTTTTCTATTGATAAAACAATTAATTCCATGTTTAAGGGTTTGATCTACCTTTTCTTTCATTTCACTTTTGTTGACTATAAAGTGCCTCAGAAGGTCCTGAAAGGCACTGTGTAAATACAAGTTCTTCCTCCGCTAAATGTAAAAATTGGAATTAGATGCCCTGCTTTCAGAAATGGGAACTCGCAGGTCATCAGTTCCAACAGATTTATGTTAGCTATTGGTAAAACCAGGTAAAAGAAAGAGAACACAAGGAGATCTCTGTTGAAGTTGCTCTCTCTCTTCAAGTAAAACATGAAGTAACTCTTGGGGGTTTCTGGCAGGTATGCAAAGAATGTGCCATTAATTCTGATCTCACTTTTATGACTCAATCCATTTATAAACTGGTACAACTGGTTCCTCCTGATTACCAGTTCAATCTCCAAAAATATTTTAAGAGTGCAACATTTCAGGTTAGCGTAAAGTGGAGTCTTCCATTTTGTGATCAGGTGATATTCTGTATGTACCTGCCTGAACTGTTTCCTTAATCAAATGTTTACAGAAATACATTGCCCAATAGAATGTTTACTACTGCAAGTATATTAAGGGTGTGGGGGAGAATTTATCCCAAACATTTGCTAATTGTTTCTCTCATTCATTTCCATCGCCATTGTACAGCAGTCATCCTTTCCTTGTTAAATGTCAAGCAAGGAGGTGAGCTGTTACCATGCTTTTCCCAATGGTGTTCTTGATCAGCTGCTCTGAGGGTGCCTGGAGTGGCTTCTGATGGATGACTTAGGTGAGATCAGACATGTTGGCATGGACATGAGCATAGCTGCAAATCAATAATCTGTAACTGAATGGTGCAGTGTCTGCAGCCTGCACTGTGATCAGCCTTTCAGTTAAGGTTTAAGATTTCCATTCTGGCCAACAACTTTTAACTAGCTTTGTTTCATTGATAAGCAAAGATTCAAGCGGCAACTGTTGCCATATATGTCAAGTCCGGACTTGGGAGTGTAGCAACTTTTTTCTCTAGTTATACAGTAAAGGACATACCAAAACATCATGAGCTAGATCCAGGTGGGCCATACATTCTTATTGCAACAGAACTGTTTTTGCTTTTTGTGTTCCACACAACCAAGCTTTGTGAGCTGGATTAATATTGCCCAGACACATTTCATCTCAGGACTTCACAAACAGTAAAGACAATTTCATTCAACAGACTGGGTTAATTTCAAACCCAAGCCTCAGAGATGAAAGGGCTGTGAGTTATTATTAATTATTCAGCAAGTCAGGCAGTATTTATGCAGAGAGAAGCAGAGCTAAGGCTGCAGGTTGATGACCTTTAATCAGAACTGGGAGCGAGCTGGTGCTTGGGCTTGGGATCCCTGACCAGTATATGGCAAACAGGTTTCTCCACCAAATTCCCTAGACACTGCAGCTTTCTCCTCTTTGCCAGATTTTCTATGTTTCCCTCCTACCTTGCTATTTCTCAGAAACCATTTACACCTTTTGCCTGACACCATCTTTCCTTTCCTCATTGAATCACTCTGCTGCCTTCCCACTCATTGCTTCTTCTTTTCCTGTTTTTCCCCAGGTTCTGGGAAAAAACTTAGAAAGCGTTCCTCTCTAAGATCTTCCAGGTTGGACATTGACCTGGAACATTACCTTTTTCTCTCTCCACAGATATTTTAAGACAGTTTATGTTTTCCAGGATTTGCAGTAGGAACAGAGGAATATGTACTGGGGGAAGCCATTTGTCTCCTCAAGCCTGTTCCACCAGTCATTGAGATCATGGCTGATCTGCAACTCCGCATACCTGCTTTGCCCCATATCCCTTAAATAGATTTTTATTCACAAAATTATTATCTCAGACCTAGCATCAATTACTATTTGTGGAAGAGAGTTTCACTCTTTGTGTTTCGAGTGTTTCCTAATTTCACTCCAGAAAGGCCTGACACTAATTTTTAGGCTATGCCCCCCAGTACAAGACTGCCCAACCATCAGAAATAGTTTCTCTCAATTTACCCTATCTATTCTTCTTAAGATCTTGAACACTTTGATCAAATCATAGAATTACTACAGCACAGAGGGAGTCCATTCAGCATGTCATGTCTATGCCAGCTCTCTACAAGAAAAACTCACCTAGTGCCACTCTCCTGCCTTTTCCCAATACCCTGCATGTTTTCCCTTTCAGATAATGAACCAATTCTCTTTTGAAAGCCACGATTAAATCTGCCTCCACTACACTCAGGCAGAGCATTCCCGATCTTGACCACTTGCTATATAAAAAAGACTTTCCTCATGACAACATTGCCTCTTTACAATCACCTTACATAGGTGTCCTCAGGTTCTTGATCCTTTCACCAATGAGGACAGTTTCTCTGTATCAATTCTGCCCAGGTCCTTCATGATTTTGAACACCGCTATCAAATCTCCTCTTAACCTTCTCTTCTCCAAGAAGAAAAGGCCACACTTCTCCAATCAATCTTCATAACTGAAGTTTCTCATCCCTGGAACCATTCTCGTGGATCTATTCTGCACTCTCTCTAATGCCATCATATCCTTCCTAAAGTGTGGTGCCCAGAACTGGACTCAATACTCCACTTGAGGCTGAACCAATATTTATACAGGTTTATCATTACTTCCTTGCTTTGGTATTCTATGCCCTGTTTGGAAAGCTTTAGATCCTGTAGGCTTTTTTTTAAACCACTCTGCTACCTACTCTGCCAGGTTCCTCTGCTCCTGCACCCCCTTTAGAATTGTACCCTTTATTTATATTGCCTTTCCTCATTCTTCCTACTAAAATGAATCACTTCACACTTCTTTGCATTAAATTTCATCTGCCACCAGTTTGCCTGCCCGTTCCACCAACCTGTCAATGTCCCTTTGAAGTTCTCCATCATCCTTCTCACAGTTACCAATACTTCCAAGTTTTGTATCATTTGCAAATTTTGAAATCATGCCTCATACACCAAAGTCTAGGTAATTAATACATATCAAGAAGACCAGGCATCCTAACACCGACCCCTGCTGAACCTGACTATAATCCTTCCTCCAGTCCAAAAAAACAACTATTGATCACTACTCTGTTTCCTGTCATTTGGCTAATTTCATATCCATGTTGCTACTGTCCCTTTTATTCCATGAGCTCTAACTTTGCTCACAAATTTGTTGTGTGACACTTTATCAAATGCCTTTTGGAAATTCATTAACACCACATCAAACACATTACCTTCATTTACCATCTCTTTTACCTCAGGGTGTGGAATCACTCCTTAACCTACTAAACTCCAGGGAATACAACCCTAGTTTATATAATCTCCCCTCATAATTAGCCTTAGGAGTCCAGGTATTATTTTAGTAAACCTAAGCTGCATTCCCTCCAAGCCAATATATCTTTCTTCAGGTGTGGTGTCCAGAATTGTATGGCTGTAGCATAATTTCTACTCCCTTGTATTCTAGTCCTCTAGGTGTAAAGGCCAATGTTCCATTCACCTTTTAAAATTATTTTCTGCACCTGTTCATGACATTATAATTATCGATATACTGGACCTGAACCTCCTCTGTTTGTAGCTGTTTACCATATAGAAAGTACCCTGATCTATCCATTTTAGGTTCAAAGTGCATGACCTCACACTTGCCTACATTGAAATCCACTCCACAGTTTTTCCCATTCAATTAATCTATTAATATCTCCCCATAATTTTATGTTTCCATCTCTACTGCCTACTTCCTGACTTGGAAATATATCACCGTTCCTTCACTGTTGCTTGGTCAAAATCCTAGAACTCCCTCCCTAACAGTACTGTGGGTGTACCTACAGCACATGGACTGTGGTGGTTCAAGAAGGCAGCTCACCACCATCTTCTCAAGGGCAACTAGGGATGGGCAATAAATACTGGTCTAGCCAGTGATGCCCACATCCATGAATGAATAAAAAATAAATAAATTGCCTAGCTTTGTTTCATCGGCAAACTTGGATATGTGGCTTTCTATCCCATTATTTAAATCGCTAATAAGTACAATCAATTGTTGATGCCCCAACACCAATTTTTGTGGCACACCACTAGTCACATCCTGCCAATCATACCCATTATCCATATTCTCTAAATAATAAATAATTTTCCTTCAATTCTTTGAGCTTCAATTTTCGCTAACAGTCTCTTATGAGGGACTTTATCAAATGACTTCTGGAAGTCCATACAAATAATAACCATTGACATTACCCTCTTGAGCATTGCTGATAAAAGAGACATGCTATCAAAGCTTTTTGTCTTGTACTCATCAGGATAGCTTGCAAGCATTTTCCAGCAGTAATAGGGGAAAGCAATTTATACTGCATAAGAAAAGAGCGCTGATTGGTTAGCAAGTGAACTCTGATTGGTGGAGGCATTGCCGTGGAGAATGCAGGATGGAACAGTTAACTGCCCAGCTTTGTTCAAATTCAAACTGGGCAGGTCAACTCTGATTGGTCAAGGCATTGCCCTGAGAAATGAACCAGGGAATGACTGTTCCCTTAGCTTTTGTTTAACTGAAAAAAAAAATGCAATGTGCACATGTTCCTCTTGTCAGCAAAGAACAGGACTCTGTGTGTGAATATATGTGGCTTCTAGCATGCCTAAGTGAGCCAGACTGTGAGCCTAACTAACAATCTTAAGTTGGTTTTCAGTGTAATTCTTAGCACAATCAGGATTGTTTGGCAGATGTTGTTCAATCACAGAATCACATCTAATGTTGGACACTATGTTTGAGTTTTGTAAGCAATACCCTTTCCACTACTTTAGTGACCTCTTCAAAAAATGTTGTTTTACACTATTCTTATTATTGAATATATGCAGACTCATCATATAATTTCAGCCATCTTAGAGCATTGCCACCATCAGCATGTAGATCACCAGATAGTTGTTAGTGAGCTTGATTCAGTGATAAGGAACATGGGTTGTATTTGTTCTCAAAGACCTTTGTCATTATCATGAAGGCGACATTGGTGAAGATTTGAGGTGGACTGTCACTGTACAGTTCAAAAGTGGCTGAGAAATGCTCAACTAAGAGGGGGTCCAGAACAATCTGGTTGACATTCTGTAGGGTCAGAAATGGTATATGCTTTATAGGGGCATCTGCTGTTCATTCTTCATGACAGAGAATGGTAAGGAAAGGTTCAAAGGATCAGGAAAGATTGAACATATTGGGTATCTCAAAGAGGGCTATGCTCATAAATAGAACAAATTAATGTAAATTAGCAACATAATTTTGTCACAATTTTTTTTCACCAATTCTACGACTGCTTCTGAATGACAAAGATGTGGAAGAGCCATTTTGCAAAAGACTGGTAACCATGAGGGGACAATAGGATTCAATATGCCTGACACAAAATGCATAACAGCATTGATGATCCACCCAACATAATCTGTAGTGTGTGAGCCCAGACAGGAATGTAATATTCCTCAAATCTGTAGGGTAGTGTGAGAGCAGAGAAGAATAAAATGGAGGAATTTGCTTTCCGGGTAGACCTTTAAGGCCACCTGCTTACTTATATTACTGCCCTGGAGCCAATGCTTCAGAATAAATATGACCAACAACAATTTTCCCCCTAGAGTTCAGCTCCAGCACCACTGTTTTTTTAATCTTTAATTTTTCAATGAACAATCTGCCTGGAATCAAATTATGGAAATTCAGATTTACTTATGATAGCACCTTTGATACTCTGCCTAGAGGGCACATTCACTAATGACATGAAACTTATGGTGGAGTATGACCTGAAATGGTCATTAGTCAAGTATTATGAGGTCTGTTCCCTCTGTCTTTCACTTGCACAATGCTGGTACTTTTCCATATCATAGCATTGTAACTCTTTCTGGAGTTAAACAATTAAACTAAATTAACAAAATGAAGGACAAATCATAGCATTGTAATGTACAAATTGGACTTTTCTTGTTAAATGTGTTGATTTTTACTTAATAGTTTTCAGTTGGTTTGTGATCTACCTTAGGCAATGGTCTCATCAACTTGTAGCATTGAAAGCTTGAGTCTGAAGGTATGGCTGTGATCTCATTGGAAGTCGGGAGCTTCCTTCTTGATATAATGACAAACTCACAACCAAGCTCAAATTTTAAATCGTCCAATTGGTTTAAATCAAATTATCTTTTCATTTGTGAGTTAAATTTTGTTTGTGTATCTAAAATAATTTTATGTCAAATTCGGAAACACGAGGAAGCAACAAGGCAGTAAATGGGTATCAGGTGGATTTCTGCTGGAATTGTAAAATGAGCTGGTTAGACCGGTTGGACGGGTTAAAGAGCAGCTCGCTCACTCTGCACAGTTTGAACTGCTGTTTCTCATTTACTTCCATTTGCTGATTACTGCAGTCAGTTTGTCGGTAACTTTCCTTATAAGATGAAGATCGTCCTTTTTTTATTTGGTCTTTGGATCCCATCTGCGTTCTGTGTTGGTTAGTTCGCTTTTTAAGCTCCTAACTTATTGAGTCTATCTTCCTTGGTACAATTTAACTTTGATCGAATTCGTTTTGTTTCAGTAGAACTTCGTAATAAGGTTTAAACTCAATCTCTTCGTTTTTATCGTAGTTATAAAAGTCAAACCAGAAGTTCCCCCGACCCGTGAAATCCGAGCTCTCCGAACTACCACCACCATCACTCTAACCAAGCCGATTTGTGTCTTTACCAATGGTACTGTTGTCGATGTGTTCGGCGTGCAAGCTACTGTGAATTGTAAGTGTTGGGGTAAAAAGTTTGGGGCTGGGGAGTACTCTCCCTCTCTTCATATAAAGGAAACGCTCAATCCTTCAATTAAGAAAAAAAATAAACCCCTTGGACAAAAAGTCCTCGCAAATAACTGGTGTATTGCAAATCGGAAAATTTACTATCAGTGCTTTTCGGAAAGTTGTGTTGATGTTGGTCCCCAAGCTTGGATTGACATCAGAAAATTTTTCTTTGTTTGAAGCAATGTGTTACTTTCCGTCCTTGTTTAATTTGAAATATCATGATTTCATCTCCTGACATTCTGGTCTTTGCCTTCCAAAGCTAGATATGGTATTTATTGCTTCTACTGTCACACTTGTTCAGTGAACGTCTACACAAGTCTTGTTGCCTTTATCTCTTTCCCCTTGATCAGTCATTATGAATTTGTGAATCATATTGACCACTTTTTTCCCCACTCAGCAATGTTGCAAAGGTGTAGAGTGTTTCGCGTTTATTGACTAGGTTCTTTTATGAATCTTGTAGAATGGAACTAATCCATTTAGAACTATTACTCTATTATACTAGAAGCCTGATGCATTGTGGGGTTGACTCAAATACTATAGTGCATTGACTATATGAAGTTTTTTTTTTGGAAGTGTACCTTCCATTTTTGGCTGCAGACCTCCCTTAATGCCTGAGGAAAATCCATAGCCAAAGAAAGGCTTTCTGCACAGTACAGATTTAAGGTTTGTACTAAACTCTTTGCCCTTTCATCTCCTGTTGTCACTGAATTCTGACTCTCCTGTCAATTGTCCTCCCTTGGAGCACAGCAGAACAGATTTTGTAAATGTTCCTGTTGATAAATTTGGCTACTCCTGTCACCTGAAATTGAGGTGTTGCATAAACATGCTGGGGGTTGTGATAGAAAATGGTGTTAGCAATAATGTGCTGATGGAGTCAATACAATGTCAATTCCCAACCCTCCAGTGATGTTACCTGGAACATTCAATCCATTGTTAAATTTGCCTGACCAAGCAATTGCAGTAGTCATTTTGGTTTCCAAGTGTTAATGGCCAATTTTTTAATATTTACAAACCTGGCCACTGGGAATTATAAGAATATGGAAGCAAGGTGCAATGGTCCCTGGTTTTGCTCCTGAAACTCTTGTAAAAGGGCCTCAAATATAAATCTTCGCATTTGAGTATTCAAAGTTCTTGCTGTTGAAAAACATTAAATCATAACTTTTTTAACCCCACCTTATGTATTTTCCCCCCCCCCCAAAATTTGTAATCCCCAGAGAGAATGCATCATTAGTACTTCTAATTACAGCTTGGATGTTTATGATGCTTTTCCTAACATGCTAGCATTAGTTTAACATTCTGGGGGTGGAGGAAAGTCAGGCAGTGCTATGGAGATTCCATCTGCCAGCTTGGGTATGTAAAAGATCCCATGGTGCTATTGTTAAACATAGCAGCAAGTTATCGCCAATGTCCTGGCTAATATTTCTCTTGATCAGCATCTCAAGCGGATTATCTGGTCATTATCACATTGCTGTTTGTGGGAGTTTGCTGCATATGTATTAGCTGTTACATTTATGATAACACTTCCAAAAGGTACTTTGAGATGTCAAGTGGTTGTGAAAAGTGCTATATAAATGCAAGTCTTTCTCTTTAGGAAATGAGCAACCTTAGTGATGGTGCAAATGAGGTCAGAACCTTATCTCTGGATCAAATGTTTCAACCCAAGGTTGAAAACAGGCTGGCTTAATCTGACTGTTGCCAGGGAGAGGGATGGAATTGGTAGCTCGGGAATGGTATGACTATCTTCAGTTGTCCCAATATTGGAGGAAACTTCTCATCCAGTTCTGGATGTCCAATAATAAGAGTCAGAGACTCAAAACATTAACTGTATTCCTCTCTGCAAATGCTGTCAGACCTGAGTTTTTAGCTATTTTTTTATTTCCAGCATCTGTAATATTTTGCTTTTATTATAATAAAAGTATCCTGCCTGGTCTGTAAGACACTTCTGAATCATGGGGAGTTTTCATGATTGATTTGTCTGCTCTTGGATTAACAACATAGTGCCTTAGCTTTTTAGCTATTCAAGCAGGAAAACTCCCAAATAGTTTTCTATTGAGGTTGGAAAGCTGAAGCTAACCTTATTGAATTAGGGATTAGGAGCTAAAGAAATACCCTGAATACACCAACTAAAATAACAGTCCTTAATGTTTCTATTTTAATTTTTTTTATTCATGGGATGTGGGTGTCACTGGTTAAGCCAGCATTTATTGCCCTTTTGGTGGTGAGCAGCTACCTTCTTGAACTGCTGCAGTCCATGTTGTGCATCCACAGTGCTGTTAGGGAGGGAGTTTCAGGATTTGACCCAGTGATGAAAGAACGGCAATATATTTCCAACTCAAGTTGGTGAGTGGCTTGGAGGGGGAGCTTGCAGATATTGGTATTCCCATGTGTCTGCTGCCCTTATCCTTGGTGGTGGTGGTTGTGGGCTTGGAAGGTGCTGCCTTAGGAGGCTTAGTGAGTTCCTGAAATGCATCTTTTATACATGGTGCACACTGCCACTGTGGTAGTGGGAGTGAATGTTTGTGGATGGGGTGACAATTGAATGGGCTGTTTTGTCCTGGATGGTGTCAAGCTTCTTGAGTTGGAGCTACACTCATCCAGGCAAGTGGGGAGTATTCCATCATACCCCTGACTTGTGCCTTGTAGCTGGACAGGCTTTGGGGAGTCAGGTGTTTTTGCAGGATTCCTAGTCTCTGACCCGCTCTTGTAGCCACAATATTTATATGGCTAGTTCCATTTCTGGTAAATGGCAGCCTCCAGCATATTGGGGGATTCAGTGATGGTAATGCCATCGAATGTCTGCATTTGAATGTGAACTGCATCAGTATCTGAGGAGTTGCAAATGGTGCTGAACATTGTGCAATTATCAGTGAACTGATGAACTTATGATGGAAGCAATGTCATTGATAAAGCAGCTGAAGATGGCTGGGCCGAGAACACCACCCTGAGGAACTCCTGGAGATGAGATGACTAACCTCAAATGACCACAACCATCTTCCTTTGTGCTAGGTATGACTCCAACCAGTGGAGAGATTACCCTCTGGTTCCCATTGACTACAATTTTGCTAGGGCTTCTTAATGCTACACTGGGTTAAACGGTGCCTTGATATTAAAGGCAGTCACTCCCTCCTCGCCTCTAGTTCAGCTCTTTTGTCCACGTTTGAACAAAGGCTGCAATGAGGTCAGGAGCTGAGTGGCTCTGGTGGAACCCAAACTGAGCACCAGTGAGCAGGTTATTGCTAATCAAGTGCCTCTTGAAAGCACTGTTGATTTACCCTCCATCCCTTCCTGGTGGAGAGTAGATTGATGGGGAGGTAATTGACTGGGTTGGATTTGTCCAGCTTGCGTACAGGACATACCTGGGCAAGTTTCCACGTTGCCAGGTAGATGTCAGTGTTGTAGCTGTACTGGAACAGCTTGGTTAAGATTGCAGCTAGTTCTGGAGCAAAAGTCTTCAGTACTATTGCTGGAATATTGTCAGGGTCCATAGCCTTTTCAGTATCCAGTGCTTTCAACCATTTCTTATCACGCCGAGTGAATCGAATTGGCTGAAGACTGGCAACTGATGTTGGGGGCTTCTGGAGGAGGCCAAGATGGATCATCCACTCAGCATTTCTGGCTGAAGATTGCTTAGCGAACAATTATTTAGCAACAATTATTTTTCAGAAATCTGGTTAAGTCTTGTATTTATAGTTGTGCTTGATACAAAAAGGTCATCAGCCCTTAATCTGAAGTGATGCTGTCCCTCTTGTAAAGACATCTGTTAGATAATTGAACATTTTTATTGGAGAAAGTTGGTTAGTAATTGCTCCAAGACCAACAGGCTGTTCTTACTGTCCCTTATCTTTGGATTAGCTGCAGTGGTATACCATGGAATTTTTTTGGTAATATCGGCAGTGATTTTATTAACTTAAGAACTGGAACAAGTCAATTCCAATTATTTCCTAGCCAGTGATTAGTTGTCTTCTCTAGCCTAGAGGCTGTAGAACTTCTAATTAAAAATTTGCTATTTGGCATTCAATAACACAATTGTTTTTGTATGCAACTTGATGTTTACAAAAAATGAATGAAATGAACTGACAAGTTTAATAATCCTTCTCTTTGCAGCAATACCAAATGCCATTGGCAATAGCAGCATAAGGACTTATCAACAAACAAAAGGAGGGGCAACTGGGCCATATCGTGCTGCAAGCTTTGGCATTCCAACATGTACATCTTCACCCTTCATGCTGAGCACAGATCCTTTGAGAATCCAAGCTGAGATTGATGAATATCTGTTCAGAGTTGGGGATGATGTCCAGTGTCTGAGGCAAATTAACCCTCCAAATAAATGCAATGCTCCACTTACTGCAGGTGTAAAGTACAGGTAAGGAGGTTCAAATCTTTTCCCGTTGTAGGAACTGTGGTATGAATTTTGTATGAATTTTGTGCCAATTGCAGCAGGCAAATTTTTCCTGCTTGTCTAAAACAACTGGACTAAAATGAAAATTTTACAAACATCAACTTATTGACAGTCAATAATCACTTGACTGAATCATGCTGACCTCAATTATTCCATCTAATAGTGTACTCCTTTTTATATTAATGGATCATTCAGACCAGGGTATGGATGTTGTGGACTAGAATGATTGTAACTTCTGTGAAATGGATTTTCAGCTATTATGGCACCCTTTTAAGATGCTTCCTCTGTGTGGTACTTCTGGTGGAATATGTTTTCACCAGTGACTCTTTCTTCTCTACGCCCCCGACCCCCAACAAAAAATGGGATGGGGGGTTAGTTATCCAAGTCAATAAATGACTTGAGCAAATTCAAAAACTTGTTTATCTGGAAGAGTATATTGGTATAGCAGTATCATTTGTGTAGCTTGGAGGCACATATACTTGAGGATTGATTCTTAGTTGATTATTCAATTGCTACAAAATGAGGCTGGTGAAGCTACCAGGTTCATCTACTTTAACCTTTTAAAATATCATAGGTTCAAGTATGCTGTAAGAAATGGATCTACAAATGTGTATCTTACTGAAACGCTCTGGTCAGATTCCATTGCCCTTCTAGAAGGTAAGTGCTCTTCATTGGGTATCTATTCCATTTAGCAAACAGTAGCTTGGCATGATAACATTTGGTTAATCAGTAGTACAAATTTGAAATTTACCATTTTTTAACCTTCCCTCCAATTTTTTCTTCACAGAAAAATGTTGTAGGTGCAGGATTGGCCAATATCTAAATTGACTCCTCTGTCTCTCCTTTGTACCTTAATTTTTCTAGCCTTAACTAAATCCATTCCTCCTTTACCCATTTTATGGTTGGACACAACCTGAAACTGGTCACTATAGTCACATTGCCTCTTGAACCAATGGTTAGGCCAATATTGACCTGTAGGTTGCAAAAATGGTCTAACTTTTTCACTCGTTTTAACCCCTTTGTTCTGCTTTTCATAGGTTTAATATCATTCTACATTTGGATTTCTGGAACAGCTTTAAATACTCCCATATGTGGCTTAACTATGTTATGTCAAATTTGATGCCATGTGTATGTAAAACCCAGCATATCTTGAACTGAAATTGGGGACAATTCTGATAGCAAATTGGCAGTCATTTTATAGCTCTATGGGTTTTGTTTTTATTTCAGTTGACTTCAAAGGCTAGAATTGGAGGAACACAGAATTCTACTCCCCAATATCTCACCTTTTGCAACCAGTTCTTTTCACATACCACCCCTCTGTACTGTCATTTTGACTCCTGATCTCCCAATGCTTGCAGTTATAAATTTTAATTATACTTAAATCCCTTCATTGATTTATGCCTCTAAACTATATAATGTGAACTGCTCTAGTCTGATGACTTTCCCACATTTTGGGTGGGTAGAATATTTGATTGCTTTGCAGACTGTGCACACTCCAAGCAGCAATTTCTTTCCCCTGCAAACATGTACACTTGGATTATTGAAATATTTAACACAACTTTTACACAAATTTGCAAAGGAAAGATATTTGCTGTCCCTATATAAAAATGTTGGTACTAAATCAAGCAATCTCAAAACATTGTCCAAATGTGATTTTTTAAATTCCATTTGTACAACATAGATTAGTTTTCTTTTCTGGACCTTTTCCCACCCCACCACTTCTTGATTTTTGGTCTCTGCTCCTCAATCTCTGGAATGAGTGTGTTAGATGAGAATTAGTGTGCAATGCTTGAGGCTACGTAACTAATTTTGTGTTTATAAATACCTTGTCAAGTGGAATTCCACCCTTGTACAGGGGGAACATATTACTGGAAACCATTTAAAAGTTATAGCACGTGGCATGCATGAATGTATTGCTATCAAATATGCCTTCGAGTAAATTTCTGGCTAGGCTTGACACCAAAATGGCTTAAAGTCTACATTGTGGCATATTGTTACCCTGCAAGTTTTGCATGTAATCTCCCTTAAACTATCTGCTGCTAAAGAATAGCATTTGGGATGTCTTAATGAGGAAGAAAGGAAATATCACCACTTTTTGATTTAGTTAAGCTAATACTGCGCAATCAAGTTGGTGTGCAAGGAAACCTTTTAATTATAGTTACGGAGAATTATTTTTTTGAAGTTTTAAAGTTTCATTTGGAAGGAATTAGAATTTTTTTTACATTAACATTGAAATCCTTTGAGAAAACAAAATTTGGCATTACTGTGTAGCATCTGAAATCTCTGCTCAGTATTGCTCTTTACGATTAATAACCCTTTTATTCTGATTTTAACATGTGACCTGCCCTCACCCCTATCCCCAAGGCTTTGGAGCCCCATTTCAGGACTAATCCCAAATGCATTCAGGGAAGTAGTATTGAGACAAGTCTTTTCTTTTTTGGTCTGCAGCTCCTGGGCCCACAGTTATTGATCCTGCAGGCAGGAGCACTGGAGGAATGGTGGTGATCACAACTATTCTTGTCATCCTTCTCTTTCTTCTTCTCTGTGCTTTTGTCACTTTGCTGATGTCTATATTTTGGTGAGTATTACTAGAACAGGTGGATGTTGCTAGAATAGAGGATAAAAAGTGTGGTCTTAAATGATTGTTTCCTACATAATTTTACATTTCCATGCTCTGCAAACCCTATGCTGTGCCCTGTAACGTGATATTTTAAAGGTAAGAGCTGCCCCAAACCCCTGTAATCGTCTTTGCTTGCCGTCAATGCAGCTCCTGCTGTCGGAATTGCCCTGCAAATCTTTTTACAAGCGTATTTTGGAAATTCATCTCCACTTGGGTGAGACACTAGGAACTTGGCGGTACAAATATGAAAATCCAAGTAGTTCCTAGTGGTGTGCGCGCGCTGGGCATTGCAACCAAGCTCAATCTAGTGCTTATGACTTGACACGTGTTAAGTCTTCAGGGATCATTTGGATAGTGATTAGAAATAGAAGAAAAGCAGTTTTTCACATTTCACCCTTGCCTGGGTTTAGCAGGCAGGACTGCTGACTTCCCCTCCTAAAGGACATGAGTGAACCAGATGGGCAGTTATGTAGTCACTTATGTTATTAAGCTAACTTTTGGTTGAATTTAAATTTCTGAAGTGCCACATGCTCCTACTGGATTTAGCCCAGCCTAGTCCGTAACACAATCCCTACACTATTCTATCCAGAGAGAAGTTGAACCTTGTTACCTTCCCCATTCTTTAGCATTGTTTAAGCTTGCTTTTTTCTCTTCTGGCTATAATTAGTCACAGTCATCAACACAACTAGGCTCTCACATGGAGGTATTTTAACTGACAGCTGGGTTATGAAGTGTTATTTAACTTCTAACATTTTCTGGACATCCAGCCTGGGAGGAAATTACCTCAACATCTTGCTCTGAAAATTGTTTTTAGAATTTTTGTCCACAAACATGCTGCTCTATCATACCTCAAGTGGCTCAGTGAAAAGTCCAATTTCAATTGTTTCAATCTAATGTGTAATCTCCTCTCTTTTTAGTCTGAGAAAAGAAATCCCTGCAGTGGAGCAGCGGCCTACTCCAGTGAGCTATGTCGCTCATAAAAAGCATCTTGACTTTTCTCAACATATGTATGCAGAAGCATCCAAACCTGCTGTCCAACAGTCATCTGAGGAACGTTACCAGCCGACTATTGAGTCTATTCAAGGTTCTGAGTAAAGTGAAGATCCAAGTGTGTGTGTATATACCTCAGTTTGCTATTGTGCATTCTTGTGTTGCTCTATGTTTAGAATCCCAAATGTTTTTAAGTGCTTGAAGTTAGAGGGTGGGTGGGGGACATGGTTAAACCTAACACTTGGTTTAAGAGAACCTGCTAGTGCATTACAGCATTGGATTGCAGTCTAAATCTTCCATGCAGCAGTTAAACTCTGCATTAAGATCTCAAATTATTTTCTTGCTGAAGATGATTCAAGGGCTTCAGTTCTTGAAGTCCTGAGATTGAAAACGCTTGGATTTGCTTTGGAACAATTCAGGAAATTAGCTATTCTAATCTATCCCATCTTCTCTCTCCTTGTTGGACACTGGGGCATTGTCGCTTGTCTCATTCAAATGGCTAGTATGCGTGATAAATGTTGCAGGCCAAAGCTGATTTGGAGTTTATCTTCACTAAATTTGTGCACATGTACTCTTGGCATAGGTCATTACTGAGCAGAAAAACCCCTCTATCCTGGGGACTGGAACTTACACTGCAAGTCAGCTGTTCAATGCAGATTGGTGATTGGACATCATCTGCATAAATGAGATGGAGATTTTACTGTCTGGGTTAAATAACTGCAGGGATAATCATGGAAATTTTTTACTTCTATATTCAATTAGGAACATAGAGCCAGTTTAGTTAGCTTGGTAAAAGTCATTATGCAAACACACCATTGAGAACTCATTCCAAAATAGTCTATTGGATTTAAGTGGGCCCAGACAGACATTGGGAACCTTCTGCTCTCCATGGGATAAGATCTTGCCTCAGGTTAGTGATCTTTAACAGTCTGGTAGATTGTGCCTCTATCTTGGACTTGGTGGGGTCACTTAGCTAGCATCAAATGATTAGCTTCATTTTTAAGTGTGAACAAGCTTAGCTTTGCCTTCTCCAGCTTAATTCTTCAATGGTCAAAGACTTTTTTGTCAAGCATTATTTCTGAAATATATATTCATAAACCAATTAATGTCATGGATTTCAATTATTTGGCCCGTGTGCTTTTTGGGAAATCTATTTTATGCTGGGGTGTTGATCTCATTAAGAACTAAGTTTCTCTAGGAGATCTCTGGTTAGGCACAGTGATTGACCAAGTTGCCTGGGAGATAGATAATAGAATAGCCAAGGGCCAACAAGGAGTCAATTTATAGGGGTGAATAGATTTTGGGTGTGGCTCTGGTCTCAAGCAGGGTTTTAGTTCAGAATAAACTTGCTGCAGGACACATCTTTCAAGCAGAGTTCATTTGAAATTAGCTAACGAGTTTTAAAACTCTTGAACTGAAGGACCCCTAATAGGGAATTTGACTTCTGGGATAGCCAGAAGAGTGTGTTTAATGCAAGACTTGAGAGTTAAGAATATTAGAAGCAGAGTGTTCTGACTGAAGGTGGCTACGCTTCAGATACTAGCCTGTGTTGAACTAGGAGTCTACAACTGTAAGACAGTTGGGGTTTTGAAAAGGCAACCTTGCTGGAAGTAGAAGGCCCAAGAAATCTCAACCTTTGCATAAACCTTCCCACCTCAAATCTTCAAAGCAGTACTCTGACCAAATGGTTAATCTTCCAATTTTTGTTAACTGACTTGTGTTATTGGGGGTGGGGAGTGTATGTCAAATGGGTATAGAAGGAAAGTTTTTTTCTAAGTTTTTAGTTTAGACTGTAAGTATCCATGTATATTCTACTTTCAATCTCATAGCTGACTATTGTCTCCGTTTGTTTTGGTGCAATAGTTATTTTGCTTTAAACCATGAACTTTGTAGCTTCATACCTGGGTTTTCAGATTATAAATAAACATGTTATTGGTCTCAGATCATAATACAATCTCAGAAGAAATTATTTGACAGCAATGTCCTATTCCTGTAGCTACTTGAAGAGTAAGGATGTTGTCCTGCAGACCCCAGGTCAGGCTATTCTCACCAGATATTGGGCAGAAGATGATGAAATCTTGATAATGGGGGAGCAATGAGGTCCAATAACAGTGAATGGGAAGCTGAACCAAGGAACTACCATGACATTGAAACCCCCAAGAATACAGATGCACATGCTATTGTAGGTGGACTGGAAGCTATTGTGTATATTACTACTCGTCAAATGTAGTAATCTTAATTATTTCTGGACTCCAAATTAATTGTGAATTTATCTTAGTGAGGTTGAAGTCTCCTTCCACCTGTATCTCTACAACATAAACCCAGCTTCTTATGGTACTTAACCAAATCATGGCAGCATGTGTTGTGGGTTGTGGATTGTTTCAAATGATAGTAATACAGGAAAGTATGTTCTATATCAAACTAATGCTTGTAAATGCATCTTTTTGACTGCACATACATTTTGCCCTGGGATGAGGTGGTGGTATTGGGAAGAAAAGTAAATAAGGAAACAATTGCATTTTTTTGGGAAGTATTGAGACCAGACCGCTTTCAAATTTAAAGTAATTTTCTTTTCCAAGGCTGATTTTAAAAATGAAGATGAGATCGATTACACTCTGGCTACCTTGTATTTCCCCCACAGCAAACTGCATCATTGTTGGAACCCAAACTTGCTTTTACAAACCCTGTTTAACACACGATTGTACAGGAATAGTTAAACTTCTGACTGTAACTTGGCTCATTTTTTGGTATGGTATTTTTCTTGTATTCATTAAAATAAAAACAATCTTTGTATAGTTTGTCTCTTGCCCCTTTTTTTACAATGACCTATTTCAATGAGGTTTATCTGTTCCAACAGTGTACTGCAATATCTTTCTTCAATAGTGGTATATTGTAAAAGCAAAATACTATAAATGTTGTTTACTTGAAATGTTACCTCCTGCTGCTGCCAGACCTGACTATTTCCTGCATTTTGTTATTTTACCAGCATATTGTGAGAGCTTGCTTTTCTTCCAAAGGCATAGATTTCTTGCTGGAATAATCTTCCATTGATTCTAGTTGTCTGTTGGTACATTAAGTTTGAGCCTGGATATTATTGGCGAGCATGACTGAGGGCATCCCATCTGAACCTCCCTGTTTTGAGTTGAATGGTTTGTTCCTTTTTCTCCAGAAGCCAGTAGTAATCAAGCAGGAAAGTGGGCTTCTGCCTCCCCATCCCCACAAACCTCCTTTTGAAAGCACTTCCAAACTCGTGACCTTATCACCCAGAAGGACAAGGGCAGCAAACATATGGGAAAAGCACCATCTACAAGTCCCCCAGACCCAGCCACACACTGTCCTGACTTGGAACTCAATCACTGTTCCTTCACAACGGCACTAAGTATCCACAACATATGAACTGTAGCAATTCAAGAAGCTTTCTCACCATCACCTTCTAAAAGGCAATTAGAGATGGGTAATAAGTGCTGGCTTTGCCAGTGATGCTTATGCTTTGATAAAGCGTTTTTTAAAAAGCTATGCAGGTGTATTAAGGAGAAAAAACCATTGCTGTGGTACAGCTGTGATATATGTTGTACTTCCTCAGATGACTTCCAAGGATACTATAGTTCATGTATCTTTTAAGCCTGGCTTTGACATTCTCCCAGGCAATAATTCTCTATTTAAAAACAAGAATGTTAGTGTTCTCTTCATAAAGAATTATTTTAGGGAGCATGAGGAATTGGAGTGCTACCAAAGTTTATTTTGGAAACTTGGGAGGTGACGAGACCAAGAGCTTGGAGTTGGTAAAAGATCACACGGAGCTGTAAAAACGCAGCTGAGGGTGTGGGGAAATATCAGGATGGAATGGTAGGGTATGCTCAATGGAATTACTCCATTGCTTCCTTCTGGAGTTACTGACTAGCCCAGTAGCCCAAAAGTGACTCGTGTTTTCCCCTGAAATGTGGACGTTTGGAACCTTATGGTTCCTATATTTTCCTTACCTTTAAATCCAGTACATTTCTGTATCCTAGTTGCACAGATGCCACTGTATTCTCAAAACAGGTTATCATAGGTAGAAAATGCTTCTGCCTCACCCTTTGCCATTTTTGTGGTTCATTGGAATGGAACTAATCACATTCTCATCATGTATTTGCATTTGGACATGAACACAAACTCTTGTTCTTTCCTTCCTTACCCACGTTTCCTGAATCTTTGTTGTACCAGTTTTTAAGCAATCACTAACATATTTCCAATTCTGACGAAAGCCTCTTGACATGTTTCCACAGATGCTGCCTGGCTTGCTGAGTATTTCCAGCATTGTGGCTGATCTGTGCTCATTTAGTGAACTGCTCCCTCTGCTGGCTGCACTTTAAAGGAACAAATTGTTTTCATAAATTTGCACAGACCCATGCCTGAATATTCATGACTGGAAAGTCACAAATTAATTATGGTTGTTAGCAGAAGGAAGCAGGTTTTGTCCAATCACTCCTCACCATGGAACTTGTTCATTCTGGCTAACTATTTGATAGCAGTGAACTGATGCACAGATCAACATCTGTGGAATATGTTTTCCTTATGGTCTGCTCTATGAAATGAGGGAAGTTTTAATTGAGCTGAGTATGCATTGTACTTGTTTAAAAAATAAATTTAGGGCATTGTCGTTGAATTAGGGAAGGAAGTATCAGGCAAGATTCCTATTCCTAGATCTAGGGCTGTATGCTGGGAAGCATATGTATGAACATTAGAATCCAATCTACACCTATTTGCTTTCAAAAGCCCTACCAGTAACCATGGCTCATCCAGGACCCCTGAAAAGCCAGTTTAATTTCCATAAAAGATCAGAATTCAGCCCTGGCTGTAAATATGGCCATGATGTTGGACAATAGTTGTATGGGATTAAAGCAATCAATTTTTATTTCATGCATTCATGGGATGGTGTTGCTGGCTAGGCCAGCATTTATTGCCCTTGTTCACATTGCCATGACTGGAGTCTCATGCTGGCCAGACCAGATAAGAACAGATTTCCTTCCCTAAAGGACATTAGTGAACCTGATGGTTTTTTCTTTAATTGGCAAAGGTTTCACAGTCATCAGATTTTTAATGCCAGTTTTTTCTTATTGTATCAAATTTCACCATCTGCAATGGTGGGATTTGAACCTGGTTCACAAGATCATTACCCTGGGTGGCTGGGATACTCGTCCAGTGCCTATGCTACTGCCTCCCTCCAGCCACGGTCCCAATAAGCATCTCTCTCCATTAGGGAGGCATAATTTTAGCAACTTGTAGCTTGAGGGGCTGTATGATCAGAATCCCCTCCAACTGGGAACTTTATGGAACAAAAAAATCCAGACCCAGGGCCATGTTTTGACTCCTCTTTGGAACTAAAACATACAGAAGTCCAGCTACACGTAACACGGCTGGGCAGTAAGGGGTTAATTTGGACATTCCGTTAAAAACAGTGGCTCATCAAAAGGGTTTTGACATTGATTACTTATCAGACTACTTATGGTACCGGGGAAATGCCATTACCTGCCATTGACTAATGCAATTAAGAGTGATCATCCAACACAATGGCACAAGGAATACATCAATACAATATACTGAAGGTAATGCCCTGAAGGTGTGCACCGCAAACAATAGCCGCATCGCCAGATTTCAGTACTATGATTGGTTCCTCTCTCGGAGAGGAATAGGGTCATTCAAATCCTCATTGAGCCAGGTGCTGTTACTGTGTTGCCTCAAACAGCAGGAGAATTCATACAATAAAAACTGATATTCATCTGGGATATGTCTCCCATGGAAAAACCCTGTATTGCTTCAACCAGCAAGATTTGATCACATTCATTGGGACTACGCTAGCTAGCAGACATTGGAACAGCAGGAAATATGTCTTGATATGACTAAGCTAAATTATTATAAAAACAGCATATCAGTTTCTTTGTTGCAGTCGGACGAAGGGTCAGGGCCTACAATCCACACCAGATGGACCAGCCATGTTGGGAATTGTAAGTGGTTTTAGCCAAATTGTAGTGATATTGGTCTGAGGGTTTTGGGACGAGACCTGGTGTTTTGCCTGTATTTTGTAAGTTCAAACTGAGTCATGGTGACTTTGTGGTGGGTTAGCTGGAAATTGGGGTGTCAATTTCAGCTGACTGCCAGGGGTTTTTGTACTGAGGGTGGGCTACTTTAATTTTGGGATTTTCCTGTGTTATTTTAACTAATTGTAAAAGTATCTATATTAGGGACATTAGTGGGTTCAATCAAACATTAAAGTCTTGGTTGAGCCAAAACACCGTCTGTGCAATTTTGTTCTTTATAATCCCAAAAGCCCTTTAAAGGGGCAATAGGAACCCCAACAGGGTGCCACTCCAAAAGCACAAGGCAAGGCTTCCATGAACTACCAGAGCCAGTATGTGGATTGAACCCACATTGTTGGCATCATTCTGCATCACACTCCAGGAAATTGAACTAGCTGACCCCTACTTAAAGCTATAATACACCCGGAAAGCCGTGAGATCAGTAGAGAGAATACTTGCAACCAATGCAGGTCAAATTCACTTGTTACCTAACCTCCCCTTGGCTATTACTCACTGGTGAATTGCCATTAAAGGTGCTGAATAAGGACAGTTTTTTAAAAAATATACGAGCTTACTACTGTATAGTTTAAATCATGGAGAAACTTCTTGTGCATCCCCAATTTTCACTGGCAGTGGTGCCTTCAGCCTAGGCCCTAAGCTTTGGAGTTCCATCCTTACATCTCTATGCCCCTCATACTCTTTCTTCTCCTCTAAAATGCTGCCTAAAACTTACTACTTTGACCAAGTTGTTGGTCATTGGTCCTAATATTTGTGGTTGTCAAATTTTGTTTTGAAAGCAGCCCCGTGAAGTGTCCTGAGGCTTTCTTTTACGTTAGAAGCAACTTGCAAGTTGTTGCAGATTGTGAAAATACCACTAGCATAAATGCCACTGTTTCTTTTAGAAATAAGGAGTCCACTTAATTGCTCTTTTCCCCCTATTTTCTAGGTTCAACATCTGATGTTTTCACTCCCCATATGTAGCTCTTGGAAATGAATAATGTAGGAAAAGTACATTATGTATTTGGGTTGTCCTTTTATTGCTGCTATGTGGGTTAAATATGTTTATATATGTATGTGAGCAAAGCAGAACAAAAGGATTTCCTGATCTAACAAATGGTAGTTCTGCCACGGTTTCCATCATTCCTGCTGGTGTTAAAGGTATGTTGTGTGGAGAAGCGAAGCCTTGAAAAGCCTTGCAGGTTTTCTCTCTTTTTGAGCATGTGGTTATTGGAACATATTTAGAAAGGAGAAAAGTAATCGAATTTGAAACCCCCTTTAACTCTGACTGTTAACAAAGTGCTTACACAAGGCAGAATACAAAAATTCTTAAAGAAATATTCTGCCAAGTGACTCTTTGAATACAAATTTCCACTCCACCTAAAGGAACAAATGGGCATCTAAGTGCTGCAGATGGAGAGCAGTGCTATTTAACAAGTGAATGTAAAATTTTTGATGGGTGTTGCTTTTAATTGTGGAAGATGATAGACTGGAGAAGCTGGAGTGGTTTTCCTTAAAGGAGAGAAGGTTGAGGAGATTTGATTGAGGTGTTTAAAATCATGACAAGTTTCAATAGTTAATGAAGTTAAATTGTTTTCACTGGTTGAAGGGTCACTAACCAGAGGAAAAAAAATTAAGATGTTTGGCAAAAGAACCTGAGGCAACACAAGAGAAAGATATTTTTATGTAACAAATGGTTTGGATTTGGAATGCACTGCTTGATATTGTAGTGGAAGCAAATTTAATACCTTTCATAAGGGCATTGGATAAATACTTCAAGGGAAATAAAATGCAGAATTTGTGGTGGGGGTCTGAACCTAATTGGATTACTCTCTGAAAGAACCAATTCTGACTCAATGTGCTGAATGGGCCTCCTCCTGTGCTTTAATATTAGATAACACTAAGGCATGCTTAGCTGATCTGCTGGCACAACATTCAAACAGCCCACACCCATCATTGTCATTAAATCTGTCTCTAAGCCTGGACACACCTTTGTAGCAATGAATAAGGTCAATTGATGCTATAGACTACAGTTTATCAGGGAGATTCCTCAATTGCTGTCTTTGCTCTCTTTGAGGCTCACATAGGGATCAAGTAACTGCAGTATCAGCCAATGTATTGTCTATGCATATAACACCCTCCATTATTTTCCAAAGTATAGCAAGTTTTGGCATCCATCTGGCCCTCTAGGTAATAGGTTGCTGCTTGTCCTCTGGTACCACCCATTGCTTCTCCTCACCTCTGTGCTGTGACTCACCTGAAACTGCCCCTCAAGTTCACTATCTGTACTCTGTGGGATATGTGCAATTGCTGGAGCTGTTTGCAAATGTTCATAAGAGACAGGACTCTACCACACCTTCAATGACAGATGGGGAACAGATGTCAGAATTTGGCCCCAAGAGATACCTTCAAATGAGCTTGCAAGGCAAATTACTGGGCTTTATTTTTGTAATTGTGAGTGAGAAGGGGCATAAGATATAGCAGGAGCAGAATGGTACTACCCCTGTGCTTGCCCTTCTCTGTCTATCCCAATACTCTGTGAGGCAAAAAGAATCCAGAATCACCTCCTCCAAGGGAGACAAAGGCTTGTTATTTCTGCCCTATCTTACCTCCACATCTCACGACATATTCCATAGTTATTAAATTATCAGATTGCTTATCTGTCATCCGGTACTGGATGAGCAGAAATTTCCTCCAATTAACTATTGCTAGGACTGAATCAATTGTTTTCAGACTCCACTCCAAACTCTGTTCCCTAGCTAACAACTCCATCCCTCTCCCTGTTAACTGCCTGAGATTTAGCCAGTCTGTTCACAACCTTGATGTCACATTTGATCCTGAGATGGGCTTCTGCCCTCCTCATTATGCCATCGCTAAGACTGCCTATTTCCACTGTTATAACATCACTTGACATTCTCAGCTCATCTGCTGCTGAAATCTTTATCCATGCCTTTGTTTCCTCTAAACTCAGCTATTCCAACACATCCCTGGCTGGTTTCCTACTTTCTACCCTCCATAAACTTGAGGTCATCTAAAGTTCTGCTGCCCATGACTTAACTCATAGCAAGTCCTGTTCCCCAGTCAGATATGTGCTATTATTGGCTCCCAGTCAAGCAACAACTTGATTCTTAAAATTTTCATCCTAGTTTTCATAAGAACATAAGAATTAGGAGCAGGAGTAGGCAATTCAGCCCCTCGAGCCTGCCCCGCCATTCAATACAATCATGGCTGATCTCAATTCAGCTTCAACTCCAATTTCCAGCCCCCTCCCCATAACCCTTCAATTACATTACTAATTAAAAATCTGTCTATCTCCTCCTCAAATTTATTCAGCGTCATAGCATCCAGTGCACTCTGAGGTAGTGAATTCCATAGATTCATGACCCTTTCAGAAAAGTAATTCCTCCTCATCTCTATTTAAATCTTCCACCCTTAGCCTAAAACTATGGCCTCTCATTCTAGAATGCCCCACAAGGGGAAACATCTGCTCCACGTCTACTTTGTCTATCCCCTTTAGCATCTTATATACCTCAATTAGATCTCCTCTCATCCTTCTAAACTCTAGCGAGCATAGGCCTAAACTGATCAATCTCTCTTCATAAGACAAGCCCCACATCTCTGGAATCAATCTAGTGAACCTCCTCTGAACCATCTCCAATGCAACTACATCCTTCCTCAAGTAAGGAGACCAAAACTGTGCACAGTACTCCAGATGTGGTCTCACCAATGTCTTGTACAGTTGCAACACTTCCCTATTTTTATACTCTATTCCTTTAGCAATAAATGCCAAAATTCCATTTGCTTTCTTTATTACCTGCTGTGCCTGCATACTAGCTTTCAGCGATTCATGCACAAGGACACCCAGATCCCTCTGCATGGAGCATTCTGAAGTTTCCCTCCATTTAAATAATAAGTCGCCTTTTTATTCTTCTGACCAAAATGGATAACCTCACACTTATCCACGTTAAACTCCGCCTGGCAAATTTTGGCTCATTCACCTAACCTGTCCATATCCATTTGTAAATTTCTTATTTCTTCATTGCAAATTACTTTCCCACCTATTTTGTTGTCATCTGCAAAGTTAGGTATAGTACCTTCTATCCCTGAATCCAAATCATTAATATAGATTGTAAATAGTTGGGACCCAAGGACCCAACCCTGTGGCACCCCACTAGTTACAGCTTGCCATCCAGAAAAAGACGTATTTATCCTGACTCTCTACTTTCTGTTGGTTAGCCAATCCTCTATCCAAGCTAATATATTACCCCTAACTCTGTGTGATCTCATCTTGTGTATTAATCCTTTGTGCAGCACCTTATCAAAGGCCTTCTGGAAGTCCAGATATACTACATCTACAGGATCCCCATTATCCACTTAGCTTGTCACATCTTCAAAGAACTCTAGCAAATTAGTCAAACACAATTTACTCTTCATAAAGCCATA
Source organism: Carcharodon carcharias (assembly GCF_017639515.1). Taxonomy (NCBI): domain Eukaryota; kingdom Metazoa; phylum Chordata; class Chondrichthyes; order Lamniformes; family Lamnidae; genus Carcharodon; species Carcharodon carcharias. Next base: position 33,996,085 of record NC_054487.1, on the reverse strand, counting down.
CTGACTCTGATGGATTGGATTTTGACTTTCCAAATGCCCAATTACACCTTCCTTAATAATGGATTCCAACAATTTCCCAACGACAGACGTTAAACTAACTAGTCTATAGTTTCCTACTTTCTGCCTCCCCCCCACCCTTTTTGAATAAGGGCATTAAATTAGCATTTTTCCCATCCACTGGAACCTGTGCAGAATCCAGGGAATTTTGTAATATTATAGCCATTGCATCCATTATCTCCGCTGCCACTTCCTTTAAGACTCTGTGATGTCGGCCATCAGGTCCTGGGGAATTGTCACCCTTTAATCCCAATAGTTTGCTCAGTATTTTTTCTCTAGTGATAGTGATTGTTCTAAGTTCCTCCTTCTCTATACCCTCTGCACTACCTGTTACTGTTGGGGTGGGTACTAGTGTCCTCCACTGTGAAAACTGAGGCAAAATATTGATCAAGTGTCTCTGCCATTTCTGCATTCCCCACTATTAACTCTCCAGTCTCCTCCTCCAAGGGACCAACATTCACTTTAGCTACTCTCTTTCCTTTTATATACTTGTAGAAGTTTTTGCTATCAGTTTTTACATTTTGCATTAGTTTCCTTTCATAATTTACCTTTGCTCTTTTCATTATTTTTCTTGTAACCCTTTGTTGATCTTTAAAAGCTTCCCAATCTTCCAGCCTGCCACTGACCTTTGCAATTCGGTATGCCTTAATTTTTGCCTTTATGTTATCTTTAACTTCCTTGCTTAGCCATGGATGCTTTTTCCCCCTCTTACCATCTTTCTTCCTCTTTGGAATATATTTTACTTGAGAGGAATTGAATATCGCCTTAAATATCTGCCACTGTTCATCAACTGTCCTACCATGTAGTCTTCCTGACCAGTCCACTAGGCCCAAATCTGCCCTCATGCCTATGTAGTTACCTTTGTTTAACTCCAGAATACTAGTGTGGAACTCAAATTTCTCGGTCTCAAACTGAACTTGAAATTCTAGCATGCTATGATCACTCTTCCCTAGAGGATCCTTTACTATGAGATCATTAATTAATCCCATCTCATTACACAAAACCAAATCCAGAATAGCCTGCTCCCTGGTTGGTTCCACAACATATTGCTCCAAGAAACAATCCCTACTACACTCTATGAACTCTCCCTTGAGGCTACCCTTGCCAATTTGATTAGTCCAGTCTATATGCATATTAAAATCACCCACAATTATTGCCATGCCTTTCTTACATGCTCCCAGTATTTCCTGGTTTACACTGTGCCCTACTGCTGAACTACTATTTGGAGATCTGTAGATTACTCCCACCAGGGACTTCTTTCCCTTGCTATTTCTTATTTCTACCCAGACTGACTCTACGTCTTGCTCTCCAGTGCCTATATTATTCCTCACTATAGCACTGATCTCTTCCTTTACAAACAGAGCTACACCACCTCTTTTTCCTTCCTGCCTATCCTTCCAAAAAACTGAGTACCCTTGGATATTCAACTCCCAAACCTGTTCTCCCTGTAACCACATCTCAGTAATCGCCACCAAATCATACCTATTTATCTCTATTTGCACTGTTAACTCATTAGTTTTACTCTGAATGCTACGTGCATTCAGATACAAAGCCTTTAAGTTTGCCTTGTTGTCAATTTTCCCTACTCTTATATGATTCTTTGGTGCAATATGGCGTTCACACACTCTGTCCCTTCCTTTCACTTTTTGGTAACAATCAGCCTCATCACTAACCTGTGCTCTTACCCTCTCCTTAAACTTGGATTTTTTATATTTCCATGCAACTGAACCCTCCCCCCAATTATTTAGTTTAAAGCCCTATCTACAATCCTAGTTATATGATTCGCCAGGATACTGGACCCAGCATGATTCAAGTGGAACCCGTCTGAACGTAATAGCTCCCTTTCCCCCCAGTACTGATGCTAATGTCCCATGAATTTGAACCCATTTCTCCCACACCAATCTTTGAGCCATGCATTTACCTCTTTAATCTTATTGACCTGGTGCCAATTAGCTCATGGCTCAGGTAGTAATACAGAGATTATTACCTTTTTGATTCTAATCCTTCCATTGTCTTAGTCTTCCCTGTCTCTGTAATCTCCTCCGACCCCACAACCCTCTGAGATACTTGTGCTCCTCTAATTAAGGCATCTTGTGCATTCCCAATTACAATTGTTCCACCACTGGTGGCCATGCCTTCAATTGCCTAAGCCCCAAGCTCTGGAATTCCCTTCCTCCTCCTCTCCGCCTCTCAACTTCACTTCTTTAAGACACTTATTAAATCATATCTCTTTGACCAAGGTTTAGGTTATCTGACCTAATATCTTCTTGTGTGGCTTGGTGTCATACTTTGTTTTACAATGTTCCTATGAAGCATCTTGGGATGTTTTATTACATTAAAAGTGCAATAAAGATACAAGTCGTTGTCTCTCCTCTAGTTCAGACCTTGTGTCTCATCATGTTATATAAACATAAATGTAAGAAATTGCGGTCTTTAATGAATAGGTATTTTCTGCCTTTTAATGAGATTAGCTAAACAGCATTGATTCTCTCTGGAAAGAGGATATTGACATTCGTCTTCTGAACCCCATTATATGCACAAGTGTTTAGAAAGGGCCAAGATGTGACCCTCAGCGTGATATAAACTAAAAACTGACTCAAGCAGGATGGTGAATAGGGCAGGTGGTAACCACCCTCACATTTTCAGTACCTGTCCTGTATCCATTGGTCAGAATAGTTAGATGATTTTTTAAAAATCTGTTCATGGGATGTGGGCATCATTGGATAGGCCAGCATTTATTACCCATCTCTAATTGCCTGTGTTCAAAGGGATTTTTTTTTAAAGAGTCAACCACATTGCTGTGGGTCTGGAGTCACATGAAGGCCAGATCAGGTGAGAGTGGCAAATTTCATTCCCTAAAGGGCATTATTAACCAGATGGGATTTTAACAACAATTGGCAATGGTTTCATGATCATCATCAGACATTTATTGCATTCAAATTCCACCATCTGCTGAGGTGGGATTCAAACCAGACTCTCTGGAGCATTACTCTGGGTCTCTGAAACACTGGTCCAGTGACAATATCACAATGCCCCCAGACTTTTGTTTCTGTTGATTTTTAAAACAATTTGTTTAAATATTGAATCCTGCCACTGTCACTTTCTGGGGAGGGAGGTGTGGATCCTAATGATTGACATTGAGTAAGCTAGCAGCCCCCCAAAAAAAGGTTGTATTATAAGTTCTTGTTGGGCAGCTGCATTCTTCAGATGGAAGATGGACCAGTGGAGGAGGAGGGGGAGGATGGTGAGATCAACACATTCTGTGCCAACTACTTATCAGCCGTCTGGAACCAATAAACCACAGCTGTCACGGGTCGTATACTTTTTCTGTCTAATTAGCTAATGTATCATATCTAAACTGTTGCATCTTAGTCAACTTAACCATTTTAAAATTACTTATGACTAGTCGACTGCCTGTTTGGGTATCTGTGTCCCCTGAACCCCCAAAATCTTATCTAAATGTAGTTTTGTGAGATGCCATAAGTTAAAGGACACTCTTGACAGTCATGAGTCCAACCTGCAGCTCATCCTTTTGTGTTCGCTTACCTCCATCCTGCCCCATCCACTATCCCACTGTGCCACATCTGATCAGGGAATGCTTTGATGATGGACACCCAGAATTTTTCAGCATTCCCATTTTCAGAGCAGAAGAGAAACCACAAATAATGAAACACAAAACCCACTTGGAAAAAGATAACTAAAGCTGTTTATAATTCACAGTATTCAGTATCATAAATATATGGATAAATGGATTGTAAAGAAAGGTGACTTTGTCATTGAGCTGAGTGTTACTGAGACAGTGTTTGAGCATGGCTGTGAATTAGCATAGCTGTCAGGATTTTAATGTAATTGCAGCCTAGCGTAGGAATCTATTTCTTCAGCATGGTCATAAACCTCAGAGAAACAAGAGCATCTTGCTAAATTCCTCTGAGAAATAAGTGCCATGCTGAATTTCAATATGAACTGTTAGCATAACAATGAATCTCAAGAAAAATGAGATTGTGCATCTTTACAAAATATGAGCGCGAACTAAGAGAATTGAATCCATGTGAAAAACGTACCTCATAGTGATTGTCCAGGTTAAGGGTTCCATCTGTCCTGAATTTGCTGATTTCACTGATGGCAGGAGTGTAGGAGTTGCAGTTGGCATCATTACTCTTGGTCCATTAGAGTGAAAGAATCTGTCACAGTTCCGGTAACTGATCACTATTGGTGACACTTACTAGACTGTGCATGTTGTAACAAGTTACACCATCTCACAACTCTCTCGGTAAAGAGGTTTATTCTGAATTTCTTGGTGATTATCTTATATTGAGAGTCATTGTTTTGCTCTTACATGTGGTAACATTCACTCAGTATCTACTCTTGGAACCTTTCATAATATTAAAGACCTCTTATTAGATTACCCCCCTCAGCTTCTTCTTTTCAAGAGAAAAGAGACCTAGCCTGTTCATCCTTACCTGATTGGCATAATCTCGCATTTCTGGTAGCATCCATGTAAATCTTTTTCGTACCCTCTCCAGTGCCTCTATATACTTTCTATAACCTGGTGACCAGAACTGTAAAGTCTATCCAAGGCTCGAAATAAGTTTAGCATAACTTCTCTACTTTTCAGTTCTATTCCTCTGGAAATGAACTCTAGTGCTCGTTTTTTTTTAAGTAGCCTTATTAACTTGCGTCACTGCTTTGTGATTTGTGTATCTATATGCCCAGATCTCTTTGCTCAACTACCTGATTAAGATTCATATTTTCAAATTAACAAGTGACCGCCTTATTTTTCTTGTCAAAATCTAATACCTCTCACTTATCTATATTTTAATTCATTTTCCAATTAAATGGCCATTCTATAAGTTTATTCATTTCTTCTTGGAATTTGTTACAGTTTTGTCTAACCGCCTCCTCATAATTTGACATCATCCACCAATTTAGAAATAGTGTTTTTGATTTCACAGTCTAAACCAATATAATTTATGAACAACAGTGGTGCCAGTACTGATCCTTATCCACTTTACACCTTCTGCCATTCTTATAGCTGCCCTATCTATCTAATAAGGGAATACATTGGTCTTATCTTTCTTTTTAATGTAAGGTTTACTACTGGTAATGTGCATTATTAGGGTTTATCTATATTAGTAAGATTTATTAGTATTGGTAAGGTATATTCATAGTAATAAGGTTTATAAAGTATTGGTAAAAGTTTATCAGCAGTAGCAATGTTATTAACTAACAGATAAAGGAATGGCATGGCTGTTCCAAGCTTGAGAGTACAGATCCTGTGCTATCTGGGAACTCCAGGCCACATAATCATTTGTGCAGGTCGTGTCATCAGTTGCAGTAGCTTGAGCTCCAGGTTTTGGGGATGTGGTCCTGCAGTAAGAATTTAGGGAGCTAGGTAGGAAATTGGCAAGCAGGACCTCAAAAGTAGTAATCTCTGGATTACTTCCAGTAACATGCACAAGTGAGTATAGAAATAGAAGGATAAAGCAGATGAATGCGTGGCTGGAAAGATGGTGCAGGAGAGAGGGCTTTAGATTCTTGGGACATTGTGTCCAGCTCTCAGGGAGATGGGACCTGTGCAGGCCGGATAGGTTGCACCTAAACAGAGCTGGGACTGTGTTCCTTACAGGGCAATTGATAGTGCTACTGGGGACCATTTAAACTAACTCAGCAGGGCTGTGCAATCCAGGAGGAATTATCAGACAGGAATACCAATGTGCGCAATATACTGGGAGCAATAGATAGCATTAGGATAGAAAATAGTAAATTAGTAGGTGGGAAAAAGTAATAAAGTCTAAATCAGGGTTACACTGCATGTATGTGAACGCACAGAGTGTGGTTAATAAGATTAGTGAGTTACGGGCGCAGAAAACATGTGGAAAATGATGTTGTGGCTGTAACAGAGACCCTGCTCAAAGTGGGGCGGGACTGGGTGTTAATATTCCTGGATATTAGGCGTTCAGGAATGATAGAAAAGGAAGAAATGGGGAGGCATGGCAGTATTATTAAGGAGAGCATTGCAGTGCTGGAGAGAGAGGATGTCCCAGAAGGGTCAAGGACAGAATCTATTTTGCTACAGCTAAGGATCAAAAATGGTGCAATTACATTGCTTGGTGTAGTCTACAGGCCACCAGCTAGTGGAAAGGATGTAGAGGAACAAATTTGCAAGGATGTTAGAGAGAGGTGCAAAATGATAGGGTAATCATAATGGGGGTCTTTACACTGCTGCTATGCCAGTCTATATTCAGATAATTGAAGAGCAGAGAGTGGCAAAAGTTCCTAGAGTGTGTTTGGGAAAATTTTCTATAGCATATGTTTCCAATCCAACGAGACAGTAGGCATCGCTGACCTGGTTCTTGGAAATGAAGTGGCCAAGTGGATCAAATATCAGTAGGAGAGTATTTAGGGGACAGTGATCATTGAATCATAAGGTTTAGGCTGACTATGGCTAAGGACAAAGAATAATCTAGAATAAGACTAATTAACTGGGGAAAGCCAACTTCAATGGGGGAAGAATGGATCTGGGCTGAATAAATTGGAATCAAATGTTGGCAGGAAAAACGATTACTGAACAGTGAGCTACCTTTAAAGAAGAGAAGATTCAGGCACAGTCAAGGGGGAAGGTAAGTAAACGAATCCAGTGCTCCATGAAAGACAAATGATATAGTGATTAAGATGAAGAAGTATGCTTGTTACAGATGTCAGGTGGCTAATACAATGGAGAACCAGGCTGAATATAAAAGGTTCAGAGCAGAAGTGAAAAACAAAATAAGAGAAGCAAAGAGGGAGTATGAAAAGATACCGGCAGCTAAAATAAAAGGGAATCCAAAAGTCTTATATAGGCATCTAAATAATAAAAGGATTAGTGGGGCCAATTAGGGACCAAAAAGGGGATTTATGCATGGAGTCAGGGGCATAGCTGAGGTAATAAATGAATCATCTTCCTTGGTAAAGACAGATGCAAGCAAGGCCATGGTGAACAAGGAGGTAATTAAAACACCAGAAGGGTTTAAAATTAATGATGAGGAAGTATTAAATAGTCTGTCTATACTTAAAGTTGATAAAGCACCCTGACCGGATGAGGTGTATCCAAGTATATTGAGAGAAGTGGGAGTGGGAAGGGATCCTTTTAATATTAACCTTGTTGCGACCAACCAACAGGGTTGAATAAAGAAGGGGAGCCAGCTTAATTCCCTCAGCCGGGAGCATAATAAAATTGGGGTCCTGTTCAGGAAGTTAACAAATAGGGGGACCTCCCCCGAGGGACTGGTCACAACAATAGGGGCATAGAGTATAAGAGCAAGGAGGTTATGTTGAACTTATATAAGTCACGAGTTCAGAGTCAGCTGGAGTATTGTGTCCAGTTCTGGGCACCACACTTTATGAAGGATGTGAAGGCATTGGAGAGAATGCAGAAAAGACTTAAGAGAATGGTTCCAAGGATGAGGAACTTCAGGCCTGAAGATAGTCCTAACTTTTCCAATCTGTTTTCCTTGGAGAAGAGAAGGCTGAGAGGAGATTTGATGCTGCTATTCAAAATCATGAGGGGTCTAGACAAAGTAGATGAGGAGAAATTGTCTCAACTCGTGAAAGGATCGAGAACGAGAGGGCACAGATTTAAAGTAATTGGCAAAAGCAGCATGACGAAAAGCCTTCTCATGCAATGGATGCTTGAGGTGCTCGAGAATGTGGTGGAGGCAAGTTCGTTCGAGGCATTCAAGAGGGAATTAGACTGTTACCTGAAAAGGAAGCATGTGCAGGGTTATGGGGACAAGGTGGGGGAATGGCACTTGGTGAATTGCTCATTTGGAGACCCAGTGCAGACATGGCGGGCCGAATGGCCTCCTTCTGCACTGCCACGATTCTGTGATTCTATACCCTTACATCTACCTTATCAAACCTCTCCATAACGTGAACAACCTCTATTAAGTCAGTGTTCTGTCTTCTCTTTTCTATAGCAAAGAACACCAGTCTACACATTAGGATCCACAACTCCTTTCCCCAGAAAGTGATGGTGGCAGGATTCAATATTTAAACAAATTGTTTTAAAAATCAACAGAAACAAAGGCCTGGATAATGCAATGGATTAGATGTGTCTTCATCTCTGGCGTTTGTGTCTGAATTCAGATCAGGTCAATGTCATGGACTTCCCTCTCTGTGGCTATAAGAATCCCTAAATGAAATGATCTGGGGGCATCAGTTCATTGTCTACAGCACTGATCTGTGTTTGTTGGCACCCAATTGATACTTTAAAAGGCAGCTGATAAAAATATCTGATGAGGGTGTTACTTCTTTGGTGCAGTGGAGGTTGCTGCTCTGAGGCTGGGCTTAATACATATTGTTGGGCAGAGATAGTGAGCTTATTTTGCTATGATTGACCTGAAATTACTTGATATTTACACGAAGAACAAAAATGAAAAGTTCTGTTCTTCAGTAATATTTGGTATATTCTTCTTCATCCTCTTCCAGTGCCTAGAGGTGCGTGAGCCAGATGAAACTCATACTTACGTTTGTTTCTGTAGCTAGATTTTCTGGAACAGGTCGCCAGCAGGTCACTAGAGGTGATAGCTTGAGATGTGTCACTCCACACCAAGCATTCCTGACCAGGAGACTCTCCTGCTCTTACCACTTGATGTAAATGTATTGGAAGGATTTATGAATGTACATTATGAATGCACTTTCTGTGGCCATCAATTCCTGGAGTGGGACTCAAACCCAGAGTTTCTAGCTCAGAGGCAAAGACGCTAGCCACTGTGCCACAAGACTTCCTCACTTTGGTATATTAATAGGAACTAAATAATTCTAAAGTACCAGTAATTGACAGAGAAGATTCTTATAGCTTCAGCGTCTTACCACATGGAATAATCAAGGATGGAGCAAAAAGAGTTACCAGAGAGATGTGGCTGCATCATAGCAGATTGTAGCATATGGAATCTCAGATGTGCAGACAACACCATGCTCATAGTCAGAACAGAGGAACAGCTAGAGACTATGGCAGGTCTGGTCAAAAGGCACAATGGGCAGAGTTTTCCGGTTGGCATGTGGGGGCGGGCCCGACACCTCGACGTATAAAATGATGCACGATGATGTCAAGCGTGCATCCCAACATCATCGTTCGCCCTTGCAATATTTCGTTCGGCGGGCATACGATAGAGTGGGCTGCGCACCTGCCGAAATATAAACGGCCTATTAAGGCCATTAAAAAATTAATTCAGGCACTTGAGAATGCTGCCTGTCCAGCCTCAATGTTGGCGGCAGGCGAAAAGCCCAGGCGGCATTTGCATTTTTCAGGAAAACTCATCCATAGGCAGGATGAGGTTTCCTGAAGCTTTTATAAAATAAATAAATATTCTCACCTTTAAAAACATGTCCCAACTCATGTGACACAGTCACATGAGGGGTCATGTTTGAATAAATTTTCAAATCAATTCTTTAATTATTTTCATATCCATTCAATTTCCCTGAAGCAGCTCTGTGCCTCAGGGAGATTGCTGTGCTCTTTCAAGCGCATGCCCGAAACAGCGCTGGCCCCAACTCTCCCTCCTCCCCCCCGCCCACACAGGTAATGCTGACCAGCCGCTTAATATGATGGGTGGGCCTTAATATGCCCACCTGCGTAAAATGGCAGCCCGGAGCCAATTGCGGGCGGCGACCAGCTCCACACCCACTCTGCCCACACGGAATAGGAAAAATCCTGGCCAGTGAGTCTTTTGGACTGTATATAAATGAGGCAAAGACTAATGTTATGGCTCCGATGGCAATGGAAAAGTCAAGATTGGAAGCACCCAGATTGAGGCAGTAAACAATTTCAAGTACCTTGGCTCGATGATAAGCACTAAACTTATATCCAAGAATGAAACTCAGGTTAAATTAGCTACAGCAAGAGGCATGTCCAGTGACGTAAGTAGCATCTGGAAGTCCAAAAGCATCAGCACGAAGCTGAAGAAATGCTTAGCATAGTCACTAGTGTGGAGTGTATCTATGGATATGATAGTTAGACTTTGAAGAAAGAGGAGGAAAGGAAGATAACAGCTTTTGAAATATGGGTGTGACAGAGGATGCTCAGAATCAGCTGGATGGACAGGAAGACAAAACAATGGGTTTGATCAGGAGTAGTTCAGGAACCAAAGGGGTTGCGAAGTACAGTTAGAGAGAGAAGGTTGTCCAAGTATAGACATTGGAAACAAAGACCTGATGGACTTGTCCTGGCATCAATTCAAGGAGAAATTGAGGGTAAAAACAGAGGAAGAAGAAAAATCGGCTGAATGGATAGCATTGAGCCATAGGCTGAAGAAGCAAGATGATGCCAATGGCCCCACTGAAACAAATTATCCAAATCAAACCAGATGGACACCATCAAATTACAGTACTACAGTTACCAGAGGGAAGATTGTTAGACTGCATCACTGAATTCTAATAAAATTATCTCTAGTGACTCTTAGTAATAACTTGGGACCATTGATGTAACAAAAATGTGTTCAGATTTTGATGTTTTGAGGGAGATAGGTTTTATGTTATTCCCACCACAAAGGTATTGTGTGAATGGTAAACTTCACAGATCAGCATCATAGTATTGTGCCCTTGTAGAAAACAAAAGTTTATCCATCATAAAGATGATTGGAACTTATGAGGCTTCAGATTAGAACTGCTGGGGGAGCTGCTGGAGAATTGGATCCTCCACATTCACTCACTTGTCCAGGAATTCGAGATCTATTGTAACTGAGGGGCAGTGAGATTGGCTATTACTGCTGAAGCATCTAATGAAGTCATTATTTGATAGGGTCTGGTGTTTGTCCATTCTGTGGTTAGAAAGATGATGTGTTGTGCTGCAGGCAGTTCCTGCTTTCTACTTAGTAATGGCTTCAACCCGTACTTTTCAGTTGTTTCATGACCAACTAGTGACTTTTCTCCATGGAAGGGAGGTGAAAGGTAAACCTTAGAGTTTAGTCAGCTCCAAGAGAACATACCTGATGATGAGAAATTAGAACTGATATCCTCAGTAGTGGACTCAGTCATTCAGGTATGTTTAATGTACTTCACAGTATTGTTGATAAGCAACTGACCAAGCTGGTTCCTTGATGGGACCTCAATGTAATAGTTTCAGTTTATGCCTTGGAAGCACCTTGGGATATTTTTTATTAATTGAATGGTGCTATATAAATGCAAGCTATTGTTGTAGATGAGTTAACCTATCACTAGGGCTGGGGCTAGGATTATTCCCACTTAGTTTTGGATAGCCCTGTAAGTCAATGCCCTCTTTGGGCAAGTGGTCATAATGTGATAAGCAGTGGAAAGTTTATCAGTGCTGTGCAATGTTGGCTGTTTCAGTTTTAGTAGTATCTCCTGTGTACACATGGGGTCTCTCAGCTTTTGCTCTTGCCAACCTATGTTATGTTCTCTGGCTACAGGTTAATAATGTGTGCCCTTGTGAAGAGGATGTGCACTCCACACCGAGAGAATAGAAATACTACAATTTTGTACTCATTTGATTTGGAGATTCCCGAGCATGGTGATTGGTTTCTGTGTATGCCAGACACTTTGCTGACCAAATAAAATGCAGGTTAGATTCTTAATCTTGGTTCAATAAACTAATTGGTTGACAGCAAGAGTGTTGAGGAATATACTGCATGAATCATAATTTTACACAGCTCTAAGATGCTGTCATCTCTTTTTAAAATTCCTTGGCTGAATTTTCCAATTTTTTCCTGAATGCATTGACTCATGCTAGAACATCATCCATGTTCCATGGGTGCAGCACCTCTCTGGTACATTACACAACTGGTCATTCCTCACATGTGATAGTCAGTGTCAGCAGCCTATCAAAATCATGTGCAGCCAGAATCAACCTGATCACTGTTCTTAACAAAAACAGAATTACCTGGAAAAACTCAGCAGGTCTGGCAGCATCGGCGGAGAAGAAAAGAGTTGACGTTTCGAGTCCTCATGACCCTTCGACAGAACTTGAGTTCGAGTCCAGGAAAGAGCTGAAATATAAGCTGGTTTAAGGTGTGTGTGTGGGGGGCGGAGAGATGGTCGTTGACAGGGCCCTCAACCTTGTCCGGCCCATCTCCCGCGCATCCGCCCTCACTCCTTCTCCTCCCTCCCAGAAACATGATAGGGTCCCCCTTGTCCTCACTTATCACCCCACCAGCCTCCGCATTCAAAGGATCATCCTCCGCCATTTCCGCCAACTCCAGCATGATGCCACCACCAAACACATCTTCCCTTCACCCCCCTTATCGGCATTCCGTAGGGATCGCTCCCTCCGGGACACCCTGGTCCACTCCTCCATCACCCCCTACTCCTCAACCCCATCCTATGGCACAACCCCATGCCCACGCAAAAGATGCAACACCTGCCCCTTCACTTCCTCTCTCCTCACCGTCCAAGGACCCAAACACTCCTTTCAAGTGAAGCAGCATTTCACTTGCATTTCCCCCAACTTAGTCTACTGCATTCGTTGCTCCCAATGTGGTCTCCTCTACATTGGAGAGACCAAACGTAAGCTGGGCGACCGCTTTGCAGAACACCTGCGGTCTGTCCGCAAGAATGACCCAAACCTCCCTGTCGCTTGCCATTTTAACACTCCACCCTGCTCTCTTGCCCACATGTCTGTCCTTGGCTTGCTGCATTGTTCCAGTGAAGCCCAACGCAAACTGGAGGAACAACACCTCATCTTCCAACTAGGGACTTTACAGCCTTCCGGACTGAATATTGAATTCAACAACTTTAGGTCATGAGCTCCCTCCCCCATCCCCACCCCCTTTCTGTTTCCCCCTTTTTTTTTCCAATAAATTATAAAGATTTTCCTTTTCCCACCTATTTCCATTATTTAAAAAAAAAACCCACTAGAGCTATACCTTGAGTGCCCTACCATCCATTCTTAATTAGCACATTCGTTTAGATAATATCACCAACTTTAACTTTAACACCTATGTGTTCTATTGTACTATTGTCGTTGACATCTTTTGATGATCTGCTTCTATCACTGCTTGTTTGTCCCTACAACCACACCAACCCCCTCCACCTCTCTGTCTCTCTATCTCTCCGCCCCCCACACACACACCTTAAACCAGCTTATATTTCAGCTCTTTCCTGGACTCGAACTCAAGTTCTGTCGAAGGGTCATGAGGACTCGAAACGTCAACTCTTTTCTTCTCCGCCGATGTTGCCAGACCTGCTGAGTTTTTCCAGGTAATTCTGTTTTTGTTTTGGATTTCCAGCATCCGCAGTTTTTTTGTTTTTATCACTGTTCTTAACAGCTGTTTAAACAAACACATTTTCCAGGCTCACTGGATGGCAATCTGCAGGAGACATTCTTCACTTTTCACTATCCTGACCTAGGTTTACTGAGTCTGATTATGGTGCTCCATCTCCTGCCCTGTCTGAGATTGGCATCTTGGCATAGTTTAAGAAATGAAACTGGGATGCTCTGCTTTTTGTGATTTGTCAGTACACCAGGTGGTATCTTCACGCCATTAGGGGAGTATGAAGCTATTATTTTTAAGTAAAGTCCATAGTGCAGAAAATGCATTCACATGTTACTTGCAGCCAAGCAAATATCCCTTTGAACTAATTGAGAGTAAGTTGGATAATAAGTTAAATATGGATTACATTGTGGATGATTATTAATTTTACCTTGAACAATTTATAATGTCAGTATTTATTATAAGTTGTCAAAAAATGTGTATTTAAATTTGCAAAGTGGATTTTCTGAATGAGATCCATAAAACTGAATTGATGTTAAGAGCGCCTCTGATTAACATATTGAACAGGGCAAGGGAATTGAGGGTCAGTTAGCTGCCACAGTTCTTCACTCAGCTAGTTTTCAATCCATCACTCCAAGCTGATTTCAATGTAGGGATCAGTTACAACTGGCCCATATGTTCTATAGGTATTGAACCTATAAATTGCTGCAAGGTTAGATGGCAGGTTTCCTGGGGTGGACATTAAGTTTGTGTTTTAAGCTCAATTATTGATGCTGAAACAAATATCTTGCAACAGTGAAGACCATCAAGTACCAGGAGGAATTCAATTATTATACTAACTTTCCAGGCTAGAGGGGAGTATTCCTTCACACTCCTGACTTGTGCCTTTTAGATGGTGGACAGGCTTTGGGGAGTCAGGAGATGAGTTACTCAAGGCACGATTCCTAGTGACGAGACCTGCTCTTGTAGCCACAGTATTTATATGGCTAGTCCAGTTCAATTTCTGGTCAAGACATGGCGATATATTTCCAAGTCAGGATGATGTGTGACTTGGAGGGGAACTTCCAGGTGGTAGAGTTCCCATCTATCTGCTGCTCTTGTCCTAGATGGTAGTGGTCATGGGTTTGGAAGGTGCTGTCGAAGGAGTCTTGGTGAATTCCTGCAGTGCATCATGTAGATGGTACACACTGCTGCTACTGTGCACTGGTGGTGGAAGGAGTGAATGTTTGTGGATATGGTGCCAATCAAGCGGGCTGCTTTGTCCTGAACAGTGTCCAGCTTCTTTAGTGTTGTGGGAGCTGCACTCATCCAGGCAAGTGGGGAGTATTCCTTCACACTCCTGACTTGTGCCTTGTAGATGGTGGACAGGCTTTGGGGAGTCAGGAGGTGAGTTACTCATGGCACGATTCCTAGTGAGGAGACCTGCTCTTGTAGCCACAGTATTTATATGGCTAGTCCAGTTCAATTTCTGGTCAATGATAACCCTCTGGAGGTTGATAGTGGGGGATTCAGTGATGTTAATGTCATTGAACATCATGGTTGAATTCTCTCTCGTTGGAGATGGTCATTGCCTGACACGTGTGTGATGCGAATGTTACTTTCCACTTGTCAACCCAAGCCTGGATATTGTCCAGGTCTTGCTGCATTTGTACATGGACTACTTCAGTATCTGAGGAGTCACAAATGGTGCTGAACATTGTGCAATCATCAGTGAACATCCCCACTTCTGACCTTATGATGGAAGGACGGTCATTGATGAAGCAGCTGAAGACGTTTGGGCTGAGGACATGAGCCTGAGGAACACCTACAGTGATGTCCTGGAGCTGACATGACTGACATCCAACAATCACAGCCATCTTCCTTTGTGCGAGGTATGACTCCAACCAGTGGAGAATTTTCTCTTTGATTCCCATTGATGCCAGTTTTGCTAGGACTCTTTGATGCCACACTTGGTCAAATGCACCCTTGATGCCAAAGGCAATCACACTCACCTCACCTTGGGAGTTTAGCTCTTTTGTCTATGTTTGAACCAAGACTGTAATAAGGTCAGGAGCTGAGTGGCCCTGGCATAACCCAAACTGGGAATCAATGAGCAGGTTATTGCAAAGCAAGTGCTGCTTGATATCATTGTTGATGGCCGCTTCCATTGCTTTACTGATGATCGAGAGTAGACTGATTGGATTGTAATTGGCCGGGTTGGATTTGTCCTGCTTTTTGTGTACAGGACATACCTAGGCAATTTTCCTCATAGCCGGGTAGATGCCAGTGTTGTAGCTATACTGGAACAGCTTGGCTAGGGACACAGCAAGTTCTTGAGCACAAGTCTTCAGTACTATTACAGGAATATTGTCAGGGCCCCTAGTCTTTGCAGTATTCAATGCCTTCAGCCATTTGTTGATATCATGTGGAGTGAATCGAATTGGCTGAAGATTGGCATCTATGACGCTGGGACCTCTGGCTGAGATGGATCATCCGCTCAGCGCTTCTTGCTGAAGATTGCAGCAAATGCTTCTGCTTTATCTTTTGCACTGATGTGCTGGGCTCCTCCATCACTGAAGATGGGGATATTTATGGAACCTTCTCCTCCAGTGAGTTGTTTAATTGTCCACCACCATTCACAACTGGATGTGGCAGAATTGCAGAGCTTAGATTTGATCCATTGGTTGTGGGATCGCTTAGTTCTGTCTTTCACTTGCTCCTTATGCTGTTTGGCACGCAAGTAGTCAGTGTTATAGGTTCACCAGGTTGACACCTCACTTTTAGGCATGCCTGGTGCTGCTCCCAGCATGCCCTCCTGCACTCTTCATTGAACCAGGGTTGATCCCCTGGCTTGATGGTAATGGTGGGGCGGGGGATATGCTGAGCTTTGAGGTTACAAATTGTGTTTGAGTACAATTCTGCCGCTGCCCACAGCACCTCATGCTTGCCCTGTATTTAGTTGCTAGATCTGTTCGAAATCTGTCCCATTTTAGTACGGTGGTAGTGACGCACAATACCCTCAATCTGAAGGCGGGACTTTGTCTCCACAATGACTGTGATGGTCACTCCCACCAATACTGTCATGGACAGATGCATTTGCGGAAGGCAGGTTGGTGAAGATGAGGCCAAGTATGTTTTTCCCTCTTGTTGGTTCCCTCATCGCCTGCCGCAGACCCAGTCTAGCCGCTGTGTCATTTAGGACTCGGCCAGCTCGGTCAGTCATGGTGCTACCAAGCCACTCTTGGTGATGGACATTGAAATCCCCCACCCAGGTTACATTCTGCACCCTTGCCACACTCAGTGCTTCCTCCAAGTGGTGTTCAACATGGAGGAGAACTGATTCATCAACTGAGGGAGGGCTGTACATGGTAATCAGCAGGAGGTCACCTTGCCCATGTTTGATATGATGGCATGAGACTTCATGGGGTCCAGAGGCGATATTGAGGACTCCTAGGACAACTCCCTCCTGACTATATACCACTGTGCCACCACTTCTGCTGGGCCTGTCCTGCTGGTGGGACAGGACATACCCAGAGATGGTGATGGTGGTGTCTGGGACATTATCTGTAAGATATGATTCCATGAGGATGACTATGTCAGGCTGTTGCTTGACTAGCCTGTGAGACAGCTCTCCCAATTTTGGCACTAGATGTTAATAAGGAGGACTTTGCAGGGTCGACAGGTCTGTGATTGCTGTTGTCGTCTCTGGTGCTTAGATCAATGCCGGGTGGTCTGTCCAGTTTCATTCCTATTTTGTGACTTTGTAGCGGTTTGATACAACTGTGTGGCTTGCTAGGCCATTTCAGAGGACAAATTTAAGAGTCAGCCACATTGCTGTGGGTCTGGAGTCACATCTAGGCCAAACAGCAGATTTCCTTCCCCTAACGGGCATTAGTGACCAGATGGGTTTTTACAACAATCAACAGTGGTTCATGGTCACCATTAGACATTCAATTCCAGACTTTTATTGATCTCAAGTTCCATCTGCCGTGGCAGGATTCGAACCCCGGTCCACGGGGCTTTCCCCTGGGTCTCTGGTACAGCGACAAGACCACTACGCCATTGCCTCCCCAAAAGATATTTTGAACATCTATTAAAAAAATATTTCTGCTTGGCCTGTCCTTCCCTGTCTATTTCTCAGTATTTGATTTGTATTATATTAACTTTGTATCATTTTAATTATTATGTAACATATATAGCACCCAAACTTAATAAATTTAAAACACTCGAACCAACAAATTGCTGCTGGTGATATTAGCAAATAATTGCTTAATATTTTTGAATGACACTATAATGTCTGCAGTTTTAATGCAGATGCTATCTATTTATAATAAATGGAAAATTCCTGCATTAAAATAGTCATCAGAGGATGTATTCCAAATACATAAAATGTGGGAAGCTAATATTTCCAACAGTAACTCTTAAACATCATGGAATGTTTTCTTTATTTTATTAGCTGAAACAAACTCTAATGGCTCTAACACGAGGTGTGATGGGCTCTAACATTAGTTGTAATGGGCTCTAATACTAGGTGTAATGAGCCCTGACATTAAGTATAAGGGCTTTGACAGTAGGGACAGAATTTGACACCTCATGGGCGGGTTCGTGCCCGACCTAAAAATAGCGCGAGAAGACGTCAGGTGAGTGTCCTGATGTCATCCAGCACACGAGCAATCTTCATGTTGGCAGGCCCACATGGGTGTCAGAGCCATGCCTGCCATCAATTGAAAGGCCACTTAAGGCCATCAAAAACCCAATTGATCCAGATTTTACGTTGCCTGCGCAATTTCACACTCGTCACACGGGCAAAACAAGCAGGCGGGCAGTCCACATTTTGCAAAACCTCATCCAAAGGCACGATAAAAAGGGTCAGCCGCATTGGCAGTGTGAGTAGTGAGGAGTTTAGGAGATAGTTTGCTGCTGGTTGCTTATTTGAACTTGACAGCTTCATCTCAGTTCTGAGCTTCATTCTTAGTATTTCTGGGCTTTATTTCAGGATTCATTTGTGTCTCCAAGGCCCCTAGAGGATTCAGACCATGTGGACCCTTCCAGGTATCAGACAGCCTTCGGTTACCCTAATAATGGAGATTGTGATCTCCACTGGTGGCACCTCCTCTGAGGAGGAAGAGAGGGGCAGAAGGGAGAAGGGAGAGGAGGCCAGGTGTCCCAATGCAGCCTCCAGGAGAGCGACCTGTGAGAGGAGAGGCGCAGGCACAAGGGGCGCAGAGCCAGCAGGTATTCCAAGGTGGAAGGGGCCGCAGAAGACACCACTACCCTGCTGCCAGGGTTTACAGGCAGCGATGCAGCTATCTTAATATGTCTGAGGTGCAATGCCTAAGGAGGCTCTGCCTCTCCAGGGAAACTGACCTACATCAGTCAGATGATTGGACGTGAGATCAGCTCAGACTGTGTGGGTGGACATCCCATGCCAGTGGCTTTGAAACTCACAGTGGCCCTCAACCTCTATGCCTCCAGGTCTTTCCCGGGAATCTGTGTGGAGTGTCCCAATCAGTTGTCCACTGTTGCGTCAAACTGGTGACAGAAGCTCTGTTCAGGCGCGTAATGACATTTATTCACTTCCTACGGACAAGGCCAGCCAGGCTGAGTGAATCAGAGATTTTTCAGTAATTGCTGGCTTCCCCGCATCCAGGGTGCAATAGACTGCACACATGTGGCCATCAAGGCCCCAGCAGGTGAGCCCGGTGCCTTTGTCAACAGGAAGGGCTTCCACTCCATGAACGTGCAGATAGTGTGTGATCACAGGATGCAGATTCTACAAGTCTGTGCAAGGTACCCAGGCAGTTCCCATGATGCCTACATCCTCAGACACTCCCAGGTGCTGGGGCTCTTCAGTGCTCCAGCCCGCTGGATGGATGGCTGCTGGGTGACAAGGGCTATCCTCCCAGAAAGTGGCTCATGACGCCTCTCTGCCATCCAAGAACAGAGGCAGAGAAGCGTTAGAACAGGAGCCATGCCTCCACAAGGGCAGTGGTAGGGAGGACCATAGGTCTTCTCAAGATGCGCTTCCGATGCCTGGATAGTTCAGCGGACACACTACAATGACACCCAGAGCGGGTGTCACTGATAGTGATTCCATGCTGCTCTCTCCACAGTCTGGCACTGGCAAGGGGGATCCACTGGATGAAGAGGATCTTGACGCAGCTCCACAGCCACAGAGGATGAATCCAGTAGTGAGTCAGAAGAGGAGCACAGTGAGGAGAACACTGAGGGCGTGCAGGCAGACCTCTATATCCTTCAGGGAGGAGGGGACACCAGGGACACCTTGATCCAATGGTCCTTCAGCTAGGCTGCCAAAGATCTCCTTCCACCTCATGCCAGGACTGCCTCCTCCATCCCGGATGTCTGAAACGAACCTTTCATTTGAACCCATAAAAATGAGAGCCACTCCCGTCCAGCATTACATTCTGGCATACCCTGCACCAAAAAAAGTGATGTATACTCAGGCCATTACGACAAAAACAACATTTATGTAATTTTCATACTCAAAACAAATTAACATTACCACCTCTGGTGTTCATTTTCACACCAGTAAACATATAAACAAAACATTACACAACAGAAGATCCCCCATGACCAGCCCCTCTTGTGTTCATGGTGCCTTAAACTTACGTTTGTGAGTGCTACATCTTGGTGCCACCACCCCCCGCCCTCCCACCTCGCTGGCAGTGGCAATGGAGACAACTGCTAACTCTGCTGTCTTGTTAGCCTCGATGACCTTGACAGTCATCCTCTGGCCAGTAGTTGGCTTCTGGCCACTCCCTCCCACTTGGAAGCGAGCGGCCAATGCCACGGCTGGCATTTCCCCAGTCATTGCAGCCTCATCAGATGCCATGGTCACTGACAGAAGGGCGGAGGAGCTGCTGCCATCATCCGGAGCACCCTGAGAGGAGCCTGGAGAGATGATAAGTAACTCGTGCACCAATGGTCCCTTTGGATGTCCATGCTCGCCATTGATGGATGAGCACCTAGCTGGGATACTGGGTGCCTCATCCATCTCCCACACTGGCACTGACCACCTGAGGTCATTACCTGTGTGAGGGCTTGCAGGTCCGAGTGTAACCCCAGGAACCTTTGATTCTGTCCCTGGAACTGCCTCTCCATGAGAGTTGCAAGAAGAGGCAGTGCACTCGACCATGAGGGTCAATGCAGTGCATATGCTCCACATGGACTCCTCCACTACAGAGAACATGGCACATATACCTTCATGGGTCTCCGCCAGATCCTGCCACACAGCCCGCTGGACATCTGTTATGACCAATGCAGTTGATAAAGTGGAGTCATTTAAAAATTCTAGAGGGAAACTTTAAACAACTGTCACAACCTATAATTTTAAGTGTTATGTTTGAGATGTGACTCTAAATTCATGAACCAGACCACCAGTTCTCGAGGTTTTATATTAAACTAAATGAAACATTTTATTAATTTACACAGATTAAAATACATATACACATGACTACAAGTTACTACTATCATAACTTTCAACAAAGTCCCAAACTAATTAAGACGACAGCAACCCATAGACTTAACCAGACACCAGGCAAAGCATTTTCACCTTACGAATTCAAAATGAGGTTCTTTTCACTTTGATTCCTTGCAGACGCAATGGTCGGCTTACAGGCTTTGATCTCACATTGCCTCTGCCCTGCATAATCAAAACTACTGAAGTTATAAAAACAAAAAAACTGCGGATGCTGGAAATCCAAAACAAAAACAGAATTACCTGGAAAAGCTCAGCAGGTCTGGCAGCATCGGCGGAGAAGAAAAGAATTGACGTTTCAACTCCTCATGACCCTTCAACCGAACTGAGTGAATCCAAGAAAGGGGTGAAATATAATCTGGTTTAAGGTGCGTGTGTGTGTGTGTGTGTGTGTGTGGGGGGGGGGGGGGGGGGGGGGGGGGGGGGGGGGGGGGGGGGGGTGGTGGTGGGGTTGGTGGTGGGAGGAGGGGGTTGGAGAGTGGTGTGGTTGTAGGGACAAACAGGCAGTGATAGAAGCAGATCAACAAAAGATGTCACAGACAACAGAACAAAAGAACACATAGGTGTTAAAGTTGGTGATATTATCTAAACAAATGTGCTAATTAAGAATGGATGGTAGGGCACTCAAGGTATAGCTCTAGTGGGCTTGGGGGGAGCATAAAAGATTTAAAAATATTTTAAAATAATGGAAGTAGGTGGGAAAAGAAAAATCTATATAATTTATTGGAAAAAACAAAAGGAAGGGGGAAGAAACAGAAAGGGGGTGCAGATGGAGGAGGGAGCTCAAGACCTAAAGTTGTTGAATTCAATATTCAGTCCGGAAAGCTGTAAAGTGCCTAGTCGGAAGATGAGGTGCTGTTCCTCAAGTTTGCGTTGGGCTTCACTGGAACAATGCAGCAAGCCAAGGACAGACATGTGGGCAAGAGAGCAGGGTGGAGTGTTAAAATGGCAAGTGACAGGGAGGTTTGGGTCATTCTTGCGGACAGACCGCAGGTGTTCTGCAAAGCGGTCGCCCAGTTTACGTTTGGTCTCTCCAGTGTAGAGGAGACCACATTGGGAGCAACGAATGCAGTAGACTAAGTTGGGGGAAACGCAAGTGAAATGCTGCTTCATTGAAAGGAGTGTTTGGGTCCTTGGACGGTGAGGAGAGAGGTAGTGAAGGGGCAGGTGTTACATCTTTTGCGCAGGCATGGGGTGGTGCCATAGGAGGGGGTTGAGGAGTAGGGGGTGATGGAGGAGTGGACCAGGGTGTCCCAGAGGGAGCGATCCCTACGGATTGCCGATAGTGGGGGTGAAGGGAAGATGTGTTTGGTGGTGGCATCATGCTGGAGTTATACCTACCACCACTGATTGAATGCAAATTCTCATTGAATCAACAACCTCTGAACTAAATCTCTCTAACAGTAAAACCCCTTTCATAGTACCAACTTTATTGGTAATATAAACATATGTTTGGTATCCGCTAGAAAGCTGTCAAATTTCACCCCACTTCTTGAATACTTGAATACTCTATTCAAAAAATGCAAATGCACTCCACCTCTCTGTTTACATGTCAAAACTAGTACATATCAAAGCACCCAGACGCGCTGGCTTTAATCCAATTAAGACACATCCACAGGCTAAACCTCTAATTTAAAAGAAAAATCTTTTCCAATAATATATACATTAACGGACAACTCCAGAGGCTCATCATCTGCCTTTGACTCAGCATCATCCTGGCCCCAAGCAGTCCTCCAACTTCCGGCACCCCTGGGCACTCTTTACCTCTGCCTCCACCACAAGCGAGTGTGAAGTGCCCTCACTGCTGTGAACCGACTTTCTAGCCGAAGATCTCGCACCCACCGAGGTGCTGGTATCTGCGCTGGTGCCTGATTCAGAGAGTGGGTATGACGCAGGTGCAGCCGAAGCCCAGCGATCCTCTGGCATCAGGGGTGGCTCTTTGGGGTCCTGCAAATGAGTGCCTACTGGCAAATCTAAGGCAGAACAACGACATGTCATTAATTTAAGTCATCACACTGTCACTGTGCATGCCAGGCACCCTGGTGAGACAATGGAGATCTGCATCATGGTGCCCTCATCTTTCAAGGATAAATGGAAACTCCAGTTTTGAGGCTCCCATCAATGAAGAGATGACACAAGAATGTTTGCGCCATCCGAAACTCTTACCTCTGTGCCCTGCACTCAGAGAAACATCTTGATGTTTCCCAACCGGTCCCAGGCCCACCAATCATGCCCCCCCCTACAAGGTTAAAATTCAGGCCTAGATGTAATGAGCTCCGACATTAGGTGTACTGGGCCCTGATACTAGCTGTAATGGGTTCTGATATTAGGTGTAATGGGGCCTGGCACTAGATGTAATGGATTCTAACACTAGGTGTGGTGGACTCGAACATGAGGTGTAATGGGCTCTAACATTAGGGGTAATGGACCCTAACATTTGGTGTAATGGGTTCTAACACTAGCTGTAAGGGGCTCCAACACTAATGGGCTCTAACACCAGGTGTAATGAGTGTCATGTTTGTGTTTGACATTTATGCTTTTTTTTGTAAAAGAACATTTTAGTTAAAAAGGAGTGTTATATAAAAAACCTGACCATAGGGCATGCTAAGTCCCAGATGTATTGCCCTCTGGTGTAGAATAAGGAATAAAGGAACGTTTTGTTTTTTTTTTACACAGGTAGTTGGGGGATTCAGAAGTAGATAGTTGTGTGTGTATTCTTAATTGTTAAGAAGTGACAAAACACTTCAAAGTGCCATGAGGGTGGGATCATCGTTATTAGGGGCTTTAGAGGCTTTTGATCCAACTACTATGGACTTTGTAGTTTATGTCGAGCAAATGGTACAGTTTTTCATTGCGAATGAGATTGAAGAGGAAAAAGAGTCCTCAGTGTTTCTTACAGTCTCGGAATGAAAAAATTCACTTTAATGAGAAATCTCACTGCTCCTGACAAGCCAACAGGTAAAAGCTTTAAAGAGCTTGTGGATGTTCTGAAAAAGCACTTCGATCCCAGACAGCAATTGCTGAGAGATTCAAGTTTCACCGAAGAGGACAGCATGAAAGTGAGTCAGTTTCCCAGTTCCTGGTTGAGTTGAGAAAATTAGTGGAACATTGTGACTTTAAAGGTTACCTGGAAGAAGCTTTGCATGATCGCTTGGTTTGTGGACTAAGAAATGAAAGAATTGTTAGCGGAGCAAGAGTTGACACGGAAGAAAGTGTTCGAGACTGTGCAAAGCATAGAAATTGCAGGGAAACAAGCTGGAGATTTGAAAGCACATTCTAACAATGTTGAAGTTAAAATAGTAAAGTCAGGGTATATTCACTTTCAAACATGTTACCACTGTAACGGAATAGGGCATAATGCAGAAGCTTATAAGTGGAAAACCGTTGATTGTCACTACTGTGGAAAAAAAGGACACATACAGCGCGCACGTAGATCAAAGGCTGATCACAGTAAAGCAGTACCACCAGGAAAAGGGCATCATCAGGAGCACACAGACAAGTCATGCTTGAAAATAAACAGGCAGTTTAAAAAGACGCATTACTTGGAAACAAAATACAAAAGTAATGCAAGTCCAGATGAGACAGAAAGTGAAACCAGCAGCGACAATGAGGAAGAGCAATTGAATTGCATTCAGTCTGATCTGAAACTAGATGAAGGGCTAAAAGCTGGCATTGCCTTAAATGGTAAAATGGTTGAAATGGAGGTTAACACTGGAGCATCTGTTTCTATTACTTCAGGGAAGACATGGGAGAAAATTTTCAAGTAATGCCCATTAGAGAAAACCCTCCTCCAGCTTAGCACCTATACTGGTGAACCTGTGAATATACTTGGAAAAATATCCGTTCAAGCTAAATATGGAGATCAAAGAGCAAGGTTGCCATTTGTCATTGTGAAAGGGGATCATCCATAGCTTATGGGCAGGAGGCTAAAAGAAATTTGGCTGGACTGTAATAAAATAAATAAAGTGCATTGCAACCCAATGTTGCAGTCTTTGTTAGACAGGCGTACTGATGTCTTCAAAGAAGGTCTTGGAGTTATTAAAGACATTGAAACCAAACTTGCTGTGAAGGCCGAAGCTTCTCCAAGGTTCTTCAAACCATGTTCAGTTCACTGCTCAATGTGACAGAAAATCGAGCAGGAACTAGAACGACTTGAAAACTTTCAGGTAATTGAGAAAGTTGATTATGCAGAGTGAGCAGCTCCAATAGTCCCAGTAGTGAAGGATGACGGGTCTATCAGAATACGTGGTGACTATAAAATCACCATTAATCCTTTCCTGGAATTGCATCACTACTGAAAATTGAGGACCTGTTCGTTGCTCTGAATGGAGGTGAATTATTCACAAATCTTGACCTATCACTGGCATTTTTGCAAGTGCAGCTAAGTTAAGGTTCTGGAAAGTATACAACCATCAGCATGCACAGAGGTCTATGTCAATACAAACGACTACCATTTAGAATCGTGTCATCACCAGCCTTATTCTAGCAGCCCATGGACAAAATACTGCAGGGCCTCCCTGGTATTATCTGCTTCCAAGACAACATGCTCATCACCAGGAAAAACCTCCCAGCTCATTTAGAGAACTTAGGTAAGGCCCTGCATAAACTGGAAAAATATGGCATTCGATGTAAGAAATCCAAATGCTTGTTCCAGAAGCCCTCAGTGGAGTACCTGGGACATGTGATTGATGAAACTGGCCTCTCAACCTCACCCAAAAAGGTGGGGGCATTGGTGAATGCACCACAGCCCAAAAATGTTAAAGAGCTTCATTCATTTTTGGGACATGTGAATTACCATGGCAAGTTCATTTCCAGTTTGGCTACCAAGGCAGCACCACTAATAATCTGCTGAAGAAGAATGCAAAATGGGATTGGTCACAAGTCTGTCTGGAAAGTTTCAAGGAACCAAAGCAGAAGCTCACTTGTGCTTAAGTCCTGGCACATTTCAGTGAAAAGTTACCTGTCGGCCTGGCTTGTGATGCATTTGAATATGGTGCTGGAACTGTCACCTCCCACACATTTCCTGATGGCAGTGAAAGGCCCATTTTGCATACGCCTCACACGTTGTCCAAGGCAGAACAAAATTATGCCCAAATTGAGAAGGAAGCTCTTGGAGTCAAGAATTTCAACCAATAATTGTTTTGGGCATAAATTCATGTTAATTACAGACCACGAGCCTTTGACCTGGTTGCTTAGCCCAAAGTCACAAACCCCGACACTTGCACGCCTATAAAGGTGGGCACTGATCTTATCTGTTTACCAGTACGAAATTACATTTCACTCTACTGAGAATCAAGGAAATGCGGATGCACTTTTCAGACTTCTGTTACACCACAGTGAAGTTACTGCTTTGAATGTGAACCAGATAGAAATGTTATCTATTAAAGCAGATCAAATTCGACTTAAAACGCAGAGGGATGCTGGGTTCTCCAAAGTTTACCTGTACACACAGAAGGGTTGGTGTGTACCTCAAGAAGTGACTACTGAGCTTAAGCTTCACTACATGCAGAGATTTGAGTTGACTCTGCAAGAAGGTTGTTTGTTATGGGGAATCAGAGGTGATATTCCAAACACGAGTATTAGAAGAACTTCACCTCAGTCACATGGGAATTGTCAAAAGGAAAGCATTAGCTCGTCCACATGTATGGTGGCCACACCTGGATAAAGACATCAAAAGCATGGTCAGCGATTGCCTTCCACACCAAGAAATGAAGTCTTCTCCTGCACCTGCCCCATTACATCCGTGGGCTTGGCCTGACCACCCATGGCAGAGGCTTCACGTGGGCTTTGCCGGACCACTTCTCGGACATACGTTCCCGATTGTGGTGGATGCCCACACAAAATGGCCTCATGTTATTCCCATGAAGTCAACTACTTCAGCAAAGACCATTGATGCTCTCTGGAATGTGTTCACTACTTTTGGATTACCAGAGCAGATTGTGTCTGACACAGGCACACTGTTCACATCATGTGAATTTCAAACATTCCTGAAAAAACAATGGGATCAAGCAGATTCTCATCTCGCCTTACCACCCATCCTCAAATGGTGAAGCAGAGCGCTTTGTCCACATGTTCAAAACCGGCCATATTGAAGGGGAGGATGCAAACAGATTGGAAGTTGAAGCTGAAGAGCTTTTTGATGATGTATCATAGCACTCCACATTCAACAACAGGCTTGTCTTCTGCTGAGCTGATATTTGGAACACGACTGCGTACTAGAATGGATTTGCTGTGTCCGGATTTGAAAGTAAAGATTGGTTCAAGGCAACTTGATCAGAAAAGGTCACATGACACAAATAAACCAGCTCGTGAGTTTAATCTGGATCAGTCTGTTTGGGTCCGAAATTACTGCGGGACACCAAAGTGGCTCCTGGGAAGAATCAATGACCACTGACCTATCATGTTGAATCTTCCTGTGGAATCTGGAAGAGACACACTGACCAGATTAGAGAAGACAAATCCAGGAACGAAATTTCCAGGGATCTCCAGTCACAGTGGAAGATTTCTGAGAAACATCTGTTCCAGTTGATGAAACCAAATTTGATTCAACTGACAAACTGTAGCACCTGTAGCTGGACTTGTTGAACCTAAGCAGAAACAAGTGGAACAGCAGCACCATCCATTTCTAAGCAAACAACCTGAGATACTTAAGCCAACACTCCTCGATAGACCAAAGTGAATCTGCAAACTGCCTGACCAATGTGAGGAGATGTGATGTTTATGTTTAATGTTTATTCTTTTTTGTAAAAGGACATTTTAGTTAAAAAGAAGTGTTATATAAAAAACCTGACAGCAGGGTGTGCTAAGTCCCAGGTGTATTGCCCTGTAATGGAGAATAATGAATAATGGAACCCTCTGTTTATTTAAACAGGAAAGTTGGGGGTTGGGTCCAGAAGCAAATAGTTGTGTGTGTATTCTTCATTGTAAATAAATGACAAATCACTTCGATGGACCCTAACACAGGGGTAATGGGCTCTAACATTAGGTCTAAGGGGCTCTAACAGGAGGGGTAATGGGCTCTAATACTAGGCGTAATGCGGTCGAACACGAGGCGTAAGGGCCTCTGACACTAGGTGTAATGGGCTCTAACACTAGGAGTAATGGGCTCTAACACTACATGTAATGGGCTTTAACACTAGGTCTAAGGGGACCTAATACTAGGTGTAATGAGCTCTAATACTAGGTGTAATGCAATCGAACACAAGGCATTAGGGGCTCTGACACTAGGTGTAATGGGCTCTAAAACTAGATGCAATGAGATCTAACACTAGGTGCAATGGGCTCTAACATTAAGTGTAATGGGCCCTAACACTAGATGTAATGGGCTCTAACATTAGGTGTAATGGGCTCTAACACTAGGTGTAATGGGCTCTAACACTAGGTGCAATGGGCTCTAACATTAAGTGTAATGGACCCTAACACTAGATGTAATGGGTTCTAACACTAGGTGTAATAGGCTCTTATACTAGGTATAAGGGGCTCTAACATTAGAAGTAATGAGTTCTGACATTAGGTGTAATGGGCTCTAACACTCGGTGTAATGGGCTCTAACACTAGGAGTAATGGGCTCTAACACTAGGTGTAATGGGCTCTCACACTAGGAGTAATGGGCTCTAACACTACGTGTAATGGGCTTTAACACTAGGTCTAAGGGAATCTAATACTAGGTGTAATGAGCTCTAATACTAGGCATAATGCAATCGAACACGAGGCATTAGGGGCTCTGACAGTGGGTGCAATGGGCTCTAACACCAGGTGCAATGAGCTCTAATGCTAGGTGCAATGGGCTCTAACGCTATGTGTAATGGGCTCTGACATTAGGTGTAATGGACTCTAACACTAGGTGTAAGGAGCTCTAACATTAGCTGCAATGGTCTCTAACACTAGGTGCAATGGGCTCTAACATTAAGTGTAATGGGCCCTAGCACTAGGTGTAATGGACCCTAACACTAGATGTAATGGGTTCTAACACTAGGTGTAATAGGCTCTTATACTAGGTGTAATGGGCTCTAACACTCGGTGTAATGGGCTCTAACTAGCTGTGAGGGGCTCTAACACTAAGTAAGGGGTTCTAACACTAGGTGTCATGGGCTCTACACTAGCTGTAATGGGCCCTAACACTAGGTGTAATGGGCTCTAACACTAGATGTAATGGGCTCTAACACTATGTGTAATAGTCTCTAATATGAGTTGTAAGGGGCAATAACACTAGATGTAGGGAACTCTGACACTAGGTGTAATGGGCTCTAACTGTAGGTATAATGGGCTTTAACACTAGGTGCAATGGGTTCTAACACTTCATGTAATAGGTTCTAATATTAGTTGTAAGGGGCTACAACACTAGGTGTAGGGAGCTCTGACACTAGGTGTAATAGGCTCTAACACTAGGTGTAATGGGCTCTAACATTAGGTGTAAGGAGCTCTAACACTTGGTGTAATAGGATTTAACACTAGGTGTGAGGGGTCTAACGCTAGGTGTAATGGGCTTTAACACTAGGTCTAAGGGGCTCTAACACTAGGTGTAATGGGCTCTAACACTAGGTGTAATGAGCTCTAACACTAAGTTCAATGGGTTCTAATAATAGGTGCATTGGGCTCTAACAGTAGGTGTAAGGGGCTCTAACATTAGGTGTGAGGGGCTCTAACAATAGGTGTAATGGGCTGTAAGGCTATGTGTAAGGGACTCTAACATTAGGTCTGAGGGGCTCTCACAGTAGAAGAGGCGCTAACACAAGGTGTATTGGGCTCTAACACTAGTTGTAATAGGCTCTAATACTAGTTGTAAGGAGCTTTAACACTAGGTGTAATAGGCTGTAATACTAGTTGTAAGGGGCTATAATACTAGGTGTAAGGAGCTCTAACACTAGGTTAATGGGCTCTAACATTAGTTGTAATGGGCTCTAACACTAGGTGCAATGAGCTCTAACACTAGGTGTAATAGGCTCTAATACTAGTTGTAAGGGGCTATAACACTATGTGTAATGGGCTCTGACATTAGGTCTAATGGACTCTAACACTTGGTGGAAGGGGCTCTAACACTAGGTGTGAGGGGCTCTAACACTAGGTGCAACGGGCTCTAACACTACATGTAATGGGCTCTAACACTAGGTGCAATGGGCTCTAACACTAGTTGTAATGGGCTCTAACACTAAGTTCAATGGGCTCTAATACTAGGTGCATTGGGCTCTAACATTAGGTGTAAGGGGCTCTAACACTAGGTGTGAGGGGCTCTAACATTAGGTGTAAGGTGCTCTAACACTCAGTGTAAGGGGCTCTAATACCCGGTGCATTGAGCTCTAACTCTAGGTGCAATGGTCTCTAACATTAGGTGTAATGGGCCCTAATACTAGTTGTAAGGGTGTCTAATATTAGGTGTGATGGGCTCTAGCTATAGATGTAAGGAGCTCTCACACTCAGACAACATGGCTTCGCAATTAATCCTGTCCTGTATCTCAGAGTCATTAGGTGACAGCAAGCTCTACTAGATTGATACCTGGAATGAGTAGGTTGTCTGATGAGGCAAGGTTGGACAGATTGGAGTTTAGACGAGTGAGAGGTGATTTGATTGAAGTATACAAGATCCTGAATGGCCTTGACAGGATCAACATCAAAAGGATGTTTCCTCTTAGTGGGTCTGGAAAGGATGTTTCCTCTTGTGGGTGAGTTCAGAACCAGGGGGCACTGTTTTAAAATTAGGATTTGCTCTTTTAGGACAGAGATGAAGAGAAATTTTTTCTCAGTGGGTTGTGCAACTTTGGAACTCTCTGCCTCAGAAGGTGGTGGAGGCAGGGTCATTGAATATTTTTAAGGCAGAGGTAGATAGACTCTTGTTAGGCAAGGGAATCCAAAGTTATTGGGGGTAGATGGAAATGTGGAAATCGAAACATAAGAAGGTCAGCCATGATCTTATTGAATGGCAGAGCAGGCTGGAGGGACCGAATGGTCTACTCCTGTTCTTATTTCGTATGTTCTTATTTTCTTAAGCAGGACCTTGCTAACTTTGGATGAGCTGACAAAGTCCATCGGTCTTTTGGGAAGAGCAAAGC
Organism: Carcharodon carcharias; assembly: GCF_017639515.1. Lineage (NCBI taxonomy): Eukaryota > Metazoa > Chordata > Chondrichthyes > Lamniformes > Lamnidae > Carcharodon > Carcharodon carcharias. The sequence goes on along the minus strand of NC_054487.1, from coordinate 33,965,300 downwards.
TTCTGGATGCAACTGGTTATTGGGTGAATTGCATTTGACTGTGAGAGTAGATCAATCCAGACCTGCTCAAAGTGTAAGAGTATGCTTCTGGCTGATAGCACGTTCGAAATTATGAGGGAAGGTATTGTCACCCTCCTCTACAAGCGGACCAGGAAGAGGGAAGAGATCATAAATTGGCTGTCCATTTCAGTACTAAACATAGATTACAAAATTCTATCCACTGAGTCAAATCTGTTCTGGAGTTGGTGATCCACCTGGATCAGGCCTACACTATACCTGGCAGGAAGATCTCTGTTAAACCTTGCATTACTTAGGGATACTACAGGCACATAGGCAATAGGGTGCGAGATATGAAAAGGCCTTCTCTTGGCCCCCACTGACTCAGCGTGGACCAAGAGAAGGCCTTTTTATATATCACACACGTGCTCTTCAAAATGGTGTTTGGGGAAAGAATCTCCCGTTGTATCCAGCTGCTCTATACAGATGTCAGTAGTGGTTTAATCCACAGGTGGACATCAGATAGCTTTCCAATCAAATTTGGAAATGGGCAAGGCAGTCCTCTCTTTCCTCTGTCTGTTTGTGTGTTGTCTTTACTGAGACAATCAGGAAGGATGTGGGCATAAGAGGGGTGAGGATCCCAGGTTGAAGAGGAGTACAGGCCAAGGCTTTCCTGTGCATCAGCATCACCATCTTCTGCTTAGATCTGCTGTCGGTCCGCAGATAGTTGAGCATCTACAATCAGTTTCAACTGGAGTAATTTGGAGAAAACTCGAGTGCATGTTCTTTGGGAATTGGGCCAACTGATCTTTTGCCACCTTTACTGTCAGGTCGGATTATCTGAGGGTCCTAGGAATATGATTTGGAGGGTCTGCGGTGTGCATCAAGAATGGGGAAGAACGTATAATCAAAGTCGAGCAGGAACTGGGAATGTGGTAGTGACATTTCCTCTCGATTGAAGGTAGGGATTTCATCATCAGGTGCAAGGTGCTCTCAATGTTGCTGTATGTGGCGCAAGTCTGACCCATCACCACAGGCTAGTGTCCACGGCCCAACCATCTTCAGCTGCTTCATCAATAACATCCCTCCATCATAAGGTCAGAAGTGGGAATGTTCGCTGATGGTTGCACAATGTTCAGAACCATTCGCAATTCGTCAGATACTGAAGCAATCCATGTCCAAATGCAACATTCAGGCTTGGGCTGATAAGTGGCAAGTAACATTTCACACCACAAAAGTGCCAGCCAATGACCACCTCCAACAAGAGAGAATCCAACCATCTCCCCGTGACATTCAATGGCATTAGCATCACAGAGTCCCCATTATCAACATCCTGGGGGTTGTCATTGACTAGAAACTGAATTGGACTAGCCATATATACACTGTGGCTACAAGAGCAGGTCAAAGGCTAGGAATTCTGCAGTGAGTAACTCATCTCCTGACTCCACAAAGTCTGTCCGTCATCTATAAGGTACAAGTCAAGAGTGTGATGGAATACTCCCCACTTGCCCAGATGAGTGCAGCTCCAACAACACTCAAGAAGCTCGACGCCAGCTTGATTGGCACCTTATCCACTATCTTTTACATTAACTTCCTCCACCACTGATGCACAGTGGCAGCAGTGTGTATCATCTACAAGATGCACTACAGCAACTCACCAAAAGTCCTTCGACAGCATCTTCCTAACCAGCCATCTCTACCACCCAGAAGAATAAGGGCAGCACACGCATGGGAACACCACCACCTGCAAGTTCCCCTCCAAGTCCCACACCATCTTGGCTTGGAACATATCACTGTTTCTTCACTGTCACTGGATCAAAACCCTGGAACTCACTCCCGAACATCACTGTGGGTGTACCTACAGTGGTTCAAGAAGGCAGCTCACCACCACCTTCTGAAGGGCATTTAGGGATGGGCAATAAATGCTGGCATAGCCAGCAATGTCTATATCCAGTGAGAGAATTAAAAAATCCCGCTTGACAGTCAGCCAAGCTATTTCACACTTTATCTGGAGATTGAAAATGGATAATGTACACAGGGGGATGATGTAAAATTTCTGATAAAGGAAAAACATATCTAATGTTGTCTTCACCCTGATGGCCCACCAAGCAAGCTGTGCACAGATATGGAGTACGCAAACACCAAGTGTCGTTAGGTGCTGAGGTTGTATTTGTCCTGTTGAGAGGGATGGGTCTCGCTACTTTGCTGCAAACACTCCATTTATTGGAAGCGTTACACCAACTGTCCCTTGTAAAAAAAGTTTTTGAAGGAACGCACCTTTGACCACAAGTTGATTGGACAGTGGTCCGCACATAAACTCCTTGAGCCCTGTGGGAAAAGGAGATGGTGGATCTTGTCAGTTGGTTCCCCAAGCAGACTGTTAAAGTTATTGGTAGGGTGCCTTATTGTCAGAATTTTCAAACAAACAGCGAGATGGATCTTCATTGATGGCGAGAGGACCATCGATCTTTCATGCATACACAGGACCTCAGCATCATTGCATACTATCCTCGAGGTGGCTGCAGTGGAAAAGAGACTGACACCTATCTTCTTTTGGAATATGTGTTTACAAAGAGCATCTGGAAAGAGATACAATGGATTTTGTCAAGGTCCATCCTGAGCAGCTGCATTAACAGAACTCAATTTCCGATAGTTTGTTCCCAGGGACACACAGCAAGACAAATGTCATCTGCTGTTGGAAGGCTGTCAACTTCATGAAGGACACTGTTTGATCTCCCTGAAACTTGTTGGTTTTCCAGTGAAAGGAGTTGCCCACAATCTAGTGCTGCAGACTGGCACTTTCCAAGTCCCAAACTGAAGCTTGGGACAACTGCTGCAAAGGATTAACGGGAAAATTTAGGGTCCTACACCATACTACACCAAATGGCTGAGACTAGTGTTAATTCTCTCAGGCTGTATCAGGAAATGTTTAATGCAATGTAAAGATACAATCTGCATTGTAAGTGAAGTGAGGCACCCTGGAGTATCATGCACTGTATCTAACCTAAGTGATTTATGTGAACTGCCACATTTGAATTGTACTGTAAATTAACATTACAAATTTTATGAAGAAAGTGTATTTTTGGAAGAAAGGACCCTAACACTGGGTGTAATTGGGGTCTATCTTTGGGCGTATTTGAAACATAGCACTGGGTGTAATCAGATCGAGTACTGGGTGTAATGGGGATCTAGCACTGGGTGTAATGGGGATCAAGCACTGAGTGTAATGGGAATTGAGCAGTGGGTGTAATTGGGATCTAGCACTGGCTGTAATTGGAATCGAGCACTGGATGTAATTGGGGTCTAATACTGTGTGTAATGGGTATCTGGCACTGCGTGTCATGGGGATCGAATACTGGGTGTAAATGGGATCTACCAGAGGGTATAATTAGGATTGAGCAGTCAGTGTAATTGGGATCTAGTACTGGGTATAATTAGGGTCTAGCACTGGGTGTAATTCGGATCGTGCACTGGGTGAAATTGTGTTCTACCAACAGATGTAATTGGGATCTAACACTGGGTGTAATTGGGATCTAGCATTAATTGTGATTGGGATCTAACACTGGGTGTAATTGGGATAAAGTACTCGGTGTAATTGGGATCTAATGCGGGGTGTAATTGGAACGAGCACTGGGCGTAATTGGGATCTAATGCTGGGTGTAATTGTGGTCTAGCATTGAATGTAATTGGGATCTAACACCGGGTGTAATTGGGATTGAGCATTGGGTGTAATTGGGATCGAGCACTGGGTGTAATTGGGATCTAATGCTGGGTGTAGTTGGGATCTAACACTGGGTATAATTGGAATCTTGCACTGGGTATAATTGGGATCCAGCACTGGGTGTAATGGGGATCTAAACCCAGCGTAACTGGAATCTAGTGCTGGGTGTAATTTGGATCTAGTATTGGGTGTAGTTGGGATCTAACACTGGGTGTAGTTGGGATCTAACATTGGGTATAATTGGGATCTTGCACTGGGTGTAATTGGGATGTAGCACTTGCTGTAATTGGGATATAGCATTGGGTGTAATTAGGATTGATTACTGAGTGTAATTGGGATCTAGCATTGGGTGTAATGGGGATCTAATGCTGCGTGTAATGGGTATCTGGCATTGTGTGTCATGGGGATCGAGTCCTGGGTGTAAATGCGACCTACCACAGGGTATAATTAGGATTGGGCAGTCAGTATAATTAGGATTTATCACTGAGTATAATTCAGATCCTGCACTGGGTGAAATTGGGTTCTAACTCCGGATATAATTGGGATCTAGCTCAGGGTGTAATTGAGAACTAACACCAGGTGTAATTGGGACCTAGCACTGGGTGTAGTTGGGAGCCAGCTTTGGGTGTAATTGGAATCTAACATTGTGTGCAATTGGGATCTAGCATTAGATGTATTTGGAATCTAACACCTGGTGAAAATGGAGACTAGCACTGCGTGTAATCAGGATTGAGCACTGAGTGTAATTGGGATCTAGTATTGGGTGTAATGGGGATCTAACACTGGGTGTAAATGGGATTGAGTAATGAGTGTAATGGGTATCTGGCATTGTGTGTCATGGGGATCGAGCACTAGGCATAATTGGCATCTTGCACCAGGTGTAATTGGGATCTAGCACTGTGTGTAATTGGGATCTATCACTGGGGTTAATGGGGCTCTAACAGTGGGTGTAATTGGGATCTAGCATTGGGTCTAATTGGGATCTAGTACCGGATACAAATGGGGTTGACCACTGGGTGTAATTGGGATCTAATGCTGGGTGTAATTGGGATCTAACACTGGGTGTAATTGGGACCTAGCACTGTGTGTAATTGGGATCTAGCTCTGGATGTAATTGGGATCTTACGCTGGATGTAATTGGGATCTAGCACTGGCTGTAATCGGGACGGAACACCAGGTGTAATTGGGATTGAGCACTGGGTATAATGGGGATCTAATACTGGGCGTAATTTGGATCTAGCATTGGGTGTAATTGGGATCTAGCACTGGGTGTAGTTGGGAGCTAACACAGAGTATAATTGGGATCTTGCACTGGCTGTAATTGGGATCTAGCACTGGCTGTAATTAGGATCTAGAACTGGGTGTGATTGGATCTAGCACTGGATATGATTGGGATCTACACTGGGTGTTATGGGTATCTAACTCTGGGTGTAATTAAGATCTAGCATTGGGTGTAATTGGGATCTAACACTGGGGATAATTGGGATCTAATGCTGGCCGTAATTGGGATCTAATGCTAGCTGTAATTGGGATCCAGCATTGGGTGTAATTAGGATCTAGCACTGGATAGAATTGAGATCTAACACTGGGTGTAATGCGGATCAAACCCTGGGTGTAATTGGGATCCAACACTGGGTGGAATGGGGACCGAGCACTGGGTGTAATTGGGATTTGCATTCAGTGCACTGGGGACCAAGCACTGGGTGTAATGTGTTTCCCCTGAGTTACTGGATGTATTGACTTTTTAGTGGGATATTTTACTCAAACTCTAGGTTTAATAGAGTTGTTCCAAGCTGCAGCTGTATGTGTGATATGTATATCCTGGAATACTGAGTTTGTGTTCTAGGTTAATGATGTCTATCCTGGGATATTGAACAGCAGCAGTCCAGGTAATGGGGTTGTTTTGGGACTGTCGGCTACACTCCTCCACGGGATGGGTTTTGTCACTGATACTGGGCTCTGGAACACTGATTTAACCTGGGATATTATTGTTGTGACACCTGATAAGATAATTTTGTATTAACACCACATGGTGTGCTTGTCCTTGGGATATGGAATATATTGATGATCAGTGTTAGATCCCTCTGGATATTAAACTCCACAATAAATATGGGATTGACACTTGGCTTTTTGAGCTCTAGGCCTTTGGCTTTGCCCCAGGATATTGGAGATCTAGCTCTATTTAATGGGTTTATTCCAGGATTATGGGGCAGTATCTCTGAGTGATTGGATTATTCAGAGAGAGGAATTTCCAACTCTGCCAGTAATAGGATTATCCCCAAACACTAAATGTTGTTGGTTACGGGGATAATCCCGATTAGGGAGCTTCAGTTCGGTGCCATGAGTTTATTCTGGGTGGCTGGGATCCAGCCTTGTTAATAACGTGGTTATCCAGAAAGACTGAGCTGGGGTTTTGTGTGCAATCTTGGGTTTTATACGGAAACATTGACCTCTGCTGTGCTGAGGGCGATGTTACTCGGGATGCTCCTGCTGCTTTTGCAATGGGGTTTATTCTGCTGCTGCTGACGTCACGTGGCAGAGGGAGGTCCAGGACGCTGTGATATTGGAGATGGCGGCTCGCTTCTCATCAGGAAAGGTGCATCTGTGCTGACCAGACCGGCAAGAAAGCCAGGGAGGATGACGAGAGGTGAAATGTTGCCAGTGCAGCGGCGGTGAATCAGCTGCTCCTCCTCGTTCCCATTCTGTGTGGATTTGCAGCCGGCCTGGACTCTGCAAGGTGCACACTCTCACTATAGGAAGGACTCTTCACATTCAGCCAGGGCCATGGCCGCAGAAGGTGAGCTGCTGCAGATGCAGAATATGGAGCATTACAAAGCTGAGATCGAGAGGCTCGCCAAGGAGCTAACCGAAACGACCCACGAGAAGATCCAGGCTGCAGAATATGGGCTGGTGGTTCTGGAGGAGAAGCAGTCGCTGAAGCAGCAGTACGACGAGCTGGAAAGCGCCTACGAGACGGTCAAACATGAGCTGGAACAGCTGAAAGAGGTGGGTAGGTAGGAGGCTTGGAGGAACGCCCAGTCCCCGGGTGGCTGTCTCACTATCTCACCTTGTGTGGGTCATAGTCACGACCAGAGGGATTCGGTGCTGGGAGTTTATCTAACCCATCCCTCCCATCCTCACTATCCATGTTTCCAGAGCAGCAGCTCAATAGCCAGTTAAATGTAAAACCAGCGCGTTAATGCGGGAACATGTTTTGTTCAATTCAGCCGGGTAACAGGCTCTCGGTGTTGCCAGAGGGACAGAGAAGCTGAGCTCGCTAACAAATAGATTTAGATTGTGAAGCTCTCTTTGACCCTTAACTAAGAAGATGCTTGTACCATCCTATGCTGTGGGGTTATAATATACCAGCCGGTGTTATATCATTATTACATAGAGACATCGGATAGCAGATCAGCACTGGGACCGAGTCAGTATTTACTGTGGGTTTTTTTTAAATTGGAGCTTTCGGATTGCAAGTGTGACTCAAAATAAAACGTAAAAGCCGTTTCTGAGCGTTAGTCATCAGAATCGATCCATTGCCGTTTACACCTTCCGGCTCCAGAATCCAAATCCTCCAGCCCTGCAGAAATGCAGTAAGAGGAGGGCTGGGGGATGAGAGAACAGTGTTTCCGCAGAGAGAGAGAGAGAGAGGTTCGGTCCTTCACTGTGGATTACTCCTCGATGAGGAACTAAGTCGTAGTATCGAACGCTCTTCGGAAGAAGCTGAGAGTTGAATCTCTTTCCGAAGACGTGCGGATGGTTTTGGAGAAATACATGTCGGTGTTGGTGCGGTCAATATCCTGGGCAAGCTGCCATCTATCGCATCACTTCCCGTAGTGCAGATTGAGGGGAGTGGAGGGGAGGGTGGGGGTCAGAAAATGCTGGCAGATATGATTGAAACCAGAGTGGTCCAGCCAGAAGAGCAGATGCGGTTTCCATAGCTGCCCCCTCCCTCAAACTGTGCTCACAGGAGCAAGAAACAGCGTGAAGAGTGTGATTTCTTTTTGAAACCTGCCACTCAACACATCACTCTAAACCTTCATCGATGTTGATTTAATCCCAGTGATGCTGATTTGGCCGGAATAGCAATGGGATTGAGACAGAGCTGCGTCCCTTCACAGAATAATTGATAACTGGGAACACTGGAAAGCTGTAATTTAATGACAAGGTTCAGATGACAAAATTGAAACCAGAGTGGGTTCCAGCTATTAGCTAAACCCTGAAATTGATTGCTCCTGATATCCCATTGCTATTTAGAATAACTCCATGTTACCATTTTACTGCTGTGGTGTTTCTTTGCCTACCTCAGCTTTTGGTGCATCATGCCCTTGATATCTGATGTCCATATTCGGAATTAATAATCTCAAAATCACAGAATTATTCCAGCGCAGAGGGAGACTGTTCAGTCGATCATGTCTGTACTGGCTCTCCGAATGAGCAACTCACTTAGTTCCATTCTCCCGCCTTCTCCCTGTAACCCTGCACATTCTTCCTTTTCAGATAACAGTTCTAATTCCCTTTTAAATGCTTCAGTTGAACCTGCTCCACCACACACTCAGGCTGTGCATTCTAGATCCTAATCACTTGCTGTGTGAACGTTTTTCCTCATGTTGCTTTTGCTTCTTTTACCAATTACTTAAATACATGAATAGGATGGAAATAGAGGGATACAGACCCTGGAAGTGCAAAATGTTTTAGTTGACGGGCAACACGATCAGCGCAGGTTTGGAGGGCTGAAGGGCCTGTTCCTGTGCTGTACTTTTCTTTGTTCTTTAAAATCTGTGCTCTCTCATTCCCAATCCTTTCACAAGTGGAAACAGTTTTTCCCTGCCTACTCTGTCGAGATCCCTCATGATTTTGAATACCTCTATCAAATCTCCTCCCAGCCTTCTCTTCTCCAAGGAAATCAGCAGAGGATTATCAAGTAAATTCTACATCCAGTTTATCTCTTCTCTCTTCAATGTAAATGCTGTAAATCACTGCTCTAATGCAACTATTTACAAGGTATTGATTGAGACTTTTATTGGCATATATGTAAGCAGTGAAATAATTAATATACTAATTATGAAATAAGTGATATTTCTGGGCAACTGGATACCTAACTATAGTAAAGCAGCATGAGCTATGTTATCATTTGCATGTTCAGAATCTTTCAAAATGCAGTCATGTAATAAAGCAAACGTTGCATTTATTGGTGTTAATGGAACGGGAAGAGGGATCGAGTCTTTGAATAATGGCAAAATATGCTACTTGTGACAGCAGCTCATCACTTTTAGATTTGTGCACCTGTGAAACAACTTACCTAACCTAACGTACTGTCACTTGCGCAGTAACCTCATTGGGAGACTTTTTGTCTATATTTGATCTATTTCCAGATTAGTTTTCATGGCACTAGAATATTCCATTGGGATGGTCAAGGAGAGATTAAATCTAGGAGTGGTGTGATCCCACCAAACAGAGGCACTATCTGCTCTGAGCCAGTGTTGGAGAGGTGTTGACTTCTACGTGCTTAGCCCAACAGTCTGAAAGGAGAAGTGTGTGGCAAAAGGCAACGTGGAGGTCAGGGGTCGCATGGTGAAAACCTCCAGGGGATTGACTTAAGTTGGGGAAATAATGCAAAACTGATTTTGCTAATTTCTGTGCATGTTTACAACCTAGCAGTGATATTATATTGTAACACAGCAAGTGTAGGTAATTCAAAGCTTGCACGTATCACAGTGACTTGATAGGTAAATACATCATCTGTTATGGAACTGAACCATGCAGACCAAGAAGGCCCAAGCTTGATCTCTTGCCTGTGCAGTTAGCTGATTTTGGTCAGAGAGAAACAAAAACAAAAATAGCTGGAAACATTCAGCAGGTCAGACAGAACTTATGAAGAGTCATACAGACTCAAAATGTTAACTCTGTCTTTCTCTCCACAGATGCTGTCAGACCTGCTGAGTTTTTCCAGCTATTTTTGTTTTTGTTTCAGATTTCCAGCATCCGCAGAATTTTGCTTTTATCTGGTCAGAGAGAAATTGGGCTGCTGAAATTGGCCTCGGTGCCCTTGAGTCTGATAAATAGTTTGTGTCCCTTTGTACATATATAGATGTTGGGTGAGGATGGAATCTGGTCTGGTTATAATGCTCTGTGTAGTTAAACAGCCAATGGGCATTCACTGCCTCAGCTCACACATAGAGCAACATGGGCAAGGTATTGTGGAGGAAAAAAAAACAAACTGTAGGAGGAATTGGTGCCAAGGGAATGGATGTAGAGAAAGTTGGAGGCAAAAGATTGTATTTCAATCAAGAGATTCTGCTGATAGAGAATGTGAATAAAGTAGCAGAACCAAACATTGAACAAAACTCATTTGTTACATGTAACATGCAGATTATATTTTCAAATTGTTTAAAATACTTCCCACTGCGACCGCCCCCCCCCCCCCCCCCTTCCAATTTCTACAGTGTCTGCAATATGGCACAGTTGAAAGGCAGTAAAGTTGTGGGGACAGAGCTGTCATAAAAGCTGATAGTTAAGGGTTATGTAAATCGTCCTAAAGCAACATGAGCCATTTTGTTTTGTTTGAAAAGAATATCTACTGTAGTGAAAGGATTTTCACATTACAGGACTTTTTGCATTTTTGGCAATAATTGAAAACATATATTTTAAATTAATAAATGGTCAAGAATATTGTTAAAGGCTGTTCTTTTTAGTGTAGTCCCACAGATGAAGAAAGTCATGTCCCTAGCTGATCATATATATGATTTGGCCTCTGTGTCTCTGGGATGAGGGGGGATGTGAAATGTTCAGAAATCCAGCTGATTGCCATTCAGTGACCCTTGCTGGAAGTGTGCATGGCTAGCATTGGGAAAAGTCAAGATCCAGACCTGCTTTGCTGCCTTTAGACAGGAAGGGTGGAATTCTGGGTGGGTAAAGATGGCACAAAAAAACCACACAAGATTATCTGATTTCTTATCCTGCTGCTGGAAGGTGGTGTGTTGGGCACTTGGTTGGTTGGATGTAAGGGTGTGCTGAAATTTCCCTTCTAGAACAGACATTCTATCATTGGGAGATGCTTCCAGAGAACAACTTCACTTCCTTGAAGGGTGAAACAAAAAAGGTTAAATTTACCAATCACCCAGGATCTCGAATGTACTATTGCAAGACTTTAGTAGTGGGGCACCACCAACAGAGAGCTGGAAAATTCCTTTCCATCTACTTGGGCAGGCATTGTGTAGATAGTGGAAGGTGCAATAAATGTTAATGGGGTCAGGGGGAAATAGAATGTAACATTTCATTAATGGGTTTGCTCTCCTCTGCAACAGTTCCTTCAGATGTGAGTCCAACCCTAAGTAACAACACATTGGAGAACATGTGACTAGAGATTGCACACATCCGTGCAAGGAGGAAGAATTGTCCGAAACTCCGATTGTACTTCTCATGCTCATTGTGTTCAGATTAGCATTAACAGCTGTCAGGGTGCCCAATTAATTAAAAATGCATAACATGGATTTGAATTGGGAAGATTTTGAAAATATCTTTTTGTTTAAAATGTCTTTCTCTCAAAACAAACAATGATAGCGCTCTATCATTGCATCAATACGACAAAGATATTGGGATCTAAAGTCAGTAGTAAGGTGATCTTGTGAACTGTGTCCCAATATTTTACCACACTATAATCATACACTACCATGAATTTTAAAGCCGGTTTTAAATCATGCAGCAACACTTTCCCCAAAACACATTCAGACATTTATTGAAAAGCTTATGACATAGAAATTCTCTGAAAGCAGAGGGTCATTTTCAGCATTGTGCCATTGTGTCCTGGGTACAACATCCAGGCTCAGTAACTGCTGACAAACTGCTCAGTATTCTGCTCATAAAGCCTGTTGGCTAACTGTTGTCTGCAATTGATGAGCCATTCATAGGTGAAAGGTTAAGGAAGTGTAAACATAAGTAATTGTCCCATGTCAGGCGTGCTGAGGCTCTTTATTTTTCTTAATTTGCGCATTCACTTGCCAGCTTTTCAGTTCCCAGACAAATTTCAGAATAAGTATTTTTTTATGATGTACCATTAATGAACAGAAGGTTGAGCCCTAAAACAATTTTTGGAAGAGATATTTGGCAAACTATGCAGGGGTGGAGCTAGGGGAATTCAGTATCATTGTATACAGTTGTTATCTTGGTGGGTTTCTCCAACATGAAGGAGGGGGAGAAATACCTGAACACTTTGTTCTAGAAGATGGTCACGCCTTTTAGAATAGGGTCGTCTGTTTTGGTCAGCAGTGAGTGACAGGAGGATGTGCCTGTCAGTGAGGCAGGTCATGGGGCCGAGTGGACAGTGGTGGAGGAGCCTCAGACTTTGCAATTGTCAGACAGGTTTGAGGTGCTGTGAAAGCGAGATCTGCCAGGTGGATGAGCTGACTGGCCATGGTACTGTGGTACCGTTCAAGTAGGGGAGCAAACAGGAATGTAGTGGTAGTAGGGGACAGTATAGTGAGGGGGTTTGACACTGTTCTCTGCATCAAGGAGCAGAGTCCAGAAGGCTGTGTTGCCTGCCTGGTGCCAGGGTTTGGGATATTTGCTCAGGGCTGGAGTGAAATTGCAGTGGGAGGGGGAGGGTCTAGTTATCATGGTCCACGTAGGTACCAACAACACAGGCAGGACAAGGAAGGAGATTCTGCATTATCAGTATGAGAAGCCAGGTAATCTATGGATTATTACCTGTGTATAGGGCAAATAAGATTAGAGAGATGAATGTGTGGCTCAAAGACTGGTGTAGGCGAAATGGGTTCCGGTTTGTGAGGCACTGGTGCTATTACTGGGGAAAGTGGGGGTTTTACTGTTGGGATGGTCTACACCTGAATCATGCTGAGACATGTGTCCTTGTGAATCTCATATCCAGGGAAGTAGAGAAGGCTTTAAACTAAACAATGGGGGGTGGGGGGCAGCTGAGGGATCAAGCTTGGATAGATGTGGCAAATCGAGGGGTAGATTCAAGGCAGGAGACCATAATGGTATTATAGGAAATGAGGGTCATAGAATAGAAGGGAAAGAGAAAAAAAGCTAAGAAACACCAATAGTCAAGATTAGATGTTACAAAATTAACAAAAAGAAAAAAGTAAAGGCTCTGTATCTGCGTGTAGCATTTGTAACAAAGTAAATTAATTTATAATGCACATTGAAGTAAACAAATATGATCTGATAGCCATTATGGAGACATGGCTGCAGGATGACAAGGAATGGGTCCTGAATATTGAGGGATGTATGACATTCAAGAAGAATAGGAAGCTCGGCAAAGGTGTAGGGGTAGCGCTGTTGATTAAGGATAGCATTGGTATAATAGTTAGAGATGATCTTGGTTCAGGAGATCAGGATGTAGAATCGGTTTGGGTGGAGATGAGGAAGAGTAGGGGAAAGAGGTCACTAGTGGGAGTAGTCTACAGGCCCCCTAACAGTGACCACAATGTAAGACAAAGTATGCAAGAAGAAATATTAGCGGCTTGTGATAAACGGTCAGTAATAATCATGGGTAATTTTAATCTACATATAAACTGGAAAAATCAAATTGACAGTAGTAGCTTGGATGAGGAGTTCATGGACTACTTTCAAGATGGTTTCTTAGAGAAGCATGTTCTGGAACCAACCAGAGAGCAGGTTATATTTGACTTGGTATCGTGCAATGTGACAGGATTAATTAATGACCTCAGTGCAAAGGCACCTTTAGGTAGCAGCGACCACAATATGCTTGAATTTTACATCCAGTTTAAAAGGGAGAAAAGTGGGTATGAGACTATTATTTTAAACTTAAATAAGGACAACTTTGTGGGCATGAAAGCTGAGCTAGCTGCAGTGAACTGGAAAACTAGGCTAGAGGTTAGATCAATAGAGAAGTTGCGGCAGATATTTAAAGGGATATTTCAGAATACTCAATAAGTATATTCCTACTATAAAGAAATTATAAGGGGAGGACCCACCATCCATGGTTAACTAAAGTTAAGGAAAGCATCAAACTTAAGGAAAAAGCATATAACTGCGCAAAGATGAGTGGCGGGTCAGGTAATTAGTCAGGATATAAAGAATGACAGAGAATGACATAAAGGCCAATCTGGAAAAAGAAATTAGAGTCTGAGAGGAAGCTAGCTAGAAATGTAAAAATGTATAGCAAGAGTTTCTACAGGTATTTAAAAAGGAAAAGAGTAAGTAAAGTGAGTGTTGCTCCTCTGGAGAGTGACAGTGGGGAATTAACAGTAGATAATAAGGAAGTAGTGGATGAAATGAACAAGTATTTTGCTTCTGTCTTCATTATAGAGGATACAAAAACATTCCAGGAATATCTGTAAACCAGGAGATGGAAAAGAGGGGGGAACTTGGTGAAATTACAACCACGAGAGAAATAATACTGAGCAAATTGATGGAGTTGTGGGCTGACAAGTCTCTGGGTCCTGATGGACTACATCCTAGGGTCTTAAAAGAGGTGGCTAATGAGAAAGCAGATGTGTTGGTGTTAATTTTCCAAAATTCACTAGATTCTGGAAAGGTTGCATCAGACTGGAAAGCAGCAAATATAACCCCTCTATTCAAAAAGGGAGGGAGGCAGAAAACAAAAAACTATAGGCCTGTTAACTTGAAGTCTGTCTTGGAGAAGATGTTAGAATTGATCATTAAGGAGGTTATAGCTGGGCATTTGGAGAACCTCAAGGTAATTGGGAAGCATCAGCATGGTTTTGTGAAAGAGAAATCATTTTTAAAGAAGTTATTGCAATTCTTTGAAGGAGTAACATGCACTGTGGGTAAAGGGGAGCCTGTAGTCGTACTGTACTTGGGTTTCCAGAAGGCATTTGCTTAAGGTGCCATAACAAAAGTTATCGCAGAAAATAAAAGCTCATGGTGTATTGGGTAACGTATTGGCATGGATAGAAGAGTGGCTGGCTAGCAGACAACAGAGAGTATGCATAAATTAATCTTTCTCTGATCGGCAAGATATGACAAGTGGGGTCCCACAGGGCTCTGTGCTTGGGCCTCAACTTTTTACAATTTATACCAATGACTTAGATGAGGGGAGTGAAGGCATGGTAGCTAAGTTTGCAAACAACACAAAGATGAGTAGGAAAGTATGTTGTGAAGAGGACATGAGGAAGTTGCAGACAGATATAGATAGGCTGAGTGAGTGGACAAGAATATGACAGATGGGAGTATAATGTGGGAAAATGTGAAGTTGTTCACTTTGGCAGGAAGAATAAAAAAGCTGAGTGTTACTTAAATGGAGAACGGCTGCAGAATTCCGAGGTGCAGAGGGATCTAGGTATTCTAGTGCATGAGTCACAAATAGTTACAACAAGTAATTAAGAAGGCTAATGGAATGCTATCCTTTATTACGAGAGCAACTAGACATAAAAGCAAGGATGTTATGCTTCACTTATACAGGGCATTGGTGAGACCACATCTTGAATACTGTGTGCAGTTTTGGTCCCCTTATTTAAGGAAGGACATAAAAGCTTTGGCGGTGATTCAGAGGAGGTTTACTAGATTGATACCCGGAATGAGTGGGTTGGCTTATGAGGAAAGTTTAGACAAACTGGGCTTATTTCCACTGGAGTTTAATAGAGTGAAGAGTGATTTGGTTGAAGTATATAAGATCCTGAATGGTATTGAGAAGGTGGGTGTGGAAAGGATGTTTCCTCTTGTGGGTGAGTCCAGAACTAGGGAGCACCATTGTAAAATTAGGGGTTGCCTTTTTAAGACAGAGACGAGAAGAAATTTTTTCTCAGAGGGTTGTGCGAATTTGGAACTCTCTGCCTCAGAAGGCAGAGGTGGTTAGATTCTTATTAGGCGAGGGAATCAAAGGTTATTGAGGGTAGGGTAGATGGAAATATGGAATTCATAATACAAACAGATCAGCCATGATCTTATTAAATGGCGGAGTCGGTTCAGGCGGTCACATGGCTTACTTCTGCTCCTATTTCGTATGTCCATAATTTACTGTGGTCAGTGGTACTCTCTCATTCCATGGTACAACAGTGCTTGGTAATGCTGGATTCCTGCTTTTGCTATCGACATTAAAAAACACGTCACTCTTAAATATATGCCTTATAGTGATTGTGGACTGTAATGTGGTACTCAGACTATTTCACCTGAAATTTTATTGACTTTATATTGGGGAAATGCAAGCTTTATTAAGTCAGCGAGCCCTGGAGAAAGAGAACTCCCCCCCCCCCCCCCCCCCCCCCCCCCCCCCCCCCCCCCACCCCCCCAGCCCACCCCAGAATTTATTTTGTGAGCAAAACAACAAAAAGAATGCAAAATGAAAAATGCTGAAAATACATATTAGCCTGATCAGCATCTGAAAGGTAGCGGTTGTGGAGGGGGTGGGGGGGTTGGTGGGGTGATGGTGTGTGGAGCTACAGCTCAGATATAAACCTGGATCATCAAACCCCAAATGATTTAACTTTGGATTTTGTTTTCACCAGTCAACCTGCTGGATGTTCTTAAAATTTTCTGGTTTCGTTTCAAGTATTTCTGGCACTCAATTTTCTTATTGCTTCAGAATGAAAATTTTTTTTGAGTGACCTATCCAAATTATCAATGTGTTTTGTGCTGTGCTCTTTCAGAAATTATGGCTTTCTCTGTGATCGATTTTTTTTCAAGGGTTTTCAAGTGAAGTAATGAACATGTTAAATAAGGCACCTTAAAAATGTGCTCCTGATGATGTTGGTTAGGGTAACCTGAGCTTCAACGTTTCCTTTTAGTGTTGGGTCCGTCTTCTTGAAATTGAGGTAATGTATTAGAGTTAGTCATAGGGCAGGATTTTTATCGTGCGGGTGCAATCGGCGGACCTGGGAGCAGCCGGGAAACGGACTGCCAACTGCGATCGGCCCCTGACCGATTAACAGCCAGCCATCGTGAAGCATGCACTGAAATGCTCAGCGCTGCTGGGGTGGGGGTGGGCGCAGGCACGGGGGAGTGCGGAATGAAAGCTCCCTGAAGGCAGAGAGCTGCCTCAGGGACCTGAAGTCTTGAAAACCAAATAAAGTTTTAAAAATCATGAAGAAAATGTCCACACATCACAGTAAGTCACCCGAACATGATAAAAATGCTGCCCATAGATTTTAATTTTTAAAAATTTATTAACGGAAACCTCATCCTGCCCTTGGACGAAGTTTCAAGAAAAATGCAAAGTCCGCCTGGCTGATTCGCCCATAAAGTTGGATAGACCACGAAAAATTGGAGTTAATTATAACTTTAATGGCCTTAATAGGCCTCTTAATTGTCGGCGGGCGTGCATGCGGCTTTTGCTGACCGGAGTATCGCGCGAGCACAGGGTGACGTCAGGACGCGTGGCCGATGTCATCTCATACAATTTCACATCCGATTGGGTCAGCCGCACGCCAACCTAATAATTCTGCCCATCATGTCTGCATCATTTTTTCATTGCATTAATAGTTCACTTCTTGCTGGGGCAGCTATGCTGCTCAGGCCCTGGAGCATGATTTGTGATGTGAGATTTTCTTAAGTTAGCTTTTAATTTTTTTTTATTTCCTGAGGTAAAGTGAGATGGTCTTTATTTTCTGTCCTGAGCACTCCTTTAATTCAGTTTGGGATGCATCAATAAAGAGGGAAGCAGGATATACAAAATATAAAGTTATTATGAAAATAGAACATAGTTTTCTATTTTGGCACTATAGACAAAGGCATGATAGGCTTGGTTTACATCCTCCCCTAAGTGGAAAAAGTGAGCACAATGCCAAATTGCTTAAAAACAGCCACTTGGACACAGCAGCAATTGCATTTGTATGCAGTGTGGTGCATGTTTAGTATTGCACTCTTTCAGAACAGTAATTCAGAGTTCTAATGTAATGAGTGCCTTACTGCTAGTATATTGTAAAGGAGCACTGTCATCTTGTAAAATGACTGGCAGGTCTTTTGCATTTGTGACATCATGCACAAAGAAGTGACACAAGGTGCATGAAGCTTATCATTAACACACTACTCTTCTATCTACCTTTCCCCACCCCCACCATAAAAATGGTTTGCCAAACACTTTTTAAATGAAATAAAAACAGAAAATGCTGGAAATACTCAGCAGGTGTGGCCGCAGTTGTGGAGAGAGGAACAGAGTTAACCTTTCATGTTTGTGACCTTTCATCAGAACTGGGATAAGTTATAAATGCAATAAGTTTCAAGAAAGTGGGGAGGGTGGGAAGAAGAACAAAAGTGAAAGCCTGTGATATGGCAGCAGACAGGAGTGATTAAATGACAAAAGAGTTAGTGGTGCATGGCCTAAGGGAGAGGTGATGGGACAAGTAAAGAAACAAAGGATGTGCCGAGAGGAGGTGTGAATGGTAGAATGCCGTCCAAAAGCAAAAGAGAGAGTAAAACAAAAACCTGCAAAGAAAAATAGGCATAGAGGTTACAGTCTGAAATTGTTGAATCCGGAAGAACATAAAGTGCCTTATTGAAAGATGAGGTGCTGTTCCTCAAGCTTATGTTGAGTTTCATTGGAACATTGCAGCAGGCCAAGAACAGAAGGGTCAGAGTGGGAACAAGATGGAGAATTAAAATGGCAGGCAACTGGAAGCTCAGTGTCACACTTATGGACTGAACAGGGGTATTATGCAAAGTGGTTACCCAATTTGTTTGGTCCCCTATTGTAAAGCAGATCACATTGTGAGCAACTAATACCTTTATAATAAATTGAAAATAGTAAACCACTATTTCAGCTGGAAAGTGTGCTTGAGGCCTTGGACCATAAGGAGAGTGGAGGTGAAAGGGCATGTGTTGCATCTCCTCTGCTTGCATGATAAGGTGCCATGAGGAGGGGGTGTTAAGGGTGGCTTGAGAAATCAACCAGGGTATTGTGAGCTAACCGTCCATTTGGAATGCTGGAAGGGGAGAAGATATATCTGGTGGTGGCATCATGCTGGAGGTGGCAGAAATGGCAGAGGATCATTTGTTGAATGCAGAGGCTGGTGGCATGGAAGGTGAGAACAAGAGGAACCCTATCATGGTTTTGGGAGGGAGAGAAAGGGGCCAGAGCAAAAGTGCGAGAAATGGGATGGATGTGGTTAAGAGCTCTGTTAACCACAGTGGGAAATCTTTGGTTCAGGTTAAAGGAAGACCTGTTAGAAACACTAGTAACAAAGGTTGCATCATCAGAAAAGACAAGGAAGTGGAGTTGAGCCAGCTGTGGACGTCAGTGGGATTACAATTTATAATGATAGCCTATCCCCAGGAAAGGTTGCAGCAAAGTTGAGAATGGGAAGGGAGGAGTTAGAGATGGACCATGTGAAGGCTAGATTGATTTTGCTTCCAATTTTTCTGTTCAGGGTGAGAGAACAAACAGTACCAATGCAGCCAATATACTGGAAAAGAGGTGAGGGAGTGGTTCTGAGTATGACTGGAACAAGGAATATTCCACATTGCCCACAACAACACAGGAATGGCTAGGACCCCTGCATGTACTCATAGCAACATCTTTTATTCAGAGGAGTGAGTAAAGTTAAAGGAGAACTTGTTCTGTGTGAGAACAAGTTCATTCAGGCAGCGGAGGGTGGTGGTGGTGGAAGCTGTTGAAGGAAGAAGTGGAGAGTCCATGGACAGCCCTGATGGAAGATGGAGATGTAGAGAAACTGGAAACTGTTAAAAGTCATGGAGGACATCTAACGAGTCATGGAGGTAGGTGAGAAGAGACTGGACAAAGAGACAAAAATTAGCCGGGGAAAGGAAGAAATCAGTTCAGTGGAGCAGGAACAGGCTGGAACGATGGATTGATCGGGCATTCCTACTTGTGGATTTCGGGAAACGGAGGTGGGAAAAAGTGGAGGGGAAGATCTCCAGAGGAGATGAGGTCAGTGACATGCATGAAAATAACAGTTTGATATTCAGTGGTGGGGTCTTGGTCCAGAGGAGGTAGGGTGAAATGTCAGAGAGTTGGCTTCAGTCTCTACAAGGTTGAGGTCGGTTTGCCAGACAACAAGAGACCACCCTCGTCAGCAGCTTTGTTGATAGTGTTAGGGTTGGAGCAAAGAGAGCAGAGTGCTGCAAGTGCTTAATGGAATTTATCTCCACGGTTTATATTCCCATTATAAATCTTGCAGAATAAATCAATATATTATGTGAAGCAAATTGCAGAAGGATTGGGTGACTCTGATTTGGAACTATAAGCTGCCTTTAATAGAGCCTTGTTATAAACCCAGCTCCACAGATTCGGAGCCCTTAGGAGGGATTCAACTCTATGTAAAGTCATGTCTTGCTCCATGCACCGTTCAATCTGTAAAAGTTCACATTTGAAATATTCAACAGCATGTAGCAGGTGTGTTTCCACTAACAAGCTTAATGACATTTCAGCCAGTAGTTATGATCTGCCAAAATGCATCAGTTTAATGATTACAGACAGATTTCCTGGATAACTTTGGTGTATCTATGGTGTAAGAGCGGAGTTGCAATGCTTAAACTTGTGTGTAATAAGTTTATGCTGAAATATCAAAATGCAGAAATTTCCTCGATCATTTGCGCCATCCTGAGTTGAATCCAATTAACTTATTAACCCATCTCCACCCCCATGCAAAACAGCACATGACTTTCCTCAATTTCCAACAGTTTTGAACTGGTGTAAATTTACATCCAAAATTTTAATGACTTGCATCTGCTAAGCCTATATCTGGTGTTTCATGGCATCACCTTCAGGTTAGTTTTCTTCAATCCGCTGAACTGTTTTGCCTGTACCCTTGATTTTTTTTCATGTAACAAATTCTATCAAAGTCAGGAATGCTTCTATAATTTTCCTTCAACATATTTAATTAATATGCATAAATGATGGGTTGATGCTTTTAAACATCACTTTTCATAATATAAGAAAGAGGGTCTTAGAATTTAGATTATTCTTAAAGCTTACAACATGCACATAGGAATAGGAGTTGGCCATTTAACCCTGCATGCCTGATCTGTCATCCAGTTGGATCATGGCTGATCTGTGACATAACTCCCTGTACAGTCATTGCCCTATGTCTCAATACTTGTTTGGTTAACAGAAATATATCAATCTCAGATTTAAAATTCACTCCTTGATGTAGCATTAATTGCTGTTTGCAGAGGAGAGTTTAAAACTTCTCCCAACCTTTGCATGAAGAAGTATTTCTTAATTTCACTTCTGAAAAATATGGCTCTAATTTTTAGACTCTTGTCCTAGTCCTAGATTTCTCAAACAATGGAAATAGTTTTCGCCATCTACCCTATCCACCCTTAATACCTTGAAGATTTTGTTGCGTAATCTGTTCTCGTAATTTAATCAGTGGAGTCCAGTTTCTACTTTATATATGCTGCACTTCCTTCAAAGGCAATATATCCTTTAAGGTGTGTTACCCAGAATTGCTCACGGTTTTTCAGGCATTGTCTAACTGTCAAAGGTCTTTAGCCTTTTTGATTATTTTCTGTACCTGTCCATGATATGCTAACCTATGTATGTGGACCCCTAAGTCTCTTGGACCTCTGCTTCTAGCTTTTCACTATTTTAAAAAGTACCCTCTTCTATCCTTTTTAGGTCCAAAGTGGATAACCTCGTGCTTGTCCATATTGAAGTCCATTTACCAGTTTTGCTCATTCACTTAATCTATCAATTGCTATATGTAATTTTATGCTTACATCTTCATTGCTCAAAATGCTGTTGATCTTTGTGTCATTGGCAAGCCAGCGCTCTATCGTGTCTATCATTAACAAATGCAGTGAATAGTTAAGGGCCCCACACAGATCCTTGTGGATGCCACTAGTCACATCCTGCCAATTATAGTACCTACTCATTATCCTTGCCCACTGCCTCCTATTATTCAACCAATCTTCAATCAGGCCAATAATTTTCTCTCGATTTCATGAGCTTCAACTTTGGCTAACAGTCTCTTTGAGGGACTCTATTGAATACCTTCAGAAAGTCCATAATAAATCACATCCATTGACATTCCTCTATCCAGTCTTGATTAGGCGATTGCTCCCAGGACCTGCATGAAGCTACATGAGGTTTCTTTCTATTCCCTGTGATCAAGTCACTCAGACAGGGCAGACATCAGCGGTTTTGGTGTGTAGGGAATAGTAAGTACAAATATATGGTGCGGCACAGGAAATGTAATCTTTCCTCTATTCCACTTTGTTAACTAACTCAAAATAAGAAGTGATCCTGAAATCAAATGGACGCTGTGTTATGAGCCTAATCCACATAGTTAAACTTTTGTACCTTTCATTCATGCTTCTAATTGTTTTGCATTCTAGAGAGTCAGACCAAACAACAATTTGCATTTATATAGCACTTTTAATGGAATAAAACATCCCAAGCTGACTTCACGGGAGTCTTGTTATCAGACAAAGTTTAACACCAAGCTGCAGAGATATTAGGACCGGTGAGCATAGAATCTTTACAGTGCAGAAGGAAGCCATTCAGCAAGTCTGCACTGGCTCTCTGAAAAAGCATTCCACCTAGTCACATTCCCCTGCCTTATCCCTGTAACCTTGCACATTATTTCTTTTCAGGTAGCAATCCAATTCTCTTTTGAATACCTCAATCGAACCTGCCTCTACCAGCCTTTTCAGGAAGTTTGTTTCAGACTCCAAACACCTTCTGGGTGAAAACATTTTCCTCACATCACATTTACTCCTTTTTCCAATTATTTTGAATCTGTGCCCTCTGGCTCTTGATATTCTCTTGCGTGGGAACAGTTTCTCACTATTTACCCTGTTCATAAACCACTTCATTTCTTCCAGAGATTTTGCTGCATAATGCAGTTTCTAAATTTGGAAGAAAAAACTCCTGTATTGCATCTTTCCATATTGAAATAGCTGACTCTCGAAGACATTCCACACTAAATAAAGCTGGTTCAGTGCTGCTTCTTCACTGTATGTTGGGTGCATTTTAGTGAGCAAAGTCAACCATCTAATAATTGAAATGAAGCAACATATTCTTATTTTGGATCTGGTCTATCGATACTCTGGGAACAACTGATTCAAATAAAGATATTGCATTCGGGATCTCCACCCAAGGCTACAAGAGCAGGTCGGAGTCTAGATATTTTGCAGTGAGTGGCTCCCCTCTTGACTCCCCAAAGGCTATCCACCATCTACAAGGCACAAGTCTGGGGTGTGATGGAATACTTTCCACTTGTCCAGATGAATGCATCTCCAATAACACTGAAGAAGCTCAACATCAGCCAGGAGAAAGCAGTATGCTTGATTGGCACCCCCATCCACCATCAGTGCATTACAGCAGCTCACCACCTTATAGCTACTCCCAAACCAGTGACCTCTATGACCTAGAGGATAAGGAGAGCAGGTGCACGGGAACACCACCTGCAAGTTTTCCTCCAAGACCCACGCCATCCCGATTTGGAAATATGTTGGGGTTTGTTCATCATCACTGGGCCAAAACAGCACTACAATAGTTCATGCCTTCACCACCACCATCTTGAGGGCAATTAAAGATGGACCTTGCCAGCATTGCCCACATCTTGAGTGATTTTGTGGGGGAAAAAAAAATCAGGATCACCACACTGCTTAAAGTAACATTTTACAGATTCGAAATTCAGCAGTCCATCCGATGTTTGGTGGTCAGTCACTACCTGCCTGTTCTTAATTCTGATTTATGTTAATGCTTTGTCTATTGCTATGAATATAATGGAAGTATATGGATAACATAAATAAGGTGAAAGATTATTAGGAGTCCCTTTTGAGTATTTTGTTAATTTTTGATGTTTTCCTCCTTTCAACTTCCCCCATTTTATTTGGGATCACCATAATACCAGTTCATCACCCTTGTCCATCTCCTGTCAGTCATCCATTCCTCTTCCAATCCCGCTGAGTTTAATTCTCTCACCACTGCATCTTTCCATCTGGTCATAGGACTTCCTCCTCTTCTTCCTGGCAGTCCCATCTTCATCACTCACCTCACCACATATCCTCTCTCCCTCTTTGTCTGCAACATTTGAGTCTCTTCTCTGGTACTTTCTTCAATGCTCCCACAATCTTCACTGACGACCCCCCCCCCCCCCCCATGTGTTGGTTCCTGATTTTTGTCTTTTCTCGTTATTCCACACATCCATATCAGCATCTGCATCTCATTAGTGTCCAGTTATCATTCCTCTTTTCTTGATGTTGTCCAGGTTTCTGCATTATATAGCAAGGCTGGTCTCACAACTGTCTTGTAGATTCTTCATTTCAGTTTCAGCAATACTTTTCTATCTCATGACACTCCACAGCACATCTTCCAATGATTCCAACCAGAGCTAATCCATTGCTTAATTTCCAATTCCATATTTCCATCTCCTGCCACCACTGACTGCAGGTACTTCACAGAATTGTTACAGTGTAGAAGGAGGCCATTCAGTCCATCATATCTGCACTGGCTCTCTGAACATTTTAACTTAGTACCAACCTCCTGTCTTTTCCCTGTAGCTCTGCACATTGTTTCTATTTAGATAATCATCCAGTGCCCTCTTGAATGCCTCAATTGAATCTGCCTCCACCACACTTCCAAGCAGTGCATTCCAAATCCTAACTGTTCGCTGTGTGAAAAAGTTTTTTTTCTCTCATTTGCTTCTTTTGCAAAACACCTTAAAACTGTGCCCTCTGGTTCTCGATCTGTTTACGAGCGGGTACAGTTTCTCCCTATCTACTCTGTCCAGGTCCCTCATGATTTTGAAAACTTCTATCAAGTCTCCTCTCAGCCTTCTCCTCTCCAAGGAACACAGCCCCAACTTCTCCGATATTTCCTCATAACTGAAGTATCTCATCCCTGAAATCATTCTCGTAAACCTCTTCTGCACTCTCTCCAATGCGTTCACATCCTTCTTACAGTGTGGCACCCAGAACTGTACACAGTACTCCATCTGAAGTCTAACCAGCATTTTATATAAGTTCATCATAAACTCCCTGCTCTTGTACTCTATGTCCCTATTAATGAAGCTTAGAATACTGTATGCTTTAGTAATGGCTCTCTCCCAACCTGTCCAGCCACCTTTAATGACTTATGCACATATACACCCAGGTCTCCCTGCTCCTGCAACCCTTTAAAATAATATCCTTTATTTTGTACCGTCTGTCCATGTTCTTTGTACTAAAGTGTATCACCTCACACTTCTCCACATTGAACTTCGTCTGCCACCTATCTGCCCACTCCACAAATGTGTCAATGTCCTTTTGAAATTTTACACTGTCCTCCTCACTGTTTACAACTCTCCCAAGTTTTGTGTTGTCCACTTGAGTCTTCACCCTTAATCTTTAACCTTCACTCTGATCCTCTTGTCCAGGTTCAAACTGAGTCCATAAATTGGGTCAGTTGAATTGCACTTTTGAATTCCCTCTAGTTTTTGTATTTATTTCTCTCTTCATCATTTCTCATTTTGCAGGCGACCTGCTCCCAGTATGTGCCATGATGTCAGTAAGACTGTCACTGGAATGTGCATGCAGAAAGCCAAGCACCTTTCTTTCCTTTCATACTTGACATAATTGATTAACTAATATTCAGTTATACAGCTGAGAAGACATTGGTTTCAATCCGAGTTTCACTCCTGGCATTCTCTGGCAGTGATCCAACTTGTGGACATTGCCAATTTGATCCTTGATTCGATTCAGCAAGTTGTTTTCAATTAACATGAATTCACCAGGAGAAATGGGATGAAATGAGTTTGTGGTAGTTCCAGGGATGAGGCATTACAGTTATGTGGAGAGACTTGAATTTGGGGTGGTTCTCCTTTGAGCAGACAGGTTAAGAAGCGATTTAAAATAGGTGTTTAAAACTATTAAGGGTTTGGTTGGAGTAAATAGAGAGAGACTATTTCTTCTGGCTGAAGGGTGAATAACTAGGTTTATGGTGATTGGCAGAAGAACTTTATGCAACAGGTGGTTCGGATACAGAAAGCAGTCTGATTGTTGGGGGGGGCAGGGGGTGTTATCTTTCACAAATTAATTGGATACATGCTTGAAGGAGGGAGAGTGAGACTAATTGGGTTGCTCTGCAAAAGAGCTGGTGTAGACTTGATAGGCCAAATGGCCTCCTTCTATGATGTGCTGCTCTGTCATTGTGTGAGAAAGTCTTCTGACTGTGCTGGGGCAAGGCTGACCCTTCCTTAGATAACTAACCTTTTGTCTTCCCATCTGAAAAAATATAAGTAGTGGGGGGAGCACTTGGTGATCATGCAGTCTGATTGATGCATTGCTCACAGGAAACCGAGATTTAGTCTGCTGTTGTGTTTTATTATTTCTAGTTCGAAACAGTTGTCTGTAATAATTTGTCAACATTGGGATCCTGTGTTTTATAATTGTTTTACATTATACCAAAATCAATTTCAAACTTATTTGGAAGCTGCATCATATCAAAAGTGCATTAGTGTTGACAGCTTAGTCGACGCTGAAGGACATCACCACCAATCTGGCCTTCTCCCCTCTCAATGTCCACAAATGCACATGAGCAAACAGAGACTGCTGATTAACAATAGGAGTGTGAAATTTTTCCCACTGTTTTTAGCTCAGGGATGTTGTCTGTGGTACTATTTGTACAACTACCTCAGCCGAGGAAAGCTAACTTGGCACTTTTACTGTACCTGACACAAAATGCTTGATTTAATGCAGACCAAGGATCAGTTCTGGGACCTTTCTGCTCTGTATAGTTTAGTATATTCACCCACTTAGCCACTGTGGGAGCATTATCTGTGCCTTCATGGAAATAACGCCCTGTAACACTTGATAAGTTTGGCCTTGTTTTTCTTGGGTTTCCAGAGGCAGAGGTTTGGATTTTATCTTCTCCTCCCATCATGGAAAGCTTTATTTTTAGCTTGACATGTTCATCCAATCCTTCCTTTGTCATCTGCTCTCTCTGGTTCACCTCCTTGGCAATACCTCATTTGATTCTGATCCTTCCTGTCCCATATTAGTGAACAGATTTCTTGCCCCATCCCAGCACGGTCATTTTAGCAATGCCCCAAGGTTCTATCTTTAGTCCTGTCTTCCTCCTGATTTATGTACAGTCTCAGGAGTCAGCTTCCATTATATTTTCTGACAACATCTAGCTCTACATATTATTTCACAACTATTCCTGTGTTATTTGGCTGCTTATGTGAAATCATTATGAACTTGGCAGATCAAAGGCATCCTGTTCAACTTCTGTCAAAATTTCTTAACCTAGTCTTGGATTCCATTTGCTTCCATGACTCTTTTGTGTTTTCCAACATATCTTGTTTACTGTACACCCTCCATGCATACTGCACAGTTGTGATGGCAGAAAAGCCTGATAGTTTGTTCTTGCCTTAGAAGAGAAGATTCTTGGCTAGACCACAGGGTCGTTGGATTTCTTTGAGTATGGTTTACTATTAAACATTGATGGAAAAGTTATAATTGTGATTGTTAAAGTGCCAGATGTTGACTGAAAGTAGAAGCAAGAAACATTGGAGCACAGGTACAGAAGTAGGCCATTCAGCCCCTCAAGCCTGCTCCTCCATCCAACTAGTTCATGGCTGATCATCTATCTCAATGCCACTTTCCTGTGCTATCCCCATATCCCTTTACGTCATTAGTATCTAGAAATTTATCAATCTCTGTCTTGAACATACTCAGTGACTGAGCTTCCACAGCCCTCTGAGGTAGAGAATTCAAAAGAGTCACCCTCTGAGTGAAGAAATGCCTCCTCGTTTCAGTTCTAAATGGCTTGCCCCTTATTGTGAGAGCGTCTCCCTTGGTTCTAGACCCCCCCAGCCAGGGAACCATCTATTCTGCATCTACCCCGTCTAGCCCCTTAACAATTCTGTAAGTATCGATTAGATCACCTCTTATTCTTCTAAACTCTAGAGAATACATGCCCAGTCTCCTCAATCTCTCCTTAAAGGACAGTCCTTTAATCCCAGGAACCAGTCTGGTGAACCGCTGCTGCACTCTGTCTATGGCCATAATATCCTTCCTTGGGTAAGGGAACCAATACTGTACATAATACTCCAGGTGCAGTCTAACCAAGCTTCTACACAATTGAAGCAAGACACCTTTTACTCAAATCCTTTTGCGATAAAGGCCAACATCCCATTTGCCGTCCTAATTGCTTGCTGTACTGCACGTTATCTTTCAGTGACCCATGAGCAAGGACACTCAGGTCTCTTTGGACATCAACACTCCCCCCATCTCTCACCATTTAAGAAATACTCTGCACCTCTGTTCCTCCTACCAAAGTGGATAACCTCACACTTATCCACATTACATTCCATCTGCCGTGTTCTTGTTCATTTACTAAGCCTGTCCAAATCCTCTTGAAGCCACTTTGCATCATCCTCACCGCACACATTCCCACCTAGTTTTGTGTCATCTGCAAATTTGGAAATATTACATTTGGTCCCCACATCCAAACTGAAATAGATTGTAAACAGCTGGGGCCCTAGCAGTGATCCTTGTGGTACTACAGCAGTCACAGCCTGCCATCCTGAGAATGAGAATGACCCATTTATTCCTATTCTCTGTTTTCTCTCCATGCCAAAATATTATCCCCTATCCCATGTGCTCTAATTTTGTTTACTAACCTCCCTTGTGGGACCTTATTGAAAGCCTTCTGGAAATCCAAAGAGGTCAATCCATTGGTTTCCCCTTATCTGTTCTGTTAGTAACATCCTCAAAAGAAAACCTCCCAAGTCTGTTAAACATGATTTCCCTTTCATAAATCCATGTTGACTCTGCCCAATTGATCATTATTTTCTAAGTGTCCTGTTATCATATCCTTTGTTATAGATTCTAGTATTTTCCTATCTACTGACGTCAGGCTAACAGATCTGTAGTTTTCCTGTTTTCTCTCCCCCTTTTTTAAGAAGTGGGGTCTTGTTTTCAACCTTCCAATCTGCAGGAACTATTCCAGAATCTATAGAATTTTGAAAGATGATGACAACTATCGACTTCTGGAATATAGATCATCAGATCCCAGGGATTTATCAACTTGCAGTCCTATTAATTTCTCCAGTATTCTCCAGCACTTTTTAACTAATACTAAATTCTTTCAGTTCCTCATTCCCACTAGTTCTGTGAGGTTTTTTGTATCTTCCTCCATGAAGACAGACAAAGTAATTATTTGGCATCTCTGTTATTTCCCGTTATAAATTCTCCTGTCTCTGCCTGTGATGGACTCACACTTGTCTTTGCTGATCTTTTCTTTTTACATACCTATAGAAGCTTTTAATGTCTGTTTCTGGCAACTTTATAAGCTTCTTCTTTTAATCTAATACAATCTTTAACTCCCTTTGTTCGTCACAGTTGACTCCCTTTCCTGTTCTTTTTTTGTGCCTTAAAGTAATATATATTTGTTGTAAACCATATACTAATTCTTTAAATACTAGCCATTGTCTCTCTACTATCATACCTTTTAATGTATTTTCCCAATCTATCACAGCCAACTTGCCCCTTATATCCTCATAGTTTCCTGTGTTTAAATTATGATCTTAGTTTTGGATTGAACTATAGTTTTCAAACTTAGTAGAAAATTCTTCATATGTCACTGTTCCTTAAAGGTTCTTTTACAACAAGATTATTAATTAGTTCTTTCTCGTTGCATAATACACGATCTAAAATAGACTGTTCCTCAACATACTGCTTTAGAAAACTATTTCGTACACATGGCAGGATTTTGTCTTCCACAGTATTAGGACTCATTAGATTTACCCAGTCTATGTAGATTGAAGTCACCCATGATTACTGTCTTACCCTTGTTGTATGGTCCTCTAATTTCCTGATTCCTGTCACCTCCCCCTCTGAATTAGTTCAGTTAGTGCCGAACAATATTTTAATGCAATTATTTTTTTGAATAAGTATTGGGGGAATTTTGTAATGATTAGTCAGCCCTCTATTGTTGACATTTTTGAAGGCACTGGGCAGTACCTCTTTACCTCATTGCCTGGTGCAATGGCTTTCCTTTTCCGTTTACTTGTTTTGTTTTCTGCCTTTCTGTCTTGAAGTTGATGACTCATGCTGGAATATGGTTCCAAGGATCCCAGAAACCTTTCTATCTGACCGAAGCAACCATTTGGCCTTTGAGATTTGATAGTAGTAAGTGTCTGAAGGCCATTTAACCATGTTGTTAAATATAGGCGAACCCAGTCTTGTCCTCATTCAGTCTATATTCAAGCAAGGAGAGCAAGCAGGAACTCCAGCATTTTTTCTCTCCCCTGCTGCAGAGGTTTTCAGATCAATTGTAGTCACCCTGAGGTCAGC
This sequence comes from Carcharodon carcharias, assembly GCF_017639515.1. Lineage (NCBI taxonomy): Eukaryota > Metazoa > Chordata > Chondrichthyes > Lamniformes > Lamnidae > Carcharodon > Carcharodon carcharias. Next base: position 33,935,392 of record NC_054487.1, on the reverse strand, counting down.
TAATGCAGGATAGATTTGGGCTGAAAGAAATTATGCTTCTGGTCTGTGCCAATCTGGTGGCACATTTACTGACAGCTACAAAAGGAGTTTTTATTTTTACAGCCTCAAATCTTGATAACAAAAAGTGTCTAAACATTTTTCTAATTAATCCTCCCTCTGAGATGAGTCACCGCTAGAATAGATAGAGAAAGAAATACTGGAAGTGGGAATAGGAAAAACAGCTATCTAAAATCTGTCAAATCTCAATGTAATGGGACTCTGTTGGTTTCATTTTCATCAATCTATCATGCTGTTTTTTCCCCTCTAAGTAGATTTAAACCTATGCTACAAATTGGAATATAGTTTGACATTTAATGCATCTTGTACATTAATAGACAAAGTCAACATAAGTAACATCTATTAGGCTTAAAAGTGATGAGTCATTTTCCTTCCACTTAAGCCTTAATATTACTGGAATTTTGAATGGGTATGCTACTTCCTATTGCAGATTAGTCCCTTCAGTCTGTCCTCCTCCATGTATTATTATTATAGGGACAGCCAGCAGTTTATTATTTGTACCAGCTAATGGATTCTATTTAACAGTCATCATTGTTTCAGTGATATTCTCATAGTTTGTTGTGGTTATTTCCCTAAGTGCTGAATCCCTTAATTTTAGTCCCGGCTAGGCAAAGAACATCCCGGCTAGGGATGTTGGCGTCACTGGCTTGGCCAGCGTTTATTGCCCATTTAAGAATCAACCACATTGCTGGGTCTGGAGTCACATGTAGGCCAGACCAGGTAAGGACGGCAGATTTCTTTCCTTAAAGGACATTAGTGAACCAGATGGCTTTTTATGACAATTGACAATGATTTCATGGTCATCATCAAGACTGTTAACTCCATATTTTTATTGAATTCAAATTTCACCATCTGTCATGGTGGAATTTGAATCTGGGTCCCCAGAGTATTTCCCTGGGTCCCTGGAATATAGTGAGTGACAATACCATTATGCCACATACCCATCAGTTTGCCTTCTATTATCTGTATTTATACCTCTGCTATTTTCTCTATTTGCTTTTAAAAGGTAATGCCATTGTCCGTGCACTAAGTGTAAATATTTGTGCTGCAAAACCTCCTTTTATAACAGTGTACTATTGCTTCTGAGATAGCAGTCTTATCTGCAACAGATTAGAGTGGAGCTAGAATGAAAGGCTGGACACCTGATTATTTTATTTTTCACTGAGATTTCTGGTTAGCTTTTCGCTTAACTGATGCAATTGGTGTTGATTTTTTTGGATTGTCTATGAGCGTTTGGGACACCACAATAAGTCACGTTGTTTTCCTTACATTGAATAGTCCTCTGCAAGGAAACGCCTAAATGCAAAATTTGAAAGTGTTAGATCATTGTCTTCAAAGGAATTGTATTGCTTTAATTAGTGGAATCATTAATGAAGTCATGGGCATGCAATTAGGAAGAGATTTTCCTGATGCTTGGAAGAAGAGTTGGAACCTCCATTGATTGGGCAAAGAGAGAGTTTTGAAACTTAACATTAAGCCCAGTACATTTGAGTACTTGGTAAAGAAAGGGTTGGCATTCACTGGTTGAGCTTGTTATTAACCAAAGGAAAATGGATGGTATCAAAAAGAGTAGAGAGGAAACTATTGCAAAGGGTGGAGGCCATAAGTACTGTCCATGACTTTTCATCTAAAGATGGAAAGCAGTATTCCCATTAATATATCACGTGCTTGCTTCCTTTAAATTGGGTTAACAATGTGGGAACTTTATAGAAGGACTGATATTGTGAAGCTTCTAAATCAAATGTTCTGTATAAGGTAATAATGAATCCCGTTAAACAGAATTAGAGATCATTTATTGAATGATTTGGCAGTATTGTGATAGGAAAGATAATAGCAGTGGGTTGTAAGATACAGGCTGGCATTTCTGCATCTTGCACTTTCTTCTTGTGCACCCTCTCTTCCTCATGCTCACTCTCTGTCATGTTACTGTGCGTCATATTATCTTCATGTATGCTAAAAAGCTACCATTATTTGTTACTCTATTGGAGTCAGTGCATTGTGGCTGGGCACAATTCCCATGGTGGCAGTATCCCTCTGCAACATTGTCCAGTTGACTGCTCTTTATTTCGGAGCAGGAACCCCAAGTTTCACCTATTTGTCCACAATGTCATTGCTGCTCAGCTGAAGACTCTGCCCTTCTTCCAATAATATCAAGGCATATTTTACATTTATTTAAGCAGGCAGATAGGAGTTTGTTTATAACATTATCCAAAAGGACAGTATCACAGAGAATGCAGTGCTTCCTCGGAATGGGACTGAAATCTCAGCTTGGGGAATGTGTCTGCGAGTAATTTTTTTTCCCCTCAAGAAGGCAAAAGCTGGTTAATTGATTGGGCTAAAGGATGTCAGATGATATTTAACATACACATGTGAAGTGATACATTTCAGAAGGAAGAATAATTGAGGAAATAAAATAATTGATAAAACATTAAAAGGATTAGAAGAGCAAAGAAACTTAAATACAAATCTTCAAAAGTCATTGAGTTTTTATTTCAAAAGACATATGAGACCCTCTTTTTCCATTAGGATTATAGAATACAAAAGCAAGAAGAAAATTCTAAAGCTATTAAAATCATTCAGATGATCAGTTAGAACATTTGGGTACAAATCTTAAAAAATAAAAACAAAAAAACTGCGGATGCTGGAAATCCAAAACAAAAACAGAATTACCTGGAAAAACTCAGCAGGTCTGGCAGCATCGGCGGAGAAGAAAAGAGTTGACGTTTCGAGTCCTCATGACCCTTCGACAGAACTTGAGTTCGAGTCCAGGAAAGAGCTGAAATATAAGCTGGTTTAAGGTGTGTGTGTGGGGGGCGGAGAGATAGAGAGACAGAGAGGTGGAGGGGGTTGGTGTGGTTGTAGCGACAAACAAGCAGTGATAGAAGCAGATCATCAAAAGATGTCAACAACAATAGTACAATAGAACACATAGGTGTTAAAGTTAAAGTTGGTGATATTATCTAAACGAATGTGCTAATTAAGAATGGATGGTAGGGCACTCAAGGTATAGCTCTAGTGGGTTTTTTTTTATATAATGGAAATAGGTGGGAAAAGGAAAATCTTTATAATTTATTGGGAAAAAAAAAAAGGGGGAAACAGAAAGGGGGTGGGGATGGGGGAGGGGACTCACGACCTAAAGTTGTTGAATTCAATATTCAGTCCGGAAGGCTGTAAAGTCCCTAGTCGGAAGATGAGGTGTTGTTCCTCCAGTTTGCGTTGGGCTTCACTGGAACAATGCAGCAAGCCAAGGACAGACATGTGGGCAAGAGAGCAGGGTGGAGTGTTAAAATGGCAAGCGACAGGGAGGTTTGGGTCATTCTTGCGGACAGACCGCAGGTGTTCTGCAAAGCGGTCGCCCAGTTTACGTTTGGTCTCTCCAATGTAGAGGAGACCACATTGGGAGCAACGAATGCAGTAGACTAAGTTGGGGGAAATGCAAGTGAAATGCTGCTTCACTTGAAAGGAGTGTTTGGGTCCTTGGACGGTGAGGAGAGAGGAAGTGAAGGGGCAGGTGTTGCATCTTTTGCGTGGGCAAGGGGTTGTGCCATAGGAGGGGGTTGAGGAGTAGGGGGTGATGGAGGAGTGGACCAGGGTGTCCCGGAGGGAGCGATCCCTACGGAATGCCGATAAGGGGGGTGAAGGGAAGATGTGTTTGGTAGTGGCATCATGCTGGAGTTGGCGGAAATGGCGGAGGATGATCCTTTGAATGCGGAGGCTGGTGGGGTGATAAGTGAGGACAAGGGGGACCCTATCATGTTTCTGGGAGGGAGGAGAAGGAGTGAGGGCGGATGCGCGGGAGATGGGCCGGACACGGTTGAGGGCCCTGTCAACGACCGTGGGTGGAAAACCTCGGTTAAGGAAGAAGGAGGACATGTCAGAGGAACTGTTTTTGAATGTAGCATCATCGGAACAGATGCGACGGAGGCGAAGGAACTGAGAGAATGGGATGGAGTCCTTACAGGAAGTGGGGTGTGAGGAGCTGTAGTCGAGATAGCTGTGGGTGTCGGTGGGTTTGTAATGGATATTGGTGGACAGTCTATCACCAGAGATTGAGACAGAGAGGTCAAGGAAGGGAAGGGAAGTGTCAGAGATGGACCACGTGAAAATGATGGAGGGGTGGAGATTGGAAGCAAAATTAATAAATTTTTCCAAGTCCTGACGAGAGCATGAAGCAGCACCGAAATAATCATCGATGTACCGGAGAAAGAGTTGTGGAAGGGGGCCGGAGTAGGACTGCAACAAGGAATGTTCCACATACCCCATAAAGAGACAGGCATAGCTGGGGCCCATGCGGGTACCCATAGCCACACCTTTTATTTGGACCCGCATGGGCCCCAGCTATGCCTGTCTCTTTATGGGGTATGTGGAACATTCCTTGTTGCAGTCCTACTCCGGCCCCCTTCCACAACTCTTTCTCCGGTACATCGATGATTATTTCGGTGCTGCTTCATGCTCTCGTCAGGACTTGGAAAAATTTATTAATTTTGCTTCCAATCTCCACCCCTCCATCATTTTCACGTGGTCCATCTCTGACACTTCCCTTCCCTTCCTTGACCTCTCTGTCTCAATCTCTGGTGATAGACTGTCCACCAATATCCATTACAAACCCACCGACACCCACAGCTATCTCGACTACAGCTCCTCACACCCCACTTCCTGTAAGGACTCCATCCCATTCTCTCAGTTCCTTCGCCTCCGTCGCATCTGTTCCGATGATGCTACATTCAAAAACAGTTCCTCTGACATGTCCTCCTTCTTCCTTAACCGAGGTTTTCCACCCACGGTCGTTGACAGGGCCCTCAACCGTGTCCGGCCCATCTCCCGCGCATCCGCCCTCACTCCTTCTCCTCCCTCCCAGAAACATGATAGGGTCCCCCTTGTCCTCACTTATCACCCCACCAGCCTCCGCATTCAAAGGATCATCCTCCGCCATTTCCGCCAACTCCAGCATGATGCCACTACCAAACACATCTTCCCTTCACCCCCCTTATCGGCATTCCGTAGGGATCGCTCCCTCCGGGACACCCTGGTCCACTCCTCCATCACCCCCTACTCCTCAACCCCCTCCTATGGCACAACCCCTTGCCCACGCAAAAGATGCAACACCTGCCCCTTCACTTCCTCTCTCCTCACCGTCCAAGGACCCAAACACTCCTTTCAAGTGAAGCAGCATTTCACTTGCATTTCCCCCAACTTAGTCTACTGCATTCGTTGCTCCCAATGTGGTCTCCTCTACATTGGAGAGACCAAACGTAAACTGGGCGACCGCTTTGCAGAACACCTGCGGTCTGTCCGCAAGAATGACCCAAACCTCCCTGTCGCTTGCCATTTTAACACTCCACCCTGCTCTCTTGCCCACATGTCTGTCCTTGGCTTGCTGCATTGTTCCAGTGAAGCCCAACGCAAACTGGAGGAACAACACCTCATCTTCCGACTAGGGACTTTACAGCCTTCCGGACTGAATATTGAATTCAACAACTTTAGGTCGTGAGTCCCCTCCCCCATCCCCACCCCCTTTCTGTTTCCCCCTTTTTTTTTTTTCCCAATAAATTATAAAGATTTTCCTTTTCCCACCTATTTCCATTATATAAAAAAAAAACCCACTAGAGCTATACCTTGAGTGCCCTACCATCCATTCTTAATTAGCACATTCGTTTAGATAATATCACCAACTTTAACTTTAACACCTATGTGTTCTATTGTACTATTGTTGTTGACATCTTTTGATGATCTGCTTCTATCACTGCTTGTTTGTCGCTACAACCACACCAACCCCCTCCACCTCTCTGTCTCTCTATCTCTCCGCCCCCCACACACACACCTTAAACCAGCTTATATTTCAGCTCTTTCCTGGACTCGAACTCAAGTTCTGTCGAAGGGTCATGAGGACTCGAAACGTCAACTCTTTTCTTCTCCGCCGATGCTGCCAGACCTGCTGAGTTTTTCCAGGTAATTCTGTTTTTGTTTTGGGTACAAATCTTGTCTTGTTTGGTGGTGAGTAATGGGTAATAGTGAATTGGTAGCTCATTTTGCCCTCTGCCCAATTTTTTTCTGCATTGGAAAATGAGTTATTGATTCACTATCGTCCGTTTTACATTTCCACCCAAGATGAATTTATGTCCCATTGTATTGAGCTTTTGGCTGCATTACTTGTGGAATAATGCTATGGAGAAGATAAATGATTCATGAGAATAATACCAGGGATGAAAGGCTTTAGGTATGAAGAGTGGGGAATGTTAAGAGAACAGCTAATATCGCTGCTGAAAATGTCAAAATTCTACATGATTTTAATTGGGTAAATTACTATCATTGGTCAGTAAGTTAAGCAGAGGGCACAAATTCAAACATCAACAAAGCAATTAATGGAGAGGTTCGGAGGACCTATTTGTGCATCGGTTTGTTAGGTCATAGAACGAAAGAGTGGTAGGTATAGAATTCATAATAGTTTTAAACAAAGATGGATAAATGCTTGAAAAAGGAAAACTGAAGAGGATGTAGAGAACAGCCTAAGAAATGAACATTAAAAAAAGCTCTTTCAGAGAGCCATGCAGACATATTTCGCCAAACAGTCTTCTATGCTGTAAAATTCTATTTTACAATTTAGTTTTCTCTTGGCATATTCTGACTGAAGTCCTTGAATTGGGGATATGCAGATGGATGTATAAGGCCAACTTTGCAGTAAAGCATTTCATTTCCAGCGTAAAAGAAATTTAAACCTCTAAATGTGCCCTTGGGGCCTTTTGACAAAACATCTGCTGAATGTGACAAGACGAAAGGCAAGTTGAGGAGAAATTATGCTTTGTTGCAATGATTGACCTGTAGTCACATTAGTTAGTATTGTTCCAATTTGGGAAGCATGAAGCTTTTCTGATTACATCCAAGAGTACCACAATTCATGAGGACTTACAGGTAGATTATGCATTGAGGGATGGTTAAATATGGAAAATATCTAACTTGCAATCTTGAAGGAAATACAAATGGAAATTATGCATTGCCATCATTAGTAATTGACTTCTGGCATTTAAAACAAATATTCACTGATTTAATAGTCCTACAGACATCATTACACAATGTGGCATTCAAGGAATTAGTTGTTTGGATATTTTCTTGCAAGGTAATATAGTGGGATTTCTTGGGTGTACATATTATGTCCACTTTCTAATTGGTTTTTTCGTCTGTCTCAAACAGGCTTATTTTGATTTTTGTGTTTGTTTTATAGAGTATATCTAGGGGCCGCATTTTCTCCCCGTCAGAGGGTGGGCACAGGCCCGATCGGTGCCCCCAATTGGGCCTGCGCTGCCATTTTACATGGGCGGGCCAATTAAGGCCGGCCCAGCACGACATGTGCCCAGAAGCGCTGAGCGCTCCAAGTGCGGGCCTCAGGGAGATTAGTTTTAAGTTTAAACAGTCTAATAAAGTGTTGTAAAAAATTTTTATGACATGCCCCCTCATGTGAAACTGTCACATGAGTTGGGCCATGTGCATTCATTTTAATTAAAAAAATTTTGAAAATTTAAAGTCATTAATGAAGCCTCATCTTGCCTGTGGATGAGGTTCCATGAAAAATGCGAAGGCCACTTGGGCTCTTGGCCTGCCCGCCAACCTTAAGGTTGGATGGGCAGCTCCGTTAATTATATTAATTGTTAAATGACCTTAATAGGCCTTTGACAAGAAAATCTAAATGACACATGGTGCCGTCGGGACCCACGCCTAACGTCACCCCGTGTCGCAGACCCCACCCCCGCTCGCTAAGCCAAAGATTCTCCCTTGGAAGAACACATTAAAACACAAGACCATAAATCACCACAATAAACTCATATCGGAAAGAAACTCATATCCAAAACTATCTACCTCCGGAACATCAACCACCTTTGATTCTGCCTCCACCTTCTGCCAGCTGAAATCTGCATCATTCCTCTGTCAGCTTTTGAAACTGGTTGTTCTAATATTTCCTTTACTGGGTTCCTCAAATGACCCTAATATTGTATATATCCCAATGCAAACAATGACATGTACATTTAAGAAGCTGCATAGTGACATCACCATGACATCACCGTGTGTAAGGCTGGAAGATAAAAGGTACAGCCTCCATGTTAGCTGTTCACTAATGCCAGTGATTTCTATTGAAGATGTTCACTACTGTCTGTGACTCTGTATCAGTAAGACTTTATATGTATATCTTATGAATCAAGCATATAGTCAACTAATCAGCTTATATAACTGTTAGGACCCAGGCTAGACCAAGGCCTATGCAGAGCTGTATGTAGTTGTTGCTAGTAATAAACTTCATGAAATTGTATTTTACCAGAACCCTCATCAGTCTCAATATCTTGCTTACCATAGATAGCGTAGAGACAGATCCCTTGAGGTCTACTTCAAAACCCTCCACATATATGGTGAAAACGGACCATAAGCGAGCGCAACACTTTATACATCAATTAAAGAATTGAGCAGGTTTAACAGGGCAGTTCAATACTGTAGGTATGTTGTCCTGAGTATTACGCTGCATTTTATTCCTGAGGCAACATTGAAAAGAATTACCTTTTCTTTAAGAAAATAACAATGTTGAATAGTGCCAGTTTTGTGTCATGGCTCACAAACACATGAACGCTAGAAATAGAAGTAGTAGTAGACCATATAGCCTGTTGAGCTGGCTCCACCATTCAATACAATCATGGCTGACCTTGGGTTTTAACTCCACTTTTCCATCCATTCCCCATATCCCTTGATTCCCTGAGTCCAAAAATCTGTCTATCCCAGCCTTAAATATATTTAACAATGAAGCATCTCAAGAATCACAGTCCCAAATGATCAGCGCCTTTTTCTGACACTGTGCCCCGTCTTTTAGTTTCCCAGTCAGGGGAAAAATTACTTAGCATTTATCTTAACAAGCCCCTTCAGAAGTTTGTATTTTTCAGTGAGATTGTCTCTCATACTTCTAAACTCCAGAGAATATAGACCCAATTCTCTCACCATGGGACAGCCCCTTCATCCCAGGGACCAATTTAGTGGACCTTCACTGTATTGCCTCCGATGCAAGTATATGCTTTCTTAAATGTGGAGACCAAATTTGCAAATATTATTCCAGATGAATCCTTGAGCCCTTCTCTTGCCTATTAACCTTTTGTGTGGCACCTTATTGAATGCCTTTTGGAAATCCAGGTATACTATGTTATGATCCCGGCTGATATTACAACTGGACAAGCCTGATCCCAGAGTGGAACCCAGCTTGATAGATCCTAACTTTTAATTTGTTTGTTTAGATACGTGGAGAGTAGCTACTGAATATAGTCACAGGAGTCAGCTGATGAGCTTTAAACAAAAGAATAAAACATTTATCTATCAAGAAAAGATTAACTATATTACAATACTCTTCACCCACTACTATATCTTTACAGATATATACAGGTTTGAAAGGATAACACAAGCTACGAAACCTACCTTATACTCTGTTCATAATAAGTACATAGTCCATGTAAACCAGTTGGTGACCTGTGGTCAGACACACCACACTCTGAAACCAAGTGACAGATGTGACCCCAACAGATGTTACAGATCTATCCTCAACTTGTCCCAAATGCTTGTCACACAGTGAGCCAACCAATCTCACTGAACTTCGTCTTTCACATAAGGGTTTCCAATCTCCACTCTCCAAGAACTCGCTTTGTAATTTTCTCCCAAACTGATGCGTTCTTTCAGACGCCTTCCACAAGGGTTCACCTCCAGGGTTTTGAACTCTCCTTCCAATGTTCCTGTCCCCTGGCTCACCACATGCGTTCAAGTTTTCCTCCACACACACACTCTCTTTCTCTCACACTGGCTCAGCTGTCAACAGTGCACCACTGCTTCACTTGCTCATAGCAATGAGTTACCGCCATTCAATTGTCTCTTTGGACCTTAACCTAACTCTTAACTTCACTTATCAGGATCTTTTCCAGGTTCAAAACCTTCCTTTGACTAAAAGGTCTGCTTGGACTTTCTCGCATTCCACTCCTCTGGATTTTGGGGACATTCTTTAGCTTGGGACTTACTATCTGCCCCTTTTACTCCAAGTCTCTCTCCAGCAGCTACTTTCAACCAACTTTAGCTTGGAACTGGCTGTCTGACCTTTCTAGGCTGCTTCTGCTTGGCAGCTGTCTTCAAACAGAACTCAAAACTGCTATTTCTTTAGTTTCTCTGTGTGTGGATGGGTCCTGCTGCTCTGGACCCCTTTAGCTAGGCAACAGCAAAGTTTTTTTCTATTCTTGTTTGCTTAACTTCTCTTAATCCTAAAATTCATTAGAAATGCAGGCACTTTTTAAAACAAAACTAAAACTCAACTTGACCTTTTCTTAGCACACGAGTATAGAAATACAAATCAAACTTAAACTTTAAAGCTAAAACTGATTCCTAATACTTACAAATTTAATTTACCTAAACTGTCTCTATGTCCTAACAACTACATCCGCTGGTTCCCCTTTATTTATTCTAAGAGTTACATATCCAAAAAGCTCTAAAATTTGTCAAACCATATTTCCCTTCTGTAAAAAAAACATGCTGACTTTTGTCTGATTATACCATGCTTTTGTAAATGCATTGTTAAGACTTCCTTCATAATAGCTTCTGGCATTTTCCCAACAACTGATGTTAGGCTGATGCCTCTGCTGTATCCTCATTTCCCCCATGAGAATTCTCTTGTTCATGCTTCTAAGAGACCATTGTTTACTTTAGCTACTCTCTTCCTTTTTAAATTTCTTATAGAACCTTTTACAAATTGTTTTTACATTTCTGGCCAGTTTACACACATTCTACTTTTTCCCTTTTTTTAAATTAGCTTTTTGGTGGCTCTTTGCTGGTTTCTAAAACATTCTCAATCCTCAGAGTTGCTACTATTCTGTGCAACATTGTAAGCTGCTTCTTTTAATCAATTACTATTAACTTGCTGATTGAGCCACAGATGGGTCTTTCTTGCTAAGTTTTGTTCATCAATGAAATGTATTTTTGTTGAACATTTGAGTTGTTTCTTATGTTTAGGACAAAAGATATGGTGGTAAATATTTACTCAAATGAACCTTAGCTAGTTCTCCCCTCATATCTAAGTACCTATGGCTTTAAGTTTAAGATTTTTGTTTCTGATTGGAATATGTCATTTCCAAACTTAATGTGGAATTCAGTGGTGTTATGACCATTATTTCCCAGTGGATCTTTTATTATGACATTACTAATTAACCATGCCTCATTACACAATACTAGTTCTATGATCGCTTTGTCCCTAATTGGTTCCACAAAGTTTCCTGGAGCCAAAATAGTTACTAAAACATTCTACAAACTCAACTTCTAGAGCACTCTTGCCAATTTGTCCCTGTCTATGGGCAGAATTTTTCATTTGACGTGCAAGGCCCGCCCCTGCCATTAATTAACCAGCCACTTAAGGCTCTTTAGTCTTCAATTGACGTCAATTTTTCGGCACCCGTGATCTTCGGGTCAGCGCACGGGTGCAACGGGCAGGCGGGTAGGAGACATTTCTATTAACCTCATCGACGAGTGGGATAAGAGGGCTCAATGGGGTCGTGAATCTGGTCTGTGAAGTATTTATTGGAGAAAGTTTTTTAAACTTGCCTGTGTCATCTGCAGTACTTCCAAACGCATCCCAGCAGCTTTTTCTGGACTCTTAACCTTCAGGTTAGCACTCTGCAGTGAGGAATCTTTTTCGGGCCTGTAGCTTTCAGGAAGCCTTCCCTTAGCCTGGGTACAGAATCTGACCTGCCCACTGGATGCAGCTCCTGATGAGGAAGGGAGGGCTAGAATAAGGAGGAGAAGGCCAGGAGTGCACATTCAGCCTCCAGGGGAGCCACCTTTGGGAGGACAGACGCAGACACAAGGGGCACAGGGCCAAGAGGTGGTCCAAGGTGGAAGGGGCTGCAGAAGATGCCACTACCCTGCCGCCAGAGCATACAGGTGGCGAAGCAGCTACCTCAATATGGCTGAGGTGCAGTGCCGAAGGAGGCTCCGAATGTTAAGGGAGACAGTCAACTATATCTGTCAGATGATTGGGCCTGAGATCTCCCCTAACTCTGTGGACGGACACCCCATACCAGTGGCTCTAAAGCTCACAGTTGCCCTCAACTTCAATGCCTCTGGCTCCTTCCAGGGCTCAGTGGGTGATCTTTGCGGTGTCTCCCAATCAGTTGTCCACACTTGTGTCAAGCAGGGCACAGACGCTCTGTTCAGGTGTGCATTGACCTTCATCCACTTCCGCTGGGACCAGGCAAGTCAGACACAGTGAACTAGAGGCTTCGCGGCCATTGATGACTTCCCCCGCGTTCAATAGACTGCACACATGTGGCCATCAAGGCGCCAGCAGGTGAGCCCGGTGCCTTCAACAACCGGAAGGGCTTTCACTTCATGAACGTGCAGATAGTGTGTGATCACAGGATGCAGATTCTACAAGTCTGTGCAAGGTACCCAGGCAGCTCCCACGATGCCTACATCCTCAGACACTCCCAGATACTGGGGCTCTTCAGTGCTCCGGCTCGGCTTGATGGACGGCTGCTGGGTGATAAGGGCTATCCCTTCAGAAGGTGGCTCATGACACCTCTCCGCCATTCAAGAATAGAAGCTGAGCAGCGGTACAATAGGAGCCACATGTCCACAAGGGCTGTGGTGGAGAGAAGAATCGGTCTTCTCAAGATGTGCTTCCGATGCCCGGACTGGTTAGGGGGCGCACTCCAGTACCCCCCCCCCCCCAAGATCGTGTCTCGGTGATAGCGGTTGTATTCTGCACTCTCCATAATCTTGCGCTGGAAAGGGGGGACGCGGTGGATGAAGACAACATTGACGCAGTGTCTGCAGCTGCACACGATGACTCCAGCACTGATTCCGAGGATGAGGAAGCACAGGGAAATGCTGAGGGGGTAGATGCTGACCCGGGACTACTCCAAAGGGGCAGGAACATCTGGGATGCTTTAATCCAATGAGCCTTCCGCTAGCACAACACAGATGGATCACCAGGACAAGCCTGGGCTGGCGCCTCGATACTCGACAACAGGGTGCAAAGTCTGCCAGGTCAGCAGCACTAACTAAGGGCCTTGTACACAAAGATGAATCTCCAAATAAACACTCATGACCCTTTTCTTAAACATACACATGCAGAAGAAGAAATGAGCCACCCTCAGCCATGGTCACACACCTGGCCTTTAATGTGTGAATCAGAAGTTCTCACAATTATTAAAAATAGTGTAAACAATCCAAAAGAAATCATAATCTCGGGCCAACAGAAAAGCACCCGTGAAAAACCTGTGGTATGCCTTATGCTTTCGTTTCTGGGTGCTATATCTTGGTGCCGCCCCATCGCTTGGAGTGGCTTCTGAGACAGCCTGCTGACTCTGCTGTCTTGTTGGCCTCGATGACCTTGGCAGCCGTCCTCTGGCCTGTAGAGCCTGTGCTGGCCCCACCTGGGAGGGAGCTGCCAGTGCCGCAGCTGGCATCTCCCCAGTCGTCGCAGCCTCAGCAGATGATATGTTCACTGGCAGAGGGGCAGAGGAGCTGGTGCCCTCATCTGGAACGCCCTGAGAGGAGCCCGCAGAGACGACAGGCAGCTGCTGCGCCAACGTGAGGTCACCTTGGACCTCCCTGCTCACAGGGGATGGAAGTGCAACGAGCTGGGAAGTTTGATGCCCACACCATCTCCCACACTGGTACTGACCAGCTGAGGTCAATGCCGATGTGAGGGCTTGCTGGTCCGAATGCATCCCCAGGAAGCCCTGGCGGGTCTACTGGAGGAGCCTCTCCATGAGAGTCTCCACTCTTCATGGTGGACACATGGCGCTTGGACATGTGGCTCATTGCTTGGGATCGTCCACGTGGAATCCTCCACCATGGAGACCAAGCCAAGCATTGCCTCATGTATCACCACCAGATGCTCCCGCACACCCAGCCGCATTTCGTGCGTTTGCTGCATCGCAGACGACACCAGAAGCACATCATCACGCACAGACTGAGCGTGTGCCTTGGTCCCCTGCAGTCCTCTGACTGCTGGCGCCATGGGCGCACTCTGTCTCTGCCAGCTCCTCCAGCGAATGTGAAGTGCCCTCTCCACTGTGCCATGGGACATTGATGTTTGAATTCCCACCAAGGTGCTGGTATCTGTGCTGGTGCCTGCCTGGCAGAGATGGTGTGACGCTGGTGAGACTTCAGGCCTCTCAGGTGTGAGAGGGGGCAACTGCCGCTCCTCCTCCCAGCTGTGCTCTGATGATGTTGAAAGGAAGTGGATCACTTAGCGTGCACACACCGGCAAACTTCTTGCCTGTCCCCCTGGCTCATTTTTGCGCTCAATCTTCCAGAACCAATGGCCTGGCAAGGTTGCAATAATAACTAATTTAACAATCTTCAGCGCTGTGGCTGTTGGGAGGACAACGCTGACCTCACTGTTGGCCTTAAATACCTGGCCGTACCGCCCCAGCCTCACTGATACCAGTTGACCTCGGTGCATGACACCTCTCCAGTTCAAGGACCTCCTGCTCGAAATGGCTTAATATGGAGAGCTGTGCCTGGCCGTCTCCAGTCCTCACACGCTTGGCCGCTCGGACGCATTATGAACATTCTTCTCCTGAAACAGAGAGAAGACCATTCAGTAGGGCAAATTGCACATGGACTCTGCTCGCGCACTTCACACCCCAGCCAGAGTGGGACATATCAGGCCTCCAATGCCTCCTCTCCCTGCTGCTGCTGATCACTCAGACAAAGATGCTAGGCCTGCTCCTCACCCCCCCCCCCCCCCCCCCCCCCCCCCCCTCCTCCCTCGGACATATGCTGCGTACATCACATTAGGAACCACACGGTAATTCCTCCCATAGCAAGGAGGCACAACCACGTGCAGCATAGAGGGCAGCAGATGATTCTTTGCCATGACATCTTGAGGCTCCCCTTCCATAATCTTATCACCCTGACTAGGACATGTCCTGGAGTTCTGAGTCTGCACCTAGCTGCAGCTCCTCCAGGTTGCCCCCAAGCTAGTCATGTCAGACTAAGAACAACACATGGTGCGGGGGAGAACTCATCTCCTCATGACCCACTTGGGCTGACCTCAGCATGGACACTATCTACTTGGACACCCAGCAAAGGAAAAATACCCTAAATGATTCAATGCAGTCACAACAGTAAGACTTTGGTGGCTGGGGGGAGGTGGGGAGGTGGGGGGGCCTCAGAGGGTAAGGCTACCTGCAGGGTTAAATGGCCAATGCCAACATGGTACTCACACTGCCAGAGCGCAACAAATTGTTGAAGCGCTTGCGGCACTGGATCCAGGTGCACCGAACCACGTCGCGGGAGCTCACCTCCTCCGCCACCTCCTCCCAGGCACGTTTGGTCATGTGGGGGGGACTCCTCCTCCCATCCTGGGGGACCAGCACCTCCTGCCGTGCTGCCACCTCCTCGAGGAGGGCAGCAAGGCATTCATCAGAGAAACGAGGGGCGCTTTGGCTCCCCCACCTGCTGGCCTACCCTGCAGTCTGGCCTGCACAGCCAAACCCCTCTGGTGCGGCCTAGAAGTAGCCATTATCAGCAGCCTACAGGAGGCTGCCAGGCCTTCTTTCAAACAGGGTTGCCATTGGACCCAGTGGTCTGTTCACGCCTGCCATTGCCTGCACACTCCCACTATCCACAGGAATTGGCAAATAAGTGGAGTTAAAGCAACAATCAGATCAGCCATGATCTTATCAAATGGCGGAGCAGGCTTGAGGGGATCATTAATTCTTGTGTTCTTCATTCTAATTTCCGCCATTTGATTCTGTTTCATGATCTGCTGAGGCCAAATCCTCTCTCTCTAATGTCCTTTATGTCATCCTCATCCTTTACTATCAAGTCTATACCTCTTCCTTTGTCATTCTGCCTGCCTTTCCAAAATATTGTGTACTCTGTAATATTTATTTCCCAAGCTTGACATTTCTCTTTGGATTTCTTAATCTCCCATCACCCGAAACCCACCCCCCCACCCCCAGCCCCTGTAAGTTTAAAACCCTGTCCCACCGCCTTAGTCATACTATTGGCCAGGACACTGATCCCAGCCTGGTTCAATTGGAGTCCATCCTAATGAACTAGTTGCCTCATCTGTGAGTCCTGATGCCAATGCCCCATGAATCAGAACCTCTTCTTCCCACACCACTTTTTGATCCACATGTTTAATTCTCTAATCCGCAGGTCCCTAAGCCAATCAGTGCATGGCTCAGGAAGCAATCCAGCGATGATTACCTTTCATGTTCTGCTTTTTAATTTGGACCCCAACTCCTCAAACTCTTACCAGAACAATATCCCTGGTTTTACCTATGTTATTGTTTTCCACATGGACCACAGCTGGATCCTCCCCCGCTGTGAGGAGATGCCCTGAACCCTGGCAGCAGCTGCAGAGAACAGTATCTTCCTCTGACATTACTGTCCTCTATCACTACCACATTTCTTTTTACCTCCCCCATTTGGCTGACTGCCTGGTTTGCTCATCCATCCTGCAGTCCTTCTCATCCACACAGGTAGCAGGTAGCAAGCACTTTGTACTTGTTGGACAGAGGCTCCTCTGTCACTACATGCTGTTTCATCTTACCTTCTTGACTGGCAGTCACATCCTCCTGTCCCTGACCAACTCTAAAGTTCTGCCTAATTGCTTCTGGCAACAAAGAATCCAGGTAACTCTCACCCTCCCTGATGCCCTGCAATGTCTTCACCTCAGTGTCCAGGATTGCAGTGCATTCTATAGATTCCCCCATGCTGCAGTGTCTGTCTAACCTTATTTATTGAATTAGTCAATTAGTTTTTAATTTACACAGCTAAAGGAATGGAAAGTTACAGTCTACTTGCTCAGAGACAAAGAAGATGCACCAGCTACTGGAGCTAGAAAAAGAAACACCTTGTTATGAAGTCTGGTTATGAAGAACACAGACTAGGATGCTTTAGTGAAGACTGTTTATTTCTCACTACAGAGTTTACTTCTCCACTATAGCACCCACCCCAGTGCTGGCTGACTCTTCATATACACATGTGTATAATTACCTAACCAATACCCAACACCTGTTCACCTTATTACCTTAATATACTGGGTATTTAACACAAACTACTAGATACTAACAGATTCCCCCGTTGTCTTTAAATTAAATTGACATGCAAACAAAAATTATTCATAAGAAAAGATACAAAATGATAATACATGTTACCTTATTCAATCGATTTTTAACAAACTCTGTATTTCTGTAGCCCACTGTATTCCCCTGCCCATCCTGAAAACAAAAATTTTAATAAGTTACAACATGAAAATTTCCCTTATCTCATAATCCATTGTAACAAAGTCTCACTCTTTAAGGATATCCAACAATTTCCTTGGACAAGCAATTCTTTGTGAAACAATCTGACAATGGATGACTGGTGTCCACCCATTTTAGTTTGGAAACCGCCTTCCTTTCCAACATCTCTTTTATGCTCTATCAATCCTCAACCCCTTTTCCATGACACTTTGTTGAATGGACATTGTCCCAGAGCGAACGGTTATCTATATGTCATTCTATAGGCACATTTTCCCCCAATTGCCCCTGACATTGGAGTTCCTTTACAATACTCGATAAATATATAGCCAGCTCCATTGCTTCTATCAGCGCAAGTGTCTTCGCAGCTAAGGTGCTTTTAACTATTTTATTTTCTTTGATTCCTTTGCTAATGGACAACATTTATCATTTCTTCCCACTAAAGATATAATGAACCCTGCTGTACTCAAATAACCACCGGGATGGTAAAAATGACGGACTTAATTTCATCCCTTCTGGCTCACCCAGGTCTAGAAATCTGAGCGTACATTCTTCTAAAACTTAATTTCTTCAATGTCTTATTTGCTTTTATTACTTCCCCAACACTAGCATATTTCAGCGTGGTGCTCAATTCTAATACATGATAGGTCTTTTTGTGTGCATAACCAGTTTAATTGCTCCATTAAGCCTCTGAATTTATCTGCTTCTTCCTTCATTGTAGAGTCTTCCTTTTGGGAGGATCTGGCCTGATTTATTGGGATCCTATTAACACACTCTAGTTAAGACTGTTGAGTCAGAGTTATTCCCAACTTAGTCTGCCTAACGTCCAACCCTACGTACTTAAAAGCTCCAAAAATCCGACTTCCAATTTTGAATTCCTTCATACTTTTACCTATCACAAAATTCTCAAATGTTGCAGATCACCCCCATAGGAAATCATCTATGTGCATTAAGAAAATGCCTGCTAGTTTTCTTTCAGAATTGCAATAAAATATTACTGGATCTGCTTTTAGCTGAAGATTACCAGCTTTTAGTAGGTTGGGCCTAATTGGAAAACACTGTACACTGGATGCATTGTAAACACACTTATAGAAGGGAAATTATGGAAGTTAAATATCTTCAGCTTCTTTTGGAAGCTTTAAGAATACTTCTTTGAAATTGTTCCTCATGCAAAAATGCTGCTTTGACGTTAATGGATTTACATTCCCATAAGTATGTCGCTAAAAGCACAAGGAAAATTCTTAAACTTACTTTCTTGCTGTTGGGGAGTCCACTCCAACTTCCTGATTGCTCAGCTGTTCCTCAAATCTGAGCTACACTTCTGAACTTAGCCCATCGGGAAGTACTTTCTCCATTCATATCCATCTATGGGACAATGCTGGCTGTCCTTTGTCTGGCATCTCTCTATAAACACCTAACTCTCTCCAGAGCTGTCAACTACTAATTTACCATCTAAGTTGTTAGTATCCACTAGAGCATCTCTATCATAGAGGCTTCTATTTCTTGTCACTCCTTGCCTGTTCTTTGGTCCATGCTCTCTAGATCTCCTGTGTGTAATTGGGCTACTACTACTTGACCCATCCCTCCTGCAACTAGACTTCCTTTCACAAGTTCTTGATCTTTTCCTTGGGCTGTGATCATCATTAGACCCACTGTCCGAACTTGCACTACGTTTTCTGACTTTCTATGTTTTTACTTCCTTCTGCTAATCCATCGATCTGATATTCTGTCTCTTTTATTGTACATTCAGCCAGTTTTTGTATTTCTCTGTGGCCTTTCCTGTCCATATGTAAGCGGAGTGCATGGTACATCTTCAGTTTTCTTCATCTGTTCAAGTTCGTCAATGTTTGATCAGTCTCAGTGAGCTCTGGAGTGTACTCTTACTGTTTGGTTACCACTTGCAAGATTATAGTTTTACCATCGTTGCCTATAACTTTTCCTGGGCCCCGCCATTCTTTTTGCCTTTCTCTTTTATAATTAGCCATGACCCAGGATTAAACTTCATTTCTGACTGCCTGATTCGACACCTCAAAGCTTTCCTGATTTTTTTTTAACCGAAACCTCTGCCTTAATAAATGCTCTCCTCCCTGCATGCGTGGCATTCAAATGTTCTACAAAAATGGGACTAATGGTAGTCCCCTCCAAAGCTGGGGGATGGTTCCACATTATTGAAGGAATCTTCGGATCCCTGCCATAAACTAATTGACAGGGGCCTGAGCCCCCAACCATCTGAAGAGTATTTTTGCATGTACTGCATACACTAGAGCAGTCAATTTATAATTTGGTCAGTCTAAATTTTTTTGGAGTATTTCATCAGTCATATATCCCATTACTAAAAGGACTTTCTGCTGCTGTATGCATTGCTACAATATTTAAATTTTCTCACAGTCCTGAATTTGTCATTGGCAAATTCTCCTCTATTGCCCGTTAAGAGTTTAGCTGGTGCTCCCAGCCCCGTCCCTATCCATCTTTCCAATATCTTATCGATAATTACTTAGTCTTTACTATAAATTACCACTGACAGACTAAGTATAGCCACTACATCTACAAGATGTAGAAGAAAAATATTATTCTCTTTATTCCATACATTGAGGTCCATCGCTGCGGCTTCATTGACGTCTCTCAAGTAGAAGACTTACTACTGGTTGTGATGGTGTTCTATTGTACTTATTACAAATATCACATTTTTCACTATCATCCTCAACAAGTCTAACATATTCCTCATCCATGACTGCTTCAACCTTTAACAGAATCTTCAACCTAGAGCCAGAGGGATGTGCAAATTGTCGATGTAGTTTTGTAACAGTTTGCTTCTTCTCCTTTAAATCCCTGTTCCCAGCTGCCGTTAACACCTCTTTAACATTGTCTCAAGATGATAGGCCCTAAAGGCAAAGTCTCCAAAAGACAATTGCTCTAGCATGCTCCATGTCCAACTTCATTTGGGCCTTTTCTCAATGAAGGCTTACTTAACAGTAAAGGTACTTCACTCAATACAAGATCAGTACTGATAGTGATTTACCTCTGCTATTTTACTGTTCTTTAAGTGATTTCAACGTGTTACCATCACCAAACCTGAAACAAGTAGAGCTGTCATATTCAAAACAAAAACAGAAATACCTCGAAAAACTCAGCAGGTCTGACAGCATCTGCGGAGAGGAATGCAGTTAACGTTTCGAGTCCATATGACTCTTCATCAGAACTAAGAAATATAGAAATGAGGTGGAATATAAGCTGGTTGAAGGGGGGTGGGACAGGTAGAGCTGGGTAGAGGGCCAGTGATAGGTGGAGGCAAAGAAAAGATTGCCAAAGATGTCATAGACAAAAGGACAAAGGTGGTGATATTAGCTGAGGGAATGTGCTAATGAATATATTAAGGGTAGAAAGCAGGACGAGCAAGGTACAGATAACCCTGGTGGGGGGAAGGGATTGAAATAAGCTAAAAGGTAAAGATAAAACAACGGATGGAAATACATTTAAAAATAATGGAAATAGGTGGGAAAAGAAAAGTATATATATATATTAAAAATATAAATTATAAATTATTGGAAAAAGGGGGATATATTCTGTCATATTCTTTGACTTTATTTCAGTCTTCCTTAAAGAATGCATGTAACATTTTAGCCAGTTCACTCTATGTACATTGGATGTACACCCACTATCTAGAACTGTGCAATTGAACAAATCCACAAATAGGATACTCATTACCAGATTGATACTTTTGGTGATCGATACAATTCCTTCCTATTGGTCAGTATCATTCCTTCTTGCCTTCCATGTCCTGTAGTGTCTCAAAAACCCTGTTTTTCATTTTTAGACAATTCAGTGCATAATGATACTTAGAGTCACATCTGAAGCACTTGTTGACCATCCCTTGGTTATTTTGGGGTTCATCCTTCTTCCATAATTGCCCAACTCTTGCTGCCTGTTATAGCTCCCCAAAGGGTCTCTGTCCTTATTTTTTATTTGTAACCTTTCTTTTGTATAGATGTTTGGGCTGTATAGTCGAACGGTCCTAAAATGTTGTTAGTATTGTATCCTCCATCTTTGATGTCACTGCTGAAGAGCCCATTTGCATCATAAAAGCAGCTGAAAATGAATGCTTCCCCAGAAATTTTTAAGGCTTCAGGCACTAGATCTAAAAGCATTTCTCTCTCTCTGAATTTAAGTCAGCTAAAACCAAGAGCCTATCTATTTTTGATATCTGAACATGGTCCGTTAATTTAAAAGCAAGTACTTATTTGGGAATTTACAAGTAGAATCACTGCAATCTCATATTTAATTGGTTAAACTCCATGATGTATTCTTCTATGGAAGAATCATCCATATGTCGAAACTTATCAAAGTCCAACCAAGCCCCATAGGCATTCATAAGTTTTATCTGTGAGGTTTAATAGAAGATCCAAACCTCTATCAGTATCCAACTGAATGGCATCCATCTCAAAATGCTTTGCTTTTAATGTTGTTTTTATTAGGAAGCAACAATGTTAAGGCCATGCCTCATTTTCTCCTTAGTAGGGTGGAAAATCAAATCCTGCCAACTTATACCTGGCTTCAGTCATCATTCTTTAAAGAGTCTCAATTCTAACCTTCTGTCTGGAAGTAAATATTAGTCTCCAACCTTCACCTTCAGGCAACCCTTCTCTGCTACCAATCTTAGAGGAAACTCCCAAGCCTGGGACAATGGTTAGGCACTTTCTTGTTGAAGATAGTCATTGCCACAGATCAGCCCAAGCCTGAATGTTGCTCAGGTTTTGCTGCATTTGGGCATGGTCTGCTTCAGTATCTGAGGAGTCACGAATGGTGCTGAACATTGTGCAATCATCAGCAAACATTCCCACTTTTGACCTTATGATGAAAGGAAGTTCATTGATAAAGCAGCTGAAGGTGATTGGGTCTAGGACACTACCTTGAGGAACTCATGCAGTGATGTTATGGGGCTGAGATGACTGACCTCCAAAAATCACAACCATCTTCCTTTGTGCTAGGTATGACTCCAACCAGTGAAAGGTTTCCTCCTGATTTCTGTTGATTCCAGGTTCGCTAAGGCTCCTTGATGCCACACTCAGTCAAATGCTGCCTTGATGTCAAGGGCAGTCATTCTCAACTTGCTTCGGGAGTTCAGCTCTTTTGTCCATGTTTGAGCCAAGGCTGTAATGAGGTCGAGAGCTGAGTGGCCCTGCCGGAACCCAAACTGAGCGTCAATGAGCAGGTTACGGCTAAGCAAGTGCCATTTGCTAGCACCGTTGATGATCCCTTCCATTACTTTACTGATGATTGAGAGTAGGCTGATGGTGCGGTAATTGGCTGGGTTGGATTTATCCAGCTTTTTGTGTACGGCACATATCTGGGCAATTTTTCACATTGCCAGTTTGATGCTAGTATTGTAGCTGTACCAGAACAGCTTGGCTAGGGACGCGGCAAGTTCTGGAGCCAACAGTCTTTGCAGTATCCAATGCCTTCAATCGTTTCTTGATATCATGGGGAGTGAATCAAATTGGCTGAAGACTGGCATCTGTGATGCTGGGTCCTCTGGAGGAGGCCGAGATGGATCATCCACTCAGCATTTATGGTGGAAGATTGTTCCAAATGCTTCATCCTTGTCTTTTGCACTGATGTAATGGGCTCCCCCATCATTGAGAATGGGGATATTTGTGGAGCCTCCTCTTCCAGTGAGTTGTTTAATTGTCCACCATTGTTCACAACTGGATGTGGCAGGACTGCACAACTTAAATCTGATCCGTTGGTTTTAGGATCACTTAGCGCTGTCTATCGGATACTGCTTCTGCTGTTCGGCATGTGCTGCTGCTTGGCAGGCGAGTAGTCCTGTGTTGTAGCTTCACCAGGTCAAAACCTCATTTTTAGGTATGCCTGGTGCTGCTCCTGCACTCTTCACTGAACCAGGGTTGATCCCTGGCTTAATGCTGACTGGGGAATATGTCAGGCCATGAGGATACAGATTTTGGTTGAATACAATTCTGCTGCTGCTGATGACCCACAGTGCCTCATAGAGGCCCATTTTTGAGTTGTTAGATCTTTCAAAAGTGGTTTTACCACTTCCCACCCTTCATTACTAGCATAGCAGCACAGAAACATGCTGGAGCACTTCCGCTGGTTGATGTCAGTTATCTTTGCAGGGAACAGGGATTTCACTGCTTTCTGGTGCAGTGTCACCTTGAGTGTGTGGATTTATCTACTCTGCCATCAGGGGTTTTCAGTGTAACAGTGGTTAGGAACACTAAGATCCTATTCCAACTGTTGAGTTTGCTGATACCCCAGCACTCTTCTGTAACACAGGCAAAGATGCTGCTATTGGGTTAAGGCTCACAGCCTCTGTCGGTTGAGAGAAGGGACCATTTTTCTCAACAGGTACTCCACAAATCCTATGAGTTTTCTGTCCTGACTCATTTGCTTGGCCTGGACCTGCTCCTGGGGTAATGCAGTCCAGCCCCGTGATAGGGTCTAAACAGCCAGCTGGCCCAGGAGTGAAGAAAGTCAAACTGTCCATGACTCCCACTGACCCTCCAACCTTTGCACTAGAATTGTTGAGGCACAATTCTGCTGGGATGCGCAATAAGATATACCAGGAACTCAGAAACCACCCTGCAGATTCATTAACACTGGGCAGGCCCATTGATTTATTTTGGAAACAATTCAGGAAATCTGGGTGGGATACAGAAGGTGTGGCAACCTGGTGTAACAGGCGTTTGCCACTTCTCTTTTTTTGTCTTGGCTGCACCTGGGGGAGGCTCACTTCCCAAGAGCAACAAAAGGCAAATTCTCCTGGAATTTCTTTTCGCAGGGAGCACTTTTTTACCTCAATTTGTGCTCTCCGCTTGGAGTCAGTTTGGTGACTCACTGTGAGCGGTGCTGGTGTGCCTTCTCACCCGACTGCTCTGGAGATTCACTGCACTTCAGCCTTGAAACCTGAGCGTGTGAACTGTTTGCACCTCCACTGGCTTTACTCAGGTCTCATGTGGCTTTCGAATGAAAAAAAACTTCATGGCCGTTGTAACCCATCAGTGTTGTTGTAATCCTTCATGACAGCTAGATGCAGACTGACTTTGTAACCCTATTCTTTAAGGTTTTCAGTCAATAAAACATCAAAAATCTAATAGAATTTCATTTCAAATGCATAACTTAAAATTAATGAAATTGCAGGGCTATCCTACCTTGCAGTTTGTGTCAGAAACTAATAACACTGTCACTGTGTCCCTGTATAGCTGGGTAGAAAAACAACTGTGGATTCTGGTGGAATAAACAACTGAGCCCAGCTGTGCTTATCTTGGGAGTAGGCGGGGCTGGTGGTTATTTTTATCTTCATTAATTGCCCAAAAATAGTAATAAAAGGGGCAGTCTTTCAATTGCTCCATGTTAAAATTTCATGATTAAGCGTTGCTGATTAGAGACAGCCCAACTCCTCCAGATACAACACCAGAGCACCAGAGATGTATGGAGCTGTGCCTGTCATGGTACAGGAGCATGTGTTTTACCTGCAGTGAGCTATTGCTACTGACCTATTCCTGGCGCAAGCCCATCCCTTGCACGGGGAGCTGGGGTAAAACAACACAGACTTACAAATGTGCTCCTTCTGGCTGCTGTTAATCCTTGTAGCCACTGCAGAGGAAACCTTTCAAATCACCTGCAGGGTAGAAAGAGTTACAGTTTAAACACTAATCTGGCTCGATCCTCACAATGCTCTTGTTTCTCACAGAGGTTTAAAAACTCTTTTGCTGTAATTGCTGATGTATTTGCAGCTATCTTCAGCTAGAAGTACCAAATGGATGATCCATCTTGGTCTTCTGAGGACCATACCATCATGGTCAGTCTTCGGCCAATTTGATTCACTATACATGATATCAAGAAATGGCTGCACACACTGGATGCATCAAGGTCTATGGGCCATGGCAACATCCTGGATGGAACACTGAGGACTTGTGCTGCAGAACTGGCCGTGGCTCTAGCCAAGCTGTTCCTGTACAGCTACAGCACTAGCATGTACCGGAAGATATGTTCTGTACACAAAAAGCAGGGCAAATCTAATCTGGCCAATTACTGCTCTTTCAGTCAACTCTCAATCTTCAGAGTGATGGAAGGTTTCATCACCTAAATGCCTTCAAGCAGCCCTTATTCACCAAAAAACTGCTCACTAATGTTCAATTTGGTCAGAGCTACTTAGCTCCAGACCGTGTTACAACCTTGACCCAAACATGAGCTGAATTCCAAAGTTGATTTAAGAGTGACTGCCCTTGATAATAAGGCAGCGTTTGACCAATTGTGGCACCGAGGACCCTAGCAACATTGAATTCAGTGGGAATCAGGGGAAAGTCTCCATTGGCTGGAGTCATGCCTACCATAAAGAAAGATGTTTAATGCTGTTGGAAGCCCCAGGACATCGGTGCAGGAGCACTTTGGGATAGTGTCCTAGGCCCAAACCACCTTCACCTGCTTCATCAATGACCTTCCCTCTAATGTGTCAGAAGTGGGGATGTTTGTTAATAATTACAATGTTCAGTTCCATTTTCAATTCCTCAGATAATTAAGTAGTCCATGCCCACATACAATGACCTGGACAACATTTAGGCTTGGACTAATGAGTGGTAAGTAGCATTCAGGCTACACAAGTACCTTTTCCAATAACAGACCAGCTCTCTTTGACATTCAATGGTATTAACATTGTTAGGTCACCCACTATCAATATCCTGGGGGTTACCATTGACTAGAAACACACAAATACAGAGGAGGTCAGACAGGTTATGTGGTGAATAACTCACCTCCTGACTCCCCAAAGCCTGTCCACCATCTGCAAGGCACAAGTCAAGAGTCTGATGGAATACTCTCTACTTACCTGGATGAGTGCAGCACCAACCTCACTCGAAGCTTGACCCCTTCCAGGTCAAAGCTGCCTGCTTGATTGGTACCCTATCCACCACCTTAAACATTCAATCCCACCGTCTACTGGTGCACTTCCAAGATGCACTTCAGCAACTCCCATATTAGTGACCTCTACCACCTAAAAGGATAAGGGCAGCAAGTGCATGGGAACAGCACAACCTGCAAGTTCCTCTCTAAGCTACACACCACCCTGGATTGGAAATATATCATGTTCTTCCATCATTGCTGGGTAAAAGTACTGGAACTTTGGGTAGGCGGTGGCATAGTGGTATTGTCATTGGGCTACTATACCAGAGACCCAAGGTAATCCTCTGGGGACCTGGGTTTGAATCCCTCCATGGCAGTTAGTAAAATTTGAATCCAATTAAAAAAAAATCTGGAATTAAAAGTCCTTTAGAGAAGGAAATCTACTGCCCTTACCTGGTCTGGCTTACATATGTCTCCAGACCCACAGCAATTAGGGATGGGCAATAAATGCTGACCTAGCTAGCGATGCCCACATCCCTTGAATGAATTTTAAAAAAACATCCTCGAACTCCCTTGCTAATAGCACTGTTGGCTGTACCTACACTACAAACTACAGCAGTTCAAGCTGGCAGCTCAAACCACCATCTTCTCAAGGGCAATTAGGGATAGACAGTAAACTCCAGCCTTGCCAGCAATGTCTATATCTTCTGAATGAATAAAAAAAATACCTGTATACCCTGGAATATTCATTTCCCAACCTTGTTTGTTTGGTAAGAAGTCTTTAGGAAATATATGATAATCATGATAACAGTGGAGATTGGAGAGTGGAAAATATTTATAGGGGGAGGTGGTGGCAAAGTAGTATTGCCACTGGATCAGTATTTCAGAGACCCAGGGCAATGCTCTGGAGATTCTGGTTTGAATCCCACCACAGCAGATGATGAAATTTGAATTAAAAAAAAAAATCTGGAATTAGAAGTCTGATAATGACCATGAAACCATTGTCGATTTGTTGTAAAAACCCGTCTGGTTAACTAATGTCCTTTACGGAAGGAAATCTGCCTACAAGCGACTTCAGATCCACAGCAACTGTGATATGGTTGACTCTTAATTGCATTCTGAACAAGGGCAATTAGGGATGGGCAATAAATGCCGCTTAGCCAGTGACGTCCGCATCCCATGAACAAATAATTTTTAGAAAATCCCAGCGCTGCAATTACAATGACAAATACTGTTGTAGTACAAAGGACCTTTTTTACAACACATTGACAAGGAGCAGAAAGAGTAGGTTTTGCTTTGGGTAGGATGGTTGTTGGTATGCATGCTCATACTCCCTGTCCATTTCCAAAGAGTGTCAGCCTGAGTTAACTAAACCATGCTGGACTTGGCTTCAAAGTGCAAACCGCAAAACCTACTAAATTTTCATATCATTTATTGGAATGTGTGTTAGAAACTCCAGCTCACCAGCATTGGTAGCAGTAATGTCATTGGCTTCACAGGGTTGCCAAATACCTGGGATATTTTGAGTGCTTTTACGGTGTAGTGACTAATCGGAGACTGACTGCTGTTCAGATTTCAGCCGGCCACTGCCCCGTGAAGCTTGTATTTAGTTGTTCAGGAAAAATTAGCAGACGTCAGCTCCTCTCCTAACATTTTAAATGTGTCACCAATGTAGATAACTGTATCTTCATTTTGTAGATGTTAAATTAATCTCATATGTGGAGTATACAGGATCTCTGTTGGACTCTTGGCAACTTGAATTTCACACTGAATTTACTCTTGTAAAGTATTAACTGCTGTGAAATGACCTCATTCCTCCAGGGAGCTACATTACAATTTTAATTTTGATTTGGAGCAGAAACTGGTGCACACCAAGTCACAAAGCAGTGCATCTGTTCTGAAACGTGATTATTTCCTCTTTGTGCTGCCTCATTCTGTTATGGTGCTGACTCAGCCTAGACTACAATCCCAGAGATGCCCGAGATGATTGGCTCTTCACCCAGGTGCATGTGGGGGAGGGGGCAGGGTAATATTCCTTCGTAGAGGACATCACAACTAAACCTGATCTCTTCCTTACCTGATCACCCCTTGTCAGCAGGTGTCCTTGGAGACTGAACCGGAATAGGATTCTACAGATGTTTCTCTGCTTCACTTGGGAGTGCTAAAGCCAATTGCTGTGACCTTGACCAAGAGCTCTTGTGTTTGTTGAACCAGCTTTCACGTCTCATCATTTTAATCAGAATGGGCTGGGCTGTGGATTTGCACTTGTGATGTTCTTCAGATACAAGTAGTTTTGTTTCTGAGCTAGGTCACTGGGCAAAAGGGAAACCTGAGTTGAATTTTGGTGGGAGGTGTTGGGTGGTTAAAGCTGGAAGGGAGTTTCCTTAGTAGAATGTATTAAAGTGCTTTGTACAGTGTTTTTCCGCATTGAGAAGTTTTAAAAAAATAATGGACATGTTACTGAGATACAGAATGCCTCTTGAAATTGATTTCCCTAAGGAATTGTACATCAAAAATGCACTTTACTTCCACCACTTTAGTGCATCAGAAACCAGTTAGATAACAGGATGGATAGAGGTCTGGAAGCATTAAATAAAAACAGAAATTGCTGGAAAAACTTAGCACGTCTGACCGCATCTGTGGAGAGAAAAACAGAGTTAATGTTTCGAGCCTGTGTGACTCTCCTTCAGAGCTAAAGAGAAGTAGAAATGTGAAGAAATTTATACTGTTAAGGGGTTGAAGCAGGTGAAGCTGGATAGAAGGTCAGCAATAAGTGGGGGTTAGGGAGAGATTGACAAAGATGTCTTGGACATAAGACAAAGGGAGTGTTAATGGTAGTGGTAAGGGCTAAAGAAGATGCTGATAGTGGCATAAGGGTAAAAAAGCAGAATGCGGTCCCAATGTGGTCTCCTCTACATTGGGGAGACCAAATGCAGACTGAGTGACCGCTTTGCGGAACACCTTCAGGCTGTCCACAAGCATGACCCAGACCTCCCTGTCTCTTACCATTTCAAACACCATCCTGCTCTCATGCCTACATGTCCATCCTTGGCCTGCTGCAATGTTTCAGTGAAGCCCAACGCAAACTGGAGGAACAGCACCTCATCTTCCGACTAGGCACTTTACAGCCCTCCGGACTTAATACTGAGTTCAACAATTTCAGACCATGAACTCTCTCCTCTATTCTCATCCCCTTTTTAATCTCTTTTTAAAAATTTATTTTTATTTGTTATCTATTTATTTTTATTTGTATTCGTTTATTCATTGTTTTGTCTCTTTTTCTATCCTTTTTCCCCCAACCACTGCCCCCTCCCCCAACCCCACCCCAAAAAGGGCCATCTGTTACTTGTTCCATGTTCTTTCACAGAGCGCTGACCCTTCTTCTACTATTAACACATTCTGCTTTCTTAGCTTTATGTCACCAGCAGCACCTCCTTTAGCCCTTACCACTACCATTAACACTCCCTTTGTCTTTTTGTCCATGACACCTTTGTCAATCTCTCCTTATGCTGGCCTCCTATCCAGCTACACCTGCTCCACACCCCCACCCGGCCCTTACACAGTATAAATTTCATCACATTTCTACTTCCCTTTAGCTCTGAAGAGTCATACAGACTTGAAGCGCTAACTCTGTTTCTCTCTCCACAGATGCTGTCAGACGTACTTAGTTTCTCCAGCATTTTCTGTTTTTATTTCAGATTTCCAGCATCTGCAGTATTTTCTTTTTATCTTATGGTCTGGAAGTATTGTCTGCTAGGCACGAGGCCAGAAAATCTAAAGGATAGAAAGGTGGAAACCTGTACAGAGGGAATTAATGCATTTATTGGCAGTGGAATTTGTGTTTTCAATATAAAATTCCTTAGGCAATTGGAACTTCCAGCGGACATTCTGTACTTTATTAAAATGTATTACAATGGGTGAGTACTGTGCACAGCACTATAATACTGTTAATCCCTTGTTACTGTATCCCTAATTTCCCCATTCTATATCCAAATACTTTATTGATTTTTAAAGCTCTCTTTAAATCTACTTGGCCCGCTCTGCTCCAAAGAAAACACTCAGAGGCCAGGATTTTCTGCCCTCGTTCACAACCAGTGTGTTTGGTGGTGAGATCAGAGAATCTTACGAGAAGGCCTTAGTCCCATTTCCTGACGACAGGAATCCAGGACGTGACTGACCCCCTCCCCCGTCAATAATTAGATGGGCTGTGTTTCCTACCGTCGAATGTTGGGAACTTAATTGTAATAAATTAGCATCTAATTATTGTGGCCACACGCTGGAATCACCCCCCATGTCAAATTTAAATCACAACGGCGTGATTTACAACTGCCTTTAAAAGATGGGATCCTGGCGACCTCAATTTTGAGGGGAACTCAGAGATAATGCACACAGTTTTGCACAGTTGCTCGTGGTGATCCCAGTATCTCATTGGATTCTGGGAGGGTGCAGGGGGCACTGACAATTCTCCGTAGTGGCTTCTTTGTGGCTGGCCTGTGGTGCCGGGGGAAGGGGGAGAAGGGAACCTCAGGGCAAGGCCGATATCTGATATGATTCCACCCAGAGCATCTCAAGTCCCTCTATTGTTCATCTCTTTTATTTCCTATCTCCTTCCCTTTCATTGCCTGCTCTCTCCATGTTGCACCACATAAAGAGCTGGGGAGACATGAGTGCAAGCTTATTTCATTTAAGACTCTTCCTGCCTTCAAAAGACGTGGCTGTCATTTCATCAACCAAGACTGGATTTGAACCTTGTTTTAAAGAGGTCAAGTACTCTGCCAAAGTTTGTTGAACTGACCAAAATGATCTCTGATCTACTCTTATTCAGTGGTTAGGGTTTTGAGTTCATAACTATTGCCTTCTGCACCAAACTCCTGGTGCAGTTAAGGGACTGAGTGGGAATCGGTCAAAAATGCCAGCACTGATAACTCAAGGCTCTTGCTACATTTGTTTGAAAACAACTTTGAAGCTTTTGTCATTGTTATTGAAAGTGAAAGGCTACAGGTCAATTAATGGACACCAGGGGTGCTTTATTAGTGGTAGTTTAGTCGTGTCATTTGTGAGGAGCTGTTTTAAATAGTTGAAGGAGCTAGAACAAGTGAACATAAAGGTAAAATTATATGTTGGGATGAGAAAGTTGTTGTTTGTGTAAAAGGATTATGAAACTTGAATGCACTGCCAGAGTTTGGTGATTGAAGCTGAGAGCATGAGCCGAATTTTCACCTGTGTGTGGAGGTGTGTTTCAATATGCCAAATCTGATTTCCCTCCAAATTCCCTCACCTGCGGCATTTTCCTCTGGCCTTTTTTTTTGCAAGTTGGAAATACTTTAGTGTGCAAAGCACACACCTGTTCACACTGAGGTTGGGTTCTCAATTTTAAGTGAGGGATGAAAATCTGACTTCCTCCCACACACAGTTTTCATCTGGTGGTGTGGGGTTTTGGAAGACCATTAAAAGCCCGCCAGGTTCGAGTGTTTGTGAAGAAAATGGAAAACCTGCTGAGGAGTCTGGAACTCTTTCTGAGCAGTAAGTGTAAAGTGTTTTCGCACCTTCAAATGTTGTTGAGAACAGAAGCAGGTTGCCTTACCAGCCCGCCTCTGCACTCATTCCTCCCGCACTGGCTTCCAGCCCGCAAACTACTGAATCCAAACCCTGTGGGGAAAAATCAAAAATCCCGGACAAAGTCACACATCAGTTGGGAGTGCAGTTTACAGGCTCCCAAGAGGAAAATTCAGCCCTGTGTTTACATTTAAGAATAAGTTGGATAAAAGGGGGAAAAGGGATAAAAGAGTAGAGGGGCTAAGTGGGATTGGGACTACTGATCTTGTGGAGGATAAATTGCAAATGGCCTGTTCCCAATTTTTGTTCCGATATAACTGGCCCTCTTTAGCCTCCGTGTGCATAGGGGTTTAAGGGGTGATTTTGGAAAGATCTCATGTAATTGTGCCAACCATCCAGTTAGAAGAGCACATGACACTTGCAAGAGTCTAAGCCAGCCAGATCTCCAATAATGAATATCACTGTTCAGCCATTGAGTGAGAATATGTATGAAATACAGTATTAACACTTTCATGGACAATATTATATGGATAATGTTTCTGATATTCTGCTGTCCAAGAGGAAGACTCTGAAAACCCATAACTAATGAGAGGATAGAATTAATTTTATTAGAAAAATTCTTATGAACTTATCCCTGGGTATGTGCCATTTTAAATATTTTGGTTGAAATAGTAATCCTTTGTAAGGAAGTGACTTTCTATCTCTGGTTATTAAAGTGACTTTTGTGATTTCATTTCCATTCCCTGTTAATTCGAATTGCTCATATATTTCCTCTTCTTTAGTTCCCACAATTTTGTACTTGCAGCTTCCAGTATAAAGAAAATATATAGGACTAGAAGCAATGTGACTTACACAATAGAGGTCACTCACTAATTCCAGCATCTACTTTGAATATAATTGCAGCATATGGCATCATTGAGATGAAATGTCTCTTTTAATTAATGAAACATGAAAACAACACACAGGAAAACACCAAATGGTCCACCAAACTGGTCTTATAATGGTCACGATGCAACTTATGCACACTTTGACTGCCAGCTGCGTCCCCCTCCCACTCTGCCAACAACCAGCTGGGCTCTTAGATAAAAAAACAAGATAAAGCCCCAGATCAATATTGGAAAATTTCTCTCCGACCCTGAAAGAGACCAATCAAGTTCCAGGACAGACAGGGGCTGGGTTACACATCACCCAATACTCCACATATCCTTTATGCAGCATGAAGTCAGTCACGTTTAAAAAGTTATTCAACTTCCTTTGAATATTTGCATTGAATCTACACTCGTTGAAAGGGCCAGTAGTTTGTTCTGTTGGTCACAACTCTCTTTCAAAAGAATTGCCTCCTGACAGCTCCCCTAGCTCTATGCTTAAATAACTTGCATGTCCTGATTCTCTCTCAAATAACCCATCCATGTGAAGCAAATCTAATCCCTTTATTATTTTCAAGACCTCAATCAAATCATGCTTTTCGACCATAAAAATTCCCAGCTCTTCAAGCCTATTGGGGTAACTAAAACTCTTTCAATTAGGTATCAATCCAGTGGCCCTTCTTCTATAGGACCTCTTTATTAGCCACATGGAAGGGGACCAAAACTGCACATTATTTTAAAGAGGCCTATCCAATGCCTTGTTTTTTTTTTGTTTTATATTTGATTGCTTAGCAATCATTCTCATTCCATTTGCTTTTACAAAAGCCTCACAGCACATTTGTGGACCTTCTGAGATTCATGTGCTAGAACATCTTGGTCTTTTGTTGCTTAACAGCCTTAAGATTGTAACCCTAAATGGTGTATACATGGTTGGTGTTAACCCTATCCACTTGCATAACTTTACATTTATCTACAATAAAAGGCTGTATGTCCTAAAGACTGGTGGATCATATCAAACAACATGTCCCTTCCACTGTTCGCAATGGGCAGGGTACAGACCATACCCAACCAGCTTGTGCTTGCGAAATTCAAAACATGGTGTCCAACATCAGATGTGATTGTGTGACTGGACAACATTTTCTAAATAATCCTCAGTGTGCTAAGAATTACACTGACAACCAATTCAAGATTGTCAGTTGGGCTTGCAGTGTGGTGCATTTGCATGTACTGCAAGCTACATATATTAATACACAGGGCCCTGTTCTTTGCAGACAGAAAGAACATGTACACACATTTGTGCCTGTTTCAGCTGAACAAAATAAGTAACAGCTGTTTGCTGGTTCATTCCTCAGGCTTTGACCAATCATAGTCAAGATGCCTGGTTTAAATGTCAAACAATGCATGGCAGTTAATTGTCAGTCACCATCAACTGGCACATTCTCTGTGGCAATGCCTCCAGTCTACCAATCAGAGTCCATTTGCCATCCAATCAGCACTGACTTCTCATACAGTATAAATTGTTGTTCCCTTTGCATTTGGTATTTTTGCAAATTATCCTGATGAGTGCAAGAACAAAAAAATGTCTCTCTTGTTTTCAGCAACACAATAAATGACATCTGATAGCCAATATCCCATTTCCCCTACCGCATCTAGATCTAATTGTCATCTAAAGATTTAGCATTGCACAAGCCTTTGTATTATCTGCAACTTGTGAACAGTTGTGCCCACCCCCCCAACTCCATCATCCAAAATTGATGAAAACTGTGAAAAGCAAAGAGCATACTATTGATTCCTGAAAGAGTCCACTAGTAACTGGTCCTCAGACATACAACCTCCGATCTTCAAGAATGCAACCAATTCCTTATCCCATCCCAAATTTTTCACTAATCCCACAGGGCTCTATTTTGTTTAGTAATTTATTATATTGCATCTTGTCAAAAACTTCTTGAAGATCAAGGTGTACAATATTAACAAGGCTACCATCCACTAACCTGGAATGTTCTTCAAAAAAATTCAACCAGATTGGTGAAAGATGACCATTTCCAAAAGCCATGTTCAGAGATCTCTAATAACCCCTTTCTCAGTCAACAGGATTATCATAAACTGTTTCTCTAGTGATGATGTTTTCCAACAGTTTACCTAGAAGTGAAATGAACTAATTCATTTCTAATATCCCAGTTCTGACTCATTGCCCTTTTCAAATATTGTCACCATAGGGGCCTCCCTCCAATCCTCGGAAATAATTGCAGACCCCAGGGCCCTGTTAAATATATGAGCAAGAGGCTCACGGTTTCCACTTCCTTAAGCAGTTGAATGCCTTCAGGGCCAGCTGTTTGAGTTGCTTTAAGAGCCCCTTGTTCTAACCAGGACTCTTACTACATCCATTTTGACACTTCAGAAGCAGCCCTACAACGTATTGCTGGTAATTCCACATGATCTTCAGTTGTGCAAAGTAACCATTTAAAACCTCTGCCATTACTTGGGAAAACCTCATGGAAAAATCATAATCCCATAAAAACATAACTGATAAATTAAATCTTTTATTTGTAATTCAGATATGTTTCCAAAAAACTAAAATTTTAACTTTTATTTTTAAAGTATACCCTGACAGGAAAACTTGCTCTACCTATTTCAAAATGATACACAATAGGGCATCATTCAGGTCTGAAAGCTTTGTGGCAAAGTATTGGACAGTAGCCCCTTTCTTGCTTCATCTATAATTGACTTCCCACAATACTTCACCTTTCACCATCAGTTGGCGCATTCTCCATGGCGATGCCTCCACCAATCAGAGGCTGCCAGTCAGTACTCTCTTCTCATACAGTATAAATTGTTGTTCTCTTTACATTTGGTATTATTGCAAATTGTCCTGATGAGCAAAACGTTAATTGAATTTGGCAGGTGAAATGTCTCCTGCCTCTGCTCTATGCAGCCACTCCTTCCAATACGTAAATCTTTCTTAATTCAGACTTGACATGAAAAGTGATTGGAAGATACTGTTTTAGTTTTGGGGGAGAAGAATTGCCTTGCATCATATTTAACACAATGAAGGATGGGAGACCTGACTGTGCGTTTGAAATTATATAACCAGGTTCATAAACAAAAATGATTGGCGATGTTCCTGTAGCAGCGCATTGCACCATTGAACTGATTGCCACTTTGGGAGATCATTTTCCTTTTCTAGTTTTTTTTAAAGAAATGCAACTTTTTTGTGAAGCAGCTGAGAGGGGGGTTGCATTTGGAATTGTTGATTTGATTGCATCCTGCTTTTGGTTAGCCATTTGTAAAGCAGCAGCTTCAGCAGAATCTTGCTGTAAAGTGTAATGTGCTAATGGGTTTCTTGTAGGCAGGTGGTGGAAATGGCTCAGCCAGCAATTGGGCTGCTGAGTCAGAAACGATGAGCCATAGCAGTTTTCAAAACATCACATACTGCTGAGATTATGCAAAGGTTTAATAAGAAAATGAAGATTTCCAAGTCTAATTAGGGCTGGGCATGGTTACTTTTGGCTGGTCTGTAAATAAGCACATTCAGCAGTCTCTGTCAGCGTGGAGCGCAAGAGAAAACATTTTGTTTTCTGTGTCATCATCCTTCATCTTGATGAGAAAAACACATTCTTTAAGAGGCCTTCCTAAAAAAAACCTTTTAATAAAATGGAATATACATAGTGATAAATAATGAATAGAAAGCAATAATTCAGCCCCTCAATCTGTTTAATAACCGGTTCTAGAAATGCAGTTTCTGCCCTTTAGAAGGTTAATTAAATTTTTCTGGAAGCCTCATAAAATGTAGATTTCAAAGAAAAATAAAATAAAATAATTCTGCTTGAAGCCTCGCTATTACAATTCGATCTCTTTGCCTGAAGGCTGCAGCAAGCTCATTCCCACCCTCCCAGCAGTGTCTCCTTGAGCACACAAAACATTCTCTACTGCACACACGTACTGTCTGCCTCCCTGGCATCATTATGTGAGCAGCCATGTGTGACCAATAGCTCAGTCCTCTGACATTCTGGCTGCAGTGCTCAAGAAGGAAGCGTAGAGCAAAAATGAGCAATCTGTCTCTTCCAGCTACCACTCAATCACTAATCTTCTCTTCTCCAAGGTCCTTATATATGTCGCCATCTCCCAGTTGCAAGTTCACCTCATCTATATGTGGCTGTCCGATTCTCTTAAGTCTTAGAATGGATTAGTCAAGGTCACGAGTGATATTGTTTGTGATTGTGACCATAGCACTTTGACCCTCCACAAATTCCCTCACCAATTTAAAGCTTGTACATTGTAAATAGCTTTGTACATTTGTTTTAAAAAAAAATAGGGGTCATGGGATGAAATCTCAAATCAGAGTCCTGTGATCTTGAGCTCCATCCTGACATGTTGATGAGCAATAGAATAAGAGATTATCTGGTAGATGAGATTATGGGAGTTGAAACTGGTTGTTGATTGGGGTGAGAGGTGGTGGTGGTAAGTGTTAGGACTATTGTTGTATATAATAGTTATTAATGACTGGAATGGTTGGAGCTAATGTCCAAGGATGATTGATACCAAATTGGGCGCAAGAGTGAGCCTATGTTAATCCAAAGGAATGTGGAGTGGCCAGGTTAATGGGCAGGGAGTTGGATTTCAGCATGGCTAAGTATAAAGGTTTGTTATGAGAATATGGATTACATATTAAGTGACAGTAGGCTGATGATCCTGTAAGCTCTTATGTTTTAAATATTTATGTTGGGTAGTCCTGTCAGTATGGGGACATCTTTTGTGCCCATTATTGTGGGTGGAGTGGAATGTGCATGAAGCAGTGGAGGTCAATCTGTGGACTGACTGGCAAATGTGTAAACTTCAGAGTGCCTATTGGCCGGTAATTGGATGTGTGCTCCTCAAGTGGGCCCAACATTTCTGGCTGGAAGACTAGTATGTGTTTGTTCATCTGATGTACTGTCACCCTTACATGGAAATACATATATGTTTCTGGTTTAAACAGGTCATTCAGCCCAACCAGTCCATATCATTGCCCCTACACATTAATGCAGAGAATAAACAATCTCCTTTACTTGCCCTGTTCTCACATGATGGATCTTTAGCCAGGGCTAAGGAAATTCCCAATTTGCACCCCCCCTCCTCCACTGACTATAAGTCCCCTGAAGAAGGGGATCATGTTGGGTTAGACAAAGGTTTCACCTTAAATGAGGCCCTATGGAAAGTGGTAGCCCATTTCCAGGACCTGATGTGCCTGGTTCTGGCCTAATCTGAAGGCCTTTTGTGACACTCCAGCTGGATTTATGATAGAATTAAGCCAAAAATCCCATGGAAATTCATGGCCAATGTGTTTAAGGTAACAGAACTGTAAAGTGATCTAAAGGTTTTGGGAGCCAGGCCATCAAAGGCATTGGTTCACAAAAATCACAGGAGATGTATGGATGAGGAATGCCATTCAGCAAACCTTGAGTCATCCGCCCAGAGATCATGATTTCAGCATTTAGCTTCAGTGTGTATTCCTCCATTACTCCATCTGAAAGTCCATTCCATATATTAATCACCCTTTTGTGTTAAGAATTTCCTGATTGTCAATCCAAAATTGTCCCTTCATTATTTTGACCCATTGTTCTACTCATTTAATTTAGTTTAAAGCAATAAGGATTTAATGTCTCTTTTGCCTCCACTCTAATTTCGGAGGGTCTCAGCTGCTTTTATTCCAGGTTGCATAACCTAAGTTTCTCTTGGGCGGAATTTTACGGCCCCTTCACAGCAGGAACCTTTCACAAAGAGTGTGGTTTTGATGACTTAACAGTATTGTTTCCAGGCTAAATACTTGGGAGTAAAAGAGCTTTGTATTGTCAACTCATCATACTTAAAACTGAACAAAAGATCATACAGAAGAATTAAATTAACACAGTTACATAGTGATTATGTTAAGGAAACAATTGTTTTGCTTTCAGTGAGTCTGACTGGGTGCATGATCTCTTGTACACTGAGGCATCATAAATGTAATTCCACTAAATGCTCGGTCATACTGTTTGTAGTCTTTTCCCCCACTTTGTCTTGAGCAAATTCCACAGTTCTTTCTCTGTACCCATATACTTAACATGCTGTTCAATGATCTGCAATACAAACTCCACTTTATAGAAGAAAGTAGGTAGAACTTGCATTTAAATAGTGACTTTCAGATCCTTGGACATCACTCAGCACTTCACAATCAATGAATTGCTTTTGAAAGATAGCCACTGTTGTTAACGTAGGCAAATGCAGCAGTAAACCTGCAGCAGCAAATGAGATAAGTACTGAGTTACTTCAGTGCTTTGCTGAGGGAGGAATGTCACAGAAGAATTCCTTGATTTTCTGTAATGATGATATCTATTATGTCTATCTGGAAGGACCAGGACGGCACTAGGTTTAATGTCAAAACCAAAAATGTAACATTGTGTCAGGATGTATTGATAGAACCCACACCCTTTGACTTAGCGATGAGACCAACTAAACAAAGCTGACATTAAAACATTTTTGAAACAGTGTCAGTTATAGAAGTAAACACTGTTGTTAGCTACAGTGTGTAACTTGTTTCTTTACACCATTCTTGAACTCAGCCATCGTAATCATTGTGAAATAAAAGCAAAATATTGTGGATGCTGGAAATCTAAAATAAAAGCAGAAATGCAGGAAAAACTCAGCAGGCCTGATAGCATCTTTGGAGAGAGAAACAGAGTTAACGTTTTGAATCCAATCTTCAGAACCATTGTGAGATTTTGTTGCATGTAGTTGAATTCAATTGTATTTACCAATAACATATACCATGGCTAAATATTTAGGGGCTCATCTCCTACAAAACATTTTGCCTCATTCCTTAATGTTCAGTTTTGTTTAAAAGAAGCTTAAGTACATAAGCATCATGCCTCAAACTGGATTCCAAAGAATTTCACAACTTTTAAATTTAGTTCGTTTAAGCAAAATATATTTGGTTTGGAAATCGTGTAAAGTCTCCTGTTGGTTGATTCTGATTAGATTTTATGGACAGCAGTGCGAGGGACTTCAGGGCAAAACAAATAAAGGACTCTTTTTCTACATATATTAAGTGATTGTTCAAATTATTTTCATAAATTACAAAAGCAATAATTGATGGAAAGCCACAAAACAGAAAACAGAGTTAAAGACTGAAAGGATCAGTGCTGAGACCACAGATGTTCACCATTTACATAAACTGGCCCTGGGAATTCCATGTACAATTTCAAAACTTGAGATGACACCAAATTGATGGTATATTTAATACAGGAAGAAGATTAATGACAAAATACAACTTGTTAATAAACTTGCAGAATGAGTGCGTAAACAGCAAATTAAAGTCATTATAGGCAAGTGTGAAGTGGAGCATTTTAGTAGGAGGAATGACCTAGGAAAATAAGTCTACAAGGAGCAAAGGCGTCTAGGGGTACAGATTCACAAATCATTGAAAGTAGCAATATGTGTGGGTGGGTGGTGTCTGTGTGGGTGTGTTTGTATCTTGCCTGATCCAAGTCCCAGCTCTGTCCCAGATTCATTCTACTACTGCATCTTGAATGTAGTATTGCTAAAAAAACAACAATATAGGATCGCTTCTCGGCCTTTTGGCTAAGATCAAGTGTAGTCGTGAAGCGATGGCTGTAACCAGTCAAGCCCCATACCTTGGAGTACGTAACACTGTCCGTGTGATGGTGAAGGACAGTGAAGGAGGAGCACCCATGAATCGGGCCTTCTTCATCAAGCGGATCCTGTTGAAGGCGTGTGGATTTGAAATGGAGGAAATCTACTCCCTACAAGACTTCCCCAGCGCTGGATGTTTCGACGCGACTTTCAAGCATGTGGGAGCTTGCGTCAAGTTCCTGAAGGTGTTCGAGGTGAAGAGAGACCAGCTGGAGATGAAGATCCTGATGGTGGAGCCACTCTTTGCTCTGCCGTTGCAACGGGACCGTGTGGTGATGGTGCATCTCTACGACCCTACGCCCCTGTCGCCGACGTGTTCACCTTCCTCGCCAGGTACGTCAACAAGATTGGGAGCTGCACCGAGGTTAGAGGCCTTCGGGATTTGAACATGCAAATGCCAGGTTAAGGTCAGGCTCAAGACCGATGATAAGGGAGCCATCTTCCACCCTCTTTCCAGCTTCACTATCGGGGGAAGCTGTGGCTACCTTGTCTACGCTGGGCAGCCCAAACTTAGTCGCTCATGCGGCAAGCCTGGTCATGTGGCGGCCAACTGCAGCGCCGCCCTCTGCAAGAACTGCAAACAGGAAAGGCACCAGACAAAGGACTGCAAACAGACTAAGTGCTGCAACCTGTGTGGTGAGGCAGGTCACCTCTACAGGACCTTCCCCAAACGCTGCCTCACTTATGCACAGGCAGCCAAAGCCAACCAGGGGGAAGCAGAAGAAATGCTTCGTGTCACTACTACCAAGGACACTTGCAACCCTCCAACCACCAAGGCCCCCAGTGAGAACAACTGGACAAAGGAGGGCACAGAGAGAGACAAGGTGGAGGAAAAGATTGAGGCAGCAGACAGCCAATCAACAGCACTGCCCCATGAACCTCCCACTCCTCAGGAGAGCGAATCAATGGAGGAGGATGAAGCAGCGGAAAATCAGCAGGGGGAGTGGCAGCTGGTGAAGAGAGTCGAAAGGAAGAAGGGGCTAAGAAGGGACAAAGCCACTTCCCAGACAAGTGGCAAGAGGCGTCTCCCATCCGACACGGTTAACAAGGGCAGCTGTTCTTCGGACGAAGAAGGGAAAGGGTGGCATCTACAGAAGAATTGGCAAAGCTCTAGGGAGTTGGAGGACGAGACACCTGAGCTCTAGAACATTGGAGACAATGAGGAGACCAGCGCACCCCAACTTTGCCCACAACCCGAAGAGCCCAGCCCCAGGAATCTGGGAGCAGTGAGGTGCTCAGCGCACCCCAGCTCCGGGAAGCCGGGAGCAGCAACGCCCCAGAGGGGGAGAGGATTGCAGAAGCTTCTCCAACAGAGGGCATTTCAAATCCCGTTCTCTGCACAAACCCCCAGATGCCACCTGAGCAGAACATTGCCAATGGGGAGGTTCAGGACAGTTCCCTCAGCCCAACCAAAGAGAGGCAATTTGTGAACACTATGGGTATGCAGGAGCAGACCAAAGGTCTGGGACTCTCAGGCAACAGGTTTGGTAAGAGACTAAATGCTTTAAAATGGGTGTAAAGATTGTATCCATAAATGTGTGTAGCATTAAATCTACTACGCGATGTGTTGCCACTTTGGACTACCTTGCCAAGGTCAAAGCTGACCTGTTGTTTCTGCAGGAGTATGTGATTCTGCACCTCAGTTCCTACAGGCAGTGGTCACGATGGTGGTCCCATGGGCCATCGATCTGGTCAGGCGAAAATGACTCTCATTCCTCCGGCTTGGGTATTCTGCTGCGGGGAGGCAACTTCACCATCTCTGAGGTTAAGGAGGTGGTGGGCGAGTGCCTCCTCATAGCAGACGTAATGTACGGGAATGCCCAACTCCGGTTAATTAACGTGTATGCCCCGGCAGAAAAGGCCGAACGGCTGGCGGTTTTTCAGCAGCTCCCACTGCTGCTGGTGACCTCCAGGCCGGTCATTCTGGGCGGTGACTTCAACTACATCATCGATGCGGCTTGACGATCTAGCAGGGGCAACAGCAGATTGGACGCTACGTCCAGATCCTTGATGGAAACAGTTAAGGATGCCAAGCTGCACGACGTCTTCAGCAACCCTGCAGATGGAGCGCAGCATAGATACACCTGGCCGCGGCCAGACCAGTCCATCTGTTCCAGGATAGACTTCCTGTTTGTGTCCCGTGCGTTTGCCGTCAGATCCACCGACGTCAAGCCAGTGTTCTTCTCTGACCACTGCCTCCTACTGGCTGACTGTCACTTAGAGGAAGACCAGAGGGTCCGCAGGGGGGCATGGAAGCTAAACCTGCAACTTCTGACCCCACAGAACATTGAGGAGCTCAAAAGGGATTACAAAAGTTGGAGAACCGTGAAACCCCACTTTGAGTCCCTGACACACTGGTGGGAAGCGATCAAGGGAAACATCAAGAGGTTTCTCATCTTCAAAGGTGCCCAGAAAGCTAGAAAGGAACAGAGGGAAATGTCCCGACTCCAGAAAAACATCCAGAATCTGCACCGGCTGCAGTCGATGGGGGTTGATGTCAAGGAGGAACTCCAAAAGGTGAAGAGCCAGCAAGCTTCGCTCTTTGCCTCGGAGGCCTCCAAGATCATCTTCCATTCCAGAGTCCGCTCCGTGGAGCAGGATGAGACATGCTCACGTTTCTTCTTCCAAAAGGTACACAAAGAGAGCTCTGTGATCAGCAGCCTGAAGGAAGAAGACAGCTCAGTAAAGTCATCGCAGTCTGACATTTTGAGGATCAGCAAATCCTTTTATGCCGGATTGTATGACGTGAAGCCCACAGACAGCACGGCCTCCCAGTCCTTCCTGTCCTCTATCATGGAGGTCTTAGACGACAGTACATAGAAGAGCCTGGAC
Organism: Carcharodon carcharias; assembly: GCF_017639515.1. Lineage (NCBI taxonomy): Eukaryota > Metazoa > Chordata > Chondrichthyes > Lamniformes > Lamnidae > Carcharodon > Carcharodon carcharias. Next base: position 33,892,293 of record NC_054487.1, on the reverse strand, counting down.
AAACCGCTAACTCCTGACGAACTGACTAAGGCCCTTGAGTCCTTTGAGAAAAGTAAAAGCGACAGCTTGCCGGCGGAGTTGTATTCGGTTCGGTGGGACTGGATCAGCCCAGATCTGCTAGAAGTGTACGAGAGAATGCTTCTGGCCGACAGCATGTCAGGATCCATGAGGAAAGGCATCGTCATCCTCATCTACGAGCACAAAGGGGAAAGGGAGGAAATTAGAAATTGGTGACCCATTTCACTGTTGAATGTTGAATATAAGATTCTGTCCAAGGTCATTGCCAATCAGGTCAAGTCCACTCTGGAATTGGTGATCCACCCTGACCAGACCTGCACTGTGCCGTGCAGGAAGATCTCTAACAGCCTTGCGCTGCTCAGGGATACAATTCCCTACGTGCAAGACAGGAGAAGGCCTTTGACAGAATATCGCACACCTACATGGTGGATGTGCTGTCCAAAATGGGGTTTGGGGAGGGAATTCTCAATTGGATCCAACTGCTCTCCACTAACGTCAGTAGTGCAGTCTCGATCAATGGGTGGGAATCAGATAGCTTTCCTATTAAATCTGGAGTCAGGCAGCACTGCCCTCTCTCCCCTGTCCTTTTTGTGTGTTGCATAGAACCCTTTGCTGAGTCCACCAGGAAGGATCCGGGCATAAGAGGAGTGACGATCCCAGGCAGTGGAGGCACTCAGGTCAAAGTCTCCCTGTACACGGATGATGTCGCCGTCTTCTGCTCGGATCGGCTGTTGGTGTGCAGACTGATCCACATCTGCGACAAGTTCGAACTGGTCTTGGGAGCCAAGGTAAATTGTGGGCAGAGCGAGGCCATGTTCTTTGGGAACTTGGCTGACCGATCCTGGCCTGAAGGTGCTGGGGATATGGTTCGGAGGGACCGGGGCATGCGTTAGAAACTGGAAGGAGCGAGTGTCTATGGTGAAAAGAAAACTGGGCATGTGGGAGCAATGCTCCCTCTCCATTGCGGGTAAGAATCTGGTCTTCAGGTGTGAGGCACTCTTGCTGTTGCTGTACGTGGCGCAAGTCTGGCCCATTCCAGAGTCCTGCACGATGGCGATCACCCGAGCCATCTTCCGCATTATCTGGAGGTCAAAAATGGATCGTGTCCGCCGGGACTCGATGTACAATCCTCTAGATAAAGGGGGAAAAAAACGTGCCCAACATCGCCCTCATCCTGATGGCCACCTTTGTGTGTGGCTGCATCAAGCTGTGCGTAGACCCTCGGTACGCAAACACCAAGTATCACTACGTGCTGAGGTTCTACCTGTCCCCAGTGTTGCGAAGGATGGGTCTGGCCACGCTGCCGCGGAACGCTCCAAGTAGTTGGACTATGCCATACCACCTGTCCCTGGTGGAAAAGTTTATGCAGAGACACACCTTTGACCACAAGTCCATCAGGCAGTGGTCAGCACGTAATGTCTTAAAGGCCCTGAGGGAAAAGGAGAGGGTGGATCCTGTGAGATGGTTCCCCGAGCAGACTGTCAAAGTCATTTGGCAGAATGCCTCATCGCCAGAACTTTCTAACAAGCACCAAGATGTAGCTTGGCTGGTGGTGAGAAAGGCCCTCCCTGTCAGATCCTTCCAACATGCCTGGAGTCTCACCCCCTCTGCACGTTGCCCTCGAAGTGGCCGTGGTCAGGACGAGATCATTGTTCACCTCCTTGTGGATTGTGCCTTTGCAAAGAAGGTCTGGAGAGAGATGCAGTGGTTTCTGTCGAGGTTCATCCCGAGCTGTTCTGTGACACAGGACTCTGTGCTCTACAGGCTGTTCCCAGAGACACACACCGAGACAAACATCAACTGCAGCTGGAGGATCATCAACTCGGTGAAAGACGCTCTTTGGGCTGCCCAAAACCTGTTGGTCTTCCAACGCGAAGAGTTGTCCCTGACCAAGTGTTGCAGACTGGCACATTCCAAGGTCCAGGACTATGTGCTGAGGGACACACTAAAGCTTGGGGCAGCTGCCACAAAGGCGCAATGGGGAAAGGTCGCTGTCTAAGACCTTTCTGCCACAGTACACTGAGGGGCTTGGAACTGAGAGCCCCTCGGGCTGTACAGCTCAAAATGAATGTATGTATTGAATCCTAATTGTATTATAATTATATTGAAGCACCTCAGAGTGCAACATGATGTATGTTGATAACTCCAATATCTTTCTTGGTCTGATTGTCTGCATTGAGCAGATTGAAATGATTGTAATATTCATTGATTGTATTGATGCATCTTGTGATCCATGTGTAAAAGTTGAATCTGATTGTACTTTTGTGATGGTGATTTTGAAATGGTTTGGAATGTTCTTCCAGATATTTTATGAATAAAGTATATTTTTCAAAAAAAAAATTGAAAGTAGCAATATGAATCTGATTGCACGTTTTGTGATGGCCATTTTAAAATGTTTTGTAATGTTCTGTCAGATATTTTATGAATAAACTATATTTTTCCAAAAAATAATTGCCAGTAGCAATATATGTTACCAAAGACATAAAATGCAAATAAAGCACAACAGTTCATTTCTACAGGAAGATAATTGAAAAGCAAAGAAGTTTTATGTTAAGCTTTTAGTCTATACTTAGAAAATTGAGCACCATTCTGATCTGCTGAACTTTTCCAGCATTTTCTGTTTTTATACCAATCTGATCTCTATGGGCTGGATTTCAGAAGGGGCCCCAGTTGTGGCCTACCTATGACCTTGACAGCTGCCCCACAGCAATTTAATGCCCCCATCCCCCATCTAGGGAGGAAGTTGTACCTTAGACAGCTGTTGGCCAACTGGATTGGCCAGAAGTTCTGTAGTTCCACCAGTGCCAGTGGCAGCGCTGACAATTGCACAGGAATTTCACTGCTCTGAGAAGCCCAGGTAAGTTGGGGGTGGTGGGGGGGGGGGGGGGTGCACGTGGGGTTAGGATTTTGGTAAGGGGTGGGGTGAGACCAGGTGGGGAGGATAGATTGTAAAGGGAGAAATGTAACCTTGGGATGGGGTGGGAGTACCTCCAATGGGCCCGCAAAGTTGCCTGACACAAGTCCATGCAGCTAAAACTCCCCATGGTAGGTGCTTCCACCCAACCCAACCCCGCCCCTCCCAGTGTGGGTAAACTATCAGCATCAGGATGTGTGCCTTAAGTGGCCATTAATTTGCCACTTAAGAGCCTTAATAGGCCAAAGTGCAGGTGGGCCTTCACACAGGTCGGCGGGTGGGTGGCGTGAAAACCACTGCTGGATTTTATGGACCCCTTCCACCACCTTCAAACCCACCAGTGGGGAAGTGTAAAATCCAGGCCCATATCTCAAAAAAGGATACGGAGGCATTAGGAAAAGTGCTAAAGATTTTCAAAAATGAAGCCAAAATTGAGAAGTTATAACTATTAGGAAAGACTGGTTCAGCTGAGGCTCTTTTCTGTGGAATGCCATTAAAGTTGGGAAGGGTTTGCTCGGGTAGATGTAGAGAAAATGTTTTCACTTGTGGTTGAGTCCAAAACTTGGGCATTTCAGTATAAGACAGTCACTAGTAATTGAATAACGAATTCAGGAAAAACTTCCTTACTCAGAGTGGTCAGAATGTGGAACTTGCTATCATGTGGAATAATTTATGCAAATAGCATAGATGCATTTAAGTGGAAGCTAGAAAACTACATGCTGATGGGGTTAAATCAGACAGGGTGTGAAGAGGCTCAGGTGGAGCATAGTTGGATTGAATGTCCAGTTTCTGCTCTGTAAATTCTATATAATTAATTCCTACATTTAACTGAAACAGTGCCTATCTCATGAGCAGGCTATTTGTGGAATTTCATGTAGTTGTGCTGCTTCTGAATTTCAAGCTTTGGTTTACTTAAAAATTTCAACCTCATTAGGCATGAAGTTATGTGTGTCAACTTTTCAGTGTCCCATGAACAGAGCAGAAGTTTTGTCAATTTGCTTAAGGTCTTTTTCTACTTCAGTCCATTCCAGGGAGAGCACACGTTCCTCTTTATGTTGTAATCTTAATGGATTGAAAGAAGAATACTTTCTCTTATGGTAAAATGAATTTTGAAAGCTCACCTTCTCTGTCCATTCATGTTCCCTCTCTCTCTTTTTCGTAAACTGATATGAAAAAATGTGTGTTATTATCTATCCATCTTTCCTGAATGATTTGAGTACTTGCTAGCCACCCTTTGATACCTTGCCAAGTTGACAATTTTTCTTTTATATTTGTGTTTTATTGAGCTTCAGTTAACGAGACATGACACTGACCAATGTACATTTGTTGAACAGTGTTTATTGGTCCCAAAGAGATTAGTGGCAATTCAGAAGACTCAGCTGCAAACTGATCATCCCAGTCACCAATCTTAGAATTCCGTAAGCTTCTTTTGAAAAACTTGTCACATTGTTTAAAATGTTAGAAAACTGATTGCAATTGTTTGGATCCAGTGCTCTTTAATTGTTTGCTAATTGTGAAGGATTGTGTTGAAGAAAGATTTGCCAGAAGGGAATACCATCCTTTTTATGTTAAATCAAGTGAATAGGGCACTCAGTAGAGTGCATACCTCCACCACACAATGTTAACTCAACATTATTAAACTTACACAGACCTTCCTTGAGACTTTTCCTGCATGGCTGATGTTCTGTAACTACAAAGCTGAAAATAGAAATCTCTCACTGAGAGCACTTCAGGCCAAGCCACATCCAACAACCTGCTCTGAAAAGCCCGCTCACACTTTGACAACTGTGACAAATTTCACCACAGCAGCTGAGACAATCCACAGCGTTCTAAACAATCGCCAACATTCTAAATCAAACAACCCCTAACATTCTAAAATGAAAAGTCAGTTTGCCCTATGTTAACGGATCCTGTTTTTTTTTAAAAAATCCAGACCTGGATCTGCATCTTTGTCAAAAAATAATCAGCTCTTCCTTGGGCCATATCCAATCTGTGTACCAAGTTTAATTGAAATCCACCTATTAGTTTTTGAGAGATACTGTTTACAGTCAAACAGACTGACAAACCAGGATGAAAACATTGGTTGGAATTGTTCCAGAAATTGGCAAAGCCTGAAATCAGGCGGGAAAAGCAGCGTTTGACCCACTGATGGCAAGGGCGACTTTTTCCGCTGATTTGTGTAGCACTATGTTTAAAAAATGCCGAGGCACAGGTTTCATGTTGGATCACTGGCGGGGATGTTTCTGTTTCACCTGCCCTGCCGTGACCTCAGGCCTTCAATAATCCGGGTGCTGTATTTAAAGGTTGCCCCTGCACAGAGTGAGCACCTGCTAAGGGGTAAAAAGCTGCTGGAAAGTCAAAGCTGCCAAAGGGAGGAAACATGCTGCCCTCAACTTTAGCGACGCCTCCTCGAGTACCTACTGAGCACAGTGGAGACCTGCTGCAAAGTCCTCTACCTCACTCTGGGTGAAAACCAGCAAGGAAGGTGACAAATCCAGCTTGGAATGCCTTGGCAGTGGTGGTCAGCGCCAATCCTCTGCAAAAGAGGACAGCCACCCGGTGCCGCAAGAGGATGAATATTGATCTCCGTTCTGCCAAGATAAGTCACTCTTCTCATCACTGTCAACTCTCACACTCAAAATCCCATCACACATCACAGGGATCTCACTCACTGTTCAAGGAATATCACCATTCACTCTCTCACACACATCTTCATCTGCCCTGCAGATCATGTCCTCATTCCGTCCATGGCACTACTCATCACCCACATATGCCAGGCATCCTTATCATCTGGCCTGACGGGCATCCTGCTTACACTCTCTCCATCTGTATTCATGCAGGACAAGCTGGCACACAGCAAGAGGCAGATTGGTGGAGGAATGCCCGACATCAAGGTCTCACAGACTTTGAAAACAGAGCTAACCAGCTGGCCGACAGCAACAATCTGGACAGTTCCTGTGCTGAAGGTGAGGTTGGCGGTGCTCAACCAAGTGAGGATCCAGAGGTGCAAAATCTGTCAGATAACCATGCTGAGTGAGTTCCCCTGTTCCGCAGTCCCCTGCCATGCACTAATTATCTCTCCTTGCTTTCGCAGGTACATCTAGGAAGCAGCCGAGTGGGTCTACGAGCCAGGTCCTGAACTCCAGCCCCAAAGCACCTTGGAAGGAGAATCTAATGACACCCTAATGAAGACCCGTCACATTATTCACCCACACCCTCCATGACAGCTGCCGTGGAGATCTTGGTCCAGGATATCGGTCCTGCACTGCTGCAGGAGCTGCACTCCTTCGCTGAAGCACTTGTGCTGACACTGGATGCCAGCGAGACAGGGCGGATCATCTCCAGCTCATTTCAGCCGTCCCTTCCTCTCAAGGAGTTGGCCAGTGCCCTTTGTGCACCCAGAGGGCAGAGGACCAGCAGGCGCTCACCCTGGTGCCATCCACCCAGGTGATTCCAGGAATATCCAGCCCATCCAAACCCTCTCTTCCAGTGACCCCAGCAGCACTAGCTCCGGAGGCCGAGGAGAGTGCCACTGCCACACAACAGGACCCCGGAAGCAAGTTGGGGTCCTCCAAGTCTCAGCCCTGCAGAGGACGCCCGCTAAGTCCATCACAGACAACAGGTGTAGGAGTCAGCAGGCAACCTCCACCTTGGCTGTGGGTGTTGGGGGAGCGGCAGGGTTAGAAAGGGCAAGATGATTTAGTTGCACAACATGGGCAAGAGTTTAATCACTTATACTTAATATTCACCATTGTAAATACACTCTCAAGAACGTCTCCTTGTCTATGGCTCCTTGTTATGTTGAGCAGTGAGAGAACTTTGCTTCCTGCACAAAATGAAGGCTGCTGTCGCAGTCCCGGGCCTCTCCCCAGTGCAGAGTGTAACCTTTTGAGCACGGTAATTGTCCGGCTTCAAAGTCACTCTCCAGATTGATGACACCGGCACCTCCATGTGGCTTGTGTTCGCTGCAAGAACCTTGTACCCAGGCGTCACTGGGTCCCGTGATGTTCTCTGTGTGCTCTCAGCACCCTTAAGGTGGGGCTGCCCCCCCTCCACCCCACCTCGACACCATCCCTGACAGGGGAAAGTGTGGTGCTGAAGGGAACAGGTGATGAAGCCTGCCAATGGATTAACTTGTCTTAAAGTCGATGTTCCCGCTGTTCCTCAGCAGCGCCTCGATGATATAAACCTCTTCACGGAGCGTACATGCGCTGCCCTCAGCTAGACAAGTGTCAGACATTCCCAGATGCAATGTGAAGATCTCAGGAGTGTCCTCACTGCATCCCATCATCATCCTCCTGGAATCTTGCAGCAATGAGAGCCTCACGACTATGTCTGCCTCATCGCCTGCACCCTCACCTTCCAGGACCTCATCACCCTCATCCACTTCGACTTCCTCCTCATCAGAGGAGATGTGCAGCTCTTCCATCTCCTCGTCATCCGGGTCCTCCCCCCTTTGCATCTCCAGGTTGTGTAGAGTGCAGAAATCTATTGTGATGCGTGACACCCTCTGGGGAGGGTACTGCAGTGCTCCACAAGATCTCTCCAGGCACTGGAGCCTCATCTTCAGGGTGCCAGTGGTGTGTTCAACCAAACTCCGGGTTGCAGCATAAGCTTTGTTATGCCTTCCCTCACCAGGAGCCTGAGGCTGCCACACGGGCATCAACAGCCATGTCCTTTGTGGGAGTCCTTGTCCTGAAGGAGCCAACCCTGCATCCTGTGTGGTCCCTGTAAGATGTCAGGGATCTGAGTCCTGATGAGGATGTACAATTTGTGGACGCTTCTGGGATATCTTGCACAGAGCTGCATGACCTGTTTGTTATAGTTGCAGGCCAACTGAACATTGAGAGAGTGGAAGCCTTTGTGGTTCACGTACTGGACTGCTTGTTGCCAGGGAAATTTAAGAGCCACATGGATGCAGTTGATTGCACCCTGTACCTGTGGGAATCCTGAAATCTCAGCAAATCCCAGCTGTCTAGCTTCCTGGCTTGCCTGTCCCTGTCAAAATTGATAAAGGTGTGTGCCTTGGCAAAAAGGGTGTCCGTGGTTTCCTGGATACGTTTGTGGGTGGAGGCTTGTGAGATCCCAAAAAAGTTCCCAGTGGAGCCCTGGAAGAAGCCACTGCCATAGAAATTGAGCATGATGGTAACTTTAACCGCCAATGGCAGTGGATGCCCTCTGAGTCCACATGGTGCCTGATCCTGCAGAAGGTGATTTCTGTGCATGACCATTTCCCTTGACATGTGCAAGTGTCAGTGACACTGGTTCTCACTCATCTACAAGTAGTACATTTGCTGTCTGTAGACACTGGCTCTAGCGATTTGCCTACGAACAACAGCTCTATGGGGTTCATCCTCTGCTTGTGGAGGAGGCCCTTGGTCTTCAGGGTTCTGCTCCTCCCTTTGGTGAGCCAGGCTCCTCCGTCACATTCTTCCCTTTCTTCTCTCCTGCCTGTAAGCAATCAGGCAGACAGCGAGACCAACAGACTCCATGTTCCTGATGGTCTCCTCACTGCAGTATCAAAGAGAGAGACGCAAGGGTCAGCAATTGTCACCAATGGACCACTCTTGGTCAAGTCATTGCCTGCGGCTGCCTCTCAAGACCGCTTAATGGATGCTGGAGTGTCCAGGCCACCACATGGATGCCCAGTGTTTAGTGTGCATGATGGTTCACCATGCCCATGCCCAGCACCATCCCTCACCACATGACCGACTGGCGGTAGCTTCAGCCACTCAACTGAATCTCATCTCAGGCATTTTCCTAACCTGGAATACAAGGCTTCGCAATTTACTTGGACCATGAGGGTGACTTTTCAATGTCGACTGAAACATAATGCAAGGGACTAGGACTGCACCCCCCATCAGTGTTCGATGGCTGTCTTTCCCAACAAGATCCTCAGGCTTGCCCAGTCACCCAATGGTTCTACAGGTTGAAGTGCGTGCTCAAGGGGTTAGCAGTAGAGGAGCAATCATTGGCACTGTGAGGACATAGTGCTGCTTGAGTGGGCACATTTGCTTCACTAGGCTGACTCCAAGCGTGTAAACTGAACACAAGCTAAATCTCTCAGCTGCAGTGGAGCACTGATCTCTGACATGTTTTGCAATTAGCCTGGCTGTTTTCTTCCCCCCGCCCCACCCCCGCACGTGTTTGTGCTCAAACTTCAGTCGGCGCTGCCACAATCCAGCCCCTGGCACTGTTGCCCTTGCCTCAGCACCACGAAGCCAGCCATTAAGAAGCAGCTGCGGAGACCTGCCTGTGCCCCCTCTGAATCCGTGGAGCCACTGGGGTCAAAAGTTGTGTGCATTCACTTCTGAGTTTCCCTTGAAGTTGAGGTCGCCAGGTCCACACATCTTAAAGGCAGTCGTAAATCACACCGTTGTGAAGTCACACTGACGTGGGATTTAAATTTGACATGGGGGGGATGATTCTGGCATGTGGCCACATTAATGCGATGCTAATTTATTACAATTAAGTTCCCAACCTTCAATGGTGGGAAACACAGCGCACTATTGACGGGGGAGGGGACAATCCCATCCTGGATTTAGGTCATCAGGAAAGCGACTAAGGCCTTCTCGTGAGATTCTTCGATTTTGCCACCAAACATGCCCACCGTGAAGTGGGGCGGAAAATCATGGCCATTATTTCTGCCCACCTTCAGTGGCAGAGGCAACAAAGTCATTGTGACTTATATGCTGTGAAACATCTGGGAAGCAGCCAATCAGGCCAAGTCCACTCTGGAATTGGTGATCCACCCTGACCGGACCTGCATTGTGCCGGGCAGGAAAATCTCTAACAGCCTTGCGCTGCTCAGGGATACGATTGCCTATTTGCAGGACAGAGGTGTGGACACCTGCCTCATCAGCCTGGATCAGGAGAAGTTCTTTGACAGAATATCGCACACCTACGTGGTGGATGTGCTCTCCAAAATGGGGTTTGGGGAGGGAATTTGCAATTGGATCCAACTGCTCTACACTAACACCAGTAGCGCAGTCTCAATCAATGGGTGGGAATCGGATAGCTTTCCTATTAAATCTGGAGTCAGGCAGCACTGCCCTCTCTCCCCTGTCCTTTTTCTGTGTTGCATAGAACCCTTTGCTGAATCAATCAGGAAGGATCTGGGCATAAGAGGAGTGACGATCCCAGGCAGTGGAGGCACACAGGTCAAAGCCTCCCTGTACATGGATGATGTCGCCGTCTTCTGCTCGGATCTGCTGTCGGTGCGCAGACTGATCCACATCTGCGACCAGTTCGATCTGGCCTCGGGAGCCAAGGTAAATTGTGGGAAGAGCGAGGCCATGTTCTTTGGGAACTGGGCTGACCGATCCTTTGTCCCCTTCACCGTCAGGGCTGACGGCCTGAAGGTGCTGGGGATATGGTTTGGAGGGACCGGGGCATGTGTTAGAAACTGGAAGGAGCGGGTGTCTATGGTGAAAAGAAAACTGGGCATGTGGGAGCAACGCTCCCTCTCCATTGCGGGTAAGAATTTGGTCATCAGGTGTGAGGCACTCTTGCTGTTGCTGTACGTGGCGCAAGTCTGGCCCATTCCAGAGTCCTGCATGATGGCAATCACCTAAGCCATCTTTTGCTTTATCTGGAGGTCGAAAATGGATCTCGTCCGCAGGGACGCGATGTACAAGCCTCTAGATAAAGGGGGAAAAAAACGAGCCCAACATCACCCTCATACTGATGGCTACCTTTGTGTGCAGCTGTATCAAGCTGTGCGTAGACCCTCGGTACGCAAACACCAAGTGTCACTACGTGCTGAGGTTCTACCTGTCCCCGGTGTTGCGAAGGATGGGTCTGGCCCCGCTGCCGCGGAACGCTCCAAGTAGTTGGACTGTGCCATACCACCTGTCCCTGGTGGAAAAATTTATGCAGAGAAACAGCTTTGACCACAAATCCATCAGGCAGTGGTCGGCACGTAATGTCTTATAGGCCCTGCTGGAAAAGGAGAGGGTGGATCCTGTGGGATGGTTCCCCAAGCAGACTGTCAAAGTCATTTGGCAGAAACCCTCATCGCCAGAACTTTCCAACAAGCACCAAGACGTAGCTTGGCTGGTGGTGAGAAAGGCCCTTCCCCTAAGATCCTTCCAGCATGCCTGGAGTCTCACCCCCTCTGCACGTTGCCCTCGAAGTGGCTGTGGTCAGGACGAGATCATTGTTCACCTCCTTGTGGATTGTGCCTTTGCAAAGAAGGTCTGGAGAGAGATGCAGTGGTTTCTGTCAAAGTTCATCTCGAGCAGTTCTGTGACACAGGACTCTGTGCTGTACGGGCTGTTCCCAGGGACACACACCGAGACAAACATCAACTACAGCTGGAGGATCATCAACTCGGTGAAAGACGCTCTTTGGGCTGCCTGAAACTTGTTGGTCTACCAGCGCAAAGAGTTGTCCCTGACCGAGTGTTGCAGTCTGGCACATTCCAAGGTCCAGGACTATGTGCTGAGGGATGCACTGAAGCTTGGGGCAGCTGCTGCAAAGGCGCAATGGGGAAAGGTCGCTGTCTAAGACCTTTCTGCCACAGACCACCGAGGGGCTGGGAACTGTTGAGAGCCCCTCGGGCTGTACAGCTCAAAATGAATGTATGTAGTGAATACTAATTGTATTATAATTATATTGAAGCACCTCAGAGTGCAACATGATGTATGTTGATAACTCCAATATCTTTGTCTGCGTTGAGCAGATTGAAATGATTGTAATATTCATTGATTGTATTGATGCATCTTGTGATCCATGTGTAAAAGTTGAATCTGGTTGTACTTAAGTGATGGTGATTTTGAAATGGTTTGGAATGTTCTTCCAGATATTTTATGAACAAAGTATATTTTTCAAAGAATTACATCTGGGAAGCAGCAAGTTTAACTGTAACCTTTTCCATTTCTTTCTCTTTTGTTCACTCTTTCCTCCTGAATGTGGATTCAGTTTGCACTCTATTACCTCAGGCAGTGGGTAGTCTTCATGTGCAAACTTAGTCTGCTGACTATGAGACCTCCAGGACCAACCACAATTGCAATGCTGAACCACATAGTTTAAAAAAACACAACAATGCAAGTTGAAGGAAATCCTGCTCAAACTATATGTAGCACTGAGCCGTGTTCTGGTCTTGAAGTGGGAGAATGTTCTTTCAAATGCTTGCTTAAACTTCAGGAATGCACCAGGTGAATGCAGTATGGATTCTGATTCAGATCAACACAATTATTTCAGATTTCCCTAATGGTTCAATCGATAAATTACTTGCTTGTCTCTCTATTAGATGGTGCCTTTTGTTTGATCCTTGGTGTGATGAATAAACTGATCTGAACTGGGTAGCAGTCAGGTGTTTCAATTAAGTTTTTCAAATTTAACCAAGGAAAGCTATTAAATGATTAAAATTTGTCAGAAATTAGTGTATCAAGTTTAAAATGTATTCTGCTGCAGAGTTTAATTTGCAGGGTATTTTGTTTGCCTGAATTGATGTTTTCACATTGGTGTTGTGATATCTGGTTAAATAATCTATCTGTTAAGTTTTCTGGGAGAACTGCGGTGAGGACAGCCTGTAATTAAGTCCAGGTTCTAGCTTCATCAAAATGTCTTTTTCTCTTGTCACCTGATAAATAGAACGCTACAAGTTTATTTAATATAGACTAATCACATAACTGAAATACAATGTTATGATTTTACTCAGAGATGAATAGAGGTAAAATGTTTTTGTTGCAATTATCTAAACCAAATTCCTTCCAAAAATAATGGTGCAGCTCAGTAGAGGTGTATTATGGTGTACAGTTTAGGTGTCTAAGGAAGGATATACATGCCATAGACGGAGTGCAATCCAGGTTCTCCAGACTGATCCCTGGGATGATGGGATTGTCATCTGAGGAGAGATTGAGAAAACTGGGCCTGTATTCTCTGATGTTTTGAACAATGAGAGGCGATCTCATTGAAACTTACAAAATTCTTACAGGGCGTGACCGGGTCGATGTGGATAGGATGTTTCCCTGGCTGGTGAGTCTAGAACCAGGGGACACAGTCTCAGAATAAGGGGCATGCCATTTAAGACTGAGATAAGGAGGAATTTCTTCACTCAGAGGGTGGTGAATCTCTGGAATTCTCTACCTCAGAGGGCTGTGGAAGCTCAATCATTGAATATGTTTGAGACAGAAATTGATAGATTTCTGGATACTAATAACATAATGGGATATGGGGAGTGGGGAAAGTGATGTAAGAGGTAGATGTTTGAATGGTGGAGCAGGTTTGACAGTTCAAATAGCCTACTCCTGCCCCTATGTTCTGAGAAGTTAAATTGCAATGTAGCAAAAGAGTTTTTAAATAAATTAATGCATTAGTGTAATCCAATAGTTTGAATTGACCTTATAACCTTGAAACCATGTACTGGTTTCAAGAAAACTATTTCTCATTAATTGTTTGCACATTTTTGTTGTAAATTGAAAATTTCATTCTGCAAGGTCAGTACAAAAATGTAACCCCTACAATATCATCATCCACCAGATCTTTGGTAGTGTTCATGTGGGAAAAACAAGCACTGATGTTAATCCAACCCAGCAGGCAGGAGGTGGGGGTGGAGGGGATGTGATTGGTGTCAGACATGCATTTCACATCACGGACAATTTTACAATCTAATGATTTCATTAGACCGTAAAATTGTATGGAGTGTAGAACAGTGTCTGACCAAAACACACCACATGCCTACAAAGTGGGTTGAGTTAAAATTGGCACTATTGTGTTTGTAGCAAAAAAATCTTATGAAGTGAATGGGACTTAGATAAGGACGAGATTGTGGACTCTGTGACAGAGCTGTTGTGATTTTCACTGTGAGTGATGTTTACCCTGCTCCTACATAATGAACATCTAAGCTGTGGAAGAAGATACTGGTCAGCAAGGAAATGGCCCATTACCAAATCCTCCAGTGGCCCAGGAAGTTTGGCCAAAGATTGAGCCGCACAAGCCAACCATGGAAGCTCCAGCTTTGAATCGTGGTTCCAGCTAAGTTAATTGATCACAGCCACAGTTAGATTTAGTTCCTTCAGCTTAATGTGGGGGACTAGGCCAGAGCTCCTTCTTCTGAGTTCTATTAAGGGATGAACACAGGGTTAAGCTTGGCTATGGTACTTCTGTGGTCAGCTAACCTGCTAACACTTGCTGTAGAAGATAGCACATGAAGAATGGCCAGTTGGTTGAGGCACTAGAGTGCAACCAGCTCCAATTAAGAACATCCCAGCAAAGGGAGGGGAGAGAATGAAGACAAGAGTACTTGAGGGTTTGCAAGCGCAAATTTCAGATGAAACACACCAACAACATGAAAAAAGATGAGGGCAGAAATAGAAGTGTGATGCCAGAAATATGATGACGCTACCTGATATTGGGGCGGGGGGGGGGTGCCACGGGGGGAGAGAAGTTGTGAATTTGATCATTAATAAAAGGTCAGGTACTTGACCCTGGGAGTTATAGACTCTTCCCTTCACATCCATAGGAGGAGGTATATTGGAGTTTATTATCAAAGGTGAACTTCCGTAATATCTGTCAAAATTATTGGAATTTTAATCTGTGAGCTGTAGAACCAGCCTGACAAATATACAAGAATTCTTACAATTTACTTGATTGATTGAATGAGATGAAGGCGCTGAAAACATTTGGGAATGTTCCTGAAAGGTACTGTATGCATAAGGTTGCACATTTTGTTAAATCAACTGGATAATAGGAAGTGCTGGATGATTAGGAATGTTGAGAGTTCTAATTGAGCACCTATCATCATGTTAGCTCAGATTTGCTCCCGTGATCACCATTGCTATTTATATTTCTGACTGACCTCCAAAGAATTATTGCAAGTGGAATATAAATTTCAAAACAACACACATTTGTATGCAAAAACAGGATATTCTTTAAAAAAAAAAGTGGTAATCAGTTGGAAAGATCTGCAAGTATAAACACCTTGCAAATGAGTCCAAGTGGTATAGAATGCTAAGGGATGTAATATAATCTTAAAAGCTATAAATGTAATTACATCTTGCAGACTTCAAATACCTTTAGCAAGGTTGCTGTTACAAATTTGGATTTGTAACGGATATCCATTTGTATTCAGGAGTTAAGAGTTTTGCTTTCCTGCTTCATTGAGAAGCTAATTCCCACTGCCCAATATCTAAAAGCACAGAACTGGGACCAAGAAAAGGTAACAGTTAAACTCCATTGTCTTCAGGGCTGGATCTCCATGTCTTACACACGAGGCCTATTCATTTCTCAGACTAAGTTAATAAGCAAATTATTTAGATAAATTTATGAGCGACTTTGTGGGACAAAATGTACACAACACTGAGCACAATGAGAGATAGTTGGTACCCACATTGGCACAAAATGAAGGGTTTGCATATGCTAGCCCACTTTGGTGGATCCTTTACTCACTAGACATACACAAATTTCTTCTGACCAGGGCATAAATATTTTTCATGAAACCTGTTCTTACGGCGTGCTTTAGAGTTTGCCCCATTTTTAAAACAAAGCTCTTTCCTTGCTCCACAACACTATCAACACCAAGGCGCTCAATCTCTTGTTGAATCACTAGATATTGCTAATGAATTGGTCTCTGTAACCACATCCCATCTCACATACCGATGTTTGCCTGCCTATTGAATCACAGCACAATATCGGATACTCCTGAGAAACTAACAAGTTTTAGTCAGTTTTGCTCAGAACACATTTTGAAATTCTCATGTCCAAATCTTGCTGTAGGGAAATGGCCAAAGAATCCTGAGACAGGACAGGTGTTCATAAAAATCACTAACCCTTTGGAGGAGTTGATGCTGTTTGAAATATCAGGACCATTTGTTTTCTATAGACCCCACATTAGCCACATTGAGTTGGGTGGATGGACTTAGAGTAACTTTAAATATAGTAGAAGAAAGTTTTGGTTGGGCTCATCAACAGATTGACCAAACAATAAAGATTTACTCTGCTGGTCAATAGTGCAAATTAGGGACATGACTGGTGAATGAAACTTCAAACTTGAACATAACAAAAGGGGGTAACAACTTCACACCCAGGGGTTAAAGGGGAAAAAGAAGGAACCTGCATTTATAAAGCACCTTCCACAACCTCAAAATGTCCTAAAAGACTGCACACTTAATGATGAACGTTTTGAAGTGTTGTCACTTGTAGTGTAGGAACATCAAACACTCAGATCTGAGAAAACATCAACGAAGTAATACAATCATAAGATGATATTTGACTCATCAAGTCTGCTCTGACATTCAAGGAGACCATGGCTGATCTGATTGTGGCCTTAACTCCACTTACCTGTCTGTTGCCCATAACCCTTGACTCCTTGTAGATCAAAAATCTATCTAAAACATCCTTGAATATATTCAATGATCCAGCCTCCACTGCTCTCTGGGGAAGAGAATTCTAAAAACTAATGAGCCTTTCAGAGAAGAAATTCCTCCTCATTTCCATTTTAAATGGGAGACCCCTTATTTTTAAAATCTGCCCCTTGTTCTAGATTCTCCCATAAAGGGAAACATCCACTCAGCGTCTTTTTTATATTCTTTCACAGAATGTGGGTGTCGCTGGCTAGGCCAGCATTTATTGCCCATTCCTAATTGCCCTTGAGAAGATGGTAATGAGCTGCCGCCTTGAACTGCTGCAGTCCATGTGGTGTAGGTTAACTCACAGTGCTGTCAGGGATGGGGTTCCAGGATTTTGACCCAGCGACAGTGAAGGAACAGTGATATGTTTCCAAGTCAGGATGGTGTGTGGCTTGGAGGGGAACTTCCAGGTGGTGGTGTTCCCATGCATCTGCTGCCCTTGTCCTTCTAGGTAGTAGAGGTCACAGGTTTGGAAGGAGCCTTAATGAGTTGCTTTAGTGCATGTAGATGGTATAGACTGCTGCTAGTGTGTGTCAGTGGTGGAGGGAGTGAATGTTTAAAGTGGTGGATGGGGTGCCAGTCAAGCAGGCTACTTTGTCCTGGATGGTATCGAACTTCTTGAGTGTTCTAAGATCTGCAATCATCCAGGCAAGTGAAGAGTATTCTATCACTCTCCTGATTTGTATCTTGCAGATGGTGGACAGGCTTTAGAATGCACAGCCTCTGACTTGTTATTGTAGCCACAGTATTTATATGGTTGGTCCAGTTCAGTTTCTGGTCAATGGTAACCCCCAGGATGTTGGTTGTAGGGAATTCAGCGATGGTAATGCTGTTGAATATTGAGCGGAGGTGGCCATTGCCTAGCACTTGTGTAGCTTGGCTGTTACTTGCCACTTATCAGCCAAAGGCCGAAGGTTGTCCAAGTCTTGATGCATGCTAGATGGATATCAGAGAACCCTTAGTCTTGGTAATTCAAACTGGGGGTCGAATGTAAATCATTCTTAGACTGCAGGTCTCAGGAATACAGTGGACTAACTTGCCAACTGGAGGAACATAAAGCAGATTTTTTAAAAAGGAGCTTTACTGAAGATTCTTGATTTGTTCTATCAACTGGTTCATAACTCTTCTAAAGTTAGAATCCCCAAGAGCTCTCTTTCAATTGGATTCTCAGCATTTTTTCCTCAAATACAAAAATTGCCAAACCAAAGAGCCACACACCTAACTTTACACATACTGAAAAAACCACGCAGTTTTAGGGCATAAGCCTGTGCCACAGATCCTACAATAATATACCTACGTTTATCCAGATTTTGTTTATAAATTTAGTTATAAGAGAGGTGCAGCAGAGAGGTTAAATCCACAGTCTGCTTCCAGGCTGTAACCTTTATTCCTGCAACACAATGCAAGAGATGTGAGGGAACACTGATGAACTGAAGTTTTCCCTCTGTCTCTTCTGGGAACTCCATGATTAGCACCTTCCTACACAACACAGCTCTGATCTGGAATTGAACAGCATATGACTCAATCTCTGCTCTTCCCATCATTGGAGCCTGTGGTGCTGAGTATTAATGTGCCAGCTCTCAGCAGTTTGACACTACCATTATTAGGATGTTATTCAAAGCTTTAACAAGAATAATCTCCAACTATGACATTTCTTAAAACAGTAGCATGGATATGCAAAAGTCCCACTGCATAGTCAAATCTCTGCTTGGCTTCGTAAAATTATCAGCAAATCAATGAAGCAGTTATAAAAGAAACATGAAACGCAATGGTCTTTATGATCATCACTTGGATTATTCAGCCTTGGTAGGGAAAATATGTATCATTGTGTGAATGAAATGGAGGGCAGTGTATAAAAATGTTTAATCCCTGGATTTAACAAGTATCCTATTATTTCTAAATGTCAGCTAGGTTTCACTATGCACAGCACATCGACTTTACTGTAACTAATAGTCTTTACAAGAGCTGCTTTAATGTGGGAGTTTCATTATTGGTACTCTTTTTCTAAAAAAACAATTGTTACAAAAGGAGTACATATTAACCTCAGCATCTTTATTGTAGCATTATTTTAAGGATATGAGGCCATTTATACTAGTATGTATCATTTGTACCTTGCTGCAGAACACACAATCCCACAACTTCCATCAGCATCACCAAATTCCACATTGACCCCAGTATCAGTCTCTTTCCTAACCTCAGTACAGTACTGATGAAGTGCTACACTGTCAGAGGGGCCACCTTTCAAATGAGACATGAAACAGAGATTCCATCTGCCCTCAAAGGATTTCATGCTTTGAAGAATCATAAGGGAGTTCTCCTCAGTGTTCTGGTCAATATTTATCCCTTAATGTTATTTTAAAAAAAAAGACCTGATCATTAGTTGAATGTGAGAGTTAGTGCATGGCTCAAAGATTGGTGTGGGCGAAATGGTTTTCAGTTCACAGGGCACTGGTACCAGTACTGGAGAAAGAGGGGGCTGTAATGTTGGCCTTCATCTGAACTGCACTGGGACCAGTATCCTGGCAAATCATATAACTAGAGTTGTGGAGAGGGCTTAGACTAAACAATGGGGAGGGGGAATAGGAGAAATTTAAATGACAATGCTGCATCCATGTGTACATTCGAAATTGCTAGCCTATTCACTAATGTGCCACTCAAGGAAGCCATAGACAGTTGTGCCTTGTCTCTATATCATGGCAATCTAGATGCACTGCCATTGCCTGAATCTGTATTTATTGAACTTACAAACTCAGCAACTCATGCAGCTGAGTTCAGCTTTAATGACACCATATATGCCCAAATAGATGGTGTTTCCATGGGATCCCCTGTAGGCTCGCTGTTGCTAACATGCTTGTTAGTTTCCATGAAAAACACACTTTTGATGGAATGATCCCTAACCTCCTACCCCTTACATATTTATCATATTTAGATGATAAATTTGCTATATTTGAATTGGTAGTTGCATATGAGAATTGCCTTAAACACCTTAATGAGCCCCATCCTGCACTCAAATTCACCTGAAATGGAGCAGTCTAGTGAGCTCCCTTTCCTTGGCGTGCTAATTGAGAAATTAAACATTCACTCCCTCCAGTTTAAACACTGTGGTTCTTCTCATGTTCACAGAGCAAGGAAATAGCAGAAAGTAACTCACATGACAAAGTCAAAGCAGCAGACATTTGACACAGAATTTTGGTGTGGTATAAAAGAACAATAAATTTTACTTAGGTTTTCAACAGGTACTTTTACAATGCATTAAGAGGAAATGCTTGTCCTCCCAGCAATTAATATCAAGTTTTGTGACATTAGCAGATTATTTCCAAAAAGCTTTGCTTAAATTCTGTGTAGAACACAAAGTGGCAAACTATATAGATCTCTTTGTCTTTTGGTAAGTTAGAAGCTGCTTGGGTTTATTCATGCAATTTCTCCCCTATTGCCAGCCCAAATTTTTGGTTGGACTGTTGGCAGAGAGCCTTGGAGGGCCGAGGTTGTCCTCCTTGGAGAAAAGGAGATTGACGGGAAATAGAGGTGAACAAGATTATGAAAGGTTTCGAAATGGTAGACAAAGGAATGCTGTTCCCATTAGCTGATCGTACAAGGACTAAGAGTACACAGATTTAAGGTTTTGGACAAACGGTTCAAGGGGGAATGTGAAGAAGAATGTTTTTTACACACTGCGTGGTAATGACCTGGAACTCGATGCTTAGCAGGTGGTGGAAGCGGAGGTTATCAATGACTTTAAAAGGAAGTTGGATGGGCCAAATTGAGGGAAGTGAAGTTGCAGTGCTCTGTGGATAGAGTGGGTTAAGGGATAGATTGGATTGTTCTATGGAGAGCCAATATAGATTCTATGGACTGAATGGCTTCCAATCTGTACCATAATGAATATGTGACACTATGAAATAGTTTTAAAGTAATGTGAGAACTAATAACTGCATTGTTTTTAATTTATTGATTTGTTTCTCTTGCTTCTTATCTAATATTTTGAAAATAAGTACCAATTGGTAGCTTTACCCTGGGCTCTGTATTCTGCCAGTGTTTGCTGGTTGGCGGAGACCTGGAGCTCTCAGTGAGCATTTGAATTCTGATGCAGGGGGTCCTAGTTTGCCTGGTGGCAATGGGGTACCAGGTATTCTGTGCAGGATATCAAATTTTGGTTCATAGGAAAGGTAGGTTTGCCTACAGAAGCTGATATTTGTGGCAAGTATAAAGGAGTTTCAGGAAGTGCAAATTGCACTTGGAGGAATGTGAACTAAGTTTGTTTGCTATTTTGCATTCTGACTGTTAAACAGTAGCTCTATACAGATGAGGCATGTTGTAATTTCCATCCAGCACTCAGCCACTTGCATAATTTCACCCACACAGAGAAAGTCACAATGACTCCATTTTTTGTAGTCGCTGTGCAGCCATTAACTGTTGTGAGAAGCTATTACTAACTTTTGTTGCACATCTTGATATTGCTGACCAGCAGGGAAATGAGAACTGCCAAAATAACAAGGTTGAGGAGTTATTGAAAAAAATATAGAAATTGCCTCTATCCTTAAAAGGCTATTTTTTTGTGCCGGTATTAATGCACAATCTCCTATTGAAAGGAAAATAAAATTACCTGGTGTCTCTCATCTGCCCAAAGCGAGAAATGGCTAAATTAAAGTGAATAGAATTGAAACGACCTCTTAGAAATTACTTCCTATTAGTAGCGGCTTCACAAAAACATAACAATTGAAGAAGTATATAATTTTCTTCTCGTTAGTGTGCTTGTGCTCCTGCCACAATCTTTTCACAAACTCCTCACAAAAATGCCAGACCTATCTGTGACCTGAAACATAAGATGTTACAGATAGCATCTTATCTGCTTTTTTGTGTTTTTAATATGACCGTCTAACGAGAGAGACAGAACTGCAAACTATTGCTGTCGTTAATAAAGCTGTTTATTTCAGATTTAAATACATTCAGTTGTTACATATTTAAATTTGTACAATCCATTCAAAAATAGTTCAGCAAACATTCTTTTGGGGGAAAGGGAGAAGAGCCACATACTATTTTTAGCATTTGTCAAAGTAACACAGTAATGCGTCTGGTGGGACTGATGTCATCTTGTAGTATCTTCGTAAAATCATTGAAAACATATTTGCTACATGCTTGTCCGTGATTAGTGCGCTTTGAGGAGCCCATTAATGAGTTTTAATAAATAGTTGCTTCATTTTATATATTTTTAAACTTATTAAATTATGATAAGGTTATTTTTGCATTCCCACATCAACCTTCATGGGAATAATATATTTGAAAAATTCAATTATTATTGTTGCCAATATCTCACATTAAACCTTAACAGCATTTGACTCATGGTTATTCATGATTTCTTTCATTTTGAAACTTGGCGAGGACTGTGGGCTAAGATGACTGTCACCCCTGTCTGGTTGTTCCTGTTTTAAAATAGGTTCTTGTTTTAAATTGTATTAGAATTCAAGAGGGAATGAAATGCAGTCTTGTCTGTGTTTCATGGAGGTCCAATTTGTTTTCAATTCATTGTTCAGGCGTGAGAATATTTTTAAAGCAAGTGCATATATTACATCATTGCACAAAAAAATTACATTTTCGGAGAAAAAATGCAAGAGTTTTTGATAAACAAAGCAAAGTGATATGCCCTCTCATCCTCATCCTCAAATTTCTTCCTTATTCTCCATCTTCCAAAGCTTGAAAACTTGAAAGTATCAGCTCTTTAAAATTGTTGACTTTGTAGGACTGTTAAAGACTCCAGAGTTTAGAAGAATGAGAGGTGACCTTATTGAAACATATAAGATTCTTCGGAAGCTTGACAGGGTAGATGCTGAGAGGTTGTTTCCCCTTGTGGGAGAGTCTAGGACCAGAGGGCATAATCTCAGATTAAGGGGTTGCCCATTTAAAACAGAGATGAGGAGGAATTTCTTCTCTCAGATGGTGGTGAATCTGTGGAATTCTTTACCACAAAGGGCTGTAGAGGTTGGGTTGTATACTAGAATTTCAGAAGGCATTTGATAAGGTGCCACATCAAAGGTGATTGCAGAAAGTAAAAGGTCATGGTGTAGGGGGTAACATATTGGCATGGATAGAAGATTGGCTAGCCAACAGAAAACAAAGTTGGCATAAATGAATCATTTTCTGGTTGACAGGATGTGACAAGTGGTGCGCCACAGGGATCAGTGCTGGGGCCTCAATTTTTTGCAATTTATATAAATGTCTTGGATGAAGGGGTCGAATGTATGGTTGCAAAATTGATGACACAAAGATAGGTAAGTTGTGAAGAGGATGTAGGGAGGCTACAAAGGGACATAGATAGGTTAAGTGAGTGGGCAAAGATCTGGCAAATGGATTATATTGTGGGCAAATGTGAAATTGTCCATTTTGACAGGAAGAATAAAAAAGAAGCATATTATCTAAATGATGAGAGATTGCAGAGCTCTGAGATTCAGAGGGTTCTGGGTGTCCTACTGCGTGAATCACAAAAGGCTAGTATGCAGGTACAGCAAGTAATTAGGAAAGCTAATAGAATGTTATCGTTTATTGTGAGGAGAATTGAATACAAGAGTAGTGATGTTATGCTTCAGTTGTACAGGGCACTGGTGAGACCACATCTGGAGTACTGTGTACAGTATTGGTCTCCTTATTTAAGGATGAATGTAATTGGGTTAGAAGCAGTTCAGAAAAGGGTTACTAGACTAATACCAGGAATGGGCAGGTTGTCTTATAAGGAAAGGTTGGACAGGCTGGGTTTGTCCCCATTGGAGTTTAGAAGGGTAAGATGTGACTTGATTGAAACCTTTAAAACTCTGAAGGGTCTTGATGTGGAGACGATATTTCTTTTTATGGGAGAACCTAGAACTAGGGGTCAGTGTTTAAAAATAAGAGGTCAGGCATTTAAGACAAAGATGAGGAGAAATTTTTTTCTCTGAGAATTTTGAGTCTTTGGAACTCTGTTCCTCAAAAGACATTGGAAGCAGTGTCGTTGAATATTTTCAAGGCAACGTTAGACAGATTCTAAGCAAGGAGGTGAAAGGTTTTGGGGCTTGGCCGGAATGTGGAGTTGAGGTTACAGTCAGATCAGCTATGATCTTACTGAATGGCAGAATAAACTCAAGGGGCTGAGTGGCCTACTCCTGCTCCTAATTCATATGATTGTACATATTCCTGTAGAGATCAAAAACTTAACAGCAACCGAAGGACAGAACCAAAGGCCAAGATTTAATGTTTTAAGACTCTTATTGTTTAAAAAAAAAACTAAAATGTACATAGGCCAAACATTACTTAACAGGCAAATAATACACCGAATTAAAGAAAAGATACTCTTGCATTGACTAATGCAATCAAGGGGTCTTACGACCTCTTTCATTGTGTGCGGCAATTCTGGCAGAAATGTAGCATTAGAGAACAGTTCCAAAGTAACGCCCAGCTCTCCAGCAGGCACACTTCTCCTTTCCACACTAGGTTCAAATTTCCAGTGTTCTTCAAAAATCCTACCACTTAGATCAAGTTTTCTGAATCCAGTTCTCACCAGCAATGCCCACGGCAGCAGCTCCCTGTTCCTCAAATCTCCAAGAGTACTGTCTGTTCTGTTCCCTTCCTGTTGAACAGAAAACAAGCTTTCACAAGCATCTTGCTTGGTTGGTAACAAAAGACATTCCTTCTCTGCTTTCCCCAAGCAGCATCTTCTTTGACTCTCTGCCACTCAAGAAACAGCTGTCCCTTTTCTGTGAGATACCATGTGGAGGTGTTAAAACTGTCACCTCATTTCAATGGGTCTCTGTTTGACTTTCTCTCCCCAAGGCAACCAGGTCACATGGGCATGTCTCTAAGCTGAGATTCTTCCAGAATTTGAGCTGTGATTCTTCTAGAATTCTCTGCCTTAACTTAAAGGGGACATTTAAAACGTGACCATCTTGTGAAGTCCAGCTTTCATAACAATAGGTAACCAAAGAATATTCACAATAATCCCACTGACTTCCATGACTACCTTGACTATACTTTCTCACATCCTGCTTCTTGTGAGGACTCTGTTCCATTTTCTCAATTTCTCTGTCTCCATCGCATTCTAGCCTTCTATGTCAGCACATCTGAAACTGCTTCCTTTTCCCTCAACCAAGGATTCCCCTAACAGTAATTGACAGAAGTCACCGCACTTCAGTTCTCACCCTTCTCCCCCCTCTTCCCCCAGAACCATCATAGGTTACTCCTTGGTCTCACCTTCCATCTACCAGCCTCCATATTCAATGATCCTTCTCTGCCATCTCTAGCATGACACCACCACCAAACACATCTTCCCCTCCCCTCTCTGTATTCTGAAGGGACTGTTCCCTCTGTGAGATGCTGGTCCATTCCTCAATCGTTCCTAACAACACCTCCCCCTGCCAAGGCACAATACCATGAAAGCATTGGAGATGTACCATTTGTCCTTTTACTTTCTCTTTCCTCGCTGGCCAAGGCTTCAAACACTCCTTCCTGGTGAAACAGTGAATTGCCTGTAGTTCTTTCAATATAGTGTACAGTATTCACTGCTTACAATGCAGTCTGCTTTGCTATGGAGAGACCAAATGCAGAATGGGTGACCACTTTGTGGAACAACTCCATTCAGGCTCCAAACATGAGCCATTGGCTTCCCTCCTGGAAATTATATGGATAGGGTTGACTCCATGGTAAGGAAGTTGGTACATGAATGTGGAAGGCTTTGTAGGACTTTTATCATTGCATGCTTTCTTAAATGTTTTAAAAGTATTTTGATGGGTTTGGAGAAACCATTTAAGATTTTAAACTTGAGGGAGGATTTAATGAATTAGTCTGAATTATGTCTTTATGCTATGAATACTAATTATTTCATAATTTAAAAGTAAATTACTTTGGAGAAACCGTCCTTAAAATCAATGGAAATAATTCTGAATATTTTAAAAACACCCATCACGGCTGCTAGCCTTATTGTGAAATACATGCAAAAGGAATATTTATGGCAGTATTAATAGACTTCCCCCTTGCAAACTATTAATCATTTCTTCATGTATTGCCAGAACGAATGCTAATGTACTTGTATAGTTGGAAAATAAGGCAACCTATAAAAGAGAAGAAAACATCGATGAAAATGTATTTTGTATTGTGCAGAATGATCGACTTTTCAACACCAGGGTCATTCGTTTCATCTCATCAGCAATCTGTTCACACAATGATCTGTCTGATAATAGCAAAGCAGTCCTTAGCCCCTGGGATTTGAGAACATATGGTAAAAGACTTGACCAAGTGAACTCGTGATGCTTTGTGGCAAGACATAGGTTCCTTTCAAATCAACAAATCTTTTTGTCTTTGTTGCTGAAAACAAACATTGAAAGAGCTTTTCTTCAGCTCTGACCAGGCTCACTGCAGTTAACAGTTAAAACATGTACAGGAGCACTGAGGTGATTGTGGTCCTGAGTGCTCACTGCTGGAAATCAGCTAGCTCAGCACAAACTGGGGATTGAGCCAGAGAAATTCTTAGTCTGTAGTTTTTTTCTCTGCACCAGTCAATGCAGTGGTTTTACTCCATTGCTAATTAAGCTGCTTCCCTCCTGCAGCAAGGAGCAAATTCACCAGACAATGGCTGTCGAACAGCTGGAAAGGAATTATTCAAAATGTACCTCATTTGAGCATTCTGATATCTGTCCTTTATAATAATAACTGTGAGTCAGCATCAAAACAGCCTCTACATACTGGGATTTGGGAATTCATTGCTGGCACTGGAGAAGTGAAACAGACCGGAGCCATAGGGATTTGTATTGTAACCCACGGAGCCATGTGACGTGTTATAATAACCTGTTATGGCAGACTCAGCTCTGATAAATGACATTCAGAGCAGGCCTTGATTGTGAATGGCTGATGGAATGAATTTAGCAGCTATTTACTCTTTCAGCTGCACTAAGATGTAATTGGATTGTTTTTACATGTTTGCTGGCCTTGGAGATGGGACTGGCTGGTGTGGTTATCAGTCATTTGCTGCTCCTGGTTTTAGGTTAATCTGTTGGCGAGATGTTCTGCATTCACAATGAACCTCTTGCTCAATCATCAGAGATTATCCTGCCACCCCCCCCTCCCCCTCCCCAACCATATAATTTACCATTTCATGGCTGCATTATCCAAGGAACTGCCTGAGGCCATCAAACGCAACTTGATGAATATAACGGACAAGATTTTCAGAGTATTTTAAAATGGGTTGTTTCTGTATATTGAATGAGACAGATTTGACTGCTAGGTTATGAAATCCATTGCTCCCCACAGCCCTTCCCCTTGCTCTCCCTTCGCAGTGTCAGTCCATTAATAGTCGAGTTTAGATGCAAAGCACCCTCTGCCCTGCTCCCACCTCAATGTGCCCTGAACCTTAATCATCCTCTACTGCAATATTATGATATTTTTTCCATACTATTTCTCACAATAGTCGTTCTGTGGCCTCTGAGTGTGATTCACAATTTACTGCCAGTTTTTGCTGAATATTTGTTCCTGTTGAATGATGACTACGGGAAACTGGCAACTGACGGAAGTGGAACCTAGAACGGGAAAGCTTCTACATTATACTTTAATAGTTTCTCAAAATAATATTTAACATTAATTTTAAACTTTGAAACACGAGTACATGTAGTTTGCTGGGGTGGTAGGATCTGGACTGGTGCAGGCCTTTGATTTGTTCTTCTCCAGATGCAAGAAATCCATTGAAAATACTGTGTAGAATCTACAGCCTTTCTGAAAATGGAGTTACATCATGTTATGGCACTGAATGCATTTGGAACTTTTTTTTTCCCTCTGATAAACCTTGGGAGCGCCTGACTGGAAAGCAGAGAAAAAAAGGTCCTCAAGTTTATGATGTTAGATTTTTGTGTTCCTGTGGGATTTCTGGAGCTTCCCTTAGGGGGTGTGCAGCAGGTGTCAACTTTCTAACCCTGTAGACATGAGATAGAGGGAACATGAAGGCATGTCCTGCCTCATTGTCCTCCTCTCAACATTGGCTGGGCACCCACTTAAAAATGATACCTAGGAAAAGGAATCAGGCTTCATGACTGTGCCAGCTAAGGTTGCAGACTCTGGTGGGGCATAATGCTGGATGTTTCATCATGTGATCTCCTGCCTCGAACTGCTCTGCTCCCACTCTCCTGCCATTGGTCCATCCTGCAGATGTACTGCCTTCCCATAACAATTGGCAAGGGAATAGACTCCTTTACCCAATTCGATTAACCCTGGCTGTTAATGAGACAACTTTCTTCCCCATCACCAATATTGTTATTTAAAAAAGGAGCTATAGGGTTGTATTTTCACTGCCACTAAGTCGTGAGAAGGGACAAATTTGCAAAGAATTACTGAGGGCTGCAAGAATACTGGTAATGGGAGACTTTGTCACATTCAAAATTGGGGTAGTTAATGGTTGAGCTAAGGGCCCGGAAGGAGAAGAATTTCTGAAGTGTGCAAAGGAGAATCATCTTGATTAGTATGTTTTCTGCCCAATAAGGAAGGAGGCAATGCTGGATCTAGGCCGGGGGATGAAGTGGGTCAAGTGGACAATGTCACAGTTGGAGAGCATTTCAGGAATAGTGATCATGGTATCATAAGATTTAGATTGGTAATGGAAAGGATGAGAAATAATCTAGAGCAAAAATAATTAGTAGGAGGGGGAATATCAGCAAACAGCAGGGTCATTGAATATTTTTAAGTTGAGTTAAATAGAATCTTGATGAAAGCAAAATACTGCAAATGCTGGAAATCTGAAATAAAAACAGAAAATGCTGGAAAAATTCAGCAGGTCTGGCATCATCTTTGGAGAGAGAAACAGAGTTA
Organism: Carcharodon carcharias; assembly: GCF_017639515.1. NCBI lineage: Eukaryota > Metazoa > Chordata > Chondrichthyes > Lamniformes > Lamnidae > Carcharodon > Carcharodon carcharias. The sequence continues at coordinate 33,864,198 of NC_054487.1, read as the reverse complement.
ATGTTCGAGTCCACATGACTTTAGTCCCACATATTTCTACCTCTCTTTGGCTCTGAAGAAGTCATATGGACTCAAAATGTTAACTCTGTTGGATAGAAACTTGTTTGACAAGGGAATCAAAGGGTAAAGGGGCTAGCAAGGAAAGTGGAGTTGGGGACACGGTCAGATCAGCTACAATCTTATTGAATGGCAGAGAAAGCTCAAGGGGCCAAATGGCCTACTCCTGCTAATTCATATGTTCATATAAATTTGAGGAGCAATTTGGCCTGGGGAATTTGGAGTCAAAGGCTGGCAGGGGGAAATGTGATGGAGCAATGGGCAGCCTTTAAAAAGGAGATGGTTTGGGTATAGTGCCAGCAGTGAATTCTTGAATCCCACAAAGGGGAAGTGGAAGTCAGCTAAACCCAGAGTTCGTCCTGCATGAGCATAAGATGAAGCAGAAAGGGGCATTGCAAATGACAAAGATTGATAAACAAGGGAGAATCAGGTTAAATATAAAAAATGAAAAAAAAAGTGGTGTAAGATACAAGGATTGGCAGCTAACTTAAAAAGAAATCCAGAAGTCTTTTATAGGCAAAGTTTAAAAAAAAAATAGGTGAAGCAGTGGACTGATTAGGGATCACTGAGGAGATCTGTTTTTGGAGGTAACAGCTATAAGAGGGACAACAAATTAGTACTTTATTGCTTATCAGGGAAGATGATTTTGCCAAAGCTATGGTAAACAAAATGGCTGCTAAGATACTGGATAAGATAAAAGCAGATAAAGAGGAGGTAGGCTGTATTTAGAGTAAATATGTCACCCGCTCTGGATGGGATGCATACTAGATTGCTGAGAGAAGGGTAGAAATGTCTGAGTTTCTGTCCAAAATCCTCCAGTCCTCCTCAGATACAGGGGTGGTGGCAGAAGGAACGTTGCAAAAACGGAGTGAAGGATGAAGCTGGCCAACCAGTTTAAAGTTAGTAGTGGGGAAGCTTTTGGAAAGAATAATCCAGGAGAAAGTAACAGCTGCTTGGACAAGCATGGACCGATGCAACTAGCCATAATCCCAAAGGACCATAGAACATAAGAACATAAGAAATAGGAACAGGAGTAGAGCATTCGACCCCTTGAGCCTGCTCTGCCGTTCAATAATATTGATCATCTTGTATTTCGATTTCCACATTCCCATCTAACCCTGATAACCTTTGATTCCCTTGCCTAACAAGAATCTAACCACCTCTACCTTAAAAATATTCAATGAGTCGCCTCCACCACCTTCTGAGGCAGAGTTCCAAAGTCACACAACCCTCTGAGAAAAAATTCCTCCTCATCTCTCTCCGAAAAGGGCTCCATGAACTACCACAGCTGGTACAGGGATTGAACCTGCACTGTTGGTGTCATTCTACATCACACAAACATGAACCAATAAAGGATAACCAACAGGAATTTGCTGAGATCAAATTATGTTCTCAACCCTTCAGCCACTGAAAACAATTTCTCTTTATTTACTGTATCTAAACTCTTCATGATTTTAAACACCATTATCAATTCTGCTCTATGGCTTCTCTGATCTAAGTTGAACAATCCCATCTTCTGCATTTTACTCACATAATGGCAATTCTGCTTCCCTGCAACAGTTCTAGTTCCCAGTTGTCCATCTTCCCCCCCTACATCCCCCTCCACTCACACCTTAATAAATTCATCTCTATGAAACCCGCCCCCATTCACTTGGCCCAGCTTGTAATGATACAAATGATCTCTTTTGACTTACTGCTTGAATGCTGTTAATCTTTGCTGGTCCTCTGGTACTGTCTCTGCCGCTCTGAAAATCACCCCTTTATTTTCCCCCCAATAATTTCCTAACTGCTAGTCCAACCTATCCTTTCTCTCTATCCTTTCTATCTTGTGAAGTGCAAGCAGTGAACAATGTACCTTCCTGTGATGACTATGATATAAATACTTGTTGTTCAGTCCTGCATTATGTAAAGGCACATAATTAATGGATTACTCTCCTTTTTAGATGTCTGAGTCAGCACAAGTTTCTCTGATTCATATATTTCACTAAGCCATGCCTCACATTAAGGCTGCACTCACTTACCTTTTTATGGGTTCATGTGCAGTTCCTGAGGAAGGAGAGCTCTCTGCTTGGTGAGAGCACACTGAATACTTTTGCTCATGAGTGTTAATGTCTGATCATTATAAAATATATTTTCTGTTAACCTTTAAAAATCTATGTATTCCTAATTTTGGGGATGGGTTGTAATGAATGTCAGAAATTGCAGCTTAGTCATTGCTCACAGTCATGCTGCACACTATTTTGTTTGATTGAACCACTGAAACAGAAGAGGTTTGATAATTAGCATTTCTAACCTATTGGGAAGAATACTGATCCTCAGTTTTTATTCCTTTTTAAAAAACGAACAATGGAGGGGCTACTGCACTGCTTGGTGTATACTATGAGTTACCAAATAGTGGGAAGGACACAGAGGATCAAATTTGCATGCAGATTAAAGGAGGATGTGAGATCTGTAGGACAGTGATAATAGGGAATTTCAATTATACGAATATAGAATAAGATAGTATCAGTGAAAAGGGCAAAGAAAGGGATGAATTCCTAAAATGTATATGATGCAACTTTTCTAATTAATGTGTTTCCAACCCAATGAGGAAGGAAGCAGAGCTGGATCAGTTGGGGCAAGAGGGGCATGTTGAGTTGGGAAGTGTTTGGGGAACACAGGTCATAATATCATCAGGTTTAGAATAGTTACGGAAAAGGACAAGGAACAATTGAGCCTAAAAATAGTTAACTGGAGGAGGGCTAATTTTAGTGAGTTAAGAGGGATCTAGTCCAGGTAGCTGGAAGCAAAATTGGTACGCAAAGAGTAGTTTAACAATGAGATGATACAGATGCAGGGTAGACCCATTCCCACAATGGACAAAGAAAATGACAGCCAAATCTAGAGTTATGATTGAAAATATAGAAGTTAAAAGAAGGCTTCTGACTAATGTAAGGTTCATAATACCAAGCTGAATACAGAAATTACAGAGGAGACCTTAAAAAATAAGCAAATAAGAGGAGCAAAATAGAGAATGGGAATTGATGAGCAGTGAACTTAAATGTGAATTCAGAAGTCTTTTCTAAACAACTAAATAATAAAAGGGTAGTTAAAAGAAGTCTTGGGTAATTGTGGACAAAAAAGATTTTCTTGTGGAAACAGAGGGTATGGCTGAGGTACTAAATGAAGACCAAGCATAGGATTCATTAGAAAAGAGACAGCCAATGTAGCAATAAAGGAGGAAGCAGCAGTGATATTGGATCAGATTTACCCCTTAGGACTTGCCACATATCTTTCTGGTTTAATACAGTGCAAATTAGCTCTGGTGCTCCTCTTTTCATGGAGAGGCAACAGCCGCTTCATGGATCACGTTATTTAGTGAACAGATATAGCAACTGGTTCATCCCACAACAAGCACCTTCTCAATTTTCTCATTTTGATTGTCACACAAAATGTTCCAGCAGAGTACCAGGGATACGGGAAGAGGATTTTTGGTGGGGTCTCAAATTTGACAACAGAAGTTATGAAGCCTGTGGAGTGCCTATTTGTAGCTGTGTTCATTCTGATTATAAATGAAATGCTTTATCTTCTGCTTGTCTGCACCTCATTTTTGTATAACTCCACATTATATCTGGAAACCTTTTGCAAGTTGGTGGAAGTGTACCATCTTTGCTGAATATTTCCTAAACTCAATGAATTGCAGTCCAGTGGGTTTTCAACAGCTTGTGTTGAACTAGCTTTCCAGTCAAGGTCTGTGGAGCACTTTCAGTGAGATCCATCATTCCAGACACTCTAGCTGCTGCCTGCCCTGTGTAGTTAATGAACAGCCCTGTTCATCAGTAACTCTCATTTCTCAATCTGTTAATGTGGCCTTCTTTTTTACAAACTCTCTTTCTCATTATCTTCAGAAAATTTGAATACCAGCAATGAATGTTAGCTTGTTTTCCTCCTTCCCTTTACCACCATGTGGAATCTGTTTTCAACTTAAACCATTATCATAGGCACACAGGATTGATTGTGCTGTGTTCGCACAATTTATGCTGCTTATAAGTCACGTGAGCAACAGATTTTCTGGTGGTATAAACATCAAGCCTCTTGAAATAAGAACACTCAGCCAGTCAGGCAGCATTTGTAGAAAGAAATACTGAGTTAACGTTTCAGGTCAGTGATCTTTCGTCAGACCTACCGAATTGTATAATGTGACAGCCAACACATTCTGAAACTTGATCATTATGATTTGCCAAGTTTAACTGTCTTCATTTATGCCGACTTGGAAATGAGTTTTTCCACTGAAATATGCAGGTTCTGACTCTGTAAGAGGCAGCTGCATTTGAACTTTCTCCTGAATTTTTTTTACTTGCATTGAATGCAAAGATCACTTTCTGTACCAGGCCATCTCTTTCTATGAGCCAAACTTTCCTTCAGAATAGAAGCTGTGTGAAATAGAAAACCAGAAGACCAGCTTGCTTATCTCTGTTGTTCTCCCTGTGTTGTAGGCTGGCATAGTGAACTGTTGATATTGGTTAACCAAGGCTTGGGTGATGCCATTGTGTTGTCATTTTTGCCAGTAGTGACGCAAAACTATGCAAGTGCTTTGCCACAGCTGTGTCACTTCCTTGAGAAACCAGGGCACCTAAGGTTATCTCATTTTCAAAGAGATTTGATGTTCAAACATTGCTGCGTCATGATGCATGCCTCAAATTAATTAATGTTTTCCTTATTAGAACTAATGGCCTGAGAGTTGAGACTGTGCTGTAAGGTCGGTGTTCTCTGCCTGTTTCTATGTGGTTTCCTCCCACCTCCCCAACCACCCACATTCCCCATGTAATTTCTCCCAGTTCTCCTCAAGTTACAGCATCTGGATCCCCTCGTGTGTAACACTCAGCAGGTGACTTGCTGTGACTTTACATGTTTTGCTGCACTGACCTTGTTTAAATTGGGGAAACCTGTGCCCCTGCATATCTGCACCTGCTGAGCTGGCTACAGTGATTCAGCACAGGATTGACTTCTCCTTCCACTCCTGCCCTTGTCCTCACTAAATATGGTGATCACAGTTTCTCATTGTCCAAATCATTCACTTAACAAAACTGAAAAGCTAAAGGTGCTAAAACTTTTGTTTCTTATAAAAGGTTACTTCACTGCACATGAAACATGTGTAGTTAAAATTTCTGTTTAAACGTAATTGTAGCAAGTTTTTGTGAAGACCAATGTGATCTATCCAGAAAAATAAAAATAAGCATTCAGTCTGTCCCTAAACCATTTAAATTTTTACCAAATGATGTCATGTGCTGTAAGGTTGACATACAATATTTAAATGTGTCATTAATGACAGGTGAGCTACTGGAGAGACTGAGTCTATGGTGAGTTACTGGAGAGACTGAACATATAGCAATACAATCAAGTACAGGTCTATGCTGATGGTACTGGAGGCAGCAATCTGAACAACTATTTCAGAGCATCACAGCTGGAGTGTATATCACAACAGTAAAGTGTACTATCTTCATTATGATTTATTTCCTCCTTTTGTACAGCATAAAATCAAGGCTGACACTCCAGTACTGAGAGAGTGCTGCACTGTTAGACATGCCATCTTTCAGATGAGAGGTTAAACCAAGGCCCCCATTGTCTTTTCAGGCACGTGTAAAAGATCCCATGGCACTATTTTGAAGAATAGCAAGAGAGTTATCCTAGTATCCTAACCAATTCCCTGGTCAATCAGCATCACAAAACAAAAATAGATTATCTGGCCATCACATTGTTGTTTGCGGACAAATTGAATATTGTGTTTTCTACATTACAAAAGTGACCTCAGTCCACTTCAAAATTACTTCAACTGGCTGTAAAGTGCTTTGAAACATCCAGTAGTCATGAAAGGTGCTATATAGATGCAAGTCTTCTTGACTTGTGAAAATACTCAAACAAATCCCAGTGATAACGCTTCCTGCCTTGAGCATAGTTTTGCTGTTTCCTTCTTCTATCCATATTAATGGTTTGAAAGCATCACTTGCTAGGAATTGAGTTTTAAATAATGAAATTTTATTACTGAGGCTGTAAGGCTGCAGTTGCACACGCAGTTTCTGTATTAGTTTGAAATGGTTTCTGTGTGATAAAAATCAAAGATTGAAAGCCTGTTTTGAAGCTTCAAGAGTACTTGTTGTCTTGAAAGGTGCTATCTAATTCAAATTTTACTTTCTCTGTAACAGTAGGAGCAATACAAATACAGCCTAATGTTATGTTTGTAGTATAATTGCATCCCAAGAGATTTCATTTCTGATACATTTTCATTCAATACGTGAAGCAGTTCAGCTGTTCTTAGATTTTCCAAAATCATATTCATTACTATCATGTAGCTCTGCAGAGCAGTAATTAATGTTCTGGTGGAGGCACATTATCTGACCTCTCCGACCTTTTGGATTGATTAGACTGTTACACAGAGGCAGGTCTGTCAGCAGTGTAAATTTATGTGCATGAAATTTGACATTATTAAAGGTGCTTTGTAAGTATGATTGCAACCTTGACATATTAATGATGGTGCTTCGGTTTTGAATATATAATTTACATGATATAAAAGCTGACCATTCCCCCTACCCACCCACCCCGCCCCCCCCCCGCCCCCAACCACAAATCAAACAAACACATGCAAATTCTCCTCTTGTCCCTCCTGGCCCAAACCTGTACAAAATTCAAGTCAAAAACAAACCCATCTTGCCCATCTAGTACTTCAATTCATGTGTCTCCACATTGTCTTTTGATTGTGTACAGTGCAGTGCTCTCTCAGTGAAAGTTGACAATTTTTTTTTTAACTTCTTACTACGGTCTGCCAATTCTTTCATGACCAAAAATTCACTTGGCGCAATGCTCTTTCAGAGAAACGCATGACAGATCCATCTTGTGACAGATTTGCTGGCAAGCGTGCACATGATAGTCAAGTCAATTTAAGAAAATCAAATCCAAGATGCATCAGAGGTCTACAAATTGCTGTTGAAGGTGATTTGAACCTTCAGCATTCCTGATCTAAAATACTGTTAATGGCTGTAGCATTAGGTAATCAATCAGTGTTACTCCGTTGGAGCCTTTATTAATGTGGACTGATGGACATGTCAGGCACCAGACACAGTCCATACAGGCTTCTTGCTGCAGCACATATCTTTTTGAAAAGGATCATTTCATTTTGTTCTCCCTGCGCATGATGATAGAAGGAAGAAGCTTGCACCTGAAGGATTCCTCCTGGAGCCTGGGGAATATCTTACACTCCATCTGAGTTTATCTTTCCACAATGAACCCCAAGGTCACCATCCTGCTGCAGCATCTAGTTTGTTCTTAAATGACTCCCAGGTTTTAGTTCTACACCTTCATTTAGTAATCCATCTGTTAATTGTTGTTTATGTGAAGAGGAACTTCCTGACAATGATTCCTAAGCTTATCCTGAGCTAGTTTGAAACCCCTGACCTTTGGCCTGATCTCTCAATCTCATTTAATGAAACTTTTAGGGTTTATCTTTTCCATACCACTTATAATCTGATCCACCTTTAAATTATTCCTGGCTTTATAACAGGAACTACACTTCTAAAAAAGGACTCATTGGTTGCAAAGCAATTTGGGACATTTTAAAATTTTTGTTGGACCAGAGTACTCTACAACTTGATGACTTTTTCTGACTTGTATTTTACCGGTTGATGACACAGTTTAGTGACTTGTTTTTGTTGGTTTATGCTTTGGTTTGGTTGATCATGTTGAGTTTACAAAGTTTCCTATTTTTTATCAAAATTTATCAATGGAGTATGCATGTTGCTTATTTTTCCTTTCCATGTACAGCATGTTACATTTATCAGTAACTTTCATCTGCAATTGTCCTACCCATTTGGACGACTTGTTACGTAATTTCCAAACTGCTGCTTCCAGTTCCACTGTCTCTCAGTTTGGCATCATCTGTGAATCTGACCAATTTACAGTGGGTTTGAGTGAAGATCATTGGTGTTATTTGAAACATTAGCAGTCCGAACACTGAACGCTAATGCACTGCAATAAATACCTCCCCAACCTGATTGTTACTCCTCTCACAAGTGGCTGTTTTTTTTTAACCCTTCAGCCAAATCTTATCCCATCCTTATTCAGGATGTGTCCTGAACAGGTTTTAGCTTGACAGATACCTTTGATGAGCATTATTATGAAATGTCTCTAGAAATCCAGGTAGGTTGTTACTACCAGGAAGGAACTTTTCCCCTTGGTGGAGGGATCAATAATCAGGGGGCATAAATTTAAGGTAAGTTGCAGGAGGAGATGTGAGGAAGAATTTTTTCACCCAGAGGATGGTGGGAATCTGGAACTCATTGCCTGAAAGGGTGGTAGAGGCAGATATCCTCATAACATTTAAGAAGTATTTGGATGTGCACTTACGATGCCATGGCATACAAGGCTATGGACCTAGTGCTGGAAAATGGGATTAGAATAGTTAGATACTTGTTTGACTGGCAGAGACTTGATGGGCTGAAGGGTCTTTTTCTGTGCTGTAGACCTATATGACTCAAATAGTCCCAGGAATTTGGTCAGGCAGATTCTTCCCCTGCTGAAACCATGTTGACTGCTGTTTACTTAGCTATAATCAATTCTATTATTTAGCAGGGGATTGAAATAATTCTAATGAATTTACAATTGACTATTTCTGATTTTTTTTGTCGATTATGGCACCACAATTGCTTGTTTCCAATCTGTTGATACCTCCCCCAGTTACCCTACGGTTGCCAACTCTGATTGGATGGGCGGAATCCTGTAGATTTATCACGTGAACTCCTCCCTCCAACTGCCCTGCCCCATGCTTCCCCCATTAGTTGCGCAACATGTTCATTTTCATGGGGCAGATTAACGGCCTCTTCATTTTCTAATTGACTGTCAGTCAAAAAGCTGCTTTCTTTCCAACTCCAATACTTTTTTATAATTAATAAGAAAACTTGTTGAAAGAAAACATTTTTTTTAATGCTGCTATGATTTTTCTCTGTTAGCTCACACCCTGGTCCCGGAGATTAATCTCCAGTTTCTGGAGACTAGAGGACAATGCTGGAGACATGACAACCCTAAATTACTCTATTTTGATGATTCACAAATCTTCTGTCAAGACTTGAGCGCTCTTCTATTTATCTCTGGAGATTCATTGTTTTGGAAACTTTTTACCGGTTTTGGATGACCATCTTCTTTATGTTGAAGCCTTGATTTTGTATAGGTTATTCTGTTTAGGGAGGGCATGTTGCCCATTTCTAACCTTGTCAATACTTACGAAGTTATCACTTAGAACATTTATGATCTTGTTTTCATCCTCTACTTTGGGCTTTAATGGTTGTCACCTCTTCTCTAACTGCCCTCTTAGTACTGAAATGCTTGAAGGGACATCTGACTTGCATTTTGTGTCTGAGTACGCAGTTTTTCTCTCTACGCTTCTGATTACTATTTTAACATGATTCTGCATGTTCTTGTATTCATCCTAGTGAAGTCCAACCCCAATTTCAGCACCAGGATTTGTGAGGCCATTTCTTCTTTTTTATTTGCATGTTAGTTTATTGATCTGTTGAGGGTCACATTTGCTTAATTTGAGTTTGCTGGTCTGTGTACACAGCATTCTACATTTCGAGGGTGTTTCACTTGTCCAATTAGTCTTTTTAAAATTGTATGGCTGCTTCTTGACTTTAGTATTTCAGAATCCTAGATTATGTTGAACTTAGTCATTCTGCAATTTTTCCCTCAAGTCATCTTTTTCCAACACAAGGCCCAAGGGCTGAATGGGCTCCTTCTATGCTGAAAAGTTCTGTAATTCTACAAACCACCCCAATCATTGCTATCTGGTTATCTTGTTTAGACTTGCAGCTGCAGCCTGTCTGAGAACCTTTGTGTTGTAGAAAGCAAAACCCATGACAGTTTCACAATAAACTGTGCAAACAACTTCAGCAGGGCAATGCAATACAATGGGTAAGATCTTGCAGTATCGGGAGCAGCAATGCACTGAACTTATGCTGCAGGTGGGCATCAGGACCCTGAGGGAGTGCTGACGCATGCACATGCACGGTAATTACCTGGGAAGTTTAAAGTTCTGATGAGCAGATTTGTGCTGTGGGACCTTCCACAAATGTCATTTTACACTGAGATCAGTGTTGGAGACTTGGGCTAGATATGTGCTATTTAGCGGATTCTTTTCATTTTCTGTTGTAACAGTGATTAACAGAGTAACCTGACCCATCACCCCTTGACACATACCCTACCTCCTGACACCACTACCCACCCCCCCTGACCCCTTCCAACCAGACCACCAACCCTGGCAACCTGACTACCAGCAACCCCCATTCCCCCACCCCTTCCCCCAATCTAACCTCCTGACCCAACTACTCACCCACCTGCTCAGTAACCCGGTTGCTAACCTGCTCAACCCCTCACTAACTTACCCATTCACTTCCTCCAACTCACTCCCTCCTACCCACTCCCACCCATCAACCCCACTGAAAGAGAACTTTAAAACCCTACCTGGATGTTGCAGCTATTGAACTAAAATGGTAGTGTGTTACCGGTGCTGGCCCTTTTTGCCAGTCTCCTCCTGGATCTGTGCACCAAGACTTCGCTGTTCCAGCTGAGATTGGAAGACCCAACTGAAAGGGCACACAAAGGAAAGCATACAATGATCGCTGCAGTCAGCAATGATGCAAGCAGTATTGCCGCTAAAACCTGACCCACTGACTTTGAAGTGAAGACTGATGTAGATATTGAGACATTTTGATCAACTCCGTGTATCACTGAACCTCAGTTCTCAGTTTTGATGCTCATCTCCAGCGCAGTACTGGGGGAGTGCTGCACTGCCAGAGATGCCATCTTTCAGGTGAAATCTTCAAACCGTCCACCCCTCAGGTGGCTATAAAAGATCCAATGACACTAGTTTGAAGAGCATCAGAGCAGTTCTTCCTGGTATCATGGGCAATATTTATCCATCAACCAATAGCAAGAAAATGATTACCTGGTCCTTGCTGTTTGTGGGTCCTTGCTGTGTGCAGACTGGCTGGTATGCATCCTAAACAACAACATTAACTACACTTCAAAAGTACTTAGTTGGCTACAAAGCACCTTGGGATGTACTGAAGTCATTAGAGAGCCACTATGACACAGAAGGAAGCCATTCAGCCCATTGAGTCCATGCCCGGCTCCCTGTAGAGCAGTCCTGTCAGCTGTGAAAGCCACTATATAAATGCAAGTCTTTCTTTCTCTGTTCCTAATCCTACTCACAGGTGGAATTTGAAGGTCAGGTTCTTCCCCAAAGGAAAGGCTGAATTAGTTTGAAGTGAGCTGGTCTCGCTGTCACCAAACTTAAACTTAAATGTTGATTCTGCCTTAACTACAGATTCACCGTAATTGTGCGTAATTTTGGATAAGGACAGTGATGAGTCTTTAATGCACCTGGTTAGCGGGAGCATTCATACATTAACACACAGATCACTGAGCTCCTGAAGACTGGGTCCCATTCTTATTTATAAGAAGGGGAGTGAGCCTTATTTGTATTATATCAAGTCATTTTATTCTAAGTTGTTATCCAGTGTAGCTCAGTAATACCACATCTGTCTGTAAAATTCCTCCCCAGCGGGAAGGCAATCTTTTGTCATAAGCAATGACATCAGAAATGAAAATTACTCAATCAAGAAAAAAACTTCTGCTGACAATCAATATCACGTTTCCTCAGTTTATATAAAATGTCCAGTCTTACTGTGTCACATATATGACACAGTATTAAGTGTAATTACTGACACTGATCCAATATATTAGCGCAGATTCACTTGTTCCCCACCTACCATTAGATGGCTGGGATGAATATAAAAACCTGCCTGTATCAAGATCTGTGTGTTTGGAATTAGACAAGAAAAATAATAGAAAACTATTGGCAATACAGCAACTTTTACTGAAGCCAAAATAGAAATAGCTGTCCAACTCCAAGCCAGAGTCATTTATCTTGAAATAACATTCTATGGCACAAGTTTAACCTCTTTGCTCTCCTCAGGCTTTACGGGCCAATGAGTATTGATGTAGACTTGGCATGTCAGATATTCTTCTCAGTGCTTTGACCAATGGAATTATTAACCAAATTTCTTGTTAGTGATAGAAGTGTTTTACTGGCCAGAAATTGCTGGGAAATCATGTCACGATGATGACATATTAATTGCACGCTCCATTATTAATTCATGCAGATTCCAACAATTTGCTTTGGGAGTTGCTTTTCACTACTGGCATTTTCCTCGTATCGTTTCTGAATCTGCTCTGGACAGATGGCTGTGATTTGTCAACAAGTCCATTATTAAAGTATCATGCAGATACCAGGATAGGAGAAGACTAACTAGCTGGACCTTTTATTGTCCAGCAATTGCCATGTCCCTATGCGTGTTCCACTGTTCCTAATCATGATGGATGGAATGACTGGTTCCATACTTTGAGAGTCAAAAATGTACATTTCTCACACCTCCCCAGCTGTTCACTCGTTAAATTCTCAAGGACAAAGATTTCAATACCTGAACACAATTGAGTTACAGGGCGGAATTGTCCCAGATTTGCACTAGGTGCGGCAGCAGGCGGGAAAAAGAACATTTTACTCGCCGGCTGCAATGGTGGCTTTTCATGCCATATCGTCCCAAACCCTCCTCAGGAATATTAGGGGGAACTTCTTCACTCAGAGAGTGTGGAACGAGCTACCATCTGAACGTGGTAAATGCGGGCTCACTCTTAAGTTTTAAGAATAAATTAGATAATGGATGGGAGAGGTCTGGAGGGTTATGGACTAGGTGCAGGTCAATGAGACTAGCGGAATAATATTTTGGCACAGACTAGAAGGGCCGAATGGCCTGTTTTCTGTGCTGTAGTGTTCTGTGGTTCTATGGTTAATCGTGTATTCCCAGGAAACATGATGGCGGGCAGGCTTTCATTTACCTGCCGTGCCAGCACCTTGCTGCTTCCTCATGCCGGGCACCATATTTAAAGTGGAAGTGCGATTTGTGATGGGATTGTGAGTGTGTGAGTTGGGAGTGATGAGGAGTGATCTGGCCTGGCAGAACGGAGGAGTTTGTTTGTCCTTTTTTGGCTCTGGGTGGCTGTGCCCTTTTGCAGGGCGTGGGCACTGACCACTGCTGCCATTGCCTCCCAAGCTTGATTGGTGATATGCTGCCCCTCCTGTGGCCAGAGCAGAGGTAGAGGACATCACGGGTAGGCCCCCATGGTGTCACTAAATCAGGGGGGCTGCAGTCTTCTTGCCTGAAGTGCAGCCGCGCACAAACCTCTGTGCTTCCAGCTCAGGACTGCTGTACAGAAGACATGGCCCTGAAAGGCAAAAAGACTGCAGCCCCCCAATTCATTGACACATCCATGGAATGTTGTGATGTGCTCTACCCCTGCTCTGGCTACAGGATGGGCAGCAACATCACCAATCACAGCATGGGGGGCAGTGGCAGTGGTGGTCAGAGCCAAAGTCCTGCAAAAGAGGACAACCACCCAGTGTCAAAAGAGGATAAATGATCTCCTCTCTTCTGCCAGAGTAAGTGACTCTTTTCATCACTCTCAACTCTCTCACTCACAAACCTATCACATCCACAGGGCCCACACTCACTGCCAGTTCAAGGGACATTACCGTTCACTCTTTCACACACACCTTCATTATCTTCATCCCATCCATGGGACCACTCACTACCCATACATGCCAGGCATACTTATCATCTGGCCTGGCAGGCACCTGCTTACACTGTCTCCATCTGTCTTCATGGCACACAACAAAAGGGAGGGATCGCTGACCAGTGGAGGAATGCCTGAAATCAAGGTCCTCATGGACTTGGAAATAGAGCCATCCAGCTGGCCGGCAAGGATCTGGACTGTTCCTATGCTGCCTGTCAGGTCGGCGCTGCTCTACCAAGTGAGAATGTCTGACTCCTGTCTGGCTGAGGGCAGCTTGCTTGCGCTCCGTGATCAGGGTCATATCAGAGACACAGCCAGGAAACTTTAAATGCACCTGATCCTTTGTCAGCCTTCAGCAGCACAACATCACTGGTCACAGATGCTGAAGAGATGGGAGCAAGCCCCACCTCAAAGGTGCTGAGAGCACACAGAGAGAATGATGGAACTCTCACAACTGCCCACGACATTCTGGCAGCAATGACCAGCACCGTCGAGGTGCAGGCATCACTAATGTGTCCAGTGAGTGGGAAGCTGGACCATCACTGTGGTTTGAAGGCCGCACAGAGCACAGGGAAGAGGCTCTGGACTGAGACACCTGCCTTTATCTTGTGCAGAAAGGTTTCACATCTGAGTGACACAAACACTGTTCATCATAACACAGAGCCATAGGCAAGGAGATATTCTTGGGATTTTATTTACAATAGTGAACCTTCTGTACCAGTGATTAACACCCATGCCCATGTGCATCTTCTTAACCTTCCTAACCCTGCCGCTTCATGTTGTTGCTCCCCTAACATGCACAGCGGAGGTGGAGGCAGCCTGCTGACTGCTACACCTTGTCTGTGATAACCTTAGCTGGTGTCCTTTGGAGGGCCATGACATGGAAGACCTCGACCTGCTTTCAGGTACCTGCTGTGTGGCAGTGGCACCCTCCTTGACCTGTGGAGCTGGAGCTGTGGGAGTCACAGGAAGCGGGGATTCCAATGGGCTGGACACTCCCAGGCTCACCTGGGTGGATGGCCCGGGGTGTGCACCTGTTCCTCCTCCTCCTTATGGGTGCCCAAGGGCCCATGGATGACTCCTTGAAGAGAAGGGGTAGCTGGAATAATATCGGGCTGCCTGACATGCCTCTCGCGTACACGCTGTTGGAGGCCAACTATGACAGCGATGCAGCAGTGCAGGACCATGTCCTGGAGCAAGGTCTCCATGGCAGTAACCATCCTATCAGTGTTGGCATTGGCATGATGACGCTATCACCACAGACCGAAGGTGGACGGACTCCTCCATTGTGCCTTGCAATCTGAGGAGTGCAGCGGACATTTTTTCCTGATGATCCCAAGCTTGCCTTTGCAGTTCCAGCAACTGTGACATGACTGAGTCTAGAGGCTCATTATCAGACTCAGACTCAGCAGATTTCTAGCCTCCAGCAGTGCTCAGGGTGCGGACTCTTGGGAAGTCCCTGCCTCTGCCTGCTGTGGATCAGACAGTGCAATAAGCTCACCAGGTTGTGACCCCAAGGATATTCTAAAACTAGGTCCCACCGAGGTGTGTGTCTCTGCACAGGTGGAGGGTGTGGGTGAGCGCTGTGATGGAACTGCAAAGAGGGTTTCAGCAGATTCCTCTTCAGAAACGGCTTCAGGGCTTGGGTCGAGGACCTGGGTTGTGGAGTCCTTTGGCTGTTTCCCAGAAGTGCCTGTGAAACATTACACATCACTCACAGCATGGTTGTCTGATGGATGTTGCTTTGCTTCTCAGAGGCTGTGTGAAGATCTATGGAGTGTCCTCACTGCATGTCGTCATCATCCTTATGCAATTGAGCAACTATTAGGGCCTCCACTGCTTCTCCATGACAGGAGCATTATCACAAAGGGTATGTGAGTCAGACTGGAGTCAAACATTCATAGGTATAATGTGAGGATCTTATGGTGTCTCCCTACTGCATTTGTCATCATCCTCGACAAATTGAACAGCAACGACAGCCTCTTGACCGTGCCTGCCTCATCTGGCCAGTGCAAGGGCCATTATGCTCACCTTCAAGGACCTCCTCACCCTCGCCCCCATCAACGCCCTCCTGGTTGGAGGAGACATGCAGTTCCTCCATCTCCTCCTCAGCCAGCTCCTCTCCCCATTGCAGCGTCAGGTTGTAAAGGGAGCAGCAGGCCACAACGATGTGTGACACCCTCTGTGGACTGTATTTTAGGGCTCCTCCGACCAGTCCAGGCACCAGAACTGCTTTTTCAGCATCCCAATGGTTTGCTCCACCAAGTTGCGAGTTGCAGCATGAGCCTCATTATATCTTCATTCTGCTGCAGTCTGAGGCCGCCACACAGGTATCATCAGCCACATCCTCAGCGGGAGCCAACCCTGCAGCTTCTATGGGCCCTGGAAGACACCAGGGATCTGAAACCTGCTAAGAATGCAGGAGTCGTGCACACTCTCTGGAAATCGTGAGCAGACCTGCAGGATGCGTTTATGAAGGTCGCATTCAGCGAATGGAATTCCATGTGGTTGACATAGTTGACCGTGTGTTGCCATGGAGATCTGAGTGCCACATGAGTGTAGTCAATGACACCCTGTATCTATGGGAAGCCCAAGATCCGGGTAAATCCCAGCGCTCTTGCACCCCGGCTCTCCTGGTCCCAGGCAAAATGCACAAAGTTATGTCTCTTTGTGAAAAGGGCGCCATGACCTCATGGATGCACTTGTGAGTGGAGGCTTGTGATGTTCCACAAAAGTCACCTTTGGAGCCCTAAAAGGAGCCACTGGTGTGTAAATTGAGCGCCGTGCTCACTTTCACTGCCAAAGGCAGTGGATGCCCTCCATGTCCCCGTGGCGCCAAATCCTGCACCACCTGGCAGATGTGCCAACCAGTTCCCTAGACATGCACAGTCTTTGGCGACACTGACTCTCGGTCATCTGCACGAATGAAAGGCAGCGTCTGTAGACCCTGGGTGTCACTAGGCACCGAGCAGTGAAGGCTCACTGTGGCTCTTTGGCAGCGTGTGCAGCCCCAGTCACTCCTTCTTCCTGAGGGTGCTGCTCCTCCATCACTCTCATCTTCTTCATCTCCACTCTCTAAGTCATGAGGCATACAGCTAGGTCACCAGCCTCCATGCTTCTGATGATGCACTGGATGAAAGAGAGAGATATATGGGTTAGCTTGGGTATTCTAAGAACCTCACTTGGTTAACTCTGATAGTGCTTTAACGCATCCCAGAGAGTGCTGGCCACTTGGCCCGAAACCCCACTCACCTCCGCCTCACTCCACCTGACCGATTGGCGGCAGCTTCCCTGCTGGACTGCATGTTGTGAGCTCAGCTCAAGCACAGGCATTCTCCTAACCTGCGCTGGAGCATTTGGCTTTCTTGGCTTGGCTTGAGTGGACGGATAAGCTAGAAGTCCAACTCCACGTACGTCAATGTGGCTGCAGCTGAACTGTCTCAGCTGCGGAGGAAGGTATCTTTATACAAGGTTTCCCTAATGCATGGCAGCTTCCCTTCCCCCCCACATCCACATGTGCTTGTGCACTGCCATCAACCGCAATGCAGCCCCAGCCCTAGCTCCACACTGTCAGCCAGCCAGGGAAAAGCGACCTGCCCGTGCCACCGCCTGAATGTGCAGTGCCTCAACCTTGAGGCCCAACAGGCGACCCTCACAAGTGCTGTGCAACGTTACTGTGCCCTTAACTCCGAGTTCCCCTGGAAGTGCAGCTCGCCAGGTGCACACCTTATAAATGCTGTGAAATCCATGCCAAGGTCCTCGGACGATGTAGCATGGGGGGGGATGATTCCGGCAAGCTGGGCTTGTAATGATGTGCAGATGTATTACAATGAATTTTCTGACGCTTGGTGGTGGGAAATGTGGCCTGCCATTGACAGGCAGAGTGAACGGTTGCAAACTAGTTTCATGAAAGTGTGAAACTGATTTTTGGCCTTCCTGCCATTTTGTTCTCTCACACCCACCATGACACCTGACGCCAGTGGGCATGGAAAATTCCGCCCACAGTCTCCGTCTTCTGCTTGCTCTTTTAATTTTTTTCTTACTTTTTCTGTCTCTCTCATTCATTCCCTCTCAATATTTTTTGTCTATATATTTTGCTTGATTCTAATTCACCCTATTTCATTCTCTGTGGTCTATTCTGTTTCTTCCTCTACCCCTTTTTCTTTTTTCAAAGAGCTCAAACAGTGGGCACAGTGTTCACGAGGTCCTAGATATAACATTTACATCACTCTGCTGTTATCAGATCGGTGTTCCAGCATTTTGTTCATGTTCACTAACATTGAATGTCATGTAATGTTAATAGTGAGCTAACTAATTCTATTAATGTTGTTCGGTGCCAAATCTGCCATTGCAGCTGTTCCTGGCCCAGTAAAATAGTTGATAATTGCATTTTTTAAGCTATTATCTGTCTTTGAACCTTTTTTTAACTAGTAGAAAAAGAACAGTTCTGTGTGCATCATGGATCTGTCTGTTAGAGAAAACACCAGAAGACAAGACAAGCAGTCAAATAGTCCTGAATTTCAAAGAGATGATTCAAAAAATTGAGTGTTACCATTTCACAAGAGGCCTGCTAGAAAAAGTAAGATAATGCAGCAACATGGATGAAAGTTTGTTGACAGATGGAAGATGGAACAACTAATTAGGGTCAATGTGTATCGTTCACGGAAGGAGGGATGGAAATGCCGAATCCCAGAGGATCAGTGCTGGGATGATTTGGACTTGGGCAGAGGGAGCACAATCCCTATGACAGCAAAGTAGGGGGTTTGGTAAAAGAGACTTCAGGAAGGTTTACAGAATAGGCAGACAAGTTACCAATGCAATTTGATGTGGCTAAATGTGAGGGGAATATTAAGGAGTGAGTGTTTGCACTCAATGGGAAGACATTGAAGGGTATCAGTGAACAGAGACCCAGGGGTCCATTAATTCCCTGAAAGTGAGTGTGCAGGTTAAAAAAAGGGTCAGCTGCATTTTAGGTTTTATAAATGGGGCACTGAATACAAGAATAAACATGTTTAATCAATTCGCACAAAAATGTTAGGCACAGTGTCAATTGATTAGGATGATGTTAGTGATGAGAATCTGTAGTTATAAAGAACTTGGCATATAATGACTTGTTTCCACTGGAGCAGAGAAAATTATTGGTGGTTTATAAAATAATGACGTTTTTTGACAGTAAATAAGGAAGGACTATTTCCTCTGGTTGTAGGCAAATGATGAGTGGTCATCAATTTAAAATTATCACCAAGAAAGTGAGAAGTGAAGCTCAGAGAAATTCCTTTTCACACCGTGGGCGGGCGCATGCCTGACCCGATCAGGAGTAAAATAGTGCGTGATGACACTGGGTGAGTGTCCTGACATCATCGCACACTCGTGCGATATTTCACTCGATGGGCAAGCACGGGTGCCGGAGCGGCAGCCGCCATTAATTAAGCGGCTACTTAAGGCCATTAACAGTCCAATTGACTGTGATTTTTCCTTGCCCATGCGATTTTCTGCTCATCGCGTGGGCAAAACAGGCAGGCGGCCAGTGACGTTTTCACAAACCTCATTCAAGGGCGGGATAAAAGGGTCAGCAGAATTGCCACTGTAATGAGGAGTTTTGGAGATAGTTTGGAGCTGGTTGCTTATTGGTACTTGGCAGCTTCATCTCTGTTTGGGGCTTCATTCTTAGCTTTTCCAGGCCTCATTTCAGGACTCATTGCTGTCTGCCAGGCCCCCTGAGGATTCAAACCATGTGGACCCTACCAGATATCAGACAGCCTTCTGTGACCCTGGTAGTGGGGATTGTGGTCTCTGCTGGAGGCACCTCCTCTGAGGAGGAAGAGAGGGGCAAAAGGGGGAGGAGGCCAGGTGTCCCAATGCAGCTTCCAGGGGAGGGACCTGTGGGAGAGAGGCGCAGGCACAAGGGGTGCAGGGCCACTATTCTGCTGCCAGGGTTTACAGGCAGCGAAGCAGCTACCTCGATGTGTCGGAGGTGCAGTGCTGAAGGCTCTGCCTCTCAAGGGAGACAGTGACTTCTTTTTGCCAGATGATTGGGCCTGAGATCAGCTCCGACTGTGTGGGTGGACACCCCATGCCAGTGACTCTGAAGGTCATAGTGGCCCTCAACTTTTATGCCTCTGGCTCTTTCCAGGGGTCAGTGGGGGATCTGTGTGGCGTCTCCCAATCAGCTGTCCACAGTTGCGTCAAGTTGGTGACAGAAGCTCTGTTCAGGCGGGTACTGACCTTTATTCTTTACCGTACGATAAGGCACAGTGAGCCAGAGGCTTCGCAGCCAATGCTGGCTTCACCCGCATCCAGGGTGCAATAGACTGCACACATGTGGCCATCAAGGCCCCAGCAGGTCAGCTGGGTGCCTTCGTCAACAGGAAGTGATTCCACTCCATGAACGTGCAGATAGTGTGTGATCACAGGATGCAGATTCTGCAAGTCTGTGCAAGGTACCCAGGTAGCTCCCACGACGCTTGCATACTCAGACACTCCCCAGTCCTGAGGCTCTTCAGCACGCCAGCCTGGCTGGATGGATGGCTGCTGGGTGACAAGGGCTAGCCATTGAAAATGTGGCTTTTGACGCCTCTCTGCCACCCAAGAACAGAGTCATGCCTCCACAAAGGCAGTGATAGAGAGAACCATAGGTCTTCTCAAGATACGCTTCCGATGCCTGGACCATTCAGGGGGTGCACTGCAATACCCCCCAGAGTGGGTGTCACTAATAGTAGTTTCATGCTGCACTCTCCACAATCTGACACTGGCAAGGGGGGCACCCACTGGAGGAAGGGAATCTTGACACAGCTCCACAGGCCACAGTTGATGAGTCCAGGAGTGAGTCTGAAGGTGAGCACGGTGAGGAGAACACTGAGGGTGTGGAGGCAGACCTCGGTAACCTCCAGGGAGGCAGGGACACCAGGAACACCTTGATCCAACACTCCTTCAGCTAGACTGCCAAAGATCAGCTTCAACCGCATGCCAGGGCTGCCGCCTCCATCCCGGATGTCTGAAATGACCCTTTCATTTGAACACAAAGAGCACTCAGTGGCTGTGCAATAAATTTCAAAGCCACCTGTTAGACACAGACTGGCATTCCCTGCACCAATGAAATAAAAAGGTGAAGCATACTCAGGCCATGGTAACAAAAACACAATTTATGTCATTCTGACAATTCAATAATCTTAACAGAAACGTTTCTGATATTCAACATCAGAACAGTATACATGAAGTAAACAAAAATGAACATAACATCGCCCATGACCTGTCTCTCTTGTGCTCATGTTGCCTTTAACTTCATTTGCGAGTGCTACGTGTAGGTGCTCCCACCTTGCTGGCACCAGCATTGGAGACAGCCTGCTGACGCTGCTGTCTTGTTGGCCTTTATGATCTTGGCGGTTGTCCTCCAGCCTGTGGAGCCTGTGCTGGCCCCGCCTGGGAGGGAGCGGCCAGTGCCACGGCTGGCGTCTCCCCAGTCATCACAGTCTCAACAGATACCATGGTCACTACGGAGGTGCAGAGGAGCTGCTGTCATCATGCAGAGTGCCCTGAGAGGAGCCTGCAGAATATGACTGGCTACTCATGCGCCAACGTGAGGTCGCTCTGGTCCTCCCTGTACATCATTGATGAACGGGCACCTAGCTGGGACACTGGGTGCCTCATCCATCTCCCACACTGACAGTGACTACCTGAGGTCAGTGCCGGTGTTAGGACTTGCAGGTCTGAGCGCAACCCCAGGAACCCCTGATTCTGTCCCTGGAGCTGCCTCCATGAGCGTCACCACACTCTCAATGGAGGAGGCTGTGTGCATCAACCATGATGGTCAACGCAGTGCTGACGCTCCGCATGGACTCCTCGATCATAGAGACCTTGGCACACAGACCCTCATAGATCTCCGCCAAATCCTCCCGCTCATCCCGTTGGACATCCAGCATCTGCCGCCTAATGGACGATTCCAGAAGCTCATCATCAGCCTTCAACTGAGCATCGTCCTGATCCCCAGAAGTCCTCCCGACAGCCATTGCTCTGGGCACTCCCTGCACCTCAAGTGATTGTGAAGTGCCCTCACCAATGTGCACCAAGATACTAGTCGCTGCTCTAATGCCCACCAAGGTGCTGGTATCTGCGCTGGTGCCTGCTTCAGAGAGCGGGTGTGAAGCAGGTGAAAATTATGCCCAATGATCCTCCGGTGTCAGGGGTGACCCTTTGGGGTCCAGAGAGCGAACACCTGCTGGCAAACCTAAAAGGGCGAAGGACATGTCATTAGTTAAAGTCATAACTCTGTCACTGTGTGTGCCAGGCATGTGAGACAACAGAGATCTGCATCATGGTGCCATTGTCTTTAAATGATCAATGGGGACTCCAGGTTCGAGGCTCACATCAATGAAGAGACTGCACTAGAATGTTTGCACAATCCAAAATTCTCACCTCTGTGCTCTGCACTCTTACTTTCAGCTGGTACCCGGCCTACCCGCACCCGGTTGCATGTGGGGTGTGCTGGCTCTCGAGCTCCAGGGCGTCTTGCTCATATCTCGAGAGGATTAGGGGGCTGGCGGGACCTCTGTTGGTCAGTGACCTTTCAATTTTTTTGTGGGCTGTCTCCTCCTGAAACAACAGAGGAGCATTTATTCGTCCACTCTGTAGCTGCAGCGCCATAGATTCCTGGCCAACCCCAGCTGAGGATCACCTAGCAGGAGTTGTGGCCCTCAAGCCGCAGGGCACTCAGTCCAAACAGCCAGGGCTCACCCCCATGGCCAGCTCTGGCATGATTGACAATTGGCACTCAGACTCTAACACCCCTGAGGTTCAAGGAGGGACGGCCAGACCTTAACACATCTGCACACTGACCCACGCCAACACAGTACACACCCTTCCTAAGTGCAGCAAGTCATTGATGCTCCTATGGCACTGCACCCAGGAGCGCAGCACCACGTCACGGCTGCTGACTGGCACTGCCACTTCCTCGCATGCCTCCTTGGTGAGGTGCCGTGGCCTCCTCCTCCCATCCCTGGGGACAAGGGTGTCCCTCTTGGCAGCCACCTCCTCCAGGAGGAAGGCGAGGCACTCATCAGAGGAGCAGGGAGCCGAGTGCCCACCCGACCTGCCCTCTCGCCTGCCATATCCAGCTGCACTCGGGTCCATAATGTTGGCTAAGGGGACGTCCTCTGTGGCAGCCTTCCAGAGGCTGCCTGGGCTACTTTTAAACCAGCTGCTGGGTCACCATTGGACCTGGCAGCCGACATGCCCCCGCCCCCACCCCCACTCGGCCCTTCCCAGCCAGTGAGGAGCCGCGTTTCATGCTGGGCGGATTCTCAGGTCCGCCCAACGAAGGGAAAATCCTGCTTACTGAGTTTCTAGAGCAGAGAATGTTTGTCCACAACAATTTTCAAAGACTATTAAATATTTTAGGAAAAAACTGGGTAAATATTTGAATCAGAGGAAGAACGAAGGTCATAGGGAGAGAGCTGGAGAATTGTATTAGTTTTGCTCCATCAGTGAGCCATTATTGGGCTGAATGGCCTCCTTCTGAGCTGGTAACTTGTATGGTGCTCGTGTGCTCCTAAATGTGGTCAAATGTAAACAAGTTTAGCATTTGGCACAATAATTCAGCACGTGTTCAGAGTTTTGTAGAAAGAAGTGACTATTGCAAAAATGTTACTTTCTTCTAAATAAAATAACTGTATATTCTTTTAGCCAGAGTTTGTATTAAAAATATGGATTGCATTCAGCCATTCCCAGAAGACACAAAATAATAAAACAAATGGCTCTGCCCTGCTCCTCTGGGAATTATTCAGACTTCAAATAGGCAGACATTTGGGCTCAGCCAGCATTTGGAAGCCTAACAATTTCCTGACTCCAGTGCTAGCTGACTATATTAATGGTTCCTTCTCCACTTTCAAAACTGTCACCCTTACCCACTGCACAAAAAAAACACCTTTTAAACCATCTGTTCTCTCCAAAAACTGCCTAATCTCCAACCTCCATTCCTCTCTAACCTCCTTTTCTCTTTAAGATTGAATATATCATTGCTTCCTAACTCTGTGCATCTCCCTGTATGTTTCTCCCTAATCTGATTGTCATTCATCTTACTTCATAAAAAATGACCCTATCTAAATTCACTAAAAATATATTGTGTGATTGTGACCATGTGTTAACCCTGCTTACACTCCTTGACTTTTCCATAATGTTTGACATGCCCGACTAGGCCTCCACCATATCACCTAGCTCCATGGGACAGTTCTTGCACAGTTCCATTTCTGTCCACCTGAATCTAGCCATTGAACACGCATCCAGAAAAGGCTCCTTTTCTCTCCAGACTGTCACCCTCAGTGTCCCCAAGGGATTGATTTGGCTTGACTCTATTGGCAAGCCACCTCTCAGCAATATTGTCTGTAGGTACAGGGTGAGCTTGCATACGGGCACAAATGACACCCACATCTACCTCCCTTTCACTGCTCTTCACCCCTTGGCTTCCTCTGATCTGTCTTTGCAAAATTTTCCACTTACCTGCGATCCTTGTGAATATTGAGTAAGATTGCCAGATGATGCCAACTTATGGGAGTTTTTTCTGTTGTAGTAGACACACCCCTACTAGAAACTGAGATGGAGATTGTGAAAACTCATTTAAAGTATAATTTTTAAAGTAAAAGAAGAGACCCTTTTTTATTGTCAGAACTGTAGGTTACAATTCAGAAAGCATTGGCTGCAAGACAGTCAAAGATATTTTTCTTCCCCCATCAGTCCAAATGGGCTTAGAGTTCTACTCTAAAATAGGATCAATTTTCTAATTTGCTGCACTACTCACTGGTCTCAGGAAAATACTGATTTTCATCCCATTAGTTGATGCATTGGGTCCAATTTCATTCCCGTCTTTAAGGCGCCAGCCTTTGTTCTATGGTAGCTCTCTCCATTCTTGAAGCAGGAGGTTGTGTATTCAAACGTCATTTCAGAGACTTGTGCACATAATCTATTCTAGGGTTCTAGGGTGATACTTCAGATGTAACGCTAAGGGAATGCTGCAATGCTGGAGAGATGTTAAACCAAGGCCCCATCTACCTTGTCAGTTGATTGTAAAAGATCCCATTGTATTATTCAAAGATAAGTGGGGCCATTCACTTATCTTGACCAGTATCTCCCTCAGCTAACATCACTAATACAGATTATCTGGACATTATCGCATGCTGACTTTGGGAGCACGCTGGGAGCAAATTGGCTGCTGCATTTCCCATATTACAACCATGATTACACTTCAGAAGTGCTTCATTGGTAAGAAGAGCTTTGGAACTTCCATAGGTGTGAAAGGTGCTATATAGATACAAGTTCTTTCACTTCCCTGCTTTCTGAAATAATGGTAAATTAATATAAAGAATAATTAGGTTATAGTTTGAGTATTATGTGCAGACATTGGCACCCTATTAGAGAAAGGACATTAAAGCTATAGCATGGATTTAGAATCAGAATAGTTAGAGCACAGGAGGAGGCCATTCAGCTCATTGTGTCTGTGCTGGCTTTCTGAAGGAACAATTCACCTCTTGCTTCGCACATTCTTTCTTTTCGGATAAGTCTAATTCCCTCTTGAATGCTTCAGTTGAACCTGCCTCCACCACACTCTCAGGCAGTGCATTCCAGATCGTAATCATTCTCTGCATAAAAGGTTTTTCCACATGTCACCAATGGTCCTTTTGTTAATTACCTTAAACCTTGGCCCTCTGGTTCTTGATCCTTCCACCAATGGGAACAGTTCTTCCCTATCTATCCTGTCAAGACCCCTCATGATTTTGAATACCTCTTCTAACTCTCAACCTTCTCTTCTCCAAGGAAAACAGCCCTAACTTCTCCAATCTATCTAATGCAACTGAAGTCCCTCATTCCTGGAACCAGTCTTGTGAATCTTTTCTGCATTCACTCCAATGCCTCCACATCCTTCCTAAAGTGTCGCCCCTAGAACTGGACACAATAGTCCAGCTGAGGCCAACCAGTGTGTCATACAGGTTTAAATGTAACTCACTTGTACTCTTTGTTTCTATTAATAAAGCCAAGGATGCCATATGATTTAGCAGGATAATGCCGGGAATAGGGATTAGCTCTTAGGAGAAACTTGAGATATTGGAACTATTTCCACTAGGGCAAAAATGAAGGGAAGATTGAATAGAGATTTTTAAAATTCTGGAACTTCTTACTGAAGTGACTGGAGAAAACCTATTTCCTTTTAATTGGAGAGTGGGTGAAAAAAAAATCAATTTAAAATGATCAGATAGAGTGAGGAGTCAGAATAGGGTTTTTTAATGCAGAGGGTTATTGGAATATAGAATATTTTGCATAAACTAGAGTTTGAGGCAGAAATCATTGCAAGTTTTAGAGGCAAATTGGAAAAATCTTTGCAGTGGGGAAGAACAAAGAAGAGAGCAGGGCAGTAAGATTATTTTGAATTGCTCTAACAGAGCAGGCACAGATATGATGATGGTCAAAATGGCCTCCAAAGAACATAAGAAATAGGAGCAGGCGTGGCCTGCTCTGCCATTCAGTAAGATCATGGCTGAACTTTTATATTAACTCCACTTTCCCACTCTATTCCCATTTCCCTTGATTCCAATGGTGTAACAAAAAAATGTTGATCAGTCTTGAATATATTCAATGAATGAGCATCCACTGTCCTTTGAGGTAAAGAATTCCGAAGATTCATAACCCTTTCAGCGGCAGAATTTCTTCTCAGCTCTGCACTAAATGGTCAACCCCTTATTCTGAGACTATCACCTTTGGTTCTAGAACCTCCAAACCAGTGGAAACAGGGTCTCAGTATCTACACTGTCAGGCCCTCAAAGAATTTTATACATTTCAATGCATCATCCTCATCCTTCTAGACTGCAGAGAATGTTGGCCCATTCTACTCAATCTCTGTTCATTGTACAGCCCTTTCATCCCAGGAATCAATTTATTTCAGGAACATCTGTTGCACCATCTCTTAAGACAATTATATCTTCCCTTAGGTAAGGAGACCAAAACTGTACATAGTACTCCAGGTGTTGTCTTACCAAAGCCCTATATAATTGCAGCATGACTTCCTTACTTATACTTTCCAACCCCCTTGCAATAAACGCTAACATATAGTTTGCCTTCCTAATTCCTTGTACCTACAAGAGCAGGTCAGAGGCTGGGAATACTGTGGAGAGTAACTCACTTCCTGACACCCCAACACCTGTTCACCAGCTACAAGGCACAAGTCAGGAGTATGATGGAATACTCACCACATGCCTTGATGAGTAAAACTCCAACAACACTCAAGGAGCTTGACACCATCCAAGAAATAGCAGCTTGCTTGATTGGCACCCCATCCTCTACTTTCAATATCCATTCCCTCCACCACCAATGTACAGTGGCAGCAGTGTGTACCATCTACAGGTTGCACCACAGCAACTCACCAACACTCCTTTGACAGCACCTTCCAAACCTGTGACCTCTACCACCTAAAAGGACAAGGGCAGCAGTTGCATGGGAACATCACCACCTGCAAGTTCCCCTCCAAGCCACTCACCAACCTGACTTGGAAATATATCACCATTGCTTTATTTTCGTTGGGTCAAAATCCTGGAATTCCCTCCGAAAATGCACTGTGGATGTCCTACCACACATGGGCTGCAGCGGGTTCAAGGATACAGCTCACCACCACCTTCTGAAGGGTAATTAGGGATGGGCAAGTCAAATGCTGGCCTAGCCAGTGATGCCTATGCCCTGTGAAAGAGCAAAACAAAAACCTGCATGGTAATCATATGATTTGATTACAAGGACACCAAATCCCTCTGAATACCAACTTTTACTACCTTTTAAAAATATTCCGCATATCCATTCTTCTCCACCACCTTTTTCTCTTCTCCACCACCTTGCCCAATCTCTCAATCTATCTATGTCCCTTTGCAGACATTTTGTCACCCTCAAAGCTTACTTTCCCGCCTAGCTTTGTATTGCCAGCAAACCTGGATATATTACACTTGGTCCTGACATCTAAGACATTGATCCTCCTCCCCCTTCAGGTACCATGCCCTAAGAGGGTATTGGTGACTAATGGACTTCTGTTGGATTGGTCTATGATCATGATTGGCATAGTACTGTACTGATTTCCCATTAACTTCTGCAGTATGGCTGACCAGCAAACTCTCCCGCTCTTTCCGCCTGCCATCAGGCATGTTGGAAGGATTTACAGGCTGATGATCAACCTGTTTGGACACATTACGCGCACACCTCCCATGGCCATCAAATCCTAGAGTGAGACTTAAACCAAAGAGCTTCTGGTCCAGAAGCAGGGATGCTACTATTACACCAAAAGAGCTCCTTAAGCCATTGATAAAGATTGTAAGTAACTGAGACCCAAGCATGAACCATTGCAGAATTCCACTCAATAAACCCTGCCAACCTGTAAGTGACCCATTTATTCCAATCCTTTGTTTTCTGTCTGTTAAGCAACCCTGAATCCATGTGAATATAGATTCTGTCATTGGAAGTTGAAGAGGGCACAAATAGTATTTTGTCTTTTATTTTATCTATATCATGTAATTTATATTTAGATAACACTTTAACTGCTACTCTCCAAACTCCTATTCCCAATTACAGCTCCTCTAGACCTATCTTTTCTTTCTTTATTTGTCCCATTATCACTGCCTTTTGCCTTGCACCATCATCCCCTTTGTCATTTAATCTTTCCTGCCTTCCACGCCATCACTGACCTCCCCTATTGTTTTCCCCCCTTCCCCTTTCTCTGCTTCTGTATTTGCTTAAATGCGTTCCATCTCCATCTTTTCCAGTTCTGTTCATTCATACTCCCACATTAATCCATACTCAAGTGCTTTAGGCCCAGTCAGTTCACATCAACTGAGTATTTCTAGTATTTTCTGTTTAATCTTCTCTAATGTTTCTTCTTAAAGCTCCCCCACTGTACCTGTTAATCATGTTGCTCTTTTCTGTAACATTCCTAATGCACATGTTTCTTTTTGTGGTTTGATCACCAAGCATTAAAATTATAGACTCTGCGATTAACATTATTTTATATTTGTTGTGGAAGTGAGCGGAAGACGCTGCACCAAATAGATTCCAAATGTGCAATATTATTGCAAATGTGAGAGACAGAACATGCATATTCAGAAATTATGATGCCGCAAGTAACGAAGATACATCTGTGTATAACCACAGTGTAATGTGTCTTTCTTGGCCCTTGAACAAAACAATTGCCAGTAAATTCTCCCACCATTAGTAGTTAATGGGTGTGGTTGGCTGTGTAGGAGGACATCTTCAGCTGGAGCAAAGTGGGTTGTCATTGTACTTAGTAATGGGAATGACTGCACTTTGCACAGCACATCATTTTATATAATTATTTGACAGTGCTGATATTTTCTGAGAGCCAATGGTTGAGTTTTTAATGAGACTGGAATCCAGATTCCTTTGATCTAGCACCAGAAGTGCTCCTAAACTGCAGCATTGCCAGCCCTGTCGCTGTTTCCTCAGGCTCAGTGGGTTGCTGGTGATGGTATTCCACAACTCTAGATAATCCATAATCTGGATACTGAAATAATCAATCTCAAAAAAATCTTTCAAAGTTCAGAATGATCGATAAGATTGGAGCAGCATTGAACCATTTAAGGTGCTTGACAAAAGAAGCAAAGACAACATAAGCAGCGAGTGGTGATGGCAGATTCCATCATGGCTTTCAAAAGGGAATTGGATAATTATCTGAGTAGGAAGAAAATTGTAGGGCTATGGGGAAAAAGGCAAGGGAGCTGGACTAGCTAAGTAACTCTTACAGATAACAAAAACAAAAACAGAATTACCTGGAAAAACTCAGCAGGTCTGGCAGCATCGGCGGAGAAGAAAAGAGTTGACGTTTCGAGTCCTCGTGACCCTTCGACAGAACAGAAGGGTCAGGAGGACTCGAAACGTCAACTCTTTTCTTCTCCGCCGATGCTGCCAGATCTTCTGAGTTTTTCCAGGTAATTCTGTTTTTTTTGTTTTGGATTTCCAGCATCCGCAGTTTTTTTGTTTTTAACTCTTACAGATAGTTGGCTAAATAGTTTCCTCCTGTACTGTAACCAAACTACAATTCTATTTGTGAAAAACAACCCTTTTCCCTCCTAACAGAGCAGTTAGCACTGAGTCATAAGTAACAGGTTCTGGGGGTTTTGATCTCTGCTTTCCAATGATTCAATCCTAGCATTAGTCACCGCATTCAGGATTGGACAGCAGAAAGTGACATATCATGCCATTAAAATTTACTTAGGAATGGATAAACCTCAACTTTTCTGGCACGATTAGTGTGTATACATCAGGTAAGGAAAACATGATACTGTTCCATGTATTTCAATGGTGAGTGTCTCAGAGGGACACTGTTATTACATAATCTCTGGAGGAGCAGGGCATCTTGGACAGTAACTTCCTGATTTTCACATTTAATTGCACATGTGGTTTTCCAGAGATTATTCTCCTAGTTACACTTAAAAGCTTCACTCATGCTCTTGTTGCAAAATCCTGGTCAATACATCTAGCAAATTTCCCCTGTGACTAGGATATGCACAATGGTTTTTTTTCTTTGTGCTTTTCAGCCTGTCAAGAGTGTTCTTAGCATCACTGCTGGGGTAAAGAATTATTTGCAGGGTTCTGTCTGATCAGCAGATCTGAGTTTTATTGCTGTTTTGCAGCTCTCATGTTTTGTACAATGCCGAGCAGTTGCAATGTTTTACTGCCTTGTAATGTAATCATAGCTATATGTCATACTATATATAAAATCGACTTGGATAGCTTTAACTCTACATGTAAAATTATTTGTTAACCAGTTGCAAGTAATGCTCAATGATCTTGTGTGTGCACCATCAAAAAGGCTTAAAGATATTATTGCATTTATATTTCAGGCATTTGGACAGGCATATTCGAACCATCGTAAAGTTGCAGAAGATGGCGAGTCCCGTGAGGAGACTCTTCTACAGGAGTCTGCATCAAAGGAGGCGTATTACCTCAGTAAGATTCTGGAGCTGCAGACAGAGCTGAAACAAGCCAGGACAGTTGTGGTCAATGTCCAGTCTGAAAATGAACGACTCAGTGCTGTTTCTTTGGACCTCAAAGAGGTAACCATGGTGATTTTGCTGCTCTAGACCAGGAGGCGAGGAATCCCACATTAGCCAGTTCTAGGAAAGCAGGATTCATGGGAACACTACAGTAAATAGTCACATTTCTGCAAAGTATAGTTATTGATTTTGTGCAAAATACACTGCGAAAATCAATTGCTTTAGGTTGAGCTGGCTGGTGTCATCATCACTTGTGCTGTAGTCTGATACATTGTTTTCTGATATGATAAAATAGGTGCACAACAGTGATCCTTTTTTATCTTTATGAATGTTCTCTTTTTGTCTACTGAAGGTCTACTGAATAGTTTCAGGAGTATCCATAGACTTTCAGTACTTCACTCAGGTGGTTATACTTCACAAAAGGCTTCATCAATGAGTGTAGACAGTCATTCAGAGATGGGGGTGGGGAACATAAATTAGCCTAATCTTATCTTCATCTGATAGTCACATATACACGTATTTTAGGAGAGATTCTCAGGAGCAGCACTTCCGTTTCCCTATTCCTAAGGGAGCAGAAACCAAATATAGCATCTGTACCTCCACCAAGACTGAGATCGGAACTTTGATTAAACCTGGATCACGTTGTGCATCACAACAGATTATGAATTCCCTGCCAAATGTGGTTATATAAAATCCTTTTTAAATGGGTGAAATTGCAAAAGGAAAAATGCCTGGGATGAACTATTTGCCATATTCAGAGAGAGAATATTATGAGATCAGGGTCATAAGATAGATTTTAGCTTGTTAAAAATCTGAAAACTCATTGTAAAAAAAAAACTTGTTCTGCAGCACAAGCTGTGCTTGTGGTGATGTGAACATCCTAAAATGGCCATCAAGGCTGCTCCAGTCAAGTTTCTGTGGCAAGTTATTTTAGGATCATTTATAGAAAAAAAATAAATTCAATACCACTATATAGTTTTGATAGTAAGTTCTTTTACATCAGTTCTGTATGTAGAGGGAGTGGGTTAAATTGCAAAGAAAGTTAAAGAAAAATCCATAAATTGTGTTATTTTCACTCATTATTTAAGGTTTCTTGCTATACAGAAAGGAGAACCATATTAATATCAATGGACTTCATACTTAGGTGGCAATAATTTATTTCCTATTATTTGGCAACCCTGAGTTGTCATTACTTTCTGGCCATTTTGATCAAACAATTTGAGAATCTGAGAATGCCCTCTGAGGCTAATCTGACACACACTTTCATTGGTACAGTCAGTCAACTCAAACCCACTCCCCATCCTGAAATTGAGTTAACTAAACATCAAGGTTTCTTCGGTGCCAGCCCAATTTTGATCAACTCCATCCTCCCTATTCAATGGATACGGTGGCATGAAGATAGCTTGCTCTTCCATATGTGATGGTGTTGTGCTATGGGATTGTATTTTAAAAGGAGGGAAGTTTTAATTGTTCTCTTTTTATTCCTCTTACTGAGGAATGTCCCCTCTGCAGACTAACTGGTGAACAAATCATCTTAAACTGAACAAATGAGGCTATCACTTGGCTTTGGGGATTTGCATTTGTTAAATAATAAAAATCCTTCCCTTCCGAGAAGTGCGTAGTCTATTCCTGAGCTCACAAGGTCGCAGTAAGAAAGGAGAGAAGATTTGAGGAAGCTAACTTGTGTCATGTTGTCAGTCATGTGTTGTTTTTTCAGCATGTTAACACACCATTGCTCTGTCATAGGAATACGCTATCCTGCCCCTTGACACTGTTTATCCATTCAGCAAGATCCTGGCTGATTTCTATCTTAACTCTATTCACCCACCTTGGCTCCATATCCCTTTAACCTTTGGCCAGCAAAAAATCTAATGATCTTAGATTTAAAATGATTAGTTGAACTAACATCCATTGTTTTTTTATGGGAGAGGCTTTCAAACTACTGCCACCCTTTTTGTGAAAAAATGTTTCCTGACTTCTCTGCTGAATGGCCTGGCTCTGACTTTTAGGTTATGTCCCCTTGTCTTGGATTCTCCAGCAATGGAATATGTTTCTCTCTATCTGCCCTATCTGTACCTTTCAAAATCTTGAACATTTTGATGAAAAAACCCAATAACCTTCGATATCCCAGGGAATGTACAACTAATTAATTTATGTAATCTCTCTTCATATTTTAACCATTGAAGAGGTAACACTCTGGTGAATCTGCACAACAGTCCTTTCAAGGCCAACACATCATTAAGGTGTTAGGACCCAGCAACTGGTAAAGCTGAGTTATTTAAAAATCCCAGAGGGAAACCTTAAACAACTGTCATAACCTATATTTTAAGTGTTATGTCTGAGACGCAACTCTACATTCAGGATCAGACCACCAGTTCTTGAGGTTTTATATTAAACTAAATGAAAATGCAAATGCACTCTACCTCTTTTATATCTCAAAACTAGTACACATCAAATGTTATGACCAATAGAGTTGGTAAAGCGGAGTTATTTAAAAATCCCGGAGGAAAACTTTAAATAACTGTCATAACCTATAATTTTAAGTGTTATGTTTGACATGCAACTCTAAATTCAGGAGTCACATCACCAGTTATCGAGGTTTTACATTAAACAGAATGAAACATTTTTAAAATTTACACAGGTTAAAAGATATATACACATGGCTACAAATTACTATTATCGTAATTTTTAACAAATTTTAAAAGAAAACTATTTTCCAATAATATGATATACATTAATAGCTTCATGACCTCCCCCCTCTATCAAAAAATGAACCATCGTAATTCTAAAAGACACCATCTCTCTATCTCCTATACTTATTACACTATTACATTACCAGATGCATGCATTAACATAACAATATAAATATAGTTATAAAAACAAAAAAATATAAAAACAAAAAAACTGCGGATGCTGGAAATCCAAAACAAAAACAGAATTACCTGGAAAAACTCAGCAGGTCTGGCAGCATCGGCGGAGAAGAAAAGAGTTGACGTTTCGAGTCCTCATGACTCATAAATATAGTCCTTGGTATCAACAGAAATCACTCCAGTTCAATGTCTAGGTTTTAAAAATGTCCAATTTCCCTTTAAGCTTCAAATTCTTGATAATACATCTGCGAACAGATTTTCTCTTCCAGCAATATGTGGATTAAATGGTTGTAATAATTGACTCCATCTGAAAAGCCTCGCACTTTTGTCTTGAAATTTGTCCAAAAAACTTCAAAGGATTATGGCATGTATAAACAATTGTTTCTGATGAATTGCTTGCAACCTAAACTTCAAAATGCTGCAATGTTAACATCAAACTCAGTCTCTTTTTCGATCGTTGAATATCTTCTCTGTTGTACATTCAGCTTCCGTGAAAAATACCCTATCGGTTTTTCAATTCAGCCCCAATACCTATATCGCTTGCGTCAACGGCCAACTTGAATTGCTTGGCATAATTGGGTACTGCCAAAATTGGTGTCGTAATTAATACAGTTTTCAAACTATTGAATGACTTCTGATGCTGCAGTGTCCATTGAAACTTTTTGTTCTTTTTTAAAATTGGCCACTTGGCTAAAATTTGGTACAAATTTCCAATAAAACCCACTCATACCCAGAAATCTTAAAACTTTTTGTTTTGATGTGGGCACTGGGAAATCCACGATAGCGTTGACTTTTGCCTCTCTCAGAGCCATCTTACCACACCTAATGGTACAGACTAGATATGTAACTTGCGCTTTTGCAAATTGACTTTTAACCAAGTTCATCACCAAATTAGCTTGTCGTCGAGTAAATAATTCTTCCAGATGCTGTAAATGCTCCTCACATGTCTGACTGAAAACGATTAGATCATCAATGTAAACCACACAATTGCTTAGACCTGCAATTACTTTGTTTATTAGTCTTTGAAATGTCGCAGATGCATTCTTCATACCAAATGGCATGACTTTAAACTGAGATAGTCCACTTAGCGTTACAACTTTGCTTTCTCTGTCAATGGTACCTGCCAATATCCTTTCAGCAAGTCAATCTTTGTGATAAATTTCAGTTGCCCCACTTTCCCAACACAATCTTCCAGCCGTGGTATGGGATACGAATCCACTTTTGTCACCACGTTTACCTTTCGATAGCCCACACACAGTCTTTGTGTTCCATCCAGTTTCGGTACCAATAGAATAGGCAAACTCCAGTTACTGCAACTAGACTCAATGGTATCATTTTGAAGCATTAAATCAGTTTCTTTTTGTACTTGTGATAACTTAAATCTATAAGGTTGTCGCTTAATTGAAGATGACAATTCTATACATGCCTCATGTAAAGCTAAATGTGTCTTTCCCAACTTATTTCCATAAATAGGTTTGTGTGACTGCAATAGCTTTTCCAAATCACTTTGACACTTGCTTGGAAGGTAACTCAATATTTCATTTAAATTTTCAAGCGCCCCCACATTATCCAATTTGATTAGAGGAAATCAATTTCAGAGTCCTGCACTTCTAGCTCTTTCTCATCATTCACCACCACTAATGTCTCTTTTTGTTCCTCTTCTCTGTCAAAGTACTTTTTAAGCATATATACATGACACACCCTCTGCTTCTTTCTTCTATCTGGAGTATTTATTAAATAAGTTACTTCACTCAACTTCTTTTCAATCCTGTAAGGCCCACTAACTCTTGCATTTAATGAATCACCTCATACTGATAACAACACTCGTACTTTCTGTCCAGAAACAAAACTGCGACTTTTAGCTTTCTTATCCGCTTTCACTTTCATCACTTGCTGTGATATCTTTAAATGTTCCCTAGCCAACTCACATGCTCTGTTCAATCTTTCCATGAAAGTTGATATGTAATCCAGGAGAGTAGTTCCTGAATTTTGACTGACCAATTTCTCATGACTCAATTTCAGTGGTCCCCTTGCCTCATGACCATAAACTAGATCAAAAGGGCTAAAACCAGTCGATGCAATAGGAGCATCTCTAATAGAAAATAACAAAAATGGAATTCCTCCATCCCAATCCTGTGCATAACCCCAACAGTATGCTGTTATCATAGTTTTTAAAGTTTGATGTCATCTTTCCAAAGCTCCTTATGGCTCCAGATGATAAGCTGTTGACTTAAACTGTTTTATCCACAAACTATTCATTACTTCCTTAAACAGCTGTGACATGAAATTTGACCCCTGATTTGATTGTATTTCCTCAGGTAAACCATGGCCAGGATATTTAGGTCGGCAAGCGGGGGGGCAGGGCCCACTAGCTGACGTGGGATGACATCGGGTGGAATTCCTGACATCACCCCGCCTCATTTCAATTTTCAGGTCGGCGGGGGCGCGAGCCGAATCAGCAGTGCACCCGCCGACCTGGCAGTGGTCTATTGAGGCCATTTAAAAAGTAATTAAGCTCATTAATGGACCTGCCCATCCAACCTTAAGGTTGGCGAGCAGGTCGGGAGCCCTGGCGGGCTTCAAAAGAGCATGAAACCCCATCCATGGGTGGGCTGAGGTTTCATGAGCGTTTTTAAAAATGTAAAAATGTTTGATTAAAAGTGATGGACATGTCCCAACTCATGTGACAGCGTCACATGTGGGGACATATCAGGGAAGTTTTATTCTTGCCCCTTCACCATTTTAAAACTTGGCACCAATCTCCCTGAGCCAACACTTAGCCTCAGGGAGATGAATGTGCTCATTTGCGTGCATGGGCGAAAGAGCGCACTCTTGGCTGAGGGAATTCCCCCTCCCCCTGCATAGGGAGTGCATAGCGCTCCCTGGCAGACATCATGCTGGGTGGGCCTTAATTGGCCCGCCCATGTAAAATGGCGGTGCACCTGCTGTTGCACCCCCCCCTCCCCAGATGGGGGGAAAATTCCTTCCCATGTCTTGTGAAAAAAAATGTTATATTAACTCCTTCACAATCTTCTTAATTGTAATATTCCTTAAAGGTATCGCTTCAGGAAACCTGGTAGACACATCCATTAATGTCAATAAATACTGATTTCCACTTTGTCTTAGGGAGGGGTCCTACATAATTAAACATGAGCCTGGTAAAAGGTTTGTCAAATGCTGGTATTGGGATTAAAGGCACCGGCTTAATTTCTGCTTGTGGTTTCCCTGTTTTTTGACATGTGTAACAGGTTCTACAGAATTTGACTTCATCCCGATGCAATCCTGGCTATAAAAAAAGCCTCTGTATCTTTTCCTGTGTTTTCCTAATTCCTAAATGTACCCCCCACCGCCCCCATTGGAATTTCATGAGCAATTCTCAGAATTGTATTTCTATCCCCAAATGGGATAACAATCTGATGTGCCTCCCTCCAGCTTTCATTTGCTGAGGCATGATCTGACCCCCACTTTCTCATCAAAATACCTTCCTGAAGATAATAACATACTGGAATACATTTTACTTCAGTTTCTGAATAAGCTTTCTGATATAACTGTTTTAATTGCAGATCATTTTTCTGTAATTCCACTAATCTCTCTGAGTTAAACTTTTCAGCTGAATTGCCCTGTATCCCTTCATCTTGAACAACGTTATCAAATACAGTGCCAGCCCAGCTAATTGGATTTCGACACCTTCTTCTTGCCTTTGAACTGCCTACACATGTTTATTTTATTCTTCCCTATGGGCTTTTGATCTCATTATAACACAATCAGGAAACAATCCAGGGCGTTCCTTCTGTAGCACTTCTGTTGAAAACACTTCTACAGGGTGCTCGATTACCATAGGCATCACCCATATTTGTGATCCAGCTATATCATTACCCAGAATAAACTGAACCCCTGCAATGGCAATTTTTCCACCACTCCAACTGTAACTTCACCAGTCTTCCAATTGCTCCTTAAATTTACCTTCCACAATGGAATAGATTTAGCATCTCCATGAACCCCACTTATTATTACCATCTCCTGCAATACTCCCTTTGAACAACAAATATCACTATCCCACATATTAAAGATTGACTAGCCCCTGCGTCTCTTAAAATTTTAACATCCTTACCTACTTCACCCTGTACACATGGAAAGACTTTCCCTTCACATACAAAATCTTTAAACATGGCTGCAACCTGCTCCTCCAAAATCTCTTGAGTAAACTGTGAACAAATTCCCACTTCCTACCTTTTACTGATTCTCCCTGTTTCAACTGTACACATTACCACTTATTTCTCCTGTACTTGAACCTCAAAACCCATAGTACTTTTACTTCCAGAGCTTTTCTGTGCCCCAGTGCAGAAACAATTCCAACAGATTTTTCCTCCAATTTCCAGCACACTGACTTTGTGTGCCCCACTTTATTACAATGAAAACACCTCAATTTTCGAATGTCACTTCTACCTTCAGCATCTTCCTTTTTATTCTGAGAAAAAACTTCCTGGGAACTTCCAGCTACTCCTTCTTTTCCCTGACTACCTGCCTTCCCTTCACTGTCCCACTTTTTATCCTTTTCTAATTTGAAAGGGTGACTAAAAAACGGTTAGTTCTATGAACTAACTCATAATCATCAGCTATTTCTGCAGCTTGTTTTACAGAATCAACCCTCTGTTCCTCTGCATGAGTTCTCACTACTGAAGGGATTGAATCTTTAAATTCTTCCAAAATAATTACTTCCCTGGGAGCTGCATCAGTTGTTTCTATTTTTAATGCCCATATCCACCAGACAAAATTACTTTGTTTTACTCTTTCAAACTCAATACAATTTGCCCACGCTGTTTGCTCATATTCCTAAATTTCTGCCTGTATGCTTTAGGAACCAACTTATATGCACTCAAAATAGCCTTTTTCACCACATCATAATTCACCAACATTTCTTCTGATAGCGAAGCGTTTATCTCAAGCGCCCTACCTAACAACTTTGACTAATAATAATGTCCAGTTTTCCTGTGGCCATTTCATCTGTTTAGCCAGCTTCTCAACTGAAATAAAGAATGCTTCAATATCTTTTTCCTCAAAATTTGGAAGAGCTTGTACAAACTTAAACATCTCCCCACTGGGTTCTACTCTAGAGATAAACCCTTCCTCACCTACTGGCAAATCTTTTTTTTAACTGCCAACATTTTCAGATGGAATTCTCTCTCTCTCTTTTCTCCCTTTTAAAAGCCCTTTCTCTGTCCTTTGCTTCTAATTCAAGATTTTTCATTTACAACTGAAGTCTCGCTACCTCCGGCTGTGACTCACTAGTGTCAGGTTTCACTTCCAACTGTAGATGCTGTGCTATACTTTTAATTCTATTTGATTTCCTAGCAGCCTCAGGTAACCCTAATTTTAACTTAACTGCCAATTCTGTTAACTTACTTTTCGTTATTTTCACCAAACAAAGTGGAGGTATCTCTTCTACTCCCAGACAAGTCTTAGCAATTGACAAAGCCATCCTGCAGTCTCACCAACTCCTGAATTCAAAGTGGCCCTTGTACTTGTAATCTTAAGACTCACCAATTCCAAACAAATCAAGAAATTAGAAATATAATTTATTGGGGCACAGCCTCCAATTGTTATGATCCAGCAGTTGAGTTATTTAACTATCCCAGAGGGAATCATTAAACTGTCATGACCTATATTTTAAGTGGTACGTTTGAGATGCAACTCTAAATTCAGGAATCAGACCATCAGTTCTTGAGTGGTTTTATATTAAACTAAATGAAACATTTTATTAATTTACACAAGGTAATTTTTTTTTATTTGTTCATGGATGTGGGCATCTCTGACTAGGCCAGCATTTATTGCCCATCTTTAATTGCCCTTGTTCAGGGATCATTTAAGAGTCAACCACATTGGAGTCACATGTAGGCTAGGCCAGACCAGGTAAGGACAGCAGATTCCTCCCTAAAGGACATTAGTGAACCAAATGGGTTTTAACAACAATTGGTTTTGTGGTCTTCATCAGAGTTTAAATTCCAGATTTTCTATTGAATTCAAATTTCACCCATCTGCCGTGGTGAGATTTGAGCCCGGGTTCCCGGAACATTACCTTAGGTCTCTGGAATACTAGTCCAGTGAAAATACCACTATGCCATCACCTTCCCCACATGGCTACACAATACTACTATCATGACTTTTAACAAGTTCCCAAACTAATCTCCATTAAGGCAACAGCAACCCATAGACTTAACCAGACAGCAGGTAAAGCATTTTCACTTTACAAATTCAAAATTAGGTTCTTTTCACTTTGGTTCCTTTGGAAACTTACAGCTGCCTCTTGATCTCACATTGCCTCTGCTCTGCATCATGAAAACTGCTGAAGTTATACCTACCATCCCCATTGAATGTAAATTCTCATTGTATTACCAGCCTCTTTGAACTCTACCTTTTAACAATAAAACCCCTTTGATAGTACCGATTTTATTAGTAATGTAAACATATTGCTTGGTATCTGCTACATAGGTGTCAGTTTTCACACCACTTCTTGAATGTCCTATTTAAAAAACGCACATGCATGCTATCTTTCGTACATCTCAAAACTAGTACACATCAAAGCACCCAGACTAGCTGGTTTTAATCCAATTAAGACACACCCACAAACTAAACCTCTATTTTAACAGAAAAATATTTTCCAATAATAATATATACATTAATAACTTCATGACATAAGCTACTATGCCCAGAACTGCACACAGTACTCCAGAGGTAGGGTGAAATTTTCTGTGCCTGCTGGCTCGGGTGTGCTTGGTGGCGTGAGTAGACAATATGGCAAGAAGGCGAAAGATCAGTTTCATAGTGATGTGAAATCAATTTGCGATCATCTGCCAATGGTGGGCCGTGTTTCCTGCCATCGTTCATCGCTAACCTCATTATAATACATCTGTGAATCAATATAAGGCTAGCCTGCCAGACTCATCAACCCACACTGGGTCCTCTGCCACACCCATGTATTTCACGAGTACACATAAGTGACATGCACCTGGCAAGCTGCACTTCGCTCGGGACTTCAAGGTTTGTTTGCCTACCTTGCTTCGGACAGCACTCGCAGTCATCAGCACCAGGCTTTGCAGGCAGCTCCCCATCACTTTTAGGGGGCTCATGGGCAGGTCTCTACCTTACCAGACCAGCCATAAGGCAGGGTGACTTTGTACAGTTGCAGGGCTAGAGCTTGCTTGGATAAAAGGGAGAAGCGGCCTCAGGTAAGGGTAGAGGCTGCAGGGTGAGGGCTGTACTGGGGAAGGGGGCTATCCCAGGATGTGTGTGGGGACACATGTTGATCTGTGCAAGTAGCGTCAAGATGGTGAGGGCTGAGGAGGCAGTCTGCAGAGGAGATGAGGCCAGATGGAGATGTGAGGATGTGATGAGGGAGTGAGTGGTGATGTCCCTTGAGCTGGCAGCAAGTGAGATGCCAGGGAATGTGTGATGAGCTTGAGTGAGAGTTTAGAGTAATGAGACGGTTGCCTACTCTGGCGGAACGGATGAGATCATTTATGCTATGTCTGCATTGGATGGCCACCCTCTTCTGTGCAGTATTGGCACTGATCACTGCCACCAAGCCGGAGTGCTAATGTTGCTGCCCCTCCTGCGGCCAGAGCGGGGTAGAGGACATTACGGTGGGCCTCCATCGCATCCAAACAGTGCTCCAGGGATGTGTCACTAAACCTGGGGGCTGCGGTCTTCTTGCCTTTCAGGGCCATGTCTTAGTTGCAGCAGTCCTGGGCTGGTAGCACTGAGAGGTGTGATCATGGCTGTACTTTAAAGATGGCGCCCGGCGTGATGAAGCGGCATGGTGTGTGAATCGGATCCCGCCCACCATCAAAACCGCATGTTTCCTGGGAACGCATAATTAATGTGGTGGGGTTTGTGATGATATTGTATTGAGAAGTCACCATTGTGGCTGCACTTAGTGCAAATCTGGGACAATTCCACCCGTAGTCTTTGTACAGCTGTAGCAAACCTTCCTCCCCTTATATTCTAGCCTGCTAGGTATAAATGATAACATTTCATTAGCCTTTTAGATTATATTTCATACCTGACCACTACATTTTCATGATCAGTGTACTTGGACCCTGAAATCTCTTTGGACCTCCACTGTTCCAAGCTTGTATTTATCCTATTTTGGTCAAAATAGATGCCTTCATACTTGCTTGTGTTGAAATCCATCTGCCTCGGTTTTGCTGACTATTTAATCTATGTCTTTGTAATTTTAGGCTCCCATCTACACTACTCACTCTGACACCAGCCTTGGTGTCATCAGTTAACTTGGATGAGTGTTTCTTAATTGCATTATCTAATCATCACTAAGTCATTAATGAATATAGTGAATGATAGAGGCCCCAGTTCAGATACTTGAGAGACAAACTAATAATTTTCTCCCAATTTGAGTGCATATTCATTATCCCTACTCTGTCTTCTATCACCTAACCAATCCCCCAACCAGGTCAATAATTTGCCTTTAATTCATGAGCTTTAAGTTAAGGTAACATGGAATCTTATCAAAGGTCTTGTGGAAGTCCATA
Source organism: Carcharodon carcharias (assembly GCF_017639515.1). Classification (NCBI taxonomy): domain Eukaryota; kingdom Metazoa; phylum Chordata; class Chondrichthyes; order Lamniformes; family Lamnidae; genus Carcharodon; species Carcharodon carcharias. The sequence goes on along the minus strand of NC_054487.1, from coordinate 33,822,042 downwards.
TAAACCACATCCATATATAATCACAGTCTACTACTTCAGTTACTTCCTTAAAAAATTAAATTAAATTCATTAGACATGATTTATCCTTTATAAATCAATCTCTCTAATCAGCTCAGATTTTTCCAAGTGCTCAGTCACCTCTGTCCTTAATTATAAATTCCAACAACAATGGATGCTAGACTGATGAGTCTATATTTTCCTGGCTTCTCTCTTTTATCTTTCTAAACAATGGTTATGTTTGCAATTTTCTCAACCTAAAGAGTCAGTTCCTGAATTAAGAGAGCTCAGAAGTTCATGTTCAAAGCATCTATAATTTCCTCATGTACTTCCTTTAAAATCCTGGGTAGATACCATCAGCTCCATGGGATTTGTCTAGTTTTAGTGCCAATATTTTTCTAATACTGTTTTCTTACTTATGTCAACTTTAGCGAGTTCCAGCCCTTGAATCATTTAGTTTTCCTGGAACGTCTGTTCCATTGACCTCCTGATAACCAGATCTAAGACAGGCAGTGTAACTGAGGCAGCACCATGTAGCAGTTCACTGAACACGAGGCAGAAATTTTAAAAATCTGTGCCATGTGATTGAAGTGCTGCCACCTTCATGATGGAAAACTTTGTTCTTGTTTGTTTGCAAAATCACACAATGAAACATGTTATGGTGTCACTTGCAAGTCACATAGTAATGGTTAAAGGTTCTTTTTCTTGCTCCCGAAATTAGACAAATATGTTTGACAAACACATTTTGGAAAGCTAGTTTCCCTTTAAAATAAAGGGGCTGCTGAGATATTTTACAATGTTGAAAGCTGGGAGTTCTGCCAATGATTGAAAAAGCCTGTAGTAGATATTACCTAGTGAATGCTTATTTTGGAATCTGATTCTCCACGGCACTGTCTCATTGAGTATCATAACATTTCAATTCCATGTCTCCCACTGTTTGATTCTAGCTGTGACTGTAGAACTGGCTAATTGAATTGGGCAGCAGTCACTGGCTGTGAGAAATTATGAGAATTCCTGAGCTCTCTTCTGGAAGGACAGACAAGCCTTTACACCAATGCATCAAATAAATCCAACCTTCTTAGGCATTCCCTTGGGATGAGGATGATTTGCTTCCACTCTAGTTTGATGGTTCTGATAAGGTCTGGCTGATAATGCCAATGTGCCATCTGCAGACTGCCACAAGTGGGATGGGTGGTGCTTGAAGGGTTGGGCAGATGAGACGTTTGAAGGTTTGTACCCTCTCTCCATTGTCTCACTGCCTCTGCACATTCCGGTTGAAGTCTCTTGATGTTTCCTGCTTAGGGCTGCAATGGTGATGTTGCCTCCTGAGCCACAATGGTGATGTGGCACTCAGATCTGTCACTGTTGGGGTTGTCCATGAGGGCCCTGACATTCCAGGTACCAAACTTAATTTTGCCCAGTGGAAGATGCAACATTGGTTGGTCATTACATGATCTCAGCAGAGCAGGGCAGTGGTCCAATGGTAGCAGAGTTCCAAGATGATTGAAGACCAGGCTCTGCGTGAGACGTTAGCACGATCTGTGCATTGATCATCTGCAAGTGCATAAAGTGATCTATGGTCAGGAACAGACCAAAGCTGAAAAAACTTCACAGCACTAACACTCTTCATGTTGTAGAACACTAAATTCACAAAAAATAATTTAGATTCCAATGGATAAAATGAAGTGAAAATTTTCCATCGTATATGCACTCATTTGGCAACTAAGACCTTGTATTTCCACCAAACTGTTGGTTCATTCACAGAATGCGTCCCAGTCAGCAGTCAGCAACAGGTCAAACCCAGGTCACACAATCATGATCTTCTTTAACTGGGTGAAATCCAGTATTAACAGTGGAATTTTAGGAGTGTATCAGTGCTGCCACATGCTGATGGAATGTGGTGCTGTGCTAACCATGTCATAATAATCAATGCATGTTATAACACACTGGCCTGTATTTTGTGGTAGAAACAATATTGAGGTAATTAGCACTCATCTCTCATTAAGGAAATCAAATAGAAACTTAAGGCATCTGCACATGTGCAGTTAGACATAAATATCAGAAGTTGTTGCCTGAGCTGCCATGCTGTTTGAGAAGCTGCACTGTTAACAGTATCTCACTGAGGCACTCGGTGTGGAAACATATGGAAGGGCATGAAGTTGTGATACTTAACCGCGAGATACCCACTAAACACACCAGAAAATGTTGGGGCTTGTCTATTCAATTGTGTGAATTTTTAATGAAGCGACATATCTTCCAAAAAACCCTCTGGTGCTAAAAATTAACTCTTACAGTTTGATGTCTCATTCCTTCAGATTTTAATTATTGTTGGGGCCTATTTTTTCAACTTTCTGTCTCTTTTATCTCTCTATTAATCTCATTTTACTTTACCTCTCTACTTTGCTTTAATTAGAGTTAACTACACTTCCTGGTTTAGATAATGTGTGCCTGCATAAAGATTCCTCAATCTGCTTGGTTAAAGAGAAGCACTGTTGCTTGTCCCGTTCACACAGGTCCCAGATTCCCAGAGAGAGTTGTTCTAATAACCAGAAGTTTCAGTGCAAAAGGCCACAGAGAGTCTGTGAGCAAGTGTAAGTGTAATTCAACACTGATGGCAAAATCCAGGGTATTTATCACCCTTAAACCAGCAGTGTGTATGTCATAATTACCATGCATTCACTGTGGATGTCACTGGTAGGGCAAATTATTTTCTGTTGCACAGCATCGTGTGACCCTCCAACACTTGCTGTGTATAGAATTCTATAATTTGCACGAAAAGCTCTGAGAGGCAATAAAAGATGTCAGCTTTTGAGTGGATTTGAACATTGAATAAACATTTGCCTTTGTCATCACCCATGCTGGCATGTGATGTGTGATGCCTGTTAACTTACATAAGGAATCCTAGGATAGAATTTCCACAGAGATCTCCCCCATCTTCTGCCATAACTTTGGCAGAAGATCCATTTGCAATCCCACAAGAGCAACGTGAGTAGGAGCTTGGAAGGACCCCTGCGAAATTCCACCCTCAATCTTAGGTGATCTCACCCTGGGTCCTAATGGCCACAGGCCGACAGCAGGAAATTATTCTTTATATGGCACCAAATTGGCCAACTTACTTTTGTAAAGCAAACGAACAGCTGATGTTAAAAATACAAAAATGCCATTTTGGCCATAGGATGTGCTCTTAAATTGGGATTGAGGCACACTGTTAGGAAAGGGTAGAGTGAGCTTTGCTCTGCCTTCTCCGTTTCGCTACCTGATCAAAGAACTTGGTGCAGACAGTAGCTGTCCAAAGAGGTTTCATTTTCCAGCTCCAACATCTCTCTACTTGATCAGTTCTAACTTCATTAGGGAAAGATGTGAATAAATCCGATCTTGTGAACACCATAGTATTTAATAATTATACATGGGAGGGAATTTAAAAACAACAACTTGTATTTATATAGTGCCTTTTAATGTAATGAAACATCCCATGGTGCTTCACAGGAGTATTAGAAAATAACCTATGATACACCGAGGCACATAAAGAGAAACTACGTCAGATGATCAGAAAGATTGGTCAAAGAGATTGACGGCTATAATCTGATTCCAGGATTCATATGGATTAATTTAAAACATCTAATAGCCTGTGACTTCCAAGCTTCGGGGAATCGTAAAACTGGGTGGGTCCCCAAAGATGCACTGGGGAACAACCCCACCCCCCCTCCGGAAGTCCCCAGGTAAGGATTGCACAGCATTTGTTCGGGGAGTTCAAACTTCCATTGGGCAATGGCCCTGCACTGGGAGCCACCTAAAAATATGATTTAAATCACAAAATGTGGATAGTTCTGACTGAAATCCAGAAAAAGTTAGAAGAATTAAAACCACTTCTAACTTCTGGGTAATTATAGTACTGATACCCTAGACTACCCATCACTTCCCCACCTACGCCCCCAAGCCCCAATGCCTACCCCTCCTGACACCGCATGGGACTCCTTCCACAGTACCATCCAACTGCCACCATCCCCCGACTACCCTCGCACCCCCGCACCGTTTGAAGCCAGTCAATTTATATAGTTCTCAGCTTTTCTGACAGAAAACAGTTGCATTTATAATGGTTGAAAATAACTTTACAAACAGCAGCTCAATGCTGGTTTGCAGATTCCAGAAAATTCTGGAAATAATTAACAGGCCTGGCAGCACCTGTGGAGAGAGGATTTAACTTAGCCAGAAAGTGTTGAATCTATGGAATTCATTGCCACAGAAGGCTGTGGAGGCCAGGTCATCGAGTGTATTTAAGACCGAGATAGACAGGTTCTTGACTGGTAAGGGGATCAAAGGTTACGGGGAGAAGGTGGGAGAATGGGGTTGAGAAACTTATCAGCCATGATTGAATGGTGGAGCAGACTTGATGGGCCGAATGGCCTAATTTCTGCTCCTATGTCTTATGGTAACTGGCTGTCCAGCTACAACACTGAAACAGAATTTTCTGGTGCATAAGAAACGTCTCAAAATTATCATTCAAATTGATATCATTATAAAACTGGAAATAAAGTTTCATTCCTGGCATCTCTGACAACTACAAAATAAAGTGAAGACTGAACTTCCCTACCTCCTCCTGAATTGAGTCCATTATCAGTGATCATAAATGTGTTTCACAATCATCATGGTCATCTTTGTGCATTGTGACATTTCCCACCTACAGCACGTCAGTTAAAAAGGAGCTCGTGGAGTCAGCACTGCAGTGAACGTATGTTAAGTGTAGTGCAAGTTAGTTATAATGTAAGCAGATACAAAATTATTTGTATCGTTGCAGAATTCTCCGCTGACAAACTTCATGCTGCTCTTACTTTGGAGTGGGATTTGCAGTGAGCACTGGTCTGCTATGCATAGGTCTGTGGTTAATAGATGGAAAAAACGTAGGGCCCTGAAGGCCCACAATTGCTGAATTTTGAGTGTTGTTCTGTACCTGAGTAGTTGATCAGAGAATCGGCCCAAATGATGGTTTAAATTCCCCTCAAAATTTCCTAAGGTTTTTCCTCTTGACACCCACGCACTGCTGGTAACTCTCTCAAATAAGAATTGCTTATCTCAGCCTAAAAGCTGTTTTACTGTAGGGAACATCAGAGTTGAACCCAATCATGCCCCCTAACCTGGCTTCCATACAGATCCACTTTTCATCAAGTCCAGACCAATTTATTTTTTCCCCAGAGGCCTATTGCACTCCAGTTCCTACCCCTGCTGAGATCAGCAGATTCACCATGGATCAGGAATTTAGCCTGAGCCCTTTTGGCATTGTATGGCTTAGTCCTCTGCAAGCCAGTTTGGTGTTATCTGGCTGCTCCCTGACACCAATCCAATCAACCCTATGAATTTCCCCTCAAACCTTCCTAACAGAGAACTGATGCAAAAATATAAACTGATTTAATCATGTTTGGACTTGGATAAACGTATATAACTTAAGGTTTTATTTACTTCCTTGCAGACTGAGATGAAAGGTGAAGGATTTTCCCCCAATTCCATCCCGTTCCTTGGATATTAGCTCAGGTTAACCCAGGTGTTTTTTAACCTCTATATTCTGTTCAACCGAGTTTTTGTTACCTTCAGACTGGATCCACATGGTTTCTATCTCCAGATTACATTTTTCTAACAATTTCCTTACATCAGCCTCCTGAGTTCCATTTGACACACACTCCAACTTTCCCAGAACATTTTTTATTCATTTATGGGATGTGGGCATCGCTGGCTAGGCCAATATTTATTGCCCATCTTCTATTTATGCTTGGTGTCTATTTCTAAAGGCACTATATAAATGAGCGCATTTAATGTACTAACCAGGCAATTGTGGAAGCATGCTCCATTGTCCTAGATATCACTAAAGTGGGGGAAGACATCGCCTCCCCCTGCCTGAAGATCAACAGGCCCCCACCCAACGTACTTTCGAACACCAGAGACACCCACCTGAACTTGCTCTTTTCCCTCCTGTGCCTCCCTGCCCTTTACTCCTCTCCCTCCTCTCCTTTACTGCCTAAAAGGGGGGAGGTTATTTCTACCTCTCTCCCCCCCCCCTCCCCTCCCTAGAGAGGAACTTTATAAATATATCACTAAAGTGATTTTTTTTTCACATGATCCTGGGTGAGTGGATATAGGCAATTTGACCATGGACTGATCATTAGCAAAATACAACGCTGTTTTCAGCTGCACTCTGAGGACAATTGGAGCTTCCAGATCGGCTGCTCCAAATGGTTCCATTGATGTTTTGGGTACCAGACTTGATACGATAATCTCCAAAGTCTTAAGTCTTGTTTGGAAAGATTCAATCTATTCTCCAACTGATCATTGATGAAACAGAGTCAGTGCCTAGCACTAGTGGCCTGGCAGCTGTGGACATGCACAATGACACCTCTTCAGGGCAGTGAGACGTTTATTCCATTCCTCCAAACCCCTCTGATGGCTGCAAAATGAGCAAGATGCCAGGAACTGGCTGGGCTTAACGCCACAAGGGAAATGCATCTGAAGCTGCACCCTCTGGCACTTCATCCTCCCAGAGACAAAAGCCACCTCAGGATGCCATGGCTACTGCCATTAAGCACCACCCCCCAAACTTACTACTTGCAGCCACATAGAGAAGAACTAGAAGTAAAAGGCTAAGTGCAGGAGGAAGCCATGTTGTATGCACAGTGGTAAGAAACAATATTGATTGTATACGAAGGTGTCTAGGATCTGTGTACAATTTGTGTGCAAGCACAACCAAAATTTGTATTGGAAGTTATTGTGAATGACCTAAAGACAAGGCAGTGTGGTTAACTTCTGTCCCTCAATCTATCCTCCCATATTGTCCAGGGAGCAAACACATACTAGAGGAGCTCTGATGGAGGAAAATCTAAGATAATGTACAGGAACATATGTTCCAGTGTATCCTTTCCATCTTTCAGTCCTTCTGTCCTGTCCTTTCTCATTGATATTCTTGCCTTATTGGGATCTGCTTCCCTGAGTTCCAGGTGCTCTACAGGCTCAGACTGTTATCGACCCATGAGCCTTATCCTATCCTCATCTTACATCCACATGCAAACTAGACAGGAGCTGGAGTCAGTTTTCTCCTTCAAATCTAGTTGGATTGAGTTCATTTCATTTAGCACCCTCATTTTTGCTTGGTTTGAGATTAGCTAATAACACACACACTGAAATGAACCCAAGGACCTTTCCATTTTATTGATAGCTACCTCAGTTACACAACATACTGAGCCATGAGGGAGTCCAACTTCCAGTTTCTCACTTTGAGGAAGTAAAGTGGGATGGGCGATTGAGGAATTATTTGAAGAGAGCAATGAGTTGTACCAAATTCATCCTATATTTGACCTGGGAAAACTTGCTGCTATTACTGAGGGACTGAACATATTTGTGGTGATGGGGCAGGGTGAGGGGCTTGTGGGGCTGGGTTCTGTAATTTGGTTTTGCTAAACTAGTTAACAGAATAACTACAAAATGACTTTTAATTTCTGCTGGAATTGGGTATTCTCAGCACAAAGCAGACTTGTATTATGTTCTTCGTTGTGCATTGTACATGGACTGTAAGATTAAAGATAGGATGGCAGAAGCCCTGTCAGATATCCCTTTGGGAATGAACAGTTCAGTAAATGTTGGCAGAGCTGTTAATCTCTGAGAATGTATGTCCTTAGAAGATGTGTTCTTGTCTGCTTTACCCATTAGGGGAGTAATGAAAACAGCCTTTTTCTAATGAAATGCATCAACAGTTGCCTTTGGCTGTTTTTATATTGCCAGCTAGGAATAAAGGCCTTGACATGAGAGATTGAAGACACAAAAGAACTGGACTGAGGCCTTTATTTTCACCACTGTTGCTCCATTCTTCAGCTAACTATCCATTACTCCATCACCCTAGGTTTGTAATGTGGGAGACTTATTAGTTACATTAGGAATGGTGCCATACTTGTGACTGAATAAGGAAAATGTCAAATTAGTTCTGAGAATGCCTTTGACAAACCAGGCAGCGAATGCACACAGACATTGGCATATATACATGGATAGTCCGATGGCTCAGTATATTGACATAGCACCATGCTGTGCCATTCCCTTTGTGGCCATTTAAATTTGACCAACAACAATAACAACTTGCATTTCTATAGCACCTTTAACATAGTGAAAGGTCCCAAAATGTATCACAAGGGAAGATGAGATATTCAGATAGATAACCAAAAGCTTGGTCAAAGTTTTAGGTATTAAGAAACACCTTAGTGGAGGAGGGAGAGGTTGAGAGACAGAAAGGTTTAGTGAGAAAATTCTAGAACATAGGCCCTTTTGTGGCTGAAGACACGACAGCCAGTGGTGGGCCAATTAAAATCAGGGATGTGCAAGAGGCCAGAATTGGAGGATTGCCGAGATCTCAAAGGTTTGTAGAGCTGCAGGAAGTTACATAGTTAGGGAGGTGTGAGGCCAGCTTGAACACAAGGATGAGAATTTTTAAATTGAGCAATTGCTTAATGAGGGCCAATGTACATCATTGTGCTCAGAGGTGAGAGATGATGGGTGAATAGACTCGGTGAGAATAAGGACAAGGGCAGCAGAGTTTTGGATGAGCTTAATTTTCTGAAGAGTAGAATGTGGGAGACCAGCCAGTGCATTGGAAATGTCATGACTAGAGGTAGCAAACACTTGGATGAGAGTTTCAGCAGCAGATGAGCTGAGATCAGATTGAGTGGGGTTATATTACAGATGTGGAAGTATGTGGTCAGAAGATCATCTTGGGATCAAATACAGTGAGAAGGTTGTAAATAGCCTGGTTTAGCTTCACAATTGCCAGGAGTTTGTGGCTAGGAAGCAGATCTTGCAGTGGAAACCAAAAACAATGGCTTTGGTCTCCCCAGTGTTCAGCCAGGAGATTTCTGTTCATCTAGTAAAGGATGTTGGACAAGCAGTGAAGCAAATCAGAGACATTGGGTGATCGAGAGAGGTGGTAGGTGAGGTACAATGGATGGGCAACTGAGTTTCATCATGGGAAAAGAATACCAAAAGGCAAACCAAACAGCTTCCATTGCCTAATTCACAGAGAGAGGTTAGCAATGTCAAGGGACAACCCTGTTTGAGGAGCAAGAAGCCTAAAGAAGGAGAGAAAATTAACTCAGGTAATGAAAATGAAATCAATAAGATAGTAAGAGAATGGAATTGGATACTAAATAGCAGAAATGATTGGTAAGAAAGTGGTGAAAAAAACCTGCATTTATATAGCGCTTTTCATGGCTTCAGGATGTTCCAAAGCACTTTGCAGCCAATGAAATACTTCCTTCAAGTGTAGCCACTGTTGTAATGTGGGAGACGTGGCAGCCAATTTGTGCACAGTAATTCTCACAAGTAGCAGTGTGACAATGAGCATGTTATTTGTTTTTATGATGTAATTGAGGGATAAACTTTAGCCAGGGCACCAGGGATATCTCCCTACTCTTCTCTGAAATAGTACCTTGTGATAATTTATGGCCACCTGAGAGAGCACACAGAGCTTTGGTTTAATGTCTCATCTGAGAGATAGCACCTTTGACAATGCAGCACTCCCTCAGTACCTCAGTGCTGTATTGGAGTGTTAGCCTAGATTTTCTTGCTGAAGCCACAGGAGTAGAACTTGAAGCTGCAACTTGAGTGAAAAATGTGAGTGAATTAACTAAGCCACAGATCCCACTGACTTGTAGCTGGAAGGTAGGTGGGAAGTGATGGGTTAAGGGTTTTGTCATGTGCAGTGTAGGATATAATATGTTTAAAATTACAAAACTATGATTTTACCCCACTTTGAATTATAACTTTTAATTATTGACATATGCCATTTGGTGCTGATTTATCCCACTTTTCCATTTACCTGCCCTGATTCCGACAACCAAATGTTTACACGTGGCCTGTTTTGAGGACACTGTCATTGCTCCCAGTAACCTACCAGAAAGTGACAAGGGTTGCCCAAGAATTACTCTGTTTTCTGTTTTCTGATTTCTAGCATCTTGCAAGCTTGCATTATGTCCTGTCTGCCCATCAGCCTGTACTCACTGATCCTGTAACCCAGTGCATTAAACTTAAAATTAATGCCCTTCTCCTCAAATCCTTCAATTGCCTCACCTCATCCAGTCTTTTGACTGGCACATTCTTCACAATTAAATCAAAATTGTTCCATACCAAATATTTCTAGCAATGACAAAAAGACCTCACAAGTTTATCAAACAGGATTTGACCTGATTAGCTTCAGATTTCATTGGATTTGCCTTTACTTGAGCAATGACAACTGGATGGAGCTCCAGTCATGGTGAATAACTAGCAAACAGAAGGTTTGTATGTTGTGAGGTGTGGTCTGGTTCTGGTGCATCAACATTTGGCATATTGTTGAAGTAGATATGCACACTTTTGTGATTTTGCCAAATGTTATATTTCACTGACCAAAGGATTGTGATACAATATCCAAAGTGAGTTGATGTAAAAAAGATTTCAAAACCCTGTTGCCTGTGGTTTTGCAAGGGAATGTTTTGAGTGAAAGTAAAAGACAACTAATTTAATGAGGAGCAGGTTATAGCTGGAACAGACCAATGATTCTATGTGGAATTAGTGCAGTCAGCTGCTGTGGACCCTGCAGAAGCAGAGGCTTCAAACACCTGTTACACTATCTCCTAAAACAGCGGAGGTATATGGCACATAAGTTATCTGCAGGGTGTAGCTCAGTATGTGGCTGTAGGAGAGTCTGGCTGTGTAAGTGGTGGGACTGACAGAACTTTAGTACTTTGCCCCTACCCTGGTGGGGTACCATGTGGAGCTAGGCAGAGCACACAGAGCTGACACAGTATGCTGAGGTTACAGAGTCATTTCATCCAGAAAATACGTTATTGGCTAATCAAATGCCTGATGCAGTGTAGTGACCCACATTACCCCTTGAGTGCAGTAAAATAATTTAATGTGTCTTGCCTGATGAAGAAAAGGTATTACAAGCGTTTGCTGAAGAAATAGGGAAAGACCAAATTGCTGAATATAGTGCACAGGATTTGTAAAGAGTAGGGCAAGCTAATGAATCTGATTGAAGAGGTGACTAAAGTAGCAGACAGGGGAATGTCTATGGATGTTTTTTTTATTCATTCATGGGATGTGGGCTTTGCTGGCTGGGCCAGCATTTATTGCCCATCCCTAGTTGCCCTTGAGAAGATGGTGGTGAGCTACCTTCTTGAACTGCCACAGTCCATATGGTGTAGGTACACCCACAGTGCTGGTAGGAAAGGAGTTTCAGGATTTTGACCCAGCGCCAGTGAAGGAACAGTGATATATTTCCAAGACAAGATGGTGAGTGGCTTGGAGGGGATCTTTCAGGTGGTGGTGTTCCCTTTTATCTGTTGCCCTTGTCCTTCTAGGTGGTCGTGGTTGTGGGTTTGGAAAGTGTTGTTGAAAGAGTCTTGGTGAATTCCTGCAGTGCATCTTGTAGATGGTACACACTGCTGCTACTGTGCGTCGGTGGTGGAGGGAGTGAATGTTTGTGGATGTTGTGCCAATCAAGCGGTCTCCTTTGTCCTGGACAGTGTCCAGCTTCTTCAATGTTGTGGGAGCTGCACTCATCCAGGCAAGTGGGGAGTATTCTATCACACTCCTGACTTGAGCTTTGTAGATGGTGGACAGGCTTTGAGGAACTTCCAGAAGGCATTCAATAAAATCCTTTGTAAGAGACTATTAGTTAAAGTTGAAGCTCATGGAATTGAAACAAATTGATGCATGGTTTCCCGCAAGCTCCTGTGTTGGGGCCTCAACTATTAGCTGTATTTACTAATGACTTAGATAATGGGATAGAAGGCCACATCTCTAAATTTGCCAGTGACACTAAAGGTACTTTCTAACTGGTGAAACACTAGAACCAGTGAAGGTCCACGGAGACATGAATGTCCATGTATAAAGATCATTAAAATGTCTTGAGCAGGTACAAAATATAGTCAAAATGGCTAATAGAATGCTGGCTTTTATGTCTCTAGGATCAGCATACAAGAGAGTAGAAGTTATGCTGAAGCTCTACAAAGCCCTCAGATCACACCTGGAGTACTGTGAGGACCACACCTTAGGAAGCATATGTTGGCCTTGGAGGGAGAGCAATGGATTTACCAAAATAATATCTGGATTTCAAAGGTTAAATTACAAGGAGAGATTACACAAACTAGGGTCATATTCCCTGTAATTTAGGAGGTTAAAGAGTGTTTTATCAAAATTTTCAAGATATTGGTGGTTGGAAAAATGATTTCTGCTTGTTTGGGAGTTGCAGGTCAACGACAGGCTTATTGAATGGCAGAAAAGGCTTGAACAACTAAATGGCCTCTTCCTTCAGATGGTCCCACAATACCACCCTACCAACCAACATCCCTATCATCACCATCAAACTATTTACAATCAGCAGACAAACACAACATCTCAGCAGGTCTGGTAGCATTTGTGGAGCGAGAAACAGAGTTAATGTTTTGAGTCCATGAAGAAGAGTCATATGGGCTTGAAACGTTAACTCTGTTTCTCTCTCCACTGATGCTACCAGACCTGCTGAGTTTTGGTGGCATTTTCAGCTCTTATTTCAGATTTCCAGCATTTGCAGTATTTTGCTTTTACAACACTTCCCTCATTATCTGGAAATATATCCGGTATAGCTTCTCAGAACTTCAGCAGATTACCCCCTCAGCTCAGGAATTGGGAGTAAATTAGGCTGGAAAGCTGTAATCAGTTGTCAATGCTTCTAAAATCAATGCACTCTACTCCTGTTTTCTTTTGTAGAAGGACACCTCGTCTATGTGTGAAAGCGAAGGTGCAGTAAAGAGGCTGTTTCACTGCAGTACTTTGCAGAGATTATTTTAGCTATTCATTTGGAAGTAATAAACTGGATATTGACTGAACTCAGCTTTAATGAACATTAGCTTCATGGTAATAGACTTATTAGTTGTTTCTCATAATTTATCAGCAATTTGTTGAAACGGGTCAATAATTCATTAACTCTTAACATTGATTTATTTCTTGAATATTGGCGGATGTCTTGAACTATGCAACAGGGATGTGATGAGATCTAAAGAATTGATTGTTAGGCTTACAAATGATGATGCATGATTTGACCAAGCAGTATGTGGAGAGCTGCACTGCTAGCAAACACTAGCAATCAGTATGGTCGTCCTTCAAAGTGACTTTCAGAATGGCCTGTTCTTGGCTGTTCTGGTTCTATGTGCAGAGCTCTGTTAATAGCTCTGTTAATAGCAATAGCCAGGATAGACATTCACTTGAACACCATGGCAAATGTGGTTCTGCCCACCGCCGTTCAGTTTTCAAGACTCAACCATCTAATTCCATGCCTCAGGAGCATTAATCCCATTCCCTGGTGGCAGCACAGAAGCAAGACATCAAGCTTTCTTGAGCCTCAAGTACAATGGGCTGTCTGAAGTCCTTCACAGCTTGGGACTGGACCTCTCTATGTGTCACTACCAAGCACCAGTTCAGCCTCACTGTCCAGCTTACCCCTGAGGTACAAGATCCTGGTGTTGCACGTTAGGATTTTTGATTTGGCACTTCTACCGTATCTCCTTTAATCTGGAAGAATGAAATGGGGACTGCTGTAGCGAATGAGAGTAAGGCATAATGAATACATGATAATTAATACTGTGACAGTTATGACAATTACTAACATAAAGCTGAATCCTCTCTTAAAAGTGAGGATTGAAAGCACTGCTTATATAGCAGTGTGATTGGCAGTGCTGCCCTAGGGAAAAGAGAGCGACTATGAAAAATGTTACTCCAGGTAAACTGTTCATTCTGTCACCTTAATGATCAATGTATTTTACTTGAAGCAAGGTTTTCCAAAAAGAAAATTTGACCATGGCTTTTTACATGGTGTCCTGCAGAATGATCATTCTTCAACCAATATCACAAAAAAATAAATTAACTGCTCGTGAAATTTAGTGCCATTTATAAAATCTTGCTGCGCACAAAATGGCAGCCATATTTACCAGCACAATATTTTGAAGTAATTTATTGTGTGTCAAACTCTTTGGGATGTCATGAGAGACAAGTGTTTGATAAAGGCAGGTTATTGTTGTTCCATTAGCTTATGCTAGTTGGCTCTGTTTTGTTAAAACTTTGAGCTGATTCGACACTGCAGTGAACAAAGTAAATGAATGTTCTTCAGTGCCGTTCCTACACTTTAATATTTGCTTGTCAGGCCTAACAGCACATGTGCAGTGCACTGTCAACAAGCCCTGCATGAAGTTTATTTCTAACAAATCTGTGTACATTGCCGCAGATGAATAGACTTCTACTTTGTCCTTTAGCTTTTTGACTTTCTTGCAGTCTTTTCTTTTTGTTCATCCTGGCCAAGCTCTTCTCCGTTTATTCCTTGGTGTGTGTAGACCTTGACTGATCTTGGTTCTTCTGTTACTTTACCATGAAAAATGATCTAATTGGCAGTTCCCTAGCATCCCTCAATGTGTCAACTCACTTTCACAAGTGGAATAAGCACTTTGCTTTCCCAGTTGTTCTAGGATCATTCTGTTTGTTCTTCCTTTCTCTGTGATGTAAGCAGTCTAGATAGCTGCCCCTCAAAAGCCTAGAATTTCTTCAGCTGTGCTTTTTTGGGGTCACAGTTAAAATGCCCACTTACCCATAATGGCACAGCACTGTGCTGTGAAGTGTTAGGTTTACAAGTTATGATGTTCCAGATTATTGCATGCTCTGGCAGCCATATTACCTGCTGTGTGTATATTCCTTTCAGTGTCTTGAACTGCTCCAGTAATCATGTCTGTAACACTGTAAACAGCTACACATAAGTGCCTTGTCCACAATGCTTAGCATCAGGATCAGTGCTTAGCTTGTTCCAAACTCTGTGTCTTCCAATGCTGATGAAAGGTCATCGACCTGAAACGTTAACCATTTCTCTCTCCATTGATGCTGCCTGAATTGCTCAGTGTTTTCAGCACTTTCCATTTTTATTCCAAATCGGACTACTAACTAAAAGTATTGTTCATCCGGGCCAGTCATCTAGCAAACTTCCTAAATCTGCATGTGAAAACTGAGCACTTTCTGGACCCTATAAATGAACAGTGTTATTCAGAAAGGCCACAAATGTAGCTGGTTTGGGAAATGAATATGTCACACTGATCCACGGAAGAATGCTCTTCAGAAGTTGGGTAAACATAACATTCAGGGAGAACAGAAAGAATGTAACCATTCTGATCTAAGTTTGATTTGGCATGGATATGAAAAGAAGAAAATAATCCATCCCACACATTGCTAAGTACAAAAACATATTTGCTTCAAAAGGAAAGCCCCCCCTTACTGAATTGATTTTGAGTGCAGCCTAGCTCCTATTGTGCTCTCACACGTTTTGCCATCATTCGACCTGTTCCCTACACTGGTGCCGTATGGCTTCTTCTTGAAAAATAGTACACTGTTTTATTAGAACCAATCAAAAGATAATGGGTGCCCAAGGGGACTGGCGGATGCTTTTGGATTGACTCCCAAGAGGATTTTGGTTGAGGACATTTGTTGCCTTTTACAGCATAAGTCTAATTGAGATCTGGTGAATCATAAGTTAACTCTCCCAGAAGCATGCTCCACATCCAAAAAGAATTTCAAGCCCAATGTCTTCATTATAAGGCATTCTAATTGAAATGAAATGATGAAGTAATGAAGTGGCCTTCAAGAGGAGCTTGGTGAAGATGCTAATGAGTGGGAGTCACTGTGAATTGGTCCATTCAGTTACCATCTGTATTCACATTAAGTGTTAGTACAATGCCAGTTATATACGGGAGTAAGGCTGCAAATCACGGTTGATATAATTGCAAATAATTAAGGTTCTTTTTCACTTTGTGCCAACTCTTGGGCTGGGAAATTCCTCGGAGCTACTTCCTTTCTGCCAATGATATTTTGCCTATCCTTGGGAGTGCCATGCCAGCTGCATGTTCAGGCAGCATCCTGGTGGGGGCAGGGGATTAAATAATGTGATGTTACTTGTTAAAAACTTGGCACTGGCACTGAGGAGAGAGCAGTGGTCTCTTCAGTGCTGACAGTGATCATATTTTTGGCATAACTGCTGATAAGCAGCAATACTTCATTCTGCTCGCTATCGGCAACAGTACAAAGTATGAAGTGTAGTAGGAATGTGCCATTAGTGCTGTGGAAGACCATTACCAGCTTCCAAGATAGTCTAACCAGAATACTCTATATTATAGCCTGTCTTTACCCTGTAAGTGATGAAAGGTATAAAACTCTTAAGGCAGAATTTTCCATTTCTGAGACTAAGTGCAGTGGTGAGCAGGTTTCACAGCACGTTTGCTGCTGGGCTGCCTGGCAGGAATTTGTGCACAATTTCATGCTCAGAAACTAATTAAATATTCATCAGTGAGGGGCTCTCTGAGTTAGGTGGCAGGGTGGGCACTGATTCGTCTGCCCCGCCATTACCTAATGGGGTCGAAGGATATTCAAACGGCACCCAAACACACATCTTCACTCTTTCCAGCCCAGCTGTGTGGAGGCAACATCTCAATATGGCTGCGTCCAAGAAGAAAGGTAATTGTAAGAAAGGTCAGCTCGTCAGGCACCCGCCTGAGGAACACCATACAGTGCAGGAAGAAGATGAATGATCTCATCAGCTCCACCAGGGTAAGTCACCCTTCAACTCACTCCAATCTCACACTCTCGTTATGGCATCATGCACTCAAAGGATTGCACAACTCACACAATATTAGCAGGGGGCATATCACCACTGATTGCCTCACGAGCACTTTAACATCATCAGCATTTCATCTGTTATGCTGAACAAACTACATCCTCTGCCCTTACTGGGGCGGGCTCAGCACATACAAGTGGGCATGCACGCTTCCCAACCTCTCCTCCATCTCTTCTCATCACATTTCATCCATTTGCCTTCATGCAGGCCAAGCTTGGCCCACAAGAAGAGGGAGAAATCCCAGAGTGGAGAGGGAGGGCTGACATCCTGGAGCTGACCAAATTTGAGAAAGATGCTGCCGAGTTGGTGGGCGAGGGCAGAGATCGCATCTGTGGTGAAGGTGAGATCGGTCTCTCCCAGGAAGCCAGTACGGATGAGCCCTCCATAAGTTGATCACATTCTGACATTCTCAGTGAGTGACATACAATGCTGTATTGTTGTATTCAGCCTGTTCAAGAACTAAATCTATCTGCTATCTCTTACAGGCACCAGCTGACCCAGACAATTCACCAAAGCCAACATAAGCCCCAGCCCCAAGGGCACCTCAGAGGAAGAAGCTGAGGAGCCAGTGGAAGAAGAACCATCACTGCATTCACCTGCACCCTCCACCAGAGCAGAGAGACACAGCCTAGTGGGTCATGGTTATACAGTAGACTCGAGGTCACATTCTGGGGAACACCTCACTGACACGTGTCCACAGCAGTCGGGCGCAGTGACAGCCCAGGTCTCTGGCAATTGGAGGACTGCTGGAGATCAGGCACCCACTGAGTCCTACTCTGATGGTGCGCCTCTGGAAATGGCCATGTCTCACCTGCTGGCGATGCAACAACAGACGGTTGCAAATCAAGTAGAACTGGGAGAGGCAGTCAACAGATTGGAGTGAAGAATGGAGGAATCTGTCTGCGTTCCCTCTGTTGTGGTGACTCTAACGTGTGAGCACCTCGAGGTCTCCATGTCAAGGGTGGAGACCTTGGTCCAACAGATCCTGCTGGATTTGCGCTCAGGCCTGCATTCTCACTACTATAGGCATTGGTGGGATCCATCAGTGGCTAGGTGAGAGTGGAGCCCCTTGTTCTCAGGGAGTCAGGCAGGGGTCCTTGGACACTCACAGGGTGGAGGTCCAGCAGCTGGAGACCCTGGGCCATCCACCCCAGTGACTTGTGAGTGTCCAGCTGATCCCAATCCGCTCTGCCTGTGACCCCATCACCTCCAGCTTTACAGGCTGAGGAGGGTGCACCTGCCCCACAGCAGGATACACAAAGCAGGCGGGGTCCCTCCAGGTCTCGGCCCCCGGAAGGACATCCACCAAAGTCATCAAAGGCAACAGGATGTAGCAGTCAGCAGGCTGCCTCCATCTCTGCTGCAGATGTCAGAGATGCAGCTGGACTTAGTGGTAGGGTGAGAAATATTAAGAAACTTTGACGTGGCTTCTGGGTCACGGGTGTTCAATCACTGTTTATATCATGCGCTTTCATTTGTTATTCATGAGAATAGTCTCATCAATTGAAAGCTTTGTGCATATGCATCTTATTGCGAGGGTGAGCTATGCTCCCACACAATGTTCGCCTCCCTTTGTGAATCACACTCATGTGATGTGTAGGTGACTCATGATTGTAAATCTACCCTTATGTCAGGGAGATGTATCAAACTCCTTACTGGAACTGTGTGCAAAATGCAACATAACCACATTCCTTGCAAGACAGCATGGAATTAGGCATGCTGACTAGCCTAGGATTGTTGGCTCTAATTGTCTCTCAAATTGAGAAGGCTGCCTTCATTGGTAGTACCAAAGCACAAGACTTGCAGCCATGGTGGTCTCTCCAACCATACACACATCTCAGTCTCCACTAACAGTTTCTTATAAAGGTGACAATGACTGAATCAAGTCCTTTGAGGCAGTGTTTGCGCTGTTGTGCTGACTTTCACTTCCCAGAGTGCATGGATACAGGATTCACTGCTGATCTTTCCAAAGATTAGGGCCTGATGAACCCTGAGGGTTAAAGGTGCGAGTCTGAATGCTGAACTTGCTCTCGATGTGACTGGTTGCAAAGGCCTTTCAATGCATTGGCATGGCACTAAGGGACAGAAGGAATGTGGCTGTGTCCCGTTGCCTGTACCTTACTTCTCCTGGAATCCTGTGGCTATCGGTGTGTGACAGGCATGTCTTCCACGTTGTACTACTTTGATGGCATCCTCACGTTGAAGCTGACCCTCATCTTCCTCTTCAGATCCCTACTCTTCATTGCCCGAGGGGCTTTCAGCCTCCTGCATGTCTCCCTCTGGCAGGGGATCCCCTCTTTGATGTGCCAGATTGTGAAAGGTGCAACAGACCATGATGATGAGGGACACCTTCTGTGGAGAGTACTGCAGAGCCCCACCTGAACGGTCCCAACATTGGAAGCACATCTTCAGGATCCAATGGCCTGCTCAATGGATTGTGTCACCTTATGCGCCACATTGCATCTGTCTTCTGAGTGACTCAGTGGTCCACATTTCTTGTTAAGTGCACATGCTTGCTATTGTCTTTTGCTCGTCTGCAGATAAGAAAGTCTTCTTTCATAGAGCCTTGGCTGTGAGAGTTGGCTCCAGGGGATGTCTCTGACCTCATCCTCTGGGTGTTGCTGGGGCTCCCATGGACCTGAGGCCAGGCCTCCCCTCGAAGCTGGGCTAGGCAGCGCTGGACCCTTCTTCTTGGACACTGTCATCAAGAGGGCAACATTGAGCACAGGCTACATTCAATCCTCCTCCTCCCTGGGAACTGATAGATGAAAGAGATCAATGAACACTGGGCAAATATAGCAGACCTCCCACTTGCAAACATGCCTAGAGCTGCGTCTGCGCTACTAGCTTTTCGCGGATACAGCCTTGCATCTGAGGTGCATACTCACAGATCTAGGTGACCACAATGCTAAACCTGATACTTGACATCTCAATCCCACAGATACTGGAAGAGGTTTGGACACATTCATGAAATGTGCGACTTTACCAAAGGCGCTCCTGCAATCTATGATCTTATATGTTGATCAAGTTCAACTTGCACTTCAGCAATGATTGGATGCCCTTTGGCCTGTGATCTAATTGGAGAAAACACATTACAGGGTTTCATTGATGATCTGGCAGGTATGCAGAAGCTGTGCATCCTTAAAGGTTGCCTGCATTTTCCATTATCACATACCTCTCTGTTAAAGCTCAAGTGGAGCGACTGTATTGTGAAGCCAAAGACTCCTGTGGTCTCTCTTTAAAGTGCAACAAAAGGCAATGGCTCCAATTACACTGTTTTCAAGGAAGTCTTCCACTTTTCTCTCAGCTCTGACTCTATTTAAATGTTGAGACTCCAACCAGTTTGAGGGTGCCCCCTGAAAGGGCCCCTGAGTACAGCCCTGGGCTCCCCTTACACTGACTCAGACCCCCTTCTTGCAGATTCTTTTCCAGTTTCAATTTCAAACTCTGCAACAACTTCGGGCTTTCAAGATGGTGGTGCTGCATTTTTATTTTGAGACCAGTTTCGACCCTCCCCCTGTCAGTGTTCTGGTCTCTTGAATCTTCCTGAAACCCCACGGTGTGCAGGTAGAGCTCCCTCCCACTGTTCTCCAGCCTCTCCCAGTAATCCTGGATCTCACTTTAATTATGGTCAACATTCCAATCCTCCCACTTGAACCCATCACTGTTGATGTCCCCATGCCCACTGTGGACCTCACCCCTCCCCATCTCGAGGCTGTGTGCATGCTCATGTATAGAGGAGACACCCCCCCCCCAAGGAGAGTTTCAGATATCTCCCTCTGTATTATATATTTCCCTTTAAAAGCTGCAAGCGCCTCTTCTAATCATGACTGTCCTATCTGCAGCCCAGTACCAAATCAGACAAGCCCATGGCCACTGACTGTAAGACCATGACCACACCCTGCATACCAAGCTGTGCCTTATCCCAAATGAGCACACAGCCCTTGCCCCTTCCTGGAGAGGGACTATGACGTGCATGCAATGTAGCATGGCCCACACAGCCCCACTACTGCCTTTAATCTCTCACCCTGACTATGAGGTGCCCTAAGCCTCAGGACTGCCTTTAATCTCTAACCCCAACCACTTGGCCCCAGACCAGGGACTATGACTGTCTTTCAATGAGCTCTCCTGTTCCTTCTTTACTGAGGGCAACACAGTAACAGTCTCGCTCCCCACCTGCCATAAGTCTCTGTGCAACCCATCCCTCGTATGCAAGCATTTCCTCTCCCCCACCTCCATGAGTCTCTGTGCAGCCCATACCTCTTATGCGACACTAAAACAAACCCCCTCATGTTATGGAGAATGCATGCATCCCATCCCGTTCATATGGTTCGATTCCCATCCACCCCCTTCTATATCTGCATTCTAGTCTTCCATGTCAGGCTCCAGCTTCCCACTCTCCGTCTCCCCTCTGCTTGCCTTTGTTCCCCCCACCCCCTCCAACCCCACCATTGCCCATTGTTCCCTGTGTCTCCATTTTCCTTCCTTCCCCTCCCCCACCTCCCACCAATCCCGCCATTGCGCATTGTCCCCCGTGTCTCCACCTTCCTTCCCCCCACCCCCCTCCCCAGTCACAATGCTGGTCTCCATCTCATATGCAGCCCTGCCTGTACCCTACAGAAGATATCCTCCTGGTGAATGGAGGAAGCCAGTGAGCAGAACAACCCTACACCCCACCAGTGTAGCCTTTCACTGGCATTGGTGAGAACCCAGAACAACCTTGCTGCAGGTAAGCTTTGAATGTTGCACTCAACTCGAAGTCATGAGCAAAGTGAGGGCCAATAGCTGCACACCACTTATATGAAAATGTGATTCAGACCAGTCAAATTTTCCACTGATGTGGTGTAAGATAGGGAGGGGGTGCATGATCTGCCGATAATGCGTATTCGTGACATGGTAATGCATGTAAATGGTGCTCCCGACATGGATCAGCGGGAAACCTGACCCACCATCAGCCCACCATGAAAGTGGTGAAGGGAAAATTCCAGACTGAATTCCTGCCAACGGAAGCCGATTTTGGCCTCTTTCCAAATTTTCTGTTCGCGCCCACCACGAAACCCGCCTCAGGCAGGCCCGGAAAATTCCACCCTTAGTTTCTAATCTCATGCTCAAGGGTAAAGCTGATGGGATATGTGACAAATAGTTTATATTGATTGAGGATTGGCTTCAGAAAAGATAAGGGTGGTGGCAAATGAAAAATGCTCCGCCTGAGAAAGGATTTGTTCTGGGCGCCCTGCTACTCACAATATTTGTGAATGATAGAGAAATGAATGACATTTTCTGATGACTAAGCATTGTGAATGGCTGATGAATTGGTTTCAGACTACAAAGGTAATTAACTGTGTACAGTACAGACTAGGAAATATGAGTTCGGTCTCCAGTCTAAGATGAGTTAGCTGACCTCTGCTGGAGCAAAGACAGAGAAGCTCCAGTTAGCCCTGGGCCAGGCAGAGAATAGCTGAGCCCTGATTCCTGCTACTGATTGATGCCCTAAAAATCATTGTCAGAAAGTAAGTCTGGATGGAATCTTCTGCTCTCTCTGGTGAGCTTGGAGGCGGAAAGGGCTTAGGCAGGCTGCTGGCGTACCCCCTGAACCCTGCTACCGGTCTCCGCTGGAATTAAATTCTGGGCAAGAAGACCCGTTGTCAACCTTTCCGTCGTACTGCCTATTGAGGCCCAAAAGTGGCCAATTAATGACAGCTTAAGGGCCTCATCCTGCCACCGCTGGTATTAACCCAGCAGTAGGTGGTTCTGTCACCTGGCAGTGTGCACGACAGGTAAAACTGTGCAGCCAGCTTGTCAGCTTCTGTGGTCCCTCAATCAAAGGCGCTCAGAGCCTGACTGGACATCAGGAAGGGGGGGGGATGCGACATCAGGAAGGGGGGGGATGCGGGAAGGGACACTGAGAGCCAACCCTCCCAGCATTGCTGCTGACCCCCCAGCAACCCTCCCCTTGACCTCCACCCATGAATCCGCACCCCCCCCCCCCACCCCAAACACCTCCCCCAACCATGTTACTGACTTGTGGCCTACGGGTCTCCTCGATCCTGGATCTCCAGTGCCTGCCCTTCTGGCAGCAGCCAAAGCCTTTCCTGTGGCACTGTTGAGAACAAGAGCTGTTGGCCTCTGATTGGCTGGCAGCTTTCAGTGGGCAAGATGTCTGCCCCTGCGGTCTTGATTCCAAGCCCACCACTGCCTGATTGGCAAGTGCTTTGGCATGCCTTCCTGAAAAGAAGCAGCACATGTCCCCTGCCAGCTCACCAGCTGGCAGGTGAGACCCCCAACACCTGAACAAGATTCAGCCCTGTGTGTGGATGTGAGGTAAGAATGGAGGACAGTAGCATAGTGGTAATGTTTCTGGACTAGTAACCCAGAGACTGGACTAATTCTACCATGGCAGCTTTGGAGAAGGAGTGGACAATGACCTGCAGCTCAGTTCTGAGTGGGCGCACACGCAAGGATCATCTGCAAATTGGAGCTCAATGACTAAGGTTGGAGTGATTTTGGTTTAGATTGAAGGTGGTGTAGATTGAACATTTTCCCATCGGTTTTGTAGATTATCTCCATACCTGTTGGTAATTTACTGGAGGTGAGGTGCAGTATTGCAGCGAGGAAGATGGAGAAGAGAGTTGGTGCAGTGGCACATGCTGTTTGACCCCAGTCTTCACTGAGATAGAGCCTGCGGTGGTTCCGTTGGTGAGGATCATGGCTTGCATGTCATCATGAAGTAGGCGGAGGATGGCGATAAGTCTTTGAGGGCTGCCAAATTTGAGGAGGATATTCCAAAAGTCTTTATGGTTGACAGAGTCAAAGGCTTTTGTGAGGTCGAAAAAGGTCACATACAATTGGTACAGTTGGTGCTGTTGTTACATTGTTTTCTTGAATTTCCCATGTCATGGAGATCATGTCCGTGGTGCCTCTCAATGGGCAAAAACTGCACTGCAACTCTGGAAGGGTTTCTTCAGCCACTGGGAGGAGGTGATTGAGGAGGATCCTCACAATGATCTTCCCTATGATGGACAGTAGAGAGACTGCTCTGTAGCTTCTACAATTAAATTTATCTCCCCTCTTGAATATAGTTGTGATTACAGTGTGCTTGCGATTGCCCAGAATGCACTCTTCATCCCAGATGAGGGATATGAGGTGGTGCATTCATGCCAGGAATGTATCTCTACCGTGTTTCAGAATTTCAGTAGGGATTCCATCTGCTCCAGACACCTTGTTATTTTCAGTTCTTGAATGGCTTTTTCAACTTCCTCCGGATTGGAGTAGCACTGAGACTGAGTCGGATGGGGTTCTGAGGAATGGAGTTGAGGATGTTCAAGTCGAAGACTGAATCTCAGATGAGGAGTTCTTCAAAATGTTCTCTGCAGAGAGCACTGACTGCTCCCTTGTCCTTGATGAGTTCTTAGTGCTTGGGCCACAGATCATCTTGACAACACTGAAGAGCACGTTGTTGATTGTTTGCGAATTGTTGGATCTCTTGTACTTTTTCTATGCACCGTTTGTTCTTTATGTCATGGGTTTTAAGCTGTACTGCTGCTGTCAGCCGCTTGTATGACAGCTGTCAAAAATAAGCTTCTCTGGCACCCCAGTGACTCCCCTTGTGGGATAGGTGAGCACCCCCTCACTGTTTAGCTCACCCTACCGAGGAATCAGCATGCCACTGACATCAGCACATATGCTCCCACACTTGAAGCAACAGGTGAGGCCAAGGATGGATTCTACACTGACCTTGAGTAATCACTAGCTCAAGTCCCAGCAGGTGATAAACTGATCCGCCTTTGAATTTTCAATGCTAGAGTTGGGAAGAATGTGAATCTCTGGAAGGGTGTGATAGTCAAGGGAGGAGTGGGGAAAGCAAACACCAGTGGAGTCTTCTTCCTGATGAAATGTCTAGAACATGATCTTGTCATAACCAATGCCCTTTTCCTCCAGTGAGACAAGCACAAGACCTCATGGCAACACTCAGTCCAAACACTAGCACTTGCTTGACAACGTAATTGTTCAAGCAAGGCACTGCCAGGTGTCCACATCATTCATGCCATGACTGGCACCAACACTGTTGGACTGATCATCACCTTATCCAGCCCACCATCTCCATCAGCCTAACCCCCAAACAGCAGAGGCAACAGAACCAGTGCTGTAAGAAATTTGATGTTGAAGGCTCAAAGATCCCAAAAATGTGGTCCTTCTCAGTGAGCACCTCACTGCTAGCCTCTCAACTCTGTGAGCACCTCACTGCCAGCCTCTCAACTCTGTGGGCACCTCACTGCCAGCCTCTCAACTCTGTGGGCACCTCACTGCCAGCCTCTCAACTCTGTGCGCACCTCACTGCCAGCCTCTCAACTTTCAGTCAGCACCTCACTGCCAGCCCCTCAACTCTGTGGGCACCTCACTGCCAGCCTCTCAACTCTGTGGGCACCTCACTGCCAGCCTCTCAACTCTGTGAGCACCTCACTGCCAGCCTCTCAACTCTGTGAGCACCTCACTGCCAGCCTCTCAACTCTGAGCACCTCACTGCCAGCCTTTCAACTCTGTGAGCACCTCACTGCCAGCCTCTCAACTTTGTGAACACCTCACTGCCAGCCTCTCAACTCTGTGAGCACCTCACTGCCAGCCTCTCAACTCTGTGAGCACCTCACTGCCAGCCTCTCAACTCTGTGGGCACCTCACTGCCAGCCTCTCAACTCTGTGAGCACCTCACTGCCAGCCTCTCAACTCTGTGGGCACCTCACTGCCAGCCTCTCAACTCTGTGAGCACCTCACTGCCAGCCTCTCAATTTTCAGTCAGCACCTCACTGCCAGCCTCTCAACTTTCAGTCAGCCCCTCAACTTTCAGTCAGCCCCTCACTGCCAGCCTCTCAACTTTCAGTCAGCACTTCACTGCCAGCCTCTCAACTTTCAGCTACCAGGAGCTTTTTTGCCAATAGTGCCTGGTCAACCCTCGAGTTCACCATCACAACCATCTGCGAAGAGGTCCTTGGGGTCTCTACCAGGAAACATTGTGACTAGTTTGATGAAAATAGACTAAAGGTTCAGGACCTAACCAAATGTCAGTGCAAAGCTTTCACAGACCAGAAACCTGTTCATGTCTCAAGAGAAAAGGCTAGTTTACATGTAACTCCAGATGCACAGCAATGTGATTGATTCTTAACTACCCTCCAAAATGGCCTAACATGCCACTCATTTCTGTCAAGCTGCTCAATAAAAAAGCACCGTGGGTGTATCACCTACACCACATCACATAGACTGCAGGCGTTCAAGAAGGTGGCTCAGTGCTACCTTCTCGAGGGTAGTTGGGAATGGGTAATAAATGTTGGCCTTGCCAGCAACACATATCTCAAGAACAAATAACAGAAAAAGCATTGGTCTCAGCTGTGAGGCACATATAGTTGAATTTGATGATGTATTAGAGGATAGTTAGTGAAGCTACTCAACCTTCTTGTTTCCAATATATAATATCCTCCCCCCAACTCAACATTTTTCTTGTCAGAGTCAGCAGTAAGTGAGGTGTGGTCAGCCAGTGCGTTCTCTAACACTGAAGCACAGCAAGATGCACACCTGAAGGATTCATTATCAGAAATCTCTGTTAAATAACCCAGGAAGTGATTGCTGGAAATATTTAAAGGACATACTGTAGCACTCTATGTACCTTGTAATTTTTGCCCTCATTTAGAAACAAAAACTCAGTGCTTTTAATATATTAACTCAGCAAAAAAAAATTCCAACATCAGCATGTT
This sequence comes from Carcharodon carcharias, assembly GCF_017639515.1. Taxonomy (NCBI): domain Eukaryota; kingdom Metazoa; phylum Chordata; class Chondrichthyes; order Lamniformes; family Lamnidae; genus Carcharodon; species Carcharodon carcharias. Next base: position 33,795,615 of record NC_054487.1, on the reverse strand, counting down.
CAGGATGAATGTAACCTGGAATTGGTGATGTATGGGAAGTAAATGAAAGAAAGTAACAGCTGGAACTGAATCCGTCTTCCCTGCATGATTTTCATATTCCCAAAGAACACGTGCTGGGAGAACTCATCATAAATGTCTAGAATTATTTGCACCCTTTTCTTTGTTGGGGGATGAGTGGGTGTGTGTGAAAAAAATTGGGCCAACAGTTCTCATTTCCATTCTCCTGTCCGGAGCTTCTGCTGCTGTTGCTAGATTTTCAGAATTGTGCAATTCCAAAGGGCATTTATTTTTGAATGGGTTTTCTGTCCTGCAAGAAACGTTTCCATCCAACTCAAGAACTCTGCACTGTTTCACTGCTGTTGTGAGTTCTTGCTTCTCCAGTCTCTGCCCAAAACAGTGCAGATTTTTGGCTGTCAAATGTACTAATGTTTCTGAAGATGGCTGATGAGTGTTCCTGCTGGTGAAGGACATCATGCTGAAGTCTCCATGTGGGATTGATGTGGAGGATCTGCAGCCCAATGCATTAACATTGCCAAAGCCAGAGAGCATGGAGGCTCACTAGGTCAAGCATTCTGACAATCATTTCCATGATCATAAGCTGCTCCAGTTTTCAGGGTCATTAATATGCCGCCTCAGCAAAGGTTGGGTGCATATGTGTACAAGCTCCTTTGACATTTAAAGATATATTTCTGCTGATCAGCTCCTAAGTATAATGAAATCAACTTGCTGACCAGTCAGCTGGTAAATATCATGCTGTAGGAACATTTATCCAACTCTTAATGTTAAATTGGTAACCTACCTCTTGAGCACTGGATAATCTACAGTTACTGTCTTTAGGATCTGTGGAGGAAGCATGTAACAGAAGGAGGTCATTATAGAGAATGTATTGTGTCATACATCTCTATTGGTTCCTTACTTTGCAACTTTCACGGAGGTGGTCACCCCTTTCAAATATGTTTATCGGTGAATTGGATTCATGGCTTAAATAAATGCATTGGCAGGCTGGATAAATTATAGGATTCAACATGCTCTTGAGAGGTAAGTTATCAGAAAATAAATGGTAAGCTTTAATATGGATAGCCTTTGGGTACGTTTGAGGACTCTGGGTCTATACTCGATGGAGTTTAGAAGGATGAGGGGGGAATCTGATTGAAACTTACAGAATACTGAAAGGCCTGGATAGAGTGGACGTGGGGAAGATGTTTCCATTAGTAGGAGAGACTAGGACCCGAGGGCACAGCCTCAGAGTAAAGGGAAGACCTTTTAGAACAGAGATGAGGAGAAACTTCTTTAGCCAGAGAGTGATGAATCTATGGAATTCATTGCCACAGAAGGCTGTGGAGGCCAGGCCATTGAGTGTATTTAAGACCGAGATAGATGGTTCTTGATTGGTAAGGGGATCAAAGGTTAACAGGGAGAAGGCAGGAGAATGGGGTTGAGAAACTTATCAGCCATGATTGAATGGTAGAGCAGACTCAATGGGCTGAATGGCCTAATTTCTGCTCCTATGTCTTATGGTCTTATACAGTTTATCTATTAGTATGGAGCTGCTAACACATGCTTTATATCTGGCCTTGCAGTATTATACCTGGCATTGCAGTATATCACGATATTATAGTGAGAGAGCGACCAAAGTATGTTTTGTCAGATACTAGTGTTATATATAAGGATGTTTATATTGTTAGCGACAAAGCTATAAATAAAAACATTTCATCAATAGTTCTGGAATGTTAGGTAATATTGAGTGGTTTGCAACATAGATGCTGTTCTGTGTGATTCCATGGGCTCTTCTAATAGAAGAAGCCGTCCACAGTGTTTTGATGCCACATTTTACAGCATGTCAGATTTTCTATTCGTTCATGAAATACGGGCATTGCTGGAAGGGCCAGAATTTATTGCTCATGGCTAATTGTCCTTGAGAAGCTGGTGGTGAGCTGACTACTTGAACCATTACAGTCGTGTGGTGAAGGTACTTCCACTATATTTTGCATAGTGTTTTGGTGCAACTGAGTGGCTTGCTAAGCCATTTTGGAGGGCAGTAAAGAGTTAAATGCATTGGGAGTCGCGTAGAGGCCAGACTGGGTGAGGACAGCAGATTTGCTTCCTTAAAGGACATTAGTGAACCAGATGGATTTTTGTAACAATTTGATAGTTGAATGATCATGATGACTAGTTGTTTATTCCAGATTTCTTTAACTAATTAAATTTAAATCCCCCCCAGCTGCCATGGTGAGATTTGAACTCATGTTTCATAAATATTCATACAGGCTTCTGGATTACTAATCCTGGATTGTAACCACTGTGCTCATTCGATGACAAACACTGCACTTGACTGATAGAGGAGAGATATATTTTGATGGTTTTTAGCTAGCTTTGTTGTCATTACCCTCAACCTCTCGCCTTTTGCTAACAAGGCATTCAGGCAACCTGTCTACCAGCCCCATCTATCACTCTGTACCCACCCACTAAGCAGTATGCAAGATGGGCACATGTTGATTCAGTCTAGTAGATTGAGTTCCTGCCTCTGCTTCCCAGTCAACCCACATAAAACGAGGAATTTAGCAGAAAATGTAGGTAATAAGCCATATCTTTTTCACGAGGAACGATTTAATGTCAATATTTTTTTTTTAAACAAGCATCTTGTCATTTTAAAAGTGCTGTTTATTAGACAGAGGCAAACTAATGCTAAATGTTCATTGTTGTAGAGGATTTTAGCTTGAAGTACCACTTTATGAGTAAGATGACTTCACTGCTTGCAGCCAACATGTGCTCTGGGACGGCATTACCCTTTCCACAGAGTTTGGAATTATAAAGCAATAATTTTATTCCTGAGCCAAGCACTTGTGAAGATATTTACATAACAAAAGATGAGGTAGATACTGTGATGATATGCTACCAATAGTGGCCCCTGCAGGAAGGAGAGACAATGGCACCTCTCTCTGCAACATTAAAAATAAAGAACTATATATGGGAACACATGGTTCAGAGCATGAGGTAACGATTAGTTTGTGAATGATCCATTCCATAACAGAAATTGTTTCCGATTCAATCAATTCAGTTCCTCACAGAATGTATCGATAATATTTTATCTTGAATTTACCGTGGTTTAAAGCTGGTGAGGGTTCTCGCATCTGATTTCACAGCACTGAGACACGCCTCTGATCTGAGATTCTTGCGTGAATCAACAATGTGGAAAAAGATTATTTAAACAGTTGGGCCCTAACTTGAATAATTGAGGGGGTCAACTGTTACTGTGCCCAGTTTGATGATGGGAACAATTTATGCTTGTCTAAAGGCGGGAAAAGATGTATCCCAGTCTCCTCTAGATGAATGGAAGGTTTAGCCTCACTGCTGCTTTCTTGTTCTGGGAATCATTCACCAGAAGAATTCAGATTTAGATAGCAATAACAACATTTAGATGGTATCTTGAGTTTAAATGCTGTCTAATGCTTCATGCAATTCATTATCTTACCTGTTGAGATGTAGGCAAACTGAATTATTTCTCTGAACTCAGGACAATGCTTCTCCAAGAACTGATGCATTAGTGGAAGGCAGAGAAGGGCAGTTGTTATAGAAAAATCTGGATAAAGATTGATGTCAAAAGGATTGCGGATGTGCCTATCCTACTTTGTCTAAATCTCCACAATATTGACTGCAATTTATTGTTAAAATTACCACTAATTTTGTAGAAAGACTTGTTTAACCTTATTAAACTGTTATCAATCTAGGCAGTTTTAGTAAATTTTTCAAATAGTAGTGGAGTGGTTTTCCGCCTGCAGTGGCTCTACTGTAAATATTGAAATTCTGACTAATCAGATGAATAATTGGGAGACTTAGTTAAAATATAACTGCAGATTTTGATGAAGAGTAAATTATGAAGGGATTGTTACTAAGCTCACAGGCTTCTAGACAGTAACTATATTGCCATGGAAACATAAAAATAATGGTGTAAATAATTAGTGAATAGAAGGTTCTAACAAAATCATTGTGATTCCCTGAGGGAGGAGAGGGCAATATTGCAATATTAGAGCAAGCAGTGTTATCCATCTGTTCATTTAATATCAGTTAGAAAATATTGACTCCAGGTACCTAATGAACTCTTGAGCTTTCTGCTGTATTTAAACTCCACATCCACTTCATTTGAAACAATTCTTTTAAAGTGTGTTGGATCTGGTGCTAATTTCAGCCTACCAGTGCAGCTGTTGAAAAGTGCTTAATAAAGTGACTCCTTCATTGATCAGCAAGCTTACTCACTGGGCTGTTCAGCCATACAGACCAGGAAAGTTCCTGTTTTGACAGGAAATGCTTAGTTGGTTGATCTCAGCTGGGAAGTAATGTTGTTTGGATGGCATCAGTGCCCTTGGTTAAGGAGGGAAAACATCAGCCATGTTCCTTGATGGAAGTGAGAGAAACTCGGCTCTGCACAGGATCAGGGTGATCAGTAATATTCCCTGATGTTGAATAGCCTTCCGATGTTCACTGCTTAGGCTCACACAGCAATACTGGCCATGGTCCAATAGCAAAGGGCATCTGGCACAGCAAGGAATCAACGTATTCAGGAGAGGGGAAAAAAATACCTGCTGTGATTTGGTATTTTATTTTTCCTCACAAATATCTGCCTGTTTTCGCTGGGAATCCATTCTTTTTTTTCATCATCATAATGGTATCTTCCCTGTCATTTCAAGAGACTGTGGGTGAGTAGAGCTTTCTTTGCAACTTAGTTTTAAATGACACATTTTTCAGCAATCGATAAGCTTCCCTGTTATGATGGTGAACTGTCATTTCCCATAAATTTGGTCTTACGACTATTTAGTTATCATCTTTGACTCCACAATAAGCACAGTGGGTGGAATCATCCCAGATTTGCACGATGAGCAGTAGCAGACGGGGAAAAAGATGTTTTATCTGCTGACTGCAATGGCGGCATTTCATGCTGTATCATCCCAATCGCGCCTCATTGATTATACATTCCCGGGAAACATGCCGTTTCGATGGGTGGGCTCATCTGAAGTCCCTCTCCCTGTGACCTCAGCAGCTGCAGCTCCACAGGCCGAGGAGGGTGCCACTGCCACACAGCAGGACCCCAAAGCAGGCCGGGGCCCTCCTAGTCTCAGCCCTCCAGAGGATGCCAAGGTCATCACAGACAGGGCATTGCAGTCAGCAGGCTGCCTCCACCTCTGCTACGGATGTCCAGAGAGCACCAAGACATAGTGGCAGGGTTAGGAAGATGTAACTCTTATGAGTTAAAACCAATCAAACTAAATTATCAAAATTAGGATAAATCAGGCACAGCCCCTAATTTAGGTCAGCTGTAAAACCAAGAACAAAGTTTAAAGGAACCTTACAAACTTTAAACCAAAATGTGATAAAAGGGGTCAATAAAGCACCCCAGTCCCCTCGGTGCCCACCGAGCATGGAAGGCCTCGAGTGTGCCGGCAGACACCGCGTGCTCCCTCTCCAAGGACACCCAGCCGCGAACGTAGCCACGGAAGAGGGACAAACAATCGGGCGGGACTCCCCCGTCGATCGCCCGCTGCCTGGACCTGTTAATAGCCAACTTGGCCAGGCCCAGGAGCAGGTTCACGAGGAGGTCCTCCTCCTTCCCGACCCCCTTCCGCACCGGGTGCCCATAGATCAGGAGCAGGTTAGGAAGCTGTAACTCTTTCGAGCACAAGCACATTTCCATCTGTGTCAGATGAAGTTACATTGTTTCATAGTTTGCCATTGTGAGATTTGAACTCTTGATCTTGGGGTTACAAACCCAGTACCATAACCACTTGGCTGCACAGCCTGGGCACAGGTGTTAATCACTTGTACATAATGTTCACCATTGTAAATAAACCCCCAAGAATGTCTCCCTGCCTGTTCTGATCAGCAGTGTTTGTGTCACTCAGATGCAAAACCTTTCTGCACAAGATAAAGGCAGGTGTCTCAGTCCAGGGCCTCTTCCCTGTGCAGTGTGTAACCTTCAGACCAAAGTGTTGGTCCGGCCTCACACTCACTGGACACATTACTGATGTCTGCATCTCGACAATGCTCGTCATTGCTGCCAGAATGTTATGGGCAGGCATCACAGCGTTCTGTCATTCTCTCTGTGTGCTCTCAGCACCTTTAATGTGGGGCTGGCCCCCACCTCTTCAGCATCTGAGACCAGTGACGCTGTGCTTCAGAAGAGCTCAGGCGCTGAAGGTGGACAAAGGATCAGGTGCATTTAAAGTTTCACAGCTGTCTCTCTATGATATGACCCTGATCACAGAGCACAAATGAGCTGCCCTCAGCCAGACAGGAGTCAGACATTCACAGAGGTTATGTGAAGATCTCTGGAGGTCCTCACTGCATATCATCATCATCCTCCTGTGATCGAGTGACTATTAGAGCCTCTGCTGAGTCCCCCCCAATGACATTAGCATTACCATAGAGGGTGTGTGCACTGCCATCAGCCAGGCATGAGTCAAATGTTCACAGATGCAATATGAGGATCTATGGTATCTCCCCACTGCATGTCGTCATTATCATCCTTCACAACCCTAGCAGCTATGAGGACCTCCCGAGCATGTCTGCCTCGTTTAACCCATGCGAGGGCCTCATCACCATCAATGTCACTTTCGAGGACTACCTCACCCTCATCCCCATTGGGACCATCCTCATCGGAGGAGAAGCGCAGCTCCTCCATCTCTCCTTCTCAGAAGCTCCTTTCCCCATTGCAGCATCAGGTTGTAAAGGGCACAGCAGGTGACAACAATGCGTGACATTCTCTGAGGACCGTTCAGGGCTCCACGAGACCAGTCCAGGCACCAGCACCACATCTTCAGCATCCCGATGGTCTGCTCCACCAAGTTGCGAGTGCTGCATGAGCCTTGTTATACTGTCGCTCTGCTGCAGCCTGAGGCCACTGCACGGGTGTCATCAACCACGCCCTCGGCGGGTACAACCGAGGAGCTATCCTTACAGCCCCTGTGGAACATGGAAGATGTCAGGGATCTGTGACCGACAGAGAATGTAGGAGTCCTGGACACTCCCTGGGAACCGTGAGCAGACCTGCAGGATGCTTTTGTGGTGGTTGCACACCAGCTGCACATTCAGCGAATGGAAGCCCTTGTGGTTGACATAGTTGACAGCTTGCTGAAACGGAGATCTGAGCACTACATGAGTGCAGTCGATGACACCCTGCACCTGTGGGAAACCCAAGATCTGGGCAAATCCCACGCTCTTGTATCTCAGCGCTCTTGTCTACCCTCGCGAAGAGGGGCTCGGTGGCCTTATGGATGCATTTGTAGATGGAGGCTTGTGATATCCTACAGAGGTCACCTGTGGAGCATTGAAAGGAGCCGCTGGCATAAAATTGAGCACTGTGGTCACTTTCACAGCCATGGGCAGTGGATGCCCTCCATGCCCACATGGTGCCAAATCCTGCAGCAGGTGGCAGAAGTGACCAACCAGTTCCCTAAACATGGTCAGTCTTTCGTGACACTGGTTCTCGGTAATCTTCAGGAATTAAAGGCAGTGTCTATAGACCCTGGGTCTAGTTAGGCACTGACCAGCGATGGCTCGCTGTGGCATTTCAGCGTGTGCAGGACCCCCAACCGCCCCTTCTTCCTAAGGACGTTGCTCCTCCCTCTGTGCAGCCAGGCACCTCTGTCACTCTCTTCTCCTTCCTCTCCACTCCCTGTAAGTCATGAGGCGTACGGCTAGGTCACCAGGCTCCATGCTCCTGATACACTGCACCTGCAGGATGAAAGAGAGAGAGAGATGTGTGGTTTAGCTTGGGTGTTCTAAGAACCTCTCTTGGTGTGGTAATCTGAGGTGTAATATACCTTTAAGAGGCCGTGAGCAGATTGACCACGTGACCGTAAGACCCAATAGCTGTATAGCGCGGGCTACCAGGTTAATGTTAGTCTAGAGTAGGGTCTGACTGGAGAAGCACACATTGTGTTAATGCTCTGTTGTTTGTGTAAATAAATAGTACGTGCTTCCTTTCGTATTGGTCTCTGTGTCTGCCGTATATTGTAATCGATTCGCCTGCTGACAGATAAGCGTGCAACTGGTTCACAAGCAAAGTGACCCATAGTTAAAACATAACACTTGATTAAGTCTGAACGTCCCTTAACACATCCCAGAGTGTGCTGGCCTCCACTTGGTTGGCCAGAGTTCAGTGAGCTGCATGGCTGCCCGAAAACCCCACCCTCCTCCACCCCACTCCACCTGACGGATTGGCTGCAGCTTTGCCCATTGGACTGCATGTTGTGCTCTCAGCTCAGGCACAGGCATTCTCCTAACCCACACTGCAAGGCTGCACTGTTAACTTGAACCATGGGGGAGACTGGTCCAACCCTGAATGGTGACATTGAAGGGGCTGTGAGCACCTCCACCAGTGACTGCTCCATGGCCAGCTTTAGCAAGGAGATTGTACAACATGCCCAGTCGTCCAACTGTTCTGCAGCCCCCTAGAATGCTCATTGGTTTGCAGTCTGTGCTGGGATGGGGAGGGGGCAGGGGGAGGGGGTGCAGATGAAAAGTTTTGGAGCACTTGGTGGTACTTTATGCCTCTGCATTGCTTGAATGGTCAGAGAAGCTAGAAGCCAGATTCCAGTCATATCAATGTGGCTGTACCTGAACTGTCTCAGCTGCAGAGGAATGGTCACTTTATACAAGGTGTCCCTAATGAGTGGCCACTTCCACCCGGCCGCCACCCCCACCCCACACATGCTTCCGCACCACCATCAACCCCAGGGCCTCTCTCCGCAACTCGCCTCAACCACAGGCCCCTCCCCAACTTGCCTCAACCACAGGGCCTCTCCCCCCAACTCGCCTCAACCACAGGCCCCCCCCCAACTCGCCTCAACCACAGGGCCTCTCCCCCCAACTCGCCTCAACCACAGGCCCCTCCCCAACTCGCCTCAACCACAGGGCCTCTCCCCCCAACTCGCCTCAACCACAGGCCCCTCCCCAACTCGCCTCAACCACAGGGCCTCTCCCCCCAACTCGCCTCAACCACAGGCCCCTCCCCCCAACTCGCCTCAACCACTGCCCCCCCAACTTGCCTCAACCACTGCCCCACCCCCCCAACTCGCCTCAACCACTGCCCCCAACTCGCCTCAACCACTGCCACCCCCAACTCGCCTCAACCACTGCCCCACCCCCCCCAACTCGCCTCAACCACTGCCCCAGCCCCCCAACTCGTCTCAACCACTGCCCCACCCCCCCAACGCGCCTCAACCACTGCCCCCAACTCGCCTCAACCACTGCCCCCAACTCGCCTCAACCACTGCCACCCCCAACTCGCCTCAACCACTGCCCCACCCCCCCAACTCGCCTCAACCACTGCCCCACCCCCCCAACTCGCCTCAACCACTGCCCCACCCCCCCAACTCACCTCAACCACAGGCCCCCCCCAACTCACCTCAATCACAGGCCCCCCTCAACTCGCCTCAACCACTGCCCCACCCCCCAACTCGCCTCAACCACAGGCCCCTCCCAACTCGCCTCAATCACAGGCCCCCTCCCCGCCAACTCGCATCAACAACGGGCCCCACCCCCCCAACTCGCCTCAACTACAGGCCCCCCCCCCAACTCGCCTCAACCACAGCCCCCCCCCCAACTCGCCTCAACCACGGGCCCCATTCCCCGCCACAACTCGCTTCAACCACAGGGCCCAGCCCCACTCCCCCCAACTCGCTTCAACCACAGGCCCCTCCCCAACTCGCCTCAACCCCAGGGCCTCTCCCCCCAACTTGCCTCAACCACAGGCCCCTCCCCCCCAACTCGCCTCAACCACTGCCCCCCCCAACTTGCCTCAACCAATGCCCCACCCCCCCAACTCGCCTCAACCACTGCCCCCCCAACTCGCCTCAACCACTGCCCCCCCCAACTTGCCTCAACACTGCCCCACCCCCCCCAACTCGCCTCAACCACTGCCCCCCCAACTCGCCTCAACCACTGCCACCCCAACCCGCCTCAACCACTGCCCCACCCCCCCAACTCGCCTCAACCACTGCCCCACCCCCCCAACTCGTCTCAACCACTGCCCCACCCCCCCAACTCACCTCAACCACAGGCCCCCCCCAACTCGCCTCAATCACAGGCCCCCCTCAACTCACCTCAACCACTGCCCCACCGCCCCAACTCGCCTCAAGCACAGGCCCCTCCCAACTCGCCTCAACCACAGGCACCCCCCCCACAACTCGCCTCAACCACAGGCCCCACTCCCCCCCCAACTCGCTTCAACCACAGGGCCCAGCACCCCCCCCCCAACTCGCTTCAACCACATGCCCCCCCCACAACTCGCCTCAACCACAGGCCCCTCCCCCCCAACTCGCCTCAACCACTGCCCCCCCCAACTTGCCTCAACCAATGCCCCACCCCCCCAACTCGCCTCAACCACTGCCCCCCACAACTCGCCTCAACCAATGCCCCACCCCCCCAACTCACCTCAACCACTGCCCCCCCAACTCGCCTCAACCACTGCCCCCCCAACTCGCCTCAACCACTGCCCCCCCCAACTTGCCTCAGCCACTGCCCCACCCCCCTCCAACCCGTCTCAACCGCTGCCCCACCCCCCCAATTCGCCTCAACCACAGGCCCCCTCTCCGCCAACTCGCATCAACAACGGGCCCCACCCCAACTCGCCTCAACCACAGGCACCCCCCCCCCAACTCGCCTCAACCACAGGCCCCCCCCGCCCAACTCGCCTCAACCACAGGCCCCCCCCATGACTCGCCTCAACCACAGCCCCCCTCCCAACTCGCCTCAACCACAGGCCCCCCTCCCCCACAACTCGCCTCAACCACAGGCCCCTCCCAACTCACCTCAATCGCAGGCCCCCTCCCCGCCAACTCGCATCAACAACGGGCCCCACCCCCCCAACTCGCCTCAACCACAGGCCCCCCCCTCCCCAACTCGCCTCAGCTACAGGCCCCTCCCCAACTCGCCTCAACCACTGCCCCACCCCCCCAATTCGCCTCAACCACAGGCCCCCCCCAACTCGCTTCAACCACAGGGCCCAGCACCCCCCCCCCAACTTGCCTCAACCCCAGGGCCTCTCCCCCCAACTCGCCTCAACCACAGGCCCCCCCCTCAACTCGCCTCAACCACTGCCCCACCCCCCCAATTCGCCTCAACCACAGGCCCCCCCCCCGCCAATTCACCTCAATCACAGGCCCCCTCCCCGCCAACTCGCATCAACAACGGGCCCCACCCCCCAACTCGCCTCAACCACAGGCACCCCACCCAACTCGCCTCAACCACAGCCCCCCCCCCCCCGCCCAACTCGCCTCAACCACAGGCCCCACTCCCCCCCAGCTCGCTTCAACCACAGGACCCAGCGCCCCCCCCACAACTCACCTCAACCACAGGCCCCCCCATGACTCGCCTCAACCACAGGCCCCCCTCCCCCACAACTCACCTCAACCACAGGCCCCTCCCAACTCGCCTCAATCACAGGCCCCCTCTCCGCCAACTCGCATCAACAACGGGCCCCACCCCCCCAACTCGCCTCAACCATAGGCCCCCCCCACAACTCGCCTCAACCACAGGCCCCTCCCAACTCGCCTCAACCATAGGCCCCTCCCCAACTCGCCTCAACCATAGGCCCCTCCCCAACTCGCCTCAACCCCAGGACCTCTCCCCCCAACTCGTCTCAACCACTGCCCCACCCCCCAACTTGCCTCAACCACTGCCCCACCCCCCCAACTCGCCTCAACCACTCCCCCCCAACTCGCCTCAACCACTTCCCCCCCAACTCGCCTCAACCACTGCCCCACCCCCCCAACTTGTCTCAACCACTGCCCCACCCCCCCAACTCGCCTCAACCACAGGCCCCCCCCGCCTCAATCACAGGCCCCCTCCCCGCCAACTCACATCAACAACGGGCCCCACCCCCCCAACTCGCCTCAACCACAGGCCCCCCCCCCAACTCGCCTCAACCACAGGCCCCCCCCCCAACTCGCCTCAACCACAGGCCCCCCCCCCAACTCGCCTCAACCACAGGCCCCCCCCCAACTCGCCTCAACCACAGGCCCCCCCCCCCAACTCGCCTCAACCACAGGCCCCCCCCCCCAACTCGCCTCAACCACAGGCCCCCCCCCCCAACTCGCCTCAACCACAGGCCCCCCCCCCCGCTCAACTCGCCTCAACCACAGGCCCCCCCCCAACTTGCCTCAACCACAGGCGCCCCCCCCCCCCCCCCCCCCCCCCCCCCCCCCGCCCAACTCACCTCAACCACAGGCCCCACTCCCCCCCAACTCGCCTCAACCACAGCCCCCCTCCCAACTTGCCTCAACCACAGGTCCCCTCCCCCCACAACTCACCTCAACCACAGGCTCCCCCCACACAACTCGCCTCAACCACAGGCCCCCCTCCCCCACAACTCACCTCAACCACAGGCACCCCCCCCCCCCCAAAAAACTTGCCTCAAACACAGGGCCTGCCCGCAAACCCCCCCCCCCTCCCCCCCCGAAACACGCTGCAACTTTGTAGTCCAGCAGGTGACCCTGGCGAGGCTGCACAATGTTGCCGTGCGCTCACCTCTGAATTCCCCTTGAAGTGCAGCCTGCCAAGTGCATACCTTAGATATGCTGTTGTGAAACATACTGACATGCTCGGACAATCCAGGAGGGGGGAGATGATTCCAGCGAGCTGGGCTTATTATGATATGCAGATTTATTACAACGAGGTTTCCGACATCCAACGGCAGAAAACGCGGCCCACCATTGATGGGCAGAGTGGAAGATTGCAAACTGGTTTTACAACTTTGGGAACCTGATTTTTGGCCTTCCAGCCATATTGTCCACTCACATCACCAAACACGCCCAAGGCACGGAAAATTCTACCCTGTATCTTTTGGGAATAAATTCCATCTCTTTCCCTGGCCGCTGTCTCAGAATAATATCACCTGCCCCTGCTCCTACCTTAGCTTACTTGCTGCTGAAACCTTCAATAAGTCTTTGTGACTTTCAGGATCAAGTATTCCAATGCTTTCCAGGCCAGTCTCCCAGTATTTACCCTCAAACTTCAGCCCATCCAAACTTCTGCAGCCCGTATCTTATCCCCGATCATATCTGATTATCCATCACCCCTGCTCTTGCATGCTTACATTAGATCTTGGTCTGCCAATACCTCCAATTTTTAAAAAAAATCATCCTGCATTTAAATCCCTTCCTTATACGTCTCTATCCTTCTGATTTCAATCTTCTGAGAATTCTGTATCCCTTTGATTCTGGCCCCTTGTGCAACCACTGGCAACCATGCCTTCAGCCACTTAGGCCTCATGCCCTGGAATTCTGTCACTAAAACCCTCCATCTTTTCACCTTCCTCTCATTATTTAAGACCCTCTTTGAAACCCATCTCTTTTACCAAGCTTTTTGTCACCACTTTGCCTCTGTCCATTTATTTTTGATTAAGCCTGCCTTGGCAACATTTTTCTGTCAAAAAAAAAGTGCGTGTTGTTCCTTGCCTTTCCTCTTTCACTCTCCATTCCCCTGTTCAGCACCATGGGGAGAGAAGCTGTGGGTTTGGAGAATTTGGCTGCTGCCATGGTCCAGAAAGCCAATTAGGCAGGGTGTGAGAATTGTTGAAATCAGAAGGCAGTGATTGGCGATGCAGAAAAGCCTGGAGGGCATGAAGTACATAAGCCACTGTTGCAGCAGACGAAGGGGGAAGGGATCAGGCAGGATCAGCCTGGGGCTGGCAAGCTCCACATTCATACATTGAGAAAATTATGTTCCACAATGCAAATTACATGCTCCAGAAAGAGTCTTTGAGACATTTTGTATCACGGTCTATTGCTCATCGCCTTCTCAGTGTTTATGAAATGCAAATCAAGTTCTGGCACTTTGACTGCAGGATTTAAATATTACAAATTTACATCATTGGTATACAAATTTGTCCAGAATTGTTATAGAAATGTTGTACTTGAAAACCACCACGACTAAGATTTAATTTAGCACAGGGCAGGGCTCAAGCAGGAGACGATTCAGGTCTGCATGACTCAGTATTGCATGGGGCATTGCTTGTACCCATTGGGGGATCTCCTGCTGTGTAATCTGTGTTGACAACCAGGATAAGAAGCTGAAGGCCCTGCAACATTTCACCCAAAGGAAAATGACTGACAGTGCAACCTCTCTTCTACGTCTCAACACTATACTACTCACTATACCTGTAAATGCTCAGCTTCATCCGCCCACCCTAATCCCCTCCTCAAGCACTCTTTCCCAGAGATGAGTGCTAGCAATACAGGCTAGTTGATATTTATCTTTCTACCAAATGCCACACATTTCAAAACAAATTTAAAGATTGTAAAATACCTCCCTAGATAAAGGAAATTCATAAACATTTTTGATGTACAACATCAGCAAGCTTAATCGTTGTCTGGGTTCTCAGTCAAGGAGGCTTGCCTGAGAGCCCAGACAACCATTATACTTGTTCAAACACCAGCGCCCCAGAGAAAATATTGTTTGATTGACAGCTCAGACTCTCTGATCTCTGCTGCCAGTTTCACAATGTTTATTTACACAATGTTAAGTGATTTCAGGGGTTTGTGGTTTTTGTTGTTGATATTTTAAAGGGTCTGGATGATTAATACTCTTCCTGGCTTGAAGCAAAATGATTTTTTCAACATTGTAGAAAGTTATGAATGAATTACTTTTTTTAAGCTTTTTTTTAAAACACATAGTACTGACGCTATAGGCTTCATTGACCCACTATACACTGTATAGAAACAATGGACATGGAAGCACCATTGCTCGGCATGGGGGCATGAAGTGCCATAGGGAGCAGGTGGAAGGACAGAACTTGTCATAGGGGGAATGAGGGGCCATGGACCTAAAAAAGCAGACCATGGCATGGGGAGGCATGATGAGCCATAGGGGGTGGGTGGGGAGCATGAGTTAGCATGAATGAGGCATGTGGAGTGTTTGATGAAGTATGAGGAATGTGGATTGGAGGGCATTTGTGTTTTTATTTTAACCGGGCTGAAATCCCACTTCACTGGGGCAGGCCTTTTAAACAGCCCGCCTCTGCACCCAGCAGCTCCTGTGGCTGCCACAAAACTTTTTCCCAGGTCAGCTGGCCTGTCTCCAGCCTGCCCCTGCCGCTGGCAATGAAGATCCGCATTTGCAGGCGCTTTCTCCCGAGGCAGGCAGGCCAAGCCGGAAATTTTCTTGACAACCACAAGGGTGAAAATCCAGGCCTATAAATTACTTTTGAAGTGAAGTGTCCATTAGTCCATAAGCAAAAATAGCAACTAATCTCTGCTAACGACATCCCACATGATGGTGATTGAGTCTGCACCCGCTCCCACATGGCCTGCCCGACATGGAGAAAATTCTCCCCTTTTCAATCAGGTAGCTGAAACTAGAAATGTCAACATTTTAATAAATGTAACTATAAAAGGTTGTAGTGAATGGTTTAATACTGAAATTAAATTGATTAATAAGATGGCAAAAATAGAATAATTACTTTCAGTTTATACTTCACTTTATTAACCCATTTAAGGTCACATATTTTTAATCTATGCTTATAGTCTTCAAGTCTCTCGTTATTCTGCATTCTTGGTATGTCATGTATTAGTTTCGCTAGTTCAGCTTCTAGACCAATGAGGTTTACCAGTTGATGAAGAGTTGTTTAAATGCACCCGTCCTTATGATTTGTTTGCACACATCTTATTTTTTATATTGAAGTGGGGCGCTGGGGCGCTTCAGCAGTTACTCAAGCCCTGATATGTTGTCTTATCAGCTTCACCATGGGCCCATATCATAATATGCAGCACATATGGTGACCAGTCAAATGACACTTTATGAGTTAAATATGTAGTCATATTTCAAGAGAGCAGTAGTCTGATATCGTGGTTCTCTAACTATTATTTCATACGCATTGATTTGTTCAAGAGAAAACTTATTGTTTATTTTTATTTATTTGGCTTTGCTGCCAGAACTGTCCAAGATTTCCTTTGTCCATATGGCCCTGGTTATAACCCTGCTTCAGGGAGGGCGATTGGATTGAGGATGAATATTTGCCTTGGGAAACTGATTTTTAAAAATTCCTTACAGTCCAAATTTAACGCCTGCGAAAACTCTTCTCACTAACTACATTTCACCAAAACCAAATGCTGAGGTGAGAATCCAAAGCAAATTGATTTTGTGCACTTTGTTCCTTTATTAATAATGTCAAGATTCCCTATGCTTTTTATAATAGCTTTCCCAACTTTTCCAGTCACCTTCAAAACTTCTGTACGTACACTCCCATGTCTATATGTTCTGACCTCCTTTGAATTTGTAGCATTTAATTTAATTTGCATCTTTTCATTCATCCTACAAAAACCTATTAGTTCTCTACATTAAAATTCATCTGCCATGTGTCTGCCCATTTCAGCAGTCTACCTATGTCTTCCTGAAGCCTGTTTTACTCTTCTCCTCGCTGTTTACTATATTTCCAAGTTTGTCGCCATCTGCAAACTTTGAAATTCTGCCCTAGATTGAGATTGGAAGGCAATGGAAAACTACCACTGTTTAAAACGACCAAGAAAAGCAGTTCAAGATGAAGCATCAGCAGACAATGAGCCAGGACTTGCCTTTAGGCAGAGCACACATGAATGTATAGATACCCAAGTCTATGTCACTAAAGTCAGAAAGAGCAGTAGACAATCCCTGGGAAACACCACATCTCTCCAATATGAAAAACAGTTGTTCACCTATACACTCTGCTTTCTGACCCTTAGCCAGTTTTGTATCCACTCTGTCACTGTCATTTTAATCCATGGCCTTTAATTTTGTTAACATGCCTATTGTTTGGCACTTTGTCAAATACTTCTTCAAAGTCCATATATGTATTGTTACCCGCACTACCATCAACAACCCTGACCATTCGCTGTAGAAAAAAATCTGTTAAAATCACCTGGTAAAAGTTTCTGGCAACCTGATGTGTGTTACAGCATATCTCCGGAAGAAATAAATCACATTTTGCATTCTGTGCTGAGTTTCATTACATCAAAGCCTTTTATTTAATCCAGTTATTGATTCATGGTGCAGAAATTTATTTTTAGCAATACAGATACTTTCCGTCATGCACAATCCCCTGGAAAGCAGACCCTGAGATGGTTTATTATGGCGTGGCAGGTATGGCAGATGGGAGAGTGGATCAGAAATGATCATGGTAGTTCTCTGTTCATAACATGTCTGTATCTGCTGAATGGAATAGCAGTCAATTTGTACACTTGCAGGTAATGTCAGTAGTTTTTGGAAGGCGGGATGTGGAAGGAGACAGGGCAAATTATCATTCTCCCAAAGGTTCAAGGCATCCCATACTTAAGACTGATAGCTGTCAGCCAGAATAAAAGCTGAGAGGTTTTACAATAAAGACATACTTGATCTCAGAATATTTAAATATCTCCTGTTCACAGTGAGCCAGATGATAGGGAAATTTTCAGGTAGAAATTTTTTTTTGATAGGAGGCCTTGTGTGGTAAGGGGAGAGATTTCAAATCTGAAACATTCACTTTTCTGATGTCTGAAATGTTCCAAGAGCTAGTTGGAAAGGTACAGCAGATATATATTTGCTAATCTAAAGTGTAATGCACATTATACACACACACTAGATGCTTAATGTGTCAATTAACAAAACATGAGAAATTTGCCATTTGATATTCTTTTTAGTGACTTTGTTACAAATATGAGTTTTATAAGATGTTTTAGGACTGTGCCTTTAAGTTAGGGGAAAAATGAAGGAGGTCATGAGACCTGGTTCAGAGTCTGCCTGAGTGATGTGACTGTTGAAGATTAAAGGGAAGCCTGGGTTGTTTTGTGGGAAAGATGGTGTAAGGTGTTCATGCTTGGAGACAATGACAGCAGCATCTTTGTTTACAGCAGTTACACTCCAAAGTCCCAGCAAGGGATTGAGCATGTCGGGTTGTAAACAGTTATACTTTATACTGTCCATTTACTTCCAAGGTAAAATAGAGCGGGGTCTAAAAGCTAATCTGCATTTCTACCTGGATACAAGACCCATGTGATTCACATGGCCATAGAGATGGTCTTTGAGAAGGGGAGAGTCCTTTGGGAGCCATTGTGAGATCGGGTAAGAGGCTTTTCTAAAGATATTCCTGAAACTTACAGACAAGTTAGTGTTCCAGGATCTGGGACAGAGAAAGCAGCTGGTGGCTGAAAGTCTCTATGGCTCACCACGCAGGAATGTGAGTAGAAGCTTGCACTCAGTTTCAAAAGACCAAACTTGTGAGGATTTGAAACGTGGCTGGAAGATTCACCTAGCTTGCACTAGAGGGAGAATTTCCAGCAAAAGCCCTCACCATGAAAGACAGCTCTGGCATCATAAGTTACCTGGCTAGGAAAGGAAAGGAATAGAAGTGAAATCTCGGAGGTTGAACTTCAATTTGGATGGGACCCAGGAAAATCAAATGACTACTTAAGGGACAGTGTTAAGTATACCTATGAAGTGGGTTTTTCAGTTGTGGTAAAAGTAAAAGGGAAAAGCTCTGTTATATAGCTTAAAGTATAACATTTTTTTATTATTCGTTCATGGCCAGCATTTATCGCCCATCCTTAATTGCCCTTGAGAAGGTGGTGGTGAGATTCCTTCTTGAACAGCTGCAGTCCATGTGGTGCAGGTACACCTGCAATGAGATAAGGGAGAGAGTTCCAGGATTTTGACCCAGCAACAGTGAAGGAACAGCGATATATTTCCAAGTCAGGATGGTGAGTGGCTTGGAGGGGAATTTCCAGGTTGTAGCGTTCCCATCTAACTGCTGCCCTTGTCCTTCTGGATGGTAGCAGTAGTATGTTTGAAAGGTACTATCTAAGGACCCTTGCTGAGTTCCTGCAATGCCAAGGCAATAGTGTTTTGTCAAGGCTTGTTATAGTAAAAGTATTAAAACATAAAATCTAGTTGGGTCATCTTTTCAGCTTTCAAATGGAAGTTCAAGTTGATCATAACTTCTAGTTGTAGATGAGAATATCAGCTTTACTTCTGAATACCAACTAGTGCACAGCATGTGGGTAACAATAGATTCCTGCATAGTTATTATTAATGCAGATTTAAGTAGTCACCAAAGCTTTCACTTCATCACTATACAACTTAAGGGATCTATGGTATTCTGGTTAGCAAAATGGGCCATTTTAAAATTCCATATCCAATCAAATGAAACCAGTTGTTGTAAGTTACTGAGGCTGTTCTAGGTGTCCCACTCGGTTATCTAAAGAGATGAGGCCACTTTCTCCGCCCACCACCACTCGCCACCCTTCAAAAATGGCAGTGCAAGATCTTGTCTGCAGCTTTCCAAAACTGTTCCCATACATGTGCACTGACGGCTGACCAGGAACCCAAGTACAGGCAGAAGGTGAAATGTTTAGTCAGTGGGGTGGGGGGGTGGGGGAGGAGGTGGTGTTGGGAGGGTGTGGCGGGGGGTGCAGGGGGGCGGTGGTGGTGTTGGCAGGGAGAGGTTGGGAGGGTGTGGCAATGTAGTAAGGTCAGGATCTTTTCATTGTCACTCTGTCCCGAGCCCTGTGAATCTGACATTGCAATTTTCAGGCTTGGTAAGAGCTATTCATCCACATACTGCTGAAAAAAATGGCTGAAATGTAACTCAGCCAGCAACTTGTGGTGGAAAGATCTGCACAGATTAAACCTTTTGAGTACTGTGCCTTTTAGAATTTACACATTTGTTAACTTCTCAAAATCATTGGGAGTCATTAACAATTATCACATTGATAAAACAATGCTTACACTGATAATTACTAGACAAATTTCTGTGGCCAGTTATCTTGGCTCGAGTTCCCAAATGCTGTCTTTACAGCCTCCCAATGTCATTTCTGTACATTACATAACATAACTTAGCTTAAACTCCACCACCTGTATCCTCTTTTGCTCACCTTATCACCCTGTGATCCCAATTCCTTCATGCACCCATTTTACCCATTGTCTTTGTTTGAAAATTCCTTCATTGTTTCACACAATCTACTTCTGTACCCATTGCTGGGAAGATGTATGATGTCACCTTATTTAAAAGTGTGCAATGTCATTCTCTGACAAAAGCTTTGGGCATAATATTTCAAAGGCAATGGTAGATAATCCAGCAAAGTCTTTAAGAGCGGAGTTCAGTGGCTCATAACAAAAGCAATAAGATCATGCAAGTCAGAACGTTAGCCTTATGTTTAACATGAGAGATAATTGGGATTAATCAGTGTGAAATGCAACATCAAATACTTTTCTGGTACATATCATAGGTGTATCCAAGTATGCACAGTGTACAAATGCTCTCACACACATTTTAAACGATCTGGAGGTAAAAAGTTGACTCTGCTCCTCCCTTTATCCCTCAGTACTGCTGTCCACTATAAACCTCTGGTACTATGGGAGTGAAATTCTGCTTTGGGGAGGAATTATTGAGGGATTAATATTACCAGCAGAAAATGTGGGAGGGGTAATGTTGGCAACAGGAACTACAAACATACGAATTAGGAACAGAAGTAAGCCATTTAGCCCCTACGAACCTGCTCTGCTATTTAATAAGATCACGGCTGATCTGATTGTGGCCTCAGGTCCACATTTCCATCTAACCCTGATAACTTTTGACTCCTTGTTAGTCAAGAATTTATCATCTACTGCCTTAAAATATTAAATGGCCCTGCCTCCACCACTCTCTGGGGAAGAGAGTTCCAAAGACTCACACCCCCTGAGAGAAAAAAATTCTCAACGCCTTCTTAAATGGGCGACCCTCTTATTTTTAAACTGTGTCCCCTAGTTCTAGTCTCCCTCACAAGATGAAACATCCTTTCAGCATCCACCCTGTCAAGTCCCCTTATATGTTTCAATAAGATCACCTCTCATTCTTCTAAATTCCAATGGATACAGGCCCAGCCTGTTCATCCTTTCTCCATAAGATAATACCCCCATTCTAGGTATCAACTGAGTGAACTTTCTCTGAAATGCATTTATACCCTTTCTTAAATAAGGAGACCAAAACTGTACTCAGTACTCAGATGTGGTCTCTACAATACCCTATACAACTGTAGCAAAACATCCCTACTATTATATTCCATTCCCCTTGTGATAAACAACAACATTCCACTTGCCTTCCTAATCATTTGCTGTATCTTGCATACCAACCTTTTGTGATTCATGTACCAGGACACCCAGATCCCTCTGTACTGCAGAGTTCTGCAATTTCCCTCTATTTAAATAATACCCTGTTTTTCCATTCTTTCTGACAAAGTGGATAAGTTCACATTTTCCCACATTATACCCCATTTGCCAAATTTCTGCCCACTCACTTAACCTAACTATGTCGCTTTGCAGAACCCTTATGTCCTTTTCACAACTTATTTCCTACCTATCTTTGTGTCATCAGCAAATTTAGCAACCATACATTCGGTCCCTTCATCCAAGTCATTGATATAAATTGTAAATAGTTGCGGCCCTAGCACTGATCCCTGTGGCACTCCACTTGTCACATCTTGCCAACCCAAAAATGACCCTTTTATGCCTACTCTGTTTCCTGTTAGCTAACCAATCCTCTATTCAAGCAAACATGTTATCCCCAATGTCATGAGCTCTTATTTTGCATAGTGACCTTTGATGTGGCACCTTGTCAAATGCCTTCTGGAAATCTAAGTGTAGCACATCAACAGGTTCCCCTTTTATCCATATTGTTTGTTACTTCCTGAAAGAGCTCCAATAAATTAGTCAAATATGATTTCCCTTTCATAAAACTAACATTGTCTCTGCTTAATTACATTGAGATTTTCTAAGTGCCCTGCTATAACCTCCTTAAAAATAGATTTCAGCATTTTCCCTATGACACATGTTAAGCTAAATGGCCTGTATTTTACTACTTTCTGTCTCCCTCCTTTCTTGAATAGAGGAGTCACATTCGCTATTTTCTAATCTGAAGGAACCTTTTCAGAATCTAGGGAATTTTGGAAAATTAAAACCAATACATCTGTTGAACAGGGAGGAGGGACTGAAAGATACACAGGTGGCAGTCAGAACTGAGAGAGGGAAGACAATGCTGATATAAAGAGAAAGGACAGAGTCAAGTTGCAACAAAGGATAGATGGTTAGAGAGATGGAGTGAATCATTGAGCTGGGTGGATACTTAGAGAGAGGAAGTGTCTCTGAATTGGGAGGATGCTTAGAGAGGGGGAGTGTCTCTGAATTGGAAGGATGTTTAGAAAGTGGGAGTGGCTCAGTGTGAATGGGGAGGATGGCTCAAGAGAGGGAGTGATAAATGTCAGTGGAAAGGAGAGACTGACTGGAGAAGGCACTGTGATTTCTCTACTTGATGGGTTTCACAAGACTATGACTTTATACCTTCATGAAAGCTGATGCATATATATTTCGAAGAGATTTCACTCCATTACTGATCAGCTGGTCCGATTATCAAAATATTATCTTGCATATCAATAGCCATTGTCATGGGAGTATTGTTGATTCTTCTGTAATCCAGCTGCGCACAGTGCCCATCCTACTTGAAGTTCCTGGTTAGAATGATTGAATGGAGACTCTTTACAAACATATCTAATGGCCCCAATTTGAATACCACACAACAGCACCACAGTCAGGTGCATCATTAGGACACTAGAGGCAGTGATTCTGTTGTTTGGACTGCTTGCGTGGGTTGTTGTTCTATAGTCCATACTAAGGCTGAATCTTAACTCCCAAACACAAGAGGGCTGGAGTCATGCCAGAGGTTAAAATGTAAAAAATCTGAAATTAGAACCCAACCTGCCTCAAACACACCCATTTCTGGTTTCAATGCAGATGGGATGAGAGGTGGGCAACCAATCAGTTGTGGAAACTGGATTGGTCATTTAAATATTATAATGAGGTTGCCTGCATTTATTTTAACAGTTTAGTTTTCTCAAACCTTGGATAAACCGGCAGCTGTAAAGCAAGAAGGACTGAATCCATGAAGTCCTTTTACGGCACTACTTGTGGGCCAGGAGGAGCAGCAATCTCACGATCTATCAACTTCCCTCCCCGACCATCATCAAATATTCTACTTCCCTGTAAATAGGACCACCCCTTTCACAATCCTCCCCCTTACCTCCACCCAATCTCTTTCAGTCTGTCACTATACCTACCCTGCCTTTGAAGGCTTCGGCCTAGTGAAGGAGGCCAGTAAATCAGCCTGCCTATGGGAGGAAACCCGACAGAAAAAAACTTAAAGGTGCTGCAGAGCATTCAGGAAGCCTGTTCTTCCAGATTTCTCGACCTCACAACAGCGCTCCCACATTGAGCGCACACCAATTTAAGTACTTCTGCCTTTAAATAATGGGCGGAATCGTCCGTGCCCACTGGCGTAGGGCGTGTTTGATAGTGTGAGTGGACAATATGGTGAGAAGGACAAAAATCGGTTTCATGATGTTGTGAAACCAGTTTGTGATCATCTGCTCAGCCCGTTGATAGCAGGTCATGTTTCCCTGCTATGGGAACCTCATTGTAACATATCAGTGTATAATTACAAGGCTAGCCCGCCAGCCTCATTTCCACCACTACCACCCCCGCCCCCCCCAATTAGGAGGATGCCAAAGGGGATGAGGGTGAGGAGGTCCTCGAAGGCGATGATGATGGGGATGTGGCCAAAACAAGAACAGAATTACCTGGAGGGGCTCGGCGGGTCTGGCAGCGCCGGCGGAGAGGGGGGAGTTGGCGTTTCAAGTCCTCATGACCCTTCAACAGAACTAGTCCTGGGTCGTGGGGACTCGAGGCGTCGGCTCTTTTCTTCTCCGCCGATCTGCCGGACCTGCTGAGTTTTTCCAGGTAATTCTGTTTTTGTTTTGGATCTCCAGCATCCGCAGTTTTTTGTTTTTATCTATGGGGATGTGGCCCTCGCACTGGCTAGATGAGGCCCTCATAACTGCTAGATTTGTGGAGGAAGAGGACGACATGCAGTGAGGAGACACCATAAGATCCTCACATTGCATCTATGAACGTTTGACTCCAGTCTGGCTTTTGGCAGCGCTCATACCCTCTGTGATAATGCTCCTGTCATGGAGACGCAGTGGAGACTCTAATAATCGCTTGATTACAGGAGGATGATAATGACATGCAGTGAGGACACTCTATAGATCTTCACATAGCCTCTGAGAATGTATCAGGGTCATATCAGAGAGACATGAAACTTCAGAAGCACCTGATCCTGTGTCTACCTTCAGACCTGAGCACTTCAGGAGCACAGCGTCACTGGTCACAGATGCTGAAGAGATGGGGGCCAGTCCCACCTTAAAGATGCTGAGAGCGCACAGAGAGAATGACAGAACTCTGTGACACCTGTCCACACTTTCTGGCAGCAATGACCAGCACCATCAAGGTGCAGGCATCAGTAATGTCCCCAGGGAGCCTGAGGCTGGACCATTACTTTGGTCTGAAGTTTGCACAGAGCACAGGGAAGAGGCCCTGGACTGAGACACCTGCCTTTTATCTTGTGCAGAAAGGTTTCACATCTGAGTGACAAGAACACTGCTCATCAGAACAAGGATCCACAGGCAGGGAGATATTCTTGGGAGTTTATTTACAATAGTGAACATTATGTACAAGTAATTAACACCCAGGGCCAATCTGTGCAACAAAAAAATAAAAACCCGCCCGATTGTTTGTCCCTCTTCCGCGGCTATGTTCGCGGCCGGATGTCCCTGGAGAGGGAGCACGCGGTGTCTGCCAGCACACTCGAGGCCTTCCGTGCTCGGTGGGCACCACGGGGATTGGGGTGTTTTATTGACCCCTTTAATCACATTTTGGTTTAAAGTTTGTAAGTTTTCTTTAAACTTTGTTCTTGGTTTTACAGCTGACCTGAATTAGGGGCTGTGCTTGATTTATCCCAGTTTTGTTAATTTAGTTTGATTGTTTGACTCAAGAAAGAGTTACATCTTCTTAACCTTCCTAACCCTGTTGCTACGCATTGGTGCTCCCCCAATATCCACAGCAGAGGTGGAGGCAGCCTGCTGACTGCTACGCCCTGTCTTTGATGACCTTGGCGGGCATCCTCTGGAGGGCCCCGGCCTGCTTTCAGGGTCCTGCTGTATGGCAGTGGCACCCTCCTTGAGCTGTAGGGCTGGAGCTGCTGAGGTCACAGCAAAAGGGGATGTGGATAGGCCGGACACTCCCGGAGTCACCTGGGTGGATGGCTCAGGGTGTGCACTTGGTGATCCTCCTCCTTATGGGTGCCCAAGGGCCCTGGCTGACTCCTTGAAGAGAAGGAGTAGCTGGAGTGAGATTGAGCTGCCCGGCATCCTTCTCACGTACACACTGTTGGAGGTCAACCATGGTGTCAGTGATGGAGTTCAGCCCACACAGCAGTGCAGGAGCAACGTCCTGAACCAAGGTCTCCATGGCGGTCACCATCCTACCAGTGCTGACCTTGGTGCATTGCAATGCAGGCACTATCATCTCAGAGTGAAGGTGGACAGACTCCCCCATTGTGCCTTGCAATCGGAGGAGTGCAGTGGACATCTTTTTCTGAAGTCCCCAAGCTTGCCTTTGTAGCTGCAGCAACTGTGACATGACCGAGTCCAGAGGCTCGTCATCTAACTCAGACTCAGCAACGGTCCAGCCTCCAGCAGTCCCCCAAGTGCTGGGGACCTGGGAAGTCCCTGCCACTGCCTGCTGTGGATCAGAAAGTGTGATATCTTCACCAGATTGTGATCCCAAGGTTACTCTAAAGCTAGATCCCACTGAAGTGTGTGTCTCTGTGCTGGTGGAGGGTGTGGGTGAGCACTGTGACAGGACTTCAGGGAGGGTGCTTCCAGATTCCTCTTAAGAAGCTTCTTTATGGCTTGATTGGAGGCCCTGGGTCATGGACTGTGGCGGCTGTTTCCCAGATGTGCCTGTGAAAGCACAGAGAGATAATTAGTGCATGGCAGTGGCCTGTGAAAGAGGACACATCACTCACAGCATGGTTGTCTGATGGATGTTGAACTGTTGGATCCTCAATTGGTAGAGCAATGCTGATCTCACCATCAGCAAAAGAACAGTCCAGATCCTCATTGGCCAGCTGGATAGCTCTGTTTTCAAAGTCCGTGAGGACCTTGATTTCAGGCATTCCTCCACCGGTCTGCAACCTCTCCCTCTTGTTGTGTGCTAGCTTGTCCTGCATGGATAGAGATGGAGAGAGTGTGAGCAGGATGCCTGCCAGGCCAGATGATAAGTATGCCTGGCCTGTGTGGGTGGTGAGTGCTCCCTTGGACGGGGTGAAGACGATGAATGTGTGTGTGAGAGAGTGTATGGTGATGCCCCTTGAGCTGGCAGTGAGTGAGATCCCTGTGGATATGTGATAGGTTTGTGAGTGTGTGAGTTAAGAATGATGAGAAGAGTGACTTACCCTGGCAGAACGGAGGAG
This sequence comes from Carcharodon carcharias, assembly GCF_017639515.1. NCBI lineage: Eukaryota > Metazoa > Chordata > Chondrichthyes > Lamniformes > Lamnidae > Carcharodon > Carcharodon carcharias. Next base: position 33,769,274 of record NC_054487.1, on the reverse strand, counting down.
ATCATTCATCCTCTTGTGGCACTGGGTGGCAGCGTTCGTGCTGACCATCGCCTCCCGAGCTGGATTAGTGAGGTTGCTGCCTATCCTGCACCAGAGGACATCATAGCGAGTCGCCACTGCGTCCAAAAGGCACTCGAAGGATATGTCTTTGAACCTGGGGGCTGCAGTCTTTCTGCCTTTCAGGGCCTTGTCTTCCTTGCAGCAGTCATGGGCTGGAAGCACTGAGAGGTGTGCATGTGGCTGGACTTTAAATATGGCGCCTGGCATGATGGAGTGGCAAGATGATGGCATGGCAGGTGAATGAGAGCCTGCCCACCATGGAAATGGCATGTTTCCCAGGAATGCATAAATAATGTGGCGGATCTGGGATGATACGGCGTGAGAAGCCGCTATTGCGGCCAGAAGGTAAAACATCTTTTGACCCGCCTGCGACTGCACTTAGTGCAAATCTGGGACAATTCCCCCCAATGTGTGTACTATGTGTGCCCAATACCATGTACTCCAGAACCTAACTTCTTATTCCTACAAGGTACTCCCTAAGTGAAGTGAATCATTGATTTCCGCTAGATCCTTAAAAGGCCAAGGTAAAGATTGTCTCAGTGAAGCTGAAGTTTGTGAAACACATGCTTCTGGCTCCATCTCGCTTTCTCAATTCATATTTGAATTGTGGGTGTCACTCGAAAGTCCAGCATTTGTTGACCAGCCCAAAGTGCAGTCAGAAGGTGGTAGTGTGCTGCCACCTTGAACTACTGCAATCCATGAAGGTGCTCCCATAACACTGTTAGGGAGTTTCCTGGTTTTGACCTAGCCCGTATGAAGGAATTACGTTATATGCCCATTTGACGGGTAGGTGTGTGACTTTGAAGCGATGGTGATGATGATGGTGTTCTAGCTGCTGCCCTTGTCCTTCTAGGTGGTGGATGTCATGGATTTGGGACAGATGTTATCCGGGTGTAAATTTTCCCTTGTGAATTTAAAAAAAGATTTCCCTAGTTCAGCAAAAGTAGGTTGTTTCTTCCTCTTCAGGCCTTGCTCCCATGTTCCTCTTTACCTCATGTTACAGTGTATTCATATTTTAGCAACAAACTCCTTTGCAATGAGCTTTATTTGCTGTCTAACAAACAAGCCGCAGCCCAAAATGAGTTTGTCATGGTGCCAGGAGCACTGAACTGCCTGAGAAGACACAGTGGAGTCATAAATAGAGTAATGTATACTATTCTTGTGTGGTCACCATGGAGACTGACGCAGAAAGTCAGAGGAAATGGATTTTGAAACACACAAAATTTTAAACCTGTCCTTCCCCTGTGAACTTCTTGAAAGCATTCTTCATTGTTCAGGAATCTGGCTAACCCCTGAATTTTTTGGACTTGTCAACGTATTTACCATCTCACTGAGATCTCGTTTCAGGTTTTTGAATATCTGTCCATGTATTTGTGTTTGACTCAGGCTGACTTCATTGAAGTGAGCTCCTTGCAGTTGACTCAATTCCAAACGAAATTGAGGGCAACGAACGGTTGAAGAGCAGGGGACCCAACTTACGGTTGTCATCACAGCGTAACTACACAATAAAGTGTTGTCCGCTTCAAATCAGAGATACAGTGAAGTTCAGGAAATGTCCTGTGAGATAACCAACAAACCTATGATAAAATTCACACTATGCTGAAGTATCTTAAAATGTCAGTGACTAATGGCCGTTTCTATAGCACCAAAAACTTGAAGCTGGGTTGCTCTGCAATATAACTCTAATAGAAAAAGCTGTGAGATACCTAATATCAGTGTTTGCAGAGGAAAGAGGATCTTGCTCTGCTGTTAGTTTAGTGAATAAATGTATAGTACTGACCAGAAAGGTGCCAGATTTACTCTAGGTCTGAGCTGAATTAGCCAATCTCAAGCTCGGGCAATGCTAGGGATGCTATGATTGGTCTCAGTGCTGCTTCATCTGGTCACTAGCCATTGACTTCTATTAGAAGGTGCATGTGTGGACAATGTGTAAGGGCAGGAATTGAATATGGTATTGAAGTGGAATGAGTTGGATAGCCTTAGACATGCTATCCACGTGCATGTTAGTTGCACGTGACAAATGTCCCGGCAGGAAGGAAGAAAATGTGAACGTTTTTAAAAATTATAATACAGAAGCTGTAACATCAATTTAGACAAAGTACTATTAAGGAGTACATCTCATGGACATAAGGTTACTTCTGGGAATAAATTCTCCTTCCTTCAATGGTTATATCACATCAGATGGAAAATATCTTTTGCAACAGAAAATAGATTGAATTTTGAACTAGCTTATAAGTTCAGATCAATGGTATACTTTGTCAAAAATGAAATGTCAGTCGCTCCTTTCAAATGGCACCATTTTTAAGAAAATGTTTTACAAACCTTACCTGTATTTATTAATAGAGATATTAGGCAATAGTGTAAGCCCGATTAAATTGTGCTATTTTGTTACTTTGTGTAACACCAATGTGACAAAAATGGTACCTGTTTCCTCAGATCTTCTCATCTGCCAAAGCAAAGAGGAGATTCATGAAACACATTCCCTCAGGAAGACAGTAGACCATTAAATTGATTGAAGCATTTCATCTTGCTCTTTTTTTTCTTCAAAGAATAATGAAATGTTGGAGCTGCAAAGAATACGGATGAAAGATGAGATTCGAGAGTACAAGTTTCGTGAGACGAGGCTCCTGCAGGATTACACTGAGCTGGAAGAGGAGAATATCACTCTGCAAAAGCTCGTCTCGACCCTCAAGCAAAATCAGGTATTTGCGGGTGATGGAGGATTCAGTAGGTGCTGCCAGCCACTCAAGTAAGGTAGAAATCCAAGCACAATGCTAATGCTCAGAATTAAAAGGAGCTGCAATTCGGTTTCTCATGTGAATTTTCTGGATTTTTTTGCGTTGGGTTGTCAAGTATTATTCATGGTTTATTTATGTTATTTTAAATGCAGTTTTGGTCTGTTTACTGTATAAATTGTTACTTACTGCTAAGTCAGCAGGCAAAAGGTGGCCAGGCCTTGGAAAGACACTGCATGGACCCCAGTTGATATAAAATCAGTGAACTACTCAACTGTAGGTACAATTTTATAAAAGAGTACAATTTGTTTATCCCTAAAGCATTATTCACAGCATCTGTTTGTATATTCAACAGGATAGGGGTTTAAGTATAAAAATAATCCAAATTTCAGAAAAGCATTGTGACAAAAAGTACAGATTTTGACATGTTGGCTTATCCACTTAATATCTGTGATGCAGAGCACAACATAACTTCAACTTTAAACTATTTGGCAGTATGAGATTGATTCAGCCATTCTGCAGACTGGAGCGTGGAAAGGATTGAGGCTGATCTCATTCATTAAGTATATAAATTTTCAATTTTTCTTCCAATATTTAAGATCTTAGGGTGGCTAAACAGCAACTTTTTGGGGCAAGGTTAGGGGGGTCCTACTCTTAAGCTAATGCATAACATAAGGCACCCGACACTGAGCAAACAGGGAGAATCTCAGCCCAGTTACATACCCATCCTTTGATAATCATTCAATGTTACTTTGTTCCAATGGCAGCATCCACAAGTCCAGTAAGTTATGAGGGCATATTTAAGTATCAAAGAAAGTGGCAATCTTTCATCAATACATGTTTAAATATTCTTTAAATACATTTTATTCAGGAGCCAAAATAAGGTTACTAGTGAAAGGTGAAGCTATTCTTTTTACTTACACCCCACCGAAAAGAGAAATCTATTGGAAGAAAACAAGACTTTCTACAATTGGGACTTAAATACAGGAATCTTCACCATGCACTATACTGCAGAGGTTTCCTTGGTGGGCATTGAGAATTGTCATATATTCAGGATACCCAGACGTTCAAGTTACACACAGAATGTCAGCAATTTCCTTGGGATAGGAATGAAAGACAAGTGAGTCAATATGAAGTTTTATGCAACAACAAAATGAGAGGAAATACAGATAAGAAAAGACACTGTAATCAGGTAATGCCTCTGCAAGATTTTGCCTTCTAAATGTTATGGTGGATAATAGAAATGCCTGTGTTTGTAAAACAAGATGCAGGTGATCATAGAGCACTCCAATATTAAATAATTCAGATTAATACATGAAAGGCTGATTCAGAGCAAGGTGTTAGATTTCATAAATAGGACCACTACTCTCTCTAAGCTGAGTGAGTGCATGACCACATGACAATTGAGAATGGGAACAAACAGGCCCTGCACAAGCAATGTTTGCTTCAAGGTGTGGACATATATTGCAGCTTTAAAGGGAGGGTGCAATGCAATAGGCCCTGAGGGAATATTGAATAGGACTCATTGATTTTGCCTTCTATGGAATTATTAATATAACCCTTACTGTGCTGGAAGAAAATAAACCTTGCACAGTTAGCACAATGGATGGTGTGATAGGCATTTGGGATTAAAATTTTTGTTTTATGCTAAACACTGTATCCCTTAGATATTTTACATCCATCAGCACCAAAAAATCAGAGTGGAAGCTAACTGTGCACTCAAAATCACTTTAAAAGGTAGTTAAAATAGTTTGGCCCAGAATTCTATCCTAACAGTGACAGAGGAGGAAGGAAGAAAAATCAAACAGTACCTGGCTTACCCAGCCCTTCTCCCAAAAGTCCTGCCATCTGGTCACTGAGTTCAAAAAGACTCATTACCCAATTGGATAATTTTTGACTGTCAGCCAAACAGCCATTTTTTCCAATTTGCAACATTTTTATATCTGGTAAAGAGAAAAGTTTAAAGAAAATGACCAAAAAAAATTTTTTTTCATGTCCCAATAATTTTTCTCCGGGGCTGCACACAGCAGTGTCCTGGGGATTGGTCTTCAATTTGTGGACACTCTAGGCCAATCCTGGAGGGTTGGCAATGCCTTCCAGGTTAGAGGAGGAGGCTGAGCTGCAGGCAGTCTGCAAGGAAAGAAAAATGGGAAGAAGACAGAATTATTTTTAAATTAAAGAAAAAATATCAGCAGAAATAGAACCAAGGAGGAAGATTTTTCCATAGAAATAAGCTTTGGTACTTCCTAGAACTTTTGCTCCCATTAGCATTGCCTTCCCATTTTTAATTAATGTTTGCTGAACGATATTTGGTGCATAAATGGAGAGTGGGTCATAAACAAATGAGCATGATCAGTTAAGCAGTGTTTTATGAATGTTAATAGCAATATAGCCCTAAAAGGTGGGGCAGTGACATTGGCAGTGCCTTTAGGTGAATGGCATTCCGAATCAGCCTTGCATCCAGTTAACACAGCAATGACCAAATTGTTATAAATGTTTCCCCCTTAAGCTGTTTATTCACTGGGGAGACTCAATCTATTGCTGTTGGTACCTGGAGGTTCAGGCTTTGTGCATCTGAATGCAAATGGAATTGTAGAACTCACAAGATTAGTTAAAACAAAAGGCCAGCAACAACAGTTTTCAAAAGACCCTTTTAAACCAAAAACTGCAGCATCCCAATTTTTGTGTTTTTATCCAAACTTTTGAGATAAACAATTTGTGGGTAGTGTTTTGTTCCATGCATGTTGAATTCTAAAGCTGCTGTCTTTTAATGTGTGGAATATGTGAACTTAAAGTGTTGACTTCTGACTTTCCAATCCCTCTTCCTTGCTTTTATAGTTTAGCCTCTTACTTGCATGATAATAGAGTAAGAGATGCCAACCCAAATGAAGTGAAGGGCTGCAGCATTTGGGTAATTCTTACCTAAGAATAGAACAAAGAGCATGGTTGCCCAAAGATCATTCCTGATGTTGAGCTGTTCTTCATGACTGTCATTAGGTTTGTTATGAAATAGCAGATGATGTGTGCCAGGTGGACCAAATCCACAAAGGAAACTTGGATGTGCTATCACAACGGTTTTGCAATTTGTACTTAACACGAAAAGACGTGTGCACTGAATTCAAAAGTAATGAGTCCACCAAGACCTTTAGAGATTTTAAAAATTAAATTAAAATATCTATTAACAAAATAAAAGATTTCAAGCACATAGATAAAACTATAATTACTTAACTACTGTAACTCCTACAATTCCTAATTAACCTGACTCCCTGTTACCTCCACCCCACCCCACCTCCTCCCAGCTTTAAGGCCACGGTCCAAAATAGATTTTAGATTTAAAACAGAACCAGCAAGTTAACACAATACCCACTTGATGGTGGAATTCCAAATAGCTTTTCCCCAACTTCAGTTTTGTCACATAGCAGACTTATGCACACATGGCTGGAGTTTTCAAATAGTCATGTTAGATCTTACATAGCCTTCTTCCCACATAATCTTTCATCTCCTTTATATGTTTCTCTCTTTTTAATATGTAAATTATATTGTTCCATATGTCTTTGAAACTGAATCTTCTTCATAATATAAAAGCTTTCATGTTGCCAATATTGTCAGTAACCTTTGGCAAAAAATAAATGGATTCCTTAGTCTTACTTATCTGGCTAGTTGTAGCCAGACTAAGATCCCTTTGAAATCCAAATAATTCCTTCATTTATCTAAAAATGCAAGTTTCTTCATACCTTACATACTAAGCCAGCATCCATGTTTACACATTAGCATGTCAAGTACCAAGCTTCTTTTGATAATTTAAAGTTTGCAGTCTACTTGACTTCAAATGTAATTAAATTATTCAGACAGACTCAACTATACTTATCCCCATAAACCTATTTCAAAATTAACCAGAAAAATATCATGAAAATTATTATACCTTCGTCGCTGGGTTGCCAACTGTGGTTGGCTCATATCCTGGGAAGTTTTATCACATGTCCCAATGCCTTGCCCCTTACATTCCTGCATGCATGGATATCACCTAATTTGCCAATTACTCAATAAGAACAGCTACAATGCCCCAATCCTCTGTGCTCTAATAACCATTCTATCCATTGCATAGTTAAGATTGCATGCGCACTAGGGCTATGTTGCATCCTGTGTGCCTTGCAACTCTGCTGTTTGTTGTGAATTTGGCCACAGCAAAACTGGAGAAATAAATATACGTATGATTTTGCTCCCGGATTGCTCACAGAAGCGTCCAGGCGGTGAATCATTAATTCCAGGAGACTCCAGGATAATCCAGAGTTGTTGGCAACACTGACGTTGGTGAGCATAAGAATCATGAGGGATGTTCCAATTAACCTAAAGATAAATATTAACCTCATGCTGACTAAAATGCATTTAAGAAGCAAAATGGAAGAGCTGGAGCATTTTAATTGCTTTTCAGTTCATGGGCTTGGACACACGATCAGCTGTATTCTGCTTGAGGTCAGGATGCTGGTAGACAAGAAGAGGGAAACAACCCTCTGGCTACATTGTGATGCAGCAAAACTTTTATTATATATTAACAAAGCAAACAAGGCATCTCAGAGGTATGATGGAAAAATGGATGCAGTCAAAGATAGAGATATTGGGAGTGGAACAAAATTTTGTTCAAGGAGACGGATTTTAGCAGGGTCTTAAAGGAGGAGAGAGTAGTGGAAAGGTGGATTTATGGTGGGGAATTCCAGAGCATGGCGCATAGATTGCTGAATGTAGCGCCACCAATGATGTGCTGCAATAGAAGAAAGAGACAGTGTTACTTAGTTACTGAATGGAGGCAGACTTGGGATGGAGAATATAAAGGGTCAAAAGGGTCACAGGCTCAGCTTATAGAGTAATTGGATGCTGAGGTTCCAAAGAATCTGATTCGATCTACTGTAGAGCCTGGAGAGGGGGATGGAGTTGATGCTGAAAGCACAAAATTTGTGACACAGTCCAATAATGGTGGCTACAATTTATCCGGTATTTAATTAAAGGAAATTATTTGTCTTAATAAGTTCCATTAAACTGGGGTGACATTGATAAGTCACAGTGAGTTTTTTATGAATGAACGTCACAGTGAAATGCTACAAGGCACATCCACACACACGATTTCCTAGTCTTAGCCTAAATTTCACGGCTGAAGCAGGAACTGATTCTGCCACATTTTCCCAAACAGAAGAGAATACAATGTCAGGTGAGTCAACAAGGATACTCTTACTGACTTCCTAGCACCTAGTGATGGTTGGGGGTGAGGGGTAGGTGGGGGTGATGGAGGCATGAGACCCAACTTGCCTACCTGTCCTATTGATTATCCTTGGACATTGCACTAGAGGAACCTGAATAGATGGAGGGGGAATTAGCAGGAAATGGAGACGTTGGGCAAAACATATGGAATATTTTGTAAGCAGAAGTATTGATAAAAATTATCTTTTTCTCCAACTGCCAGGAGTTTTGACATCTTACGTTACAGATGCATTACATTTCTCATTGTCACCTTTCATGTACTCCAGTGAACTTCAACTCATTTTGCAAAACAAATAGTAATAGAAATCAGAAGACTTTGGACCAATGCTCATTTTGTTGTACAATTTTAATATCATTTGATAATACTGGTACTCTAACATTATCCATCATGTACCTAAACTCATGCATTTACCTAACTGACATGAAATTGATTGTCAATTTTTCTATTGACTATGCCAAATCTAGTCGATAAATTGGAGAAGTCATTTTTCTAACACCGTTTTACATTTAATTGTTTCGATGTCTGCTGGTTTTTTGCTTTCAAAGGTTTCTCACAACATGGATTTAATTCTGAGGCATAGACAAGGCCAGAAAAAGATTGTGACTAATCTCTGATAACCTTATTCTGTTAATTTGTTAGTTTATCAACACAGTGTAAATTCCACCAACCATTTGTGTAATTAAATTTGAATCATTAATTTATGATATAGCTCTGGACAAGTTCCCTGATCTTGGTGACAAAATAGTGAACAACTGCTCTACCCTGTCACTGTTATAACATGTTGCCCAACAGCTTGTGTAAACTGGGCAATAGGGAAGAGATGGGTTTACCCAAAAAATCAGTCTCAATGCTATATTTATATATATATATTTTACCACAGTGTAGCACTGGAGAATACAAACTGACTGTGTAGAGAGAATACCATCACTATGTGATGTGCTGTCATCCTCCTTAAATGTGTTTGTGGTCTTGTTACTTTTTCTTTTTGTATTGTGTATGAAATATGCATCTTCTCTTTTTTGAATTCCTAATTACATCTCTTCTGATGCAGGTCATTGCACTCTATCTCTCCATTGGAAAAAGTGTGAGTGATATTACTAGAACAGAAGGCTATTGTTAGATTATGCAATGTGCTTCTCTTATGTTGCTATGGGAGGGGGCTTGCCCTTCACTTGAGGCTGATGGATGATGATTGAGATGTAAATTATTCATAGGGTGTAGTTTGGTGAAAGGATACAAGTGGATCCAGAAATGGAACATAAAGCAAAAGATTACATGCTGCAGTGACCTCTCCAAAGTGCTGAAATCAGATTTACTGTAATTTTTAAACAGGCCAATAGAAAGTTTCATTTATATTTCTAATTCTATTTATAAAACCCAAGATCTTATTAGCCTTTTAAAGGCTTTATCAACCTGCACTCAGACTTTAAAGGAACCAGGCACGGTTGTTAATTTCGGCTTTAAAACGATAGTGTAAAATAGGCTATTGGTTTGGCCGCCGCTTCTCTTGATTTCCCTTTATACATTGCTTTCAACGCACATGGAAATCAGAAAGGCGTTTATCCAGTGACCAAGTAAATATTGTACATTTTACACTTCCCTTGAAAGTCAAAATAATCCACACTCATTTAAAAAAGGTTGGGAGAATTAATTCCTCCTCTCTTTAAATAGTGCTATGAACCTTTCACCAGCTAAGAAGGTAGGCAGACTATCTGCTCCCAGGTAGTTGTAACACAGATTATGTTAGAATGGTCTGGAGTAACCCACCCACCTTTTTTTGCCCCAGGCAGCGTGTTTCTGCTTGCAAGAATATATATAAGTAACTGATCTCACCACTCCATCGTACAGTTTCATTGAAACACCACACCTATCTGCCTTCTAGAAGGAACCATTTAACATTTGGTATAATCCAGTGTCGCAACTTTTGCACCATCTCTACTATTCCTCAATGACAACATGATGATACAGTAAGAGTGCAATGTAATGAAAAGCTTTCATTTAGTTAATTTAAATGGAAAATGCACCAATATCTTTCAATCTATTCTTTAAAGATATACAAACATTTGGAACATTTTTTAAAATAGATACTTGGGAAATGGAGAGCAAAATAAGTGCAGAAAGCAGGAAGTTTGCTGTACTTAGGGGCACCATTGGTACCCCATTTCCCCCCGGTGTCATTGTAAAATGTGACTAATTTAGTGTTGAAATGTGCCAGGTTATGGTTGGGCTAAAATCCATAAAATTCAAAACAAGAAATATTAATACACTTTAAAAAAAACCTTGGTCAACCCACTACCATCTTAACCATTATGAAAACATGATTGTAATAGAGTAAGAACCAGACATACAACCACATTAGCTGTGCCCCTTCCCCACATTTATTACTTGATGAAGAGGTTATAAACCAGCTGAAAATGTATCACTTGGTACCACTATATATGATCATCCCAAACACTAGTGGAGTGTAACAACACAGTGTGTCTTTACTTCCCTGCTTCTGTTAGGCCAGTAACATTTTTTGACATATAAAGTATTTGGATATTTAATATTTGTAAACAAATAATTATATGAACAATAATTCAGATATAACATTTGATTGATCTGGTGATTGTTCACAATGTCATATCACCCACACAGCTTCGCTAGTTTACATGCACTGCTGGATTCCCTCTTGCTGCCCCTTTCATTGAGCTGATGGTCTGTGACTCCATCTCCTCCCGGCAATATTCCTACTACCTTGGATGTGACAGTCCCTTCCTCCCCCTTTTTCCCAACATTCCTTCTCTTTTGCCCCCTTTGACAGTGAATAGGGAGAGAAACCTTCAACTGAAAATGTACTCCTTCACTGTTAAGAGGTTGCTGCTATTTTACATCAACTGCTGATATTAATGATTGTTCCACTACGAACTGCTCTACTTCAATTTTGAAAAAGTACTTTCAAAGCAAATTTATTTATTTAAAAAGAACAGAAATTCTGTACTCTACAGGTTAATATATTCAGGTTTACTCCCATTTTTCTCACTCTTGGAAAAATAACAAGCTTTCTCTTAAGAAGTGAAAGAGAGTCGGGTCCACGTAAGTGCAGAGCAGATGTTGGAAAATGTTGAGAATGCTGCAGCTCCTCACTGCAGCAGGACTCCCCTGAGGTAACCCTAAACTGTCAATTAGACTGCTAATCATCTGCTTTAGTTGTTTTTTGTGTACTGCGAAGTAAAGGTAACTGATGTTTCTACTGGGGGTAAAAGAAAATTTCATAATTCTTGAATGTTATTCATGCAATCATTTCTCGAGTTATGTTTTGTTTTAAATTAATGAATGAATATTTTTATTTACTGGCTGATTATGTTCATGTGCATAGAAGCAGCAGCTTATCAGGTTTTTGAAAATGATCATTTCCTGTGACCATGTAGCAGGCTGTATTTTTTTGTGTTCTGCATGACTATTTCAGATGAGTTAACTTTATTTAAGAGGTATCTGCTGGTGAGTTTGTCAAGTATAATGCGATGGGAGGGTCGGTGCCCCTCTGGCAGAGGCTTGGCATTGCACACAATTTGGTTCCCAGTCTTGCAACCCCATGATGTTCAGTATATATGCCAATTCATAATTCCATTTTATTTTCCCAAAGAATTAAACAAAATAAAATCTGGATGAGAGCAGGCTAATGTTTTTAAAAGAAATTGACCGCTGGATAAGTGAATGTCCCACATTGTGGAAAATAAATCATTTTTGGAATGTATTTACTCAAGAATGATGGAAATAATTCACCAAAACTAATGCATTAAATTATAATTAATTCACCAAAACTAATGCATTAAAATATAACTATAATTATAATGAAAATTATAATTTCTCCTTCCAACTATAGTTTTCTCTTCTTCTATCCTGAAGACACCCATTCACTTTGCCACCTGCTGAAATAAAACCACAAAATGCTGAAATTGCACTGTCAGTACCTGAAAAGAGAGAAGACAAGTTGTTGTTTTGGGTAGAAAAACTCTGAAAAGAAAGCTCTCTACCAAAAATAGTCTTTTCTCCTTTCACATGCTGTCAGGTCTGGCCTATCTTTCCAGTTTCAAAACAGAAATGGATATGGTTATAGGAAAAACAGGTCCTCTTTAAAAATAACAAAAATACTGCCTTTAGAGAGCTTTTATCCTCAATTGTAAAGGTGAAGGGGACTGCAATTAGTAAAGGGTTATCTGACATTATATTAAGTTCATTAAATGCAAAAGCTATTCCTAAGGACTAGAAAGTCCCCTACAGGACCGTATATTATGTTACAAAGGGCCTAGAAACGACATACCCAGTAAGTTTAACATCTGTGGTAGGCAATCTCAATGGAACAATTTTGAGAGATCAAGTGGATAACAAAGTTTGCAAAACAATTTTTAGCATGGAAAGAAAAGAGAGGTCTACTTTAATTAGTCTGCTGTGCAAGGGGTTTGAAGCTATTATTCATGTGATAAGACAGGGAAGTTGCAGTCAGTGTACATTTGAAAGCTTAGAAAGCTTTTCCAAAGGTTCCTCAGCAGTGAGTAAAGCTAAAGGTAAGGAGTTGTGGAACAGGAGGCAAAGTAGGCCACTGGGTGGATAATTCGTTTTAAAATGTCAAACAGGGTGAGTTGTGAACAGGAACTTTTCAGGCTGGAAATTTTGGGATGACCCGTCCCCAGGAGTTAGTCTTAGGATATAGTCTATAGATATTTGTATTCATGTCTTGATTGTGGGAGGCAAGTTTGCCAAGTGTGCAGATTATGCAACAGTTCAGAAAGGAATCAAAAGATTCTTCATGATAAATCTACAAAACCATAAACTCATTGCAAATCTTTTTTTTGGAAAAAAAAAACAAATGCTGAGTTACATTGGTGGAAGGCAAGAGTATGAAACAAAAGAGATTATAATGGATAAATCATTAGTCAGACTCTATCTGAATCGCTATAATAATTCCAGAAAGGGAAAGCTTATAGATATGTTGGCTTTTAAAAATTCCATTGTAACATCAGTGGTATAATTTACTGGCTCCCACCACTGTTACAAATATTCATCACAGTCGGCCTAGTGCAGATACTCTGTGTTAGCAAACTTAGTCAGGTGCTAGTAAACAACTGAACTACTGGTAGAAAGTACTCTAGGCTCCTGAAAAACAATGCAAAAGCTTACACATCACAGTTGTTGAGACAGAACAATGGAGGGATCTTCCACCAATGTCATTGGCTCCAGCATCACCACCACTGCTCCCAACAAAACTTTTAAACTTCATGCACACTTGCGTGGAACGCTCAAAGCTCTGGGAACTGAACTGTGTATCTGCCCCTGGTGAACCAGGACCAGCTTAACATCTGATCTTATGGCTGATAAGCTCATCAACCTTCTGACAGTTAAGCTGCTGACCCTGTTTTGATAACCAGCTTAGTTTCTGCCTGTCTGGTGGTATCTGTTACATGTAGGCATGATGCCTTGTGTGTTGTGTAAACCTCAACAGTTTAAACAGCATCCTGTGAATATCTGAGTGCCTGTAAGCATTTAAAGATTAAAGTGCTCACAAAGAACAATATGAATTAATGGCAAAATGAGGTTATATTCGCAAAGGGCTAAATTTTATTTGTGTGCTGTCTAATCAGGTAGAATATGAAGGCCTCAAACATGAGATTAAGCGCCTGGAAGAGGAGACCGTGCTACTCAACAGCCAGCTGGAAGATGCTATCCGGTTAAAGGAGATTGCTGAACACCAGTTGGAGGAAGCCCTGGAAACCTTAAAGAATGAGCGTGAACAGAAGAACAACTTGCGCAAGGAGCTCTCGCAGTACATCAACATGAGTGACAGCATGTATAACAACCACATAAACATCGCAGTTGATGGGCTAAAATTCTCAGAGGATGGCAATGAGCCGAATAACGATGACAAAGTGAACGGACACATCCATGGCTCTTTGGTAAAACTCAATGGCGATTACCGAACATCAAGTACCAGAAAAACTGACAGCCCAGCTCTTGTCTCTGATCTGTTCAGTGAGCTCAACATTTCAGAAATGCAAAAACTTAAGCAACAGCTTATACAGGTATGAATTCCATTCTCATTCACCACCCCCCCCAACCCTTATCTTTTTATCTTTGCTGTTTCATTGATTTTAGTTCTCTACTATTGCTCCAAAAGAGCAATTTTAGTTGGTCTTTTAGTTACATGCCAACACTTTTGAGTCTTATATCAGTCAGATCTGTGCTATAGTAAAAAATCTAAGACTAACCTGAGAACCTGTAGAAGTGCACGTCGAGCCATAATTTGACCTTACTCTGTTGTTGGTGGGCTTTGCCTTTGATCCATTGCTTATAGAAATGAGTAGGGACAGGCATTTTGTGTTGGACCCCCTGATGTGACACCATGAAGCTCTATAATGCTATGAACAAGGTGGTCAGTTCACAGCCCCATCATTGTCTGTTCCTGATGCCATGAATAAACATCTTAGTGTTACAATAACGAAGGGTCATGAGGACTCGAAACGTCAACTCTTTTCTTCTCCGCCGATGCTGCCAGACCTGCTGAGTTTTTCCAGGTAATTCTGTTTTTGTTTTAGTGTTACAATAGGTGGAGGTAAATACAGTGCACCTGCTCTGATGCATTTGTTTCCAGTAAAGCAAGGGATGACAAAGAGGTACCATTAGGTGAACAAACATCTTCCTTTGTGATTTGTCAGGACTGGGAGAAATTTAGTAGATTACTTTAAGTGTTGGAATCATTTGTATTAATTCAATTCCAGATTCTCTGTAAACATTGCAGCTTTTGGGTTTAAAACATGAAGGTTCAAGCAATGTATTGATTTTAAAATTCTCATGCTTGTTTTCAAATTCCACCATGGTCAGCTCTCCCTGTCTCTGTAATCTCCTCCAGCTACACAACCCTCTGACATACCTTCACTCCTCTAATCCTGGTCTCTTTCCCAATCATAATTGTTGCACAACTGGTGGCTGTGCCTTCAGTTACCTCGGCTCAAAACTCTTGAATTCCCTCCCTATATCTCTCCGATCTCTACCTCACTTTCCTACTTTAAAACACTCCTTAAAACCTATCTTTTTGACCAAGCTTTTGGTCATTTTACCTAATATCTCATCATGTGGCTCAGTGTTATATTTTGTTTTATAATGTAACTGAAGTACATTAGGGCATTTCATTATGTTAAAGGCACTATATAAATATAAGCTGTTGTTGAAATAAATAGAACCTTCTGCCAGTTGTTGTTGTTTCTCTGTTTGCTAAGACTCTCCATGAAATTTATCAATGAGCTTGAGGTTGATGAATTTAGATTTTAAATACTCACAAAGTAAACTTACTATGCAATGCTTGTATTTGTACAATAAACTCTAATTGGATCTGTTTAAATTTGAGAATGAATATATGACTTCATATTCTGGCCATTGGAATGCCTCACATTGCTTGTATGTAGCATCATAAGATCATACAGCATAAAAGAAGGTCATTTAGCTCATTGTGCCTGTGACGACTCTTTGAAAGAACTATCCCACTGCCCTGTGCTATCCCTATAGCCATGCAAAGTTTTCCTTTTCAAGTCAGTATCCAATTCCCTTTTGAAAGTTATTATTCAATCTGCTTGCACCACTCTTTCAAGCAGTGCTTTCCTGATCATAACTGGTAAAAAAAATATTTCTCCTCACATCACCCCTGGTTCTTTTGCTAAATATATTAAATCCATATCCTCTGGTTACTGACCCTTCTGCCAGTGGAAGATACATATTAAATAAATTCCAAATTTGGAATGAAGATGTAACAATTAACCTCTTTCTTTGTTTAACCTCGCTGACCTCTACCACAACTGCATTCCTGGAGAACAAACAATTTTCAGCAGCCAGGAAGGAGTCTGGATCATGGCTGAAGTGTGCATCACAGATTGGATTTGTTACTGCAAAATATAAGATATGAGATTTGCAGTTTCCCACCCCTTCCCCTCCATAAAAATCCCAGTCAAACAACAAAAAATGACTAGTCTGAAACATTGCTTTAAACAGAAGACGAAAGTTGCTTGTATATGGGTAAAGCTGCCAATACAGTAGTTCTTGAGTTGCCTCTTCATCAATGTTGGTTTTGGTCCAAGTAGAAGTGCAAGTACTAAAACAGTATTTGGATAATCCAGCGCCCTCATTTCACTGGATTACACACTCTTCTCCTGCAAAGTAATCTTTACTGACATGCTGATTCAATGAGTTTAAGTTATCTTGCTACACGACTGAAGGATTTCACAATCAAACAAAACTAATTGCTGCACCTTGAGAGGTTTTTGAAAGACCCTTTGTCAATAAGCAAAAGGTATCAATGTGCAACTCACTTTGTTCAATTCTTCTAAATTCAATTGATGATAAATAAGGAATAATGATTCTGATGAATAGTAATCTGGTTACCAGTAATCATAACCAGAAGCACCAAATCCTCCCTTATACTGGTGCTACAGGAAACCAAGACTGAGTAACATGATTGAAGTAATAAATATTGTGGAAGTAAAGGGATGTACTATTTGTGCGGCCTCCTGGTTTGTTTCCTGTGTGTAGTTTCAGGTGGGCCTTACTATTGATCATTTCTCTACAACACTAATGTTGTCATTGTTATATTGTCATCGTGCCCACTGAAAGAAGCTGGTTATTCCCATGATTGGTATTTTATCCCAAACCCTCAGTGCTCCAAGTTCAGGTTTCTCATTCTCCAGCCAGAGATAGCAAGAGAATTTGATTGTTTCGCAGCTTTCCTAACATCCATGGCAGTTCATTGAAACTAAAGGCCTTGTTTAATTTTATTAGAGATACTTCACTGTGTTTCTGGGTGGTGGAATATTCCCAGCTCCATAGCAGATGTGATACCATGAAATTCTGTTCCAAAATCAGTGGAGTGTTCTGTCCACAAAACTTCTATTCCCAGCTATGATGTCACTGCGATAGAAACTCTCAGTGCCCCATTGGAAGGTTTCTACATCAGCTGCTCTGATCACTGGCTCTGAATATTAAAAATAAGAGGTTTAATAAAAATCTCTTCATGATATTTAGGGTTGTTAGATACTTCAGATTGCTTTGCCCAAAATAAATATTTAGAAAATAACCATTAGATGCATTCTCCAAGCTAAAAAGGTGCACAGTGCACTCCAGCACGAGGTACAAACAGCAAAGAGGTGCCTATGGTAGAAAATTTGGTTACATTTAGGTGACTTATTTTACAAATAAAGCTAAAATACACTCCGGTCTATTGCCTGTAATATATGTAATATATGGCACTGAGGAAAAGGACGGATATGTCAGGGATGTAAGATTATGGAAAGAGATATGAACAAGAGAAAGTATGAGTATAGGTCATTGAGTAAAGGTGCTCATTCATCAGTGGAAGTTTGAAAGTCTAAGAAATATTGGAAATAGATCAAGGTACCTTCTGATGTCAGATTATTAATATCTTAACTATAGTATTGGGGCTTTTCATATAAGAGATTATATATGTGTTTGTGTGTGAAAGTGCTGACCATAAAGTAACGTCCGCAATTTATTATTTAACCTATTCTGCAGGTAGAGCGAGAAAAAGCCATTCTCTTGGTCAATCTTCAGGAATCACAGACACAACTGGAACATACCAAGGGTGCGCTTACTGAGCAACATGAGCGAGTTCACAGTCTAACAGAGCATGTCAATGCAATGAGGAGGCTTCAGGTCAACAAGGAGTTAAAAACAAACTTGGAAAATGAGAAAGGGCGGGAGTCTGGGGAAGAAACCCATGATTATGAGGTGGACATAAATGGACTAGAAATTCTTGAATGCAAGTATAAAGTAGCAATCACTGAGGTAATCGATCTCAAGGCTGAACTCAAATGCTTGAAAGAAAAATACAACAAATGTGTGGAGACATACACAGAGGAAAAAACAAAGTATGAAAGCCACGTGCAAGAGCTGGATGAGCAAGTGAGCTGTCTGGAGAAAATGAACAAAGAATATAATGAAAAAATAACACATTTTGAAACGGAAATTAAGACATTGACAGACATGGCAAATGAGGGTCATAATACTCTCAACACAGCCCAGGATGAACTAGTAACTTTTAGTGAGGAACTTGCACAGCTCTATCACCATGTTTGCTTGTGTAATAATGAAACCCCTAACAGGGTCATGCTGGACTATTACAGGCAAAGCAGGGTCACCCGCAGTGGAAGCCTGAAAGGACCAGATGATCCAAGGGGAATTTTGTCTCCGCGACTTGCCCGACGAGGCATGGCCTCACCAGTTGACTCAAGAAGCTCACCAGACCATTCCTCAAAAGACAAAATGGAGGCCAGTAAAGAAAATGCACAACAGAGCCCAACAAAAATGGTCAGCACTACTGTCTCTTCTATAATAACTGCCCCTCCCTCTTCCCCTGTCTCTGACAATAACGACATCAGAAAGGAGCCCATGAATATCTACAACCTGAATGCCATCATAAGGGATCAGATAAAACATCTGCAGAAGGCAGTAGATCGATCTCTGCAGTTGTCACGACAACGGGCAGCTGCACGGGAGTTGGCACCAATGATCGATAAGGACAAAGAAGTTCTGATGGAAGAAATCCTGAAACTGAAATCACTGCTAAGTACAAAACGTGAGCAGATAGCAACTTTACGGACAGTTCTGAAGGCCAATAAGCAGGTAGGATCATGCATGCAAAGCTGGCAAGTCCTGAACTTGCCTTACACAGGCTTTGGCTGCTTTGTACTCATGTGCAGTTTTCTGGCTCACTTGTGAACCCTGGTTATAGCCAATGGAAAAGTGATGTAAGTTCTAGAAAGGATGCTGAACAAACTAAATAACTGCATACCAGTGAGTTTAACATCAACAGTACTGAGAAAATTGCTGGAGTCTAAAGGTTGGACAACATATAAACTGAGAGAGAAAGTCAATACAGAGTCATGGTCATAAAGCCATAGATGCCTACAGCACAGAAAAAGGTCCTTCAGCCCATCAAGTCTGCACCAGTCAAATAAGTACCTACCTATTCTAATCCCATTTTCCAGCACTAGGTGCATAGTCTTGTATGCCATGGCAGCGCAAGTACACATCCAAATACTTCTTAAACATTGTGAGGGTTTCTGCCTCTATCACCCTTTCAGGCAGAGTTCCAGATTCCCACCACCCTCTGGGTGAAAAAATTCTTCCACATTTTCCCTCTAAATCTCCTGCCCCTTACCTTAAATCTATGCCCCCTGGTTATTGATCCCTCCACCAAAGGGAAAAGTTCCTTCCTGTCTACCCTATCTATGTCCTTCATAATTTTATACACCTCAGTCATGTACCCCCTCAATCTCCTCTGCTCCAAGGAAAATAACCCCAGTCTATCCAATCTCTCCTCATAACTAAAACTCTCCAGCCCAGGTAACATCCTGGTAAATCTCCTCTGCACTGTCTCTAGTGCAATCACATCCTTCCTATAATGCGGATTCCAGAACTGCACACAATACTCTAGCTGTGGTCTAACCAGCATTTTATACAATTCCAGCATAACCTCCCTGCTCTTATATTCTATGCCCCAGCTAATAAAGGCAAGTATCCCATATGTCTTCGTAACCACCTTATCTACCTGTCCTGCTACCTTAAGGGACCAGTGGACATGCACACCATGGTACTTCCCAGGGTCCTACCATTCATCGTGTATTCCCGTGCCTTGTTTGTCCTGCCCAAGTGCATCACCTCACACTTATCCGGATTAAATTCCATTTGCCACCGATCAGCCCATCTGACCAGACTGTCTATATCCTCCCATAATCTAAGGCTATCCTCCTCACTATTTACCACCCCACCAATTTTCATCATCCGCAAACTTACTGATCAACCCTCCTATATTCAAGTCTTAATCATTTATATATACCACAAACAGCAAGGGATCCAACACCGGTCCTTGTTATATGGTTTTGTGAAAGGCAGATCACATTTAACTAAACCAGCAATGTTCTTTGATAGAGTCACAAAGCTGATGAATGGAGGCTTGTCAATGGATATCATGCATGGATTTTACCAGGCATTTCAGAAGGATCTACACAAGAGGCTGCTAGCTAAATTTGTGGTTTATGGAATTGGAGATAAGATTATGTCATTATTAAGAAATTATTTTGGGAGGTAGGAGAAAGAAAATTGGAATAAAAAGACAGGCATCCAGAAATATGTGGTGTCCCCCAGTGACTTGTTTCAGGGATCTAATTATTCCATCCAACTATAAATAATTTCAATTTTAAGAGGATGCCGTCTTTCTTGACCCAAACTTCCAAAACCTGGGGAAAGACCTTACCCTATCTTGGCCCGAGTCTGAGGAGAGGTTTTCTCCAACAAAGACTGATTCTGCCCTTAACCTTGAGTTGAATTTTCCACTTCATCAGACATGTCTGTCTGTCTCTGACTCAGATCTGAACTGGTTTCGGGCACAGCTTATATTGGAGTAACTATTGGCAATCTACTCGTATCTCAATTATCCAACACATCAGACTCATTTGATTCTTCCCAACTTCCTCCTTTGTGAACCTCTGGAGGTAAAACGTGATCTCAGTCATGGCTGTAATCTCCCTCTCGCTTAATAAAACCTGTTGATGCAGCCATCTTCCACTCACATTCAGTCCACTCACATGTACCAACAGTCTTTTCTCTAAGACCGGACTTTTTGGCCTATTTCCCAGCAAAAAAAATACTCAGTTTCTATGCTAGTTTGCTAGAAGCTTCTCCAACCCAAATTTGTTTGACTAGGGAATCCACAATCCCACCTCATTGCCAGACTATGGTATCTTTCAGGACTAAAAGAGACTGGTGCATGCACATAGAGTTCAAGAACCCAACTAACCGAGTTTATTCCAGTTTGCTTATGTATATACATACACAAATAGCCACAAGAGGGTGCTATTAAAATTCTGAAAAATCCTTGGATAACATTCTGCTTTGTAGATTCATGACCAAGGTCAGAACAGGTGGGATCGTGGGACATGTAATGGAATGGATAGCAAGCTGACTACAGTACAGAAAACAGAGTAGATAGGGGTTAAATATAGTTACTTAGACTGGCAAAAGATGTAACACAATGATTGGTGCTGAGGCCACTGTTCACCATTTACATAAATTACTTGGACTTGGTAGGAAGAATAAGAAGGCCACACACGCCTTCAGAATATAACCTCTAAATGAGGTAGAGGAATATGGAATCCTGAAGTATAGATAGACAGATCACTAAACATAGGGATGCAGGTTAATAAGGCCATTTTTTAAAAAAGTAAATAAAGCACTGGAGTTCATTTCTGGGATTCAAAACCAGAGAGGTTATGTTAAACTTGTATAAAACCTTGGCTAGACCTTATGTGGAGTACTGTAAACATTTTTGGCCTCTAAGTTATGTAAAGGATATAGAGGCACTGCAGAAGTTGCAAAAAATGAACTGGGTATACTTGTCAGAAAAGATTGAGCAGGCTAGATCTCTTTTTTTCTCTGGAAAATAAGAGACTAAAGAGTAAGCTGAAGGGTCATTAAGGTTATAAAAGGGTTTGATAGGGCTGTTGAGAGGAGCTGTTTCCAGCAGAAACCATACAAGGATATATTGATGGGGGTGGATGAGAAAGAATGGGTGGAGGCTCATGTAGCTTTCATTTATGCAGCACTTTTAAAAACATTCAAATGCTTCAAGGAAGCATTATCAAACAAAAAAATTAACACTGAGCCACATAAGGAGATATAAGTCAGATGAACAAAAGTATGGAAAAGGAGGTAGGTTATAAGATGTGTGCTGAAGGAGGAATGAGAATGAAGAGGTTTAGGGAAGTAATGAACGAGCTTAGGGCCTAAGCAGCTGTAGGAAAGGCCGTCAATGGTGAAGCAATTAAAATTAGGGATACACAAGAGGCCAGAATTGGACGGATGCAGAAATCTAAAAGGCTTTTAGGGCTGGAGGAGATTACAGAAAAAGGGAGGGGTGAGGTCATAGAAGGATTTGAACACAAGATGAGAATTTTAAAATTAAGGCTCTGGGCCAGAAGCCAATGTCAGTCAGCGAGCACAATGGTAATCGATGACTTAGTGCGAGTTAGGGCATGGGCAGCAGAGTTTTAAATGAGCCCGTGTTATCTAGGGTGGAAGATGGGAGGCCAGCCTTGAGACCATTGCAGTAGTCTAGAGGTAAAAAAAAAAAGGCACAGTGAGGATTTCAGCAGCAAATGACAGACAATATTAGAGCTGAAAATAGGTGGTCTTGTTGATGAAGCCGATATGTGGTCAGGAGCTCATCTCAGTGTCAAATCTGACACTGAGGTTGCAAGTAGTCTGGCTTAGCCTCAGGCAGTTGCTAGGATGATCAATGGATTCAGTAGCTAGGAAATGGAGATTGTGGCGAAGATTGAAGACATCTTCCCAATATTTAGCTAGAGGAAATTCTGCTCATCTAGTACTGGATGTCGGACAAGCAGTGTGATAAATCAAAAACAGTGGAAGGTTTGAGAGAGGAGGTGGTGAAGTAAAGCTAGATGTTGTTGGTCTTCATGTAGAAGCTGACATTGTTTTATTTTTGGATGGTATTGCTGAGGGACAGCATGTAAATGAGAAAGAGGGGGCGAATGATTAATCCTTAGTGGTGTAGACTGGGTAGAGAAGCCATTACTGGTGGATCGATAAGAATGGATCCAGGCAATGGTAATCCTCCCAGCTGGATGACAGAGGAGAGATTTTAGGAAAGGATGGTATGGTCAACCATATTGAAAGCAGCAGAATGGACAAGAAGGAATGGTTTACCAGGGTCTCAGTCACATAGTTGACTTTGCTGAGGGCTGTTTCAGGACTGTGGCCAGGGCAGAAACCTAATTTGGAGAGATTCAAACATGGAATTGTGGGAATGATGGGCATGGATTTGCGAGGCAGCAAGACCTTGGAGAAGAAATGGAGGTTAGATGTGGCAATAGTTTGCAAAGAGAGACCAAGGGTGAGCTTTTGAGGAGGGAGGTGAAGATGACAGATTTGAAGGGGAGAGCAAGAGAACTGTTAACAATGTCAGCCAACATAGGGACAGGAAGGGAAGTTGGGGGCTCAGAGGTTCAGTGGGAATAGGGTCAAGGAAGCAGGAGGTCGGTGTCATGGCAATGATGAACTTGGAGAGGACATTGGTGATAAATAAGTGGAACTAGAAGAAGATGTGAGTTCAGGTCTAGGGGAGAGGGGAAATTTGAGCCAGCGGGTAAGAGGAAGTGAGGAAGTGGCAGAAGTAGCTGAACGGATGGTCTCAACCTTTGTGACAAGGAAGTGCATGAACTCCTTACACTTGTTGTTGGAGGTGAGATGGGAGGAGGCAGGGGAGATGGGTTTAAGAAGGTATTTGTGGTGAAGAATGAAGCCATGGATCTATTTGGCCACATAGCCAGTTTCAGTGCTGTTAAAAATTATGTAATATAAAACTATAAAATAAATTCATAGAGAGAAAAAGGCTCGGGTTGATTTGACTGATGTTTAAAATAGTGAAGTAAGGTTATATAGGAAAGGACTCTTCCACTTACGGCAGTCTGGAACAAGGGGACATAAGGGTGATGATGTTTGTAGTATTGGTGCATATCGAGTTCAAGCAACCTGTTATTAAGTGCTGAGGCCTCATACCACTGCATCACCTTGGGTTTCACTGATGTCTTGTCCATCAGTAATAACATGCAATAGAATTGTAAGGTCTCAAAAATAATGTTAATGAAATTATGCCCCATGATTCAGTCTCAGCTCTTGAATAGTTTCCATACAAGAGGGACCTTTTTGATGGACCAATAAGAGTGACACTAGGTTCCTCATTGTTTCCAAATAAGAATTATCATAACAAAGTGCCTCTTTTAGCACACCGCTGATAGTTTCTGGATAGTTAGCCTGTATAACTACCTTGGTTTCTGTTCCTTAAAAAGCAGTTTACTTGGTAGTT
Organism: Carcharodon carcharias; assembly: GCF_017639515.1. Taxonomy (NCBI): domain Eukaryota; kingdom Metazoa; phylum Chordata; class Chondrichthyes; order Lamniformes; family Lamnidae; genus Carcharodon; species Carcharodon carcharias. Next base: position 33,745,300 of record NC_054487.1, on the reverse strand, counting down.
GCTTCAAATAGCTGCATATACATCTAGGGATTTCTTTCTAATCTGATTTCCTTGGGTTTCATTGCTAAACCTATTCACATCAAACTGCACCATCTTTGGGTATTAGCTGAGCAAACTGTAAATTGACCCCTGCCTAAATGGCTTGATGGTATCGAGTTTCTCCTCTTCTTTTACCTGCTGGTACTGGAGAAGGACATGCAGGATCAGAAGAAGAATGCAGTACAGGTTCTCCCAGATATCCAAGATGCTTTAAATCCTTACACAACCTAGATCTGCAAAGGGCTATTGGCTGGAACTGGTTTGGATGAAAACCTTCCTCAACCAGTGGATATCAGGCACTTGTATATAAGACAGCATTTGTTTTGGCTGCATGTTTCATTCACATTAATATGGGCATATAATACATTTGGAAGTAGAGAAACAGCTGACAGAGCCATGTATTCTTACGCTGTGGTAAATTTTACAATAAGGTATGGGTAAGAAGCATTGTAACAGTGTAAATTTCTGCAATTTATGAGCCCGTTTACTTTGTCAACCTTGAGAAGACTAGCCGATTGCTTTCTGGCCACAGCTGGAACAGTGTTCACTCTTTCTGCTATTGGAATGTTGGTCTCTCACTACTTTTCAGAATGGGATGGTTTTCTGTACTAAATAGAGCCACTTCTCTTTAGTCGTGACTTTAGTAATAGTGTTTTTAATCAGGACTTGGAAAAATGAGAGGATGAGATATAGGCACTCTTATGAGAATTGGTAGGAAATGTAATATATTATAATATTGTAAAAGTTTGTGTTTTACTGAAACTGCACTGCTACATTTGATAGAGAAAGCAAAAGTGGTATTGCAGATAAATGCAGAATGTCAATGTGGCCCAAGTGTCAATATCAGCTGTTCCTCCCATGGAGAGTCCCAGGTGGGTGGCCCATACTTCTAGCCAGGAAAATTAAAATTCCCCCTTTTATCTCTAGGTCTGAATATACACTCAGCTGAGATCCAGTTCAAACCAACACCTAAAGAGTTTGCGTGTCATGCTGCAGTGTTCATAAGAAAACATTGCTTTGAAAAGTTACATCATGCTGCAGATACTAGTTGGCAATTTGACAATTGCAGCCCAGTGTTTGCTTGGAGAATCAACAGGCAATTACTCACAGGGCATGGCGACAATTACATAACTAATGTTTGCTATTGATTTTTAAATAACTGTCTTTATTATTTATTTTTAAATGTAATTCCACTGCATTCTTTCTTTTTCCAATGATGGCAACTTTAACTTTTTATCTTATCTTTTAAAGAATTAGGAACCAACTCCCTAATCCCAGTTAGCATTCTTTCCTTCTGGGTCAAGTAGATGGATTTGGTGTTAAGAAATCAATAGCTTCAAGTGAAAAGTGTATAAAATTGATGAGCGAACCAACTGTTCCAAAAAGTCGAGACTTGTGATATATCAGACCTATTGCTTTCTGTGACTTGCCACCAGTAGCTATGCATTGTAGTTTTCTACCATCACTTGTGCTGAGACTGTCCAAAAGCTCTGTCCTGAGGAATTATTGCTCATTTGATTAAGAGTTGTGAGTGAGACTTTGTGGGAGGTATGTATATAGGTCCTGACTAATTTGGAAATCATCTCTAAGCTGGCGAAAAATACCAATGAGTAATCAAAAGCGAAATACCATGAATGCTAGAAATCAGAAACAATAACAGAAAATGCTGGAAATATTCAGCAGGTCTGGCAAGATCTGTGGAGAGAGAAACTGAGTTAACATTTCACGTCTGTGACCTTTCATCGTAACTCAAGATCCAATAAGCAATGTTTCATCAATGACAGCATTACAGCATTTTGCTAATTATCAAACCCTCCTGTGGAACTAACTAGAATATTGGAGCGAAGCTTCATTATTGATACTTCCCGCATATTGTCCGTCTTTAGTTGAAAGTGATGAGAATCCAAATTATATTTAAATTATGATTCACAGTGCTGGTTGGATATTGATTCTTGGTCATATTGAGATTATGTTGCCACACAGCATATCAGTAATTCAAACCGGCCAAGTTTTCAGTGTCAGCAGAGTCAATTCACCCTAAGAAATAGCAGGCCACTTTCTGAGCCCATGTGATAGATGCAGCTTGCTACATTTAACCATGTTCCGGTTATAATGTACAATAATGCCTCGGATATGCACCTGACTCTCAGCAAATATCTCAGCCGGAAGTTGCTCAGTATTGACAGCTCTGGAACGACCCATACCATTATCATGTTGGGAGGAGACCCAGCAGCAATGCATGACCAGAAGCTGTTTTAAGAGAAAATTGGATGTGGAGATTATTGCTAGCCATGAACTTGCTAAAATTTCTTTCATATGCTCAATTATTAGAACGAATTCCAGTGTTGTCTATAGGATTTTGCTGTGTTGGTGGCTTTCTTTCTAACCTTTTTCTGTTGCTAATCCCTACAGACAGCAGAAATTGCCCTGGCAAATCTGAAGAGTAAGTATGAAAATGAGAAAACCATGGTGACCGAGACAATGATGAAACTGCGAAACGAACTCAAGGCCCTGAAGGAGGATGCGGCGACCTTCTCGTCCTTACGTGCCATGTTTGCCACCAGGTGCGAACACTCGAGTTTCTTGACAGATGAAACTTATAATTTTAGTAATGGTTTTTTTTGGAGGAGGCAGGGTTCCAACATTTACACTGAAGGAAGTCCAGTACCTGCTGTTGTTGGACCATTGGACTCCCAGTTTATGCAGGAGGTTTGTTGCATCAATTTCATTGAATATTTAAACACAGAACAAAAATGTTATGGGGAGGCTTGGTTGTATTCAAACTTCTATCTCCATGCCAGTCTTGACCAGGACATTACAATTCTGGCCTTGGATTTAGGATAATGTTCTTCTTAGTCTATTATCCTGGTGATTTTCCACTCCACTCCACTGTATAAATGCCATTGTATTTTATTGGCTGCCGGATTAACTTCATATCTGCCTGATATACTTCCTGATCGGCTAATTCAATGATCAGTAGTGACGAAATTAAGAATTATACTTCCCGACATTACAGGCTATTATAATGCTTTGCACTCTCATCTACTGAGCTTCTCTGGCCTATCTGTTGTAATATGACATTTTGAGTGCCTTTGTTTCATTTCATGTTTTGGAAAGCTAAGTGTATGTAATGGTAGAATAAAATTATGTTACAGTAAAAACCTCTTAATAGGAATCCTGCATAGGCAGGAATTTATTTTCTTTATTCAGTTGATCCCATTAGCAGCACACTAAGAAATAGCAGGCCACTTTCTGAGCCCATGTGATAGATGCAGCTTGCTACATTTAACCATGTTCCGGTTATAATGTACAATAATGCCTCGGATATGCACCTGACTCTCAGCAAATATCTCAGCCGGAAGTTGCTCAGTATTGACAGCTCTGGAACGACCCATACCATTGGTCTAGGTCTGTTCCATTTCAGATCCTCAGCATGAATAAACACTTGCATTCAAAAGGAACCTCTGGTTCACCTTTAGTTATTGAATAAACTGAGCCCCACACAGAAAAGGAAAGTCTGGGTTCAATCCCCAACAGTTCTGAGCTAGGTAGAATTATTGGGGAAGGGGGGGTGGAGGTGATAGTAGTAGTGGTCTGACCTCATCTGGTTTTTACAATTAGTCCTGTGTGCTTGGAATCGGGAGGGGAAATTTTACAGATTTCCCACTACTGATTGCCATCCAGAAACCCTCAGCTGGAAGCTCATGTGTGGATGTGGGAGAGGATGCGATGCCATCCCTATAATCAAATAGCTTGCTTTCAAGACTCAAACAGAAAGAGCCTTGGATAAAGCACTAATGGAAATGTAGGCCAATCATTGCTTTTAGGGAAGGGCAGAAAGGCAAAAGTTTAGTTTTTAGATAGAAAAGGAATCCATTCAGAGACTTCCCTAAAACCCAGGTGAAAAAATGAAAATGTTGTCTCCAGCAACACCATGGCGCTGTGACATGCATCACTATATGTATGGTCATGAATTTCTTCCCTTTTTGACCACATGGTGTTTCCAGTCTCAGTTTCATGAAGTGGGCCAGGTGTCAAGCAGAAGCTAGGTGTTTGACCACAGGGAAAGAGGTGAAAATATTGGAAGGTGGGACTGCTAACACCACTTTACTGTGTTTCCCAGTGAGTGGCTCAGGAGCAGTGTTTGCAAAGAGACACTGGGTGCAGAACCTGCCCATTTGCTTGGCCAAAGAAACCTGCATGATGCCTAACAGAGAGGGCAAGAAAATGCAAAGATAGGCTGTAATGCATGCTGCTACTGTGTCTACTTATACTAATACTATCATTGTGTGCATGCATGCAACTGTATGTATGTAAAAAAAAAAACTGCTGCTGTTCAAAAAGATTAGTCTCGAAAAATTAATATTTTCTGTTTGCAGTAGCAAGACAGTTAGTTAAGCTTTGTGAAACAGCTAACAAAGTACCTTTCCCCTGGAACAGGTAGAAAGTTAAAGGGGCACAGTCTTCATAAAAGGGTTGTTTAGCAAACCTTTCTTTTCCAAAATAAATTACATAGAATATATGGCACAGGCATTCAGCCCAACTAGTCCATGCTGATGTTTATAGTTCACAAGAGGCAGAAACAAGGCAGGCACAAGCAACTGTCATTTTATTCACAACAATGCGGTGCATGTGGGACCTAATGATTCATTCATGAAGTTTACTCCATATCATGTGTTTGTGAACTGATGAAAAGGTTTGCCAAATACTTGCCGATGAAGACAGTGGCCCATAAATGGCAGGTAAAAAGTCAATGAGAAGAGACTTTCCTACCTGCGTTCATATGTGAAACTGACTCTCCCCACATTCTCAGGGAAGACAGCTGGTGGGCGGAGCTTCTGAGGGACTGGGCGGGTAAACGGATTGCGTCAGGACACCGCTCCATTGAATCCTTGCCCCTCATTTTAATCCCAGCTCAAGTTCTCACTGTAAACTTTTATTTGAGGTAAGATTTTCAAGGACTTTACCCTTGCACTTTTTTCCTCCTGTAATGGAATAAACCTCCCACCTCCCTTTGCACCTTCACATTGACAATGATCTCTGCACTTATCAAAAAAAAATTCATTCTCAACCACCTTTCAGCCTCTTTCACCTTCCACCAGCTTTTGACGAGAAACACTTCATCCTAAACTTTGAGTCAAGCCAGAAAATACAAGAACAAAAAGACTGCTGGTATGGGCAAGGTATCATTTGGGACAATTTTAAGATCTCTTGTTCACTGAGAAAGGTATAATTGAGCACTGAATATAATGGAACTTTCTAACAAAAAGGGCCCCTCAGGAGTTGGTGATGAATTGCCTTCTTGAGCCAGTACACCCACAGTTTGGGAGGGAGTTCCACAATTTTGACTCAGTAACTATGAAGGAATGTTGATATTGTTCCAAGTCAGAATGATGTGTGGCTTGGAGGGCAATTTGCAGATGGTGGTATTTCTTTGCATCTCCTACTCTTGCCCTTCCAGGTGATAGAGGCCATGGATTTGAAAAGTGCTGTTGAAGAAGCCTTGTCGAGTTGCTGCTGTGCATCTTGCTAATAGCACACACTGAGGCCTCTGTGTGCCATTATTCGAGAGTATGAATGTTGAAGGTGGTTGTTGGGGTGCTAGTCAAGTGGGTTCCCTAGATGCTGTCAAGCTTCTTGAGTGTTGTTGGAGCTGTACTAATCCAGGCAATTCAGAGTATTCCATCACATTCCTGACTTGTGACTTGTAGATGGTGGACAGGCTTTGGGGAGTTACTCGCCACAGAATACTCAGGCTCTGGCCTGCTCTTGTATCCACGGTATTTATGTACAGCTGGTCCAATTAAATTCTGCTGACTCCCAGAATGTTGATGGTGAGGACTCGGTAATAGTCATGCAATTGAATGTCAAGGGAAAGTGGTTGGATTCTCTCTTGCTGGAGATAGTAATGCTCCGGCTCTTGCATGACACAAATGTTACTTGTTACATATCTGTTCATATCTGTGTAATTTTCATAAAGTTGGACTAAAATGCTCTGTGTTACTAAGCTGAAATCTTTTACCTTTGATTTTACTAATGGTGAATACTTGATCTCAGCAGTACTGTTATGTCCAAATCTCTCCAGAGAGAATGAAAAACAAGCAGATGCCAAATTACTCATAATCCATTTCTTATACTGAGCTAAAAGCAATTTGTCAGAATCTGCAGTGGGCAAATGCCAGTCTAATTCTAGTTCCTGCTGTAATGTCAGCAGTGATGGGGAAGAGATGACTTTTGCCTTAGGGATGGGGTTGGGTTGGGGAGTGGTGGGGGTGAGAAATAAGCTTTTGTTTTTGTGCTGAATTGCTATCCACTGATCCATGCTGGAAGTGCAAGTAAGGCTCATATATGGATAATAGCCATCTTGGTGAGTTATTGGAACAGTGCCAGCATCTAAACGATCACTCACATTTCAGAATTGCATCCTCACCATAATCCGACTCTATTTGGACTTTAGGATGTTACTAGCCACCAAACCCCGCCCTCCCAGCCATACCTTCAGAAGATGTCATCAGAAATACCTTCAGAAGTCAGTTAAGCCAGTGTACAGGTACAAAAAATAATTTAAAAGGCTAATAGAAAGTTGGCCTTTATCTCAATAAGGCAATAGTATGAAGAATTGGAAGTTATGTTACAGCTGCACAGAGGTCTGGCTAGAACCAGTCTGCACAACTGCATTCAGTTCTGTGCACCTCACCACAGGGAGGATATATTTGCCTTTGTAGTGAGTGCAGTGCAGATTTAGCAGTGACACCTTTCATTAGAAAAGGGAATAGTGCGGGGGACAGGTGAACAGCTGATATGATTTCTCTATTTAAAAAGGGAGATGGAACAAGTCCAGGGAACTATGGACATTTAGATTAATGTCAGTGGTAATGGAATCCTGAATGAAAAATGTAGTAGAAAAGCATTTAGAAACTGGAAATAAATTAGAGTAGTCAGCATGAATTCCGGAAGGAAAGGCTATGTTTGACCAACTGGATTGACTTCTTTGAAGCAGTAACTGAAAGGCTAACACAGTTGATGTTATATATTTGGAATTTTTAAAAAGCCTTCAATAAGGTACCACATAGCAGACTTGACTAATTTCAGAACATGTGGAGTCAGGGGACTAGTAGCAGAATGGATATCAAGCTAGCTACAAATCAGAAAATAGAGATTAGGCGTTTGAGGTATTTACTGAGTCTGGCAAAAAATGGGAAGTCGGTATTAAGACCAGTGCTGTTCACCATTTCTGCAAATGAGTTGGACTGAGGAATTGGAAGTACAATTTCAAAATTTCTGGACAGCACCAAATTGGGAGTGTAATTAATATGAAAAAGCACTGTGACAAGTTATAGGAAAACAACAATAACAACATGCATTAATAAAGCACCTTTGATGTAATAAAAATCCCAAGGCACATCACATGAGTTAGCAAATAAAATTTGTTTGTTAAGCCACATAAAGTGATATTCGGGCAAATGATCAAAAGATTTTTCTAAGAGTTTCATTTCAGGCAGAGTATTGAAGGAGAAGGAGGGAGAGAGAGACAGAAAGGTTTTAGGAAGTTCCAGAACAGCTGATGGGATATCACCTGAGCATTAAATTCATGTGAAACTAGAATCAAATGAGTGGAATCAGTGGGGGCGGGACATTGTAATGTTAAGAGGCTGTATCACTAGAGGAAGTCAGAGATAGCCAGGCTATGAGGTGCTTTAAACACAACGATGAACAAGTCAAATCGGAGGCCTTGGAAAATCTGGCTGCCACTGTAGTTCAGGAAGGACAGAGTGAAATGTGAGCAGAACTTGTGTGGGATAAAGCATGGGCAACAGAGTTTTGCATGAGCTGACATTTACAGGGGTGAAGAAGGGAGGCCAGTCTATCATTTACCTCCTTCACTCATCCAACACCTAATGACTCTTTATGATTATATCCTGCATATATACTGTTTTATTTTATATTTATTAACATAAACATTTTTTACATTAATCTCCATATCTGGAGAGCCTCTCCAGCATTTCTTTACAGCCCAGGAGGAGAAAGGGAAAGCTCATCCATTGATCGATAATCTTTTTCTCACTTAGTCTCTTTCTTGCAGAGAAAGGATAGATTTAAGTGGAGCAAACTGCATTATGTTGGAAAATCAGTGCTTCATTATTAAATAAATAGCAATCAGAAATCACATAGATGATTGCTGAGAAACATTAGTTTCCAAATTCAATAACAATAAGAACGATCAATTATATTTATGTATAACAGCTGTAATAAAAAAAATCTCAAGATGCTTCAGTGATGTATTCAGATATAGACACTGAGCCAAAGATGATATTAGAGGAAAGTACAAAAACTTGTTCATACATGGATGTTTTCAGGATGAGCCGGAGATGGAGAAGTTTAGGCAGGGAATCTCAGTGATTGGGGCTAAGGCAGCTGAAGGCACATCACCTAAAGGATGGGGCATAGGTGGGTGGTGGGGTAGGTGGTGGGATGGGGTAGTTTAATGTTTGAGATACAGCATAGGAGTTTTGGATGAGGTGAAGTTGACAGAAGGTGGGGAATAGAGTGCCGGTCAGGAGAGCATTGGAATGATCGAGTCTGAAGGAGACAAAAGTCATGGATGAGAAAGTTCAATTGTTAACAGTGCATGTAATCCTAAATTTGCTGCTATTGAAATATTTCTACAGCATTTTCTCCATTTTTTCCCCACTGGTTTCTCATTGACTTTCACATGTTGATCATTTTTCAGTTAGCAGAACAGCCAAACCAGGTACTGCCAATGTTCTGTATCATTACAGATCCCTTTGGTTAACATGAGTGCCTTATCCTTCGATTTTTATTTACTCTCCTACCAACAGGAAAGTACCTGGCCTCCACTCAGTGCGTTTGCAGCACCAGTTAGTACAGTCCTTTTGAGAAGAAGCCCATGTAACCCTGACTTTGTCCTTTCTTGTTTACCCATTATTTATCATAAGTTAATCAATACCTGTCAGCAAGGCATTGTGAGTAACTTCATCAAATTACTGTAGTTTGCAGTCCAGCTCAAGGGAGTTAAATCTAAGATTTTCCCTGCCTTGTGGCTTGTTGGGCTATATAACTGTTTATGCAAGGCACGATCAGCCACATTGCTGTTCAAATAACTGTTTAGTGGAAGTTCCTGCGATTGATTAACATGTATGGACTAGTAGTGTTCCAACTTAGATGAACTGACTCAGCATAGAGTAAGATAAAAGGCAGGGGCCCTGTGGTTGGCTTCAGTATGCCTGGTTAAAGAGGGGGGAAATCAGCCAAGGTTCACACTGCTAATCATTATCCAGTAAATGCTGATGGAAAGCGTACATGCATGTGGACCTGGGAGAATATGATCAGGTGTGACTCTGATCACTGTGTTCAAATATCCAGTCAACATTCACTGTCTGGACTTGAACACAGAGTGGTGGGATGCTGGAGGGCTACGTGCCAGCATTAGTTAGCATCTTCCTGAGAGGAGGAGAGAAAATAGAAAATAAAAGGGGCAGCAATCATAATATTTTTTCAGAAATTGTCATTAAAAGGAGTTTTATCTTCATGAAAATGTCTCGGTCAAAGCTTTTCTTTCATTTGTTTACAGACACATGAAGCAATTACATAAATCTCATTAAAAATGCATTATGACGTCACTTGTGCATGACATCATCCTAGTAAAAGTGTCACAAGTAATAAAATTTTCCTGAAGACTTTATCCTGTTCTATTAAACGAGCAGGAAGGGCTGTTTTGTATCAGACAGTTGAGAACTATGGCTGGTAAAGACTTACCTGGAGATGCATCCCAAAAATATATTTTTTTAAACTATCAGTTGCGGAAGGGGAGAGCAAACAGCATGTTAATGCTGTGGGTATGTTAACAGGACTAATCCTACTGACATCATGGGATGGAAAGGGGTATTAAAAGGATTGGTTCACATCACTGGCTCGCAACCATTCTGCTCTTTTGCTATGAGTTGAGGTCGTGGTATTCAGTGAGCCTTGTACATGTGAATGTTTCAACAATTAACAGTCAGATAAGAAGAAATAGCTACCAGCCTGGGCTGCATCAAGAGTTAAGTATTTGCTATTCATAATGCTTACTTCTGGAGTTACTCCTGAGTTTTCGTTGATGAATGTTGCTATGGCTCCTCAAGGACTATTGTAAAAAAAAAAAATCAGATTGGGATAGTTCATTTGGAAAAAATAAAATGTTGATGTTTTGCTAGAGCCTGATTCCCTGCTATCCTCAAACACTTTCCTTAGGTGTGATGAATATGTGACACAACTGGATGACATGCAGCGGCAGCTGGCAGCGGCCGAGGATGAGAAGAAGACGCTGAACTCCCTGCTGCGTATGGCGATTCAGCAGAAACTAGCCCTTACGCAGCGGCTTGAGGACCTGGAGTTCGATCACGAGCAGTCTCGGCGCAGCAAAAGCAAGCCAGGGAAAAGTAAAGTTGGCAGTCCTAAAGTAAGTGTGGAAGCGGTGGCAGGCAGCATGCCTACTCCAGCTGCCATAGACATTCTGACACTGCTTAGTCAAGGCCCAGAGCAATGAGCAACGGTCAGGCGGTTGACAGTGGTGCTTATAGGATGGGACCATACAGTGACACTGATAGGACAGTGCTAAAGAGTGTTTGATATCTCCAACAAAAAATAAATCTGCTGTCATTCCTCTTTAAGGAGGAATAATTGTCCCTTTTTTTTTAAATTTGGTCACAATAAATTTCTGTCTTCATTTTACATTAGTATTTTTTTTAGTGGGATAGTTAATAGTTTAAAGGGGAGTGACTTGTCTGATTTCTTTTTGCTTAACCTCAATTACCTCTACAGTTTCCATGTGTTTGAGTAAAACAAATAATGCCATTAGGAAGTGGCTGTGTAGTTGCAATATTGAGTTCCGTTACCCCTCTGTTGGAGACTTCAACTCTTTGAAACCAATTCCACACAAAGGAAGAACTTCGCCCTCGTACGCACAGCTTACGTGATATATTTTCTGATAATGGCCAGAGAGCATCAGTGACAGTTGTCTGCAGAGACTGATCAGGCCCAGGTTCAGGAACTTCTCTTTCTAGAAGGTACACGATGAAGTGGGTAGCAGAAGTAAAGGGAAGGAGGATAGATAAACATCTCTGAAGCAAAACACCATCTTTGAGCAGTACCTTTGCCTTCAGTGCACCCTTACAACTCACTTACCTCCTTGAAGGATTTAGCTGGGAAAGAATCAAATTCACCTGGGAGAGAATCATTGTCTGGGCTGCAGTTTTCTCTGTGGCTGTTGTGAATGATGCACATGTCATCCTGGTTAAGGTAACATTTTATATTTCCCATTCTGAACAGATAAAATGTACTCAGTTGTGACTGATAGGGTGAATGACAGTCCCTGGAGTAAAGCTATACTCTGGTTTGAAGAATAACCACAATCTTAAGTATTAACAAATCCTTTCATGTGTCTTAAAGCCCTAAAGAATGATTTAGTAAGGTTAGTCGGATGCTGAAATGCAATGCAATAATTCCACTGGGGAGCTTAAAACAATGGTAAAAACTATCAGTGAAACCCTGGTGGTTTATGGATGTCTCGTAAGCTGGAGAAGAAATTGCAGCCTATAACACGATACTCAGTACGTTTGATTTTGCATAAGATATTCTTTATGTGCTGCACAGCTACATTTTTAATGACTTCTGTATTTGGAGTCTGCCTTTTTTGATGTAATTCAGCTATTGTAGCATCAGGAAGGTGAATGTTTTGTAGAAAGGAGGTAAGAATACAAGTGGGACAGAAGTCAATTGCTTTATTGAGGAGTAATACCATTGCATGATAGGCAGTGTAGTACCACTATGTTGTATTTTTAACAAATCTTTGGTGAAAAGTACATGCAGTTAATGATAAACAGCGAGCAACATGTATCATATGGACCTAAGATGTGATAGTGCCCTAAAATAAATCCCCAGATGTCCCTTTAAGGTTATTAATAAAGATTGGCCACTAGAGGGCATTTGAAATTATGATTTAATAGTATCCCAAATGATGAATGGAAGCTGTTATTCCAGGCTTCATTAGGCTTCATTTCATAACTGGTCAGAGAATACTTCTTTTAAGTCCTCGTTCTTCCACAAAATGTCTTAACAATTTATAAAACTGTTTTTTAATACCGTTTGCTTGGTGGTCTTCCAGACACACAAGATCACAGGTGAGAAATACAGAATTGTAATGACCATATTAGCTCACTGCAGGGTTTTAGTGATTGTATGGGTTCCTGGAAGAACTAGGAACAGCCTACACCTAAAAGCCTGCTCCAACACTGCCAATCTAGTGACTGAGAAGAGCTCACAGTCCAGCAGACACAACACTACCTGCTAGGGGACCAACTTTTGAGAAGTTATGTTTTAAAAATAAGCCACAGCTGCAGTTGGTGTTGTAATTGCGTCATTGAGTTTTCCTGTATTTACCAATCTGCACTCATTTGAAATAAAATGGATTGTTTCAAACTTACATTTGTCAACCTTCCATTTCAATACCTCACAAAGCAAATAGATTTAAATGGGGAGTGTTTGATTTTATTCTACTTTAATCATTACTAATGATTTCAGTGCACAATTTTTAACTCGGGCAAAATACTTGTATTTGTTTGTCAAAATAAATATTTGGCTAATGCTTTGTTTCTTTGTAACCACATGATGTAGTGATATAAAATACATCATTGTACATGTGATAGATATGGACTCTGTCTTCTGTCATTTTATGATATTTCTGTATTATGTCTTTTCATTTGATGTTTTAGCAAGGTCAGGTGCAGCAAACTTAAAATAGTTTCTATTAATTAATGACTAGGAGCTGTTTCTTTTGTCTTTGTCCATGTGTTTATGTGGGTACAGGGTGGGAAGGTAGAACAAATAACCAGTCTGTGTGAAGCCACAACATGTTACATTGCAATAGATGTTCTCTCCGGTCTGTGTAACTTTGGTTGCTCAGTACCTACTAAACGATATCTAACAAACTATGGATTCTTTATAGGAAAATGTATTTATCAGGAAAATGTCATGAGATGTGAACTTACTGGCTGGTAGTCACTGGCTGGAGCTGTCTGAGGTTCTGCACTACTGGCTGGGACTTCTAACAGCAAGTAGCATATTAGAACATCATAATACACTGCCCATAGTTTTCCTCTCGTTAATGAAAACCATTGGAAAATCAAAGGCAAAGCACCCATGACTTTCTAATAAATGGCTTACTGCATGCAATGTCATGCTGGTGGTTTTGGAGTTAGAGAAATGTAAATTATGGGAGTACAGAGCTGCAGGAGGTTAAAAGATAGGGAGGGGTGATGCCTAGAATGGATTTTAAACAAGGGTAAAAATTTTAAATTGAAGACAATGGAGGACCAGAAGCCAATGTAGGTCCATGAGAAAAAGTTTGATGGCTGAGTGTAACTTAGTGCAGAATAGAATACACACAGCAGAGGTTTGGATGAGTTAATTTTTATGGAGGGTGAAGTAATCAAGTCTCTGGAAAGAGACTATGCTCTTGAAGTGCAGCATAATATTGAGCTATTGATTACAGTTCATATAGTTCTGCTGCATAATAACATAATCAATTGATATAGCTCTTAAATTTAATGTGTTGCCAAGCTGATCTAGAATAATGCATTTGTTGCCCATCCCTAATTGCCCTGGGACTGAGTGGCTTGCTCTGCCATTTCAGAGGCCATTTAAGAAACAACCACATTGCTGTCTGTTTGGAGTCACATGTAGGCCAGACTGGGTAAGGATGGCAGATTTCCTTCCCTAATGAGCATTAGTGAATCAGATGGGATTTTACCACAATCAATGCTAGCTCCATGGTCACCATTACTGAGAGTAGCTTTATATCCCAGATTTATTAATTGAATTTAAATTTCATCAGCTGTCATGGTGGGATTTGAACCCATGTCCCCGGAGCATTAGCCCGGGCTTCTGGATTACTGGTGCAGTGACATTACCACCATATCGCCATCTTTCCAAAGAGGATAAAACCTCTGGTCTGAATGAAATGCATCCGTGCATTTTGGAAGAATCTAGGGAATTGATAGTGGAGGCATTATTAAACATAATTAATAATTTGTTTGAAAAAGGTGTAGTACCAGAGGGCTGGTGGATAGCTAACGAAATCCCTATATTTAAGAAGGGGCACAGAACATGTCCAGGGAACTATGCCATGCCAGTCAGCTTAGCAGCAGTAGGAAAAATAATGGAATCCCTACTAAAGGAAAGAATAAAAGAACATCTAGAAAAGAAAGTGCAAGGCAGAAGAGGTTAAATTACAGAAAGGGTGATGGTCCAAGGTGAAAGGAGATGGTAATGGGACATAAAGAAACAAAAACTGGGTTTAGAGGAGATGAAAATGGGGAAAGCAGAATTACCACCAACAACTGCCATCTGAAAAAATGGGGGCAGAGATTATGGTCTGAAATTATTGAACTCTGTATTGTCCAGAAGGCTGTAGAATGCCTAATCAAAAGATAAGATGCTGTTCCTTGGGCTTACCTTGGGCTACATTGGAACAGTATAGGAGGCTGAGGGCTGAGAGGTCAGAGTCGCAGTGAGTGGAGAGTTAAAATTGTAGATGATAGTTACTAATTGCCAGTCAAACACCCTTGCCCAGAAAGTAAAGAATTATAAGTATGGGTTCTAATTTCTCACGGTCGTGAATGGTTTTAGATTTTAATGTCAAATTCCACAATATTTGTTCTGACTTTTCATTTCTGACTTCTTCCCCCTGTCTTAGTCCAATCTTTCTTTCCCCTCTTTCTTTTTCTTTACTTGATTTGAATTTGAATTCACACACTCTTACTCACCCTGTTTCTCAGTCCTTCATCTGTTTATTCTTCAGTCCTTTAATTTCTTTGGTTAAGGGGATATCTTTTTGCCCTCATTGCACATATCAGCTTGCACTTACCAGCAACAATGTGGCAAAATATTTTAAGAAAAATGTAAGTAATTAATGGATCTTTCATGGGATACACTACTCCAGCAAAAGATGTTGACTGCAAAGTAAATATAATTTAGCGCTTCCTAGTATTGGATGTAAATTTTGTATAGCTAGCAAGTTCACAACCTGTTGTCTTTCAGAGGTCACTAATTACATCTCTTCAATAAGTCATATGACTGTGCAGTCTAAAATACATCTTTAAACCTCTGTTGTGAACTGAATGTATTATTTTTTAGGTGGTGCTGCATTTGTTAATTATGGCCCTAAATTACTATTGGTGAACTTGCCTGAAGAGCTGCATTTCATTAGCCCAACATTACTGGATGGTATATCTTAAAGCACCACTGTCTGACCTTCATGTTTAGCAATCCTATTATACAGTGCTGGTTTTTATCCAACAGAATTTTACAGACTGTTAATTCTCTCTATAAACCAGGCTTGTTAAATCCTTGAGATTTGCTTTCAAGAAGTTGGGAATATTGAGCCAGCCCTGTATATGCATAACTCTTGAAAATGAAATGAAAGCCTTGATTAATTATATTCCAGTTAATCTGAAAGCATGTTCCTAGCTGACTGAAATTTTGCTCTGGGTGGCCAAAAATATGCCATTCAGAAAACAAAATGAACACAAATAAGATGAAGTTAAGTGATGTGACATTACTCTAGCTCTAATAATTAATCTCTGTTTGCAAAATCCTCATGTCATATTAAAAAAAACGCTTTCCACCTCATTTTCAATGATGAGGTATGTTATTTATATTTGGCTGACAGTTAAATTGGATCTGCTTACAGAAAGCAAAACTGCCTTTGTGCTGGCAATCATGAATCAATAATGAATCTCCCAGTTGCAATATATCTGAAAGGCATAATTCTTTTTTAAAATAGTATGTTCCAGTCAGTTGCATATGTCTCTTTACCTGATGTACCATGCAAACAAATCATTCATCTTCAATAGTTTCTTCAGTGCAATTTAACAAGAAGCCTTTGAACTGTTGTATATCACTTTTGTAAATTAAAATGTAAATAGTAGGTGTTCAACTCCATGTGTTAAATGTTGTTCTGTGTATTGCGTTAATGAAATCTAACAATATATCTTTAGACTTCAATGTTTGCTTGTTTGTTAACTTTTTGCTAATACTAACATAATTTGCCAAACATTTCCAGAGGAATTTAGTGAGGATAAACCTTGAACTTTCTTTACCACATTCAACGATTACCTTACTCAAAATCCTTGGAAAGGTTATGTCCAATTTACAGAGTATGTGAGACCTAGGATTTAACAAATTGCATACCAGTCAGGTTTTTCTGTTGGTTTTTTACTACTGCTTTGCCTGATTTATCAAAAAAAAACTCCTCCTGGCTCACCTTTCTGTAGAGGTTGTTTTATTATTAGAAAGGTAAGTACAGCTGATCACTGGTAAGTTTGTCTAAACAGTAGGATTTTGTGTTGTGCTTGCAAGATTTACCCTTAAACTGTAAGTTCAGTTAATGTAATTATTAACTAAATTGTTAATAATCAGCCTCAGTTTCTTCCATTCACTTGGTGTTTGAAAGGTTGGTGATACTTGATTTCTGTATACTTGTGTTCTTGTCAGTGGGATGGCAGCAGAGCAGTCAGCCTACTCCATAATTGAATTACCCACAAAATCACAGTTCCAGGCTTAAAATGGTACCAAACCAACCCAAAGCATTGATTAAAATAATGAGTATAACATGAAAATATAATTGAGAGAATTTTGAGACTTTGTCCATGATTGCAGGTAAGCTGATGATTTGTCAATAGTGCATTGTAGAATAGTTTATTGACACATATGCTAATAGGTTAGTTGCAATTGATTTTAATTTCCTGATGACTCCTTGATTCAACATCAGTTAACATTCACATGATGCTTTACCCACTTTACTTCAGATGTTGTTCGTGTTTTTTTAAATAGGAACAAACTGAAAACTATGTAAATCATGTTTTCTTAACAAAAAGCTGAAATCCTGCCATGACATTCACATCACCTTTCTTTCCCAGTACGTTAAAAATTTTTGAAATTTAAAACAACATAGCTGTGGGGAATAGAAATCCAGGACCACAGTGGGTTAACTTTTGTCCTTTTAGCTTGAAATCTCAACTCAAATACATAGAATCATAAAATCTTACAGCACAGAAAGAGGTGCTTTGAAAGGACTGTTCGATTTAGTCCCATACCCCAGCTTTTCCCTCCTAATCCTGCACGTTTACACGTTTGTTGTCTTTTGGTAGTTACAATTAGTGCATTCAAAATCATAACAATGCTCTATGTGCAATAATTTTTCCTCTTTCCCCTCTATTTCTTCCATAATTGGTTTTAAATCTGTGACCTTTCGAAGGAAACAGCTTCTCCCTACTTTTTCTATTGAAACGACTCATGATTTTGAATATCTCTGTCAGGTCTCACATTCACTACCCTTGGACAAAGGAGAAAAATCCCAACTCCTCCAATATCTCCGCATAATTGAATTCATTCATCCTGGATATCATATTTGGTAAAGCTCCTCTGTATCCTTTATAAGGCCTTAATAGCATTCCCAAAGTGTGGTGCCCAGAATTGTGCACAATACTTCAGCTGAGGCCTAACCAGTGATTTCAAAAGGATAGACATAACTCCTTTGGCTTCATAAATATGGACATTGACTACAAAAACAAGTATTCCATATGCCTCCATAACTACCTAATCAATTTGCCGGGCCACATTCAAGGAGTTTTTAATATGGAGCATCATGTTCCTCCCACCCTATGCTCAAAATTGTACAATTTAGATTATGCTGCCTCTCCATGTTATTTCTCCCAGTATGTCACTTCACACTTATCCGCATAAAATTGTAACTGCCATGTGCTTTGTCATTTCAGCAATCTGTCTACATCCTCTTTACATCTGCTACCATCCTGCCCACTATTTCCTATGTTGCCAAGTTTTGTATCATTTGCAAACTTCAAAATTGTACTTCTTACACCTACATCCCGGTTATTTATATATAACCCTAATGACCCTAATACTGCTCAGTGGGCCCACTATGTACTTCTTTCCAGTTAGAAAAATATCCGTTCACCTCTACCCTTTCACTAATTACATACCCACGTTACCACCATTCCTTTAATGTCATGCGCTACTATTCTGGCCCAACAAATGGGATGATAAGATTGCTCCTGGAGCTCTAAATCGAATGACTTTGGGTCAATTCTCAACATAGTTCCAAATGGGCATGTTTTCTTTGCATAAATTGTGGTACAGGGAGACCAATTACAAAATGCATCTGATCTTAAAGAAAAGTTCTCGATCACTTCAAATTGGAAGTAATTTTCTCACATGACCTATTACTTAAAAGAGGATTTTTTTTATTTCTTGCATGATACCTTTGACCTGCCTTAAGTATATTTAATACTAGAGTGACAATAAAATTTCAAGATAGCATATTGTACAACAAAGACTGCTGCAAAAAGGGTGCTACAAAAATCGCAAAAAATTGTTTTCATAGTCATATTATGCAACGTAACCTGCACTCATAACCAGGTATACATAAAGAGATATAACCAGAACAAGAGACCATGCTATCCTTAACCACATCTCCACATTAGGAAAATATCCATACCCATCATGAGGACAACAGTAAAATGATTGTCGTGGCACAGATTTGTAATCAACCTAATGCAATAGGATCTAATTTCAGTAATTCAATCAAAACTTAGAAGTATTAATATTAGCTTTTCAAATTAAAAGATCAGAATGTGGCTTCTTCAATCAGATAGCTGATGGCCAGTAGTTTTCCCATACCTCTGTTACACTTTGGTAACTTTGTAGTAGTGACAGCACCTGAAGTATGTCTTCACCAAGACATCAGCAGTTGCTCTGACCCCTTATAGCTCCTTTTCCTATTCCAATCCAGATATTTAAAAATGTCACCAGGCTGTGTTCTTTTTAAATTCATTCAAGGGATGTGGGTTTCACTGGCTAGGCCCACCCCTAATTGCTCTTGAGAAGGTGGTGGTGAGCTACCTCCTTAAACCACTGCAGTCCATGTGCATAGGTACACCCACAGCGCTGTTGCTACAATGCTCAAAAATCTGTCTTACAAAGTTAAGAATCCAGGGCAACCTAACCATATGGGCAAGGAAAGGTCAGCTGCCTATTTGCATCACTTTAGTTTGATTCTGTACAGTGAAAGCACTGTCTTATATTATGACACAAAAGTACATGACAAAGATCTTACCTTATCACTTGAATATTCCCTATATTAGTATACTCTCCACAAGCTACTCTGCATACCTGTTTAATATGTACAACATAAATATTTTGTTTTAATTTCACAATTATCCAGTAATGGTCCAAAGTTGTTGGTAAATTTCTGTAATGTTTCTTTTACTGTTTTTACCATTATCTCCTTATAGAAAAAATACAGCCTGCCACTTTCCCTTATTGCTGATCTGTCTGACAGTAAATGTACATTACAAAAACAGAAATACCTGGAAAAACTCAGCAGGTCTGGCAGCATCAGCAGAGAAGAGTACAGTTGACGTTTCGAGTCCTCATGACCCTTCAACAGAACTAAGTAAAAATAGGAGAGGGGTGAAATATAAGCTGGTTTGGGGGGGTGGGGCTGGGGGGAGAAGGTGGGGGGGGGGGGGAGTGTTGGTTGTTGGGACAAGCAAGCAGTGATAGGAGGAGATAACCAAAAGCTGTCACAGACAAAAGAACAAAGAGGTGTTGAAGATGGTGATATTATCTAAAAGAATGTGCTAATTAAGAGTGGATAGCAGGACAGGCAAGGTACAGATAGCTCTAGTGGGGGTGGGGTGAAATAAGACTAAAAGGGCATAAAAGGTAGAGATAAATGATGGGTGGAATACATTTAAAAATAATGGAAATAGGTGGGGAAAGAAAAATCTATATAAGTTATTGGAAAAAACAAAAAGGAGGGGGAAGAAACGGAAAGGTAGTGGGGATGGAGGAGGTAGTTCATGATCTAAAATTGTTGAACTCAATATTCAGTCCGGAAGGCTGTAAAGTGCCTAGTCGGAAGATGAGGTGCTGTTCCTCCAGTTTGCGTTGAGCTTCACTGGAACAATGCAGCAAGTCAAGGACAGACATGTGGGCAAGAGAGCAGGGTGGAGTGTTAAAATGGCAAGCAACAGGGAGGTCTGGGTAATGCTTGCGGACAGACCAAAGGTGTTCTGCAAAGCGGTCACCTAGTCTGTGTTTGGCCTCTCCAGTGTAGAGGAAACCGCTCTGGGAGCAATGAATGCAGTAGACTAAGTTGAGGTAAATGCTTCACTTGAAAGAATTGTTTGGGCCCTTGGATAGTGAGGAGAGAGGAAGTGAAGGGGCAGGTATTGCATATCTTGCGTTCGCATGGGGAGGTGCCGTAGGAGGGGGTTGAGGAGTAGGGGGTGATGGAGGAGTGGACCAGGATGTCATGGAGGGAATGATCCCTCCAGAATGCCGCCGGGGGTAGCGAAGGGAAGATGTGTTTGGTGGTGGCATCATGCTGGAGTTGGCGGAAATGGTGGAGGATGATCCTTTGAATGCGGAGGCTGGTGGGGTGATAAGTGAGGACGAGGGAGACCCTATCATGTTTCTGGGAGGGAGGAGAAGGCGTGAGAGCGGATGCGCGGGAGATGGGCCGGACACGGTTGAGGGCCCTGTCAACTACCGTGGGTGGAAAACCTCGGTTAAGGAAGGAGGAGGACATGTCAGAGGAACTGTTTTTGAAGATAGCATCATCAGAACAGATGCGACAGAGGCGAAGGAACTGAGAGAATGGGATGGAGTCCTTACAGGAAGCGGGGTGTGAGGAGCTGTAGTCGAGACAGCTGTGGGAGTCGGTAGGCTTGTAATGGATATTGGTGGACAGTCTATCACCAGAGATTGAGACAGAGGTCAAGGAAGGGAAGGGAAGTGTCAGAGATGGACTATGTGAAAATGATGGAGGGGTGAAGATTGGAAGCAAAATTAATACATTTTTCCAGGTCCCAACGAGAGCATGAAGCAGCACCGAAGTAATCATCGATGTACCGGAGAAAGAGTTGTGGGAGGGGGCCAGAGTAGGACTGGAACAAGGAATGTTCCACATACCCCATAAAGAGACAGGCATAGCGGGGCCCATGCAGGTACCCATAGCCACATCTTTTATTTGGAGAAAGTGAGAGGAGTAATGTACATTTACAGGCGCAAGCGATGGATCATACTACTGGATCCTTTCTGAAAATGCAGTGTAACCTAATATATTGAAAATAAAAGTCCTTGAGGAACATCCTGAATGAAGTCATATAGAGGCAGTTAAAAATTTGCTGTAGCTTTTCTCAATGAATAATATGAAACATTCGCACGGTCATATTATAATAACTAAAGGCTGTTTTTGGAAATCTGTTTAATTTTGAAAGCGCTTAACCAAAATCACAGTGTCTTAAGTATCACTATGGGATTGATCTTTCTGAATTTCTCTTATTTTCCCTTGTACTTCCTTTATGCTTTTATCTTTCTGTCTAGTGTGTAACTATAGGAGTCATTTTCCACTTCAGTTTTCAGCAATGCTTGTGTGTACTGAAGCGTGGTGATGGAAGGGCAGAAGGGAGGAGTTGCTCAGTATTTTCTCATCAGTCAGCACTGGAGATTGCTAGTGTGTGCACACCTTGAAGGGCTGAAAATATATCTAAACTATAGCAGGGCATTCCTTCCCCGTACTTACTGACCTTGTGCTTCTTTACTGAAAATTCATCTTTTTCTGCTGGTATAAAGTAGATACATTACAAAAAGGTTTCCCAATTTTGAGGTTCTTAAAGCTGTAATATCCCTTACTTTTACAAGTGACAACGAAGTAGCAATTTTAAAAAACATTTTGATTAGTTTTTGTTCCCCTTTTAAATGTTTTCACTCTGTAATTTACTACTGATTTTTTCTTCTTTGTCACCATATGCTATTCATAGTGTTACCCACTGAATGGAAATAGTTTGTGCTTTGTTGAATGGGGCATTCCTTTGAGAATTCGTCTCACTCCCAGAGAGCTGAACAATGAAGAGGAGCCTCACAGGTATGAGCAGAAGTGGCTGTATCTGCATTGAAGGAGGGCTTAGCAGATGTGCAAGGAAGATGAATGTGCAAACAATGCCACATCTCCTGGGCATGTATAAGAAACTCCGTATTATGCTTCACCAGGGAGGCAGTCACAGCCTTTTGCTGAATGCTGCCAATGGACTTCCAAACCTTGTGTGCAATAATATTGCTTGTAGCAATAAAACTCACATCTCCCATGAACTCTTCAACTGGCTCCTTTCAGTCAGGTTCAGGTGACTTCTGTCAAATTAGCTAGTCAGCATTCTTTAGGTCACTGATGCAGTCTTCACAGGGAGCATGACTTTTTCAAAGAACAATGAGCAGCAGAAGGAGGTTGCTTTTCACTGTAGCTGGGTTCCTATGTATGCAGGGCCTCATTGATGAAATTAATCTGGCCATAGGAACTCTTCTCATCAATGGCATTTATGATTAGGAACTGGTTCTGTTCAATTAACTTGCAAGTTGTAGACTGTATCTTGCAGACAGATGCCAGGCACCTTAGAAACTGTCATAATGCATCAATCTTCTGAACATACTTGAATGGACTTCCAGCAGCAAGGCACCCACTGGTGACTCTTTGGCCTTCCGGTCTCCTAGACAAGCTTTGTTCCTTCAAACAGGGGTTCTGTCCTAACCAGCATTCCACTCAGGGTGACTCAATCAAAAGTAGTCCTTCTCATCTGCCTGACTTAGCAGTACTTGCTCTTGGCCTCAATACCTTTGAGAGTCTGTAAGAAGCAAGAACAGCTGCCTTCTCCTTTGTGTCCAGTGTTAAACTTGGCATTTGACTTTCAATAGGGCTTGACCATGGCAACCTGGTCACATTGGCTGGTTGCCAGGCAGAGCTTAATACGACTTCACATCTTCCCCCATTCCAGGGCATTCTGTTTTACCTTAAATTAAAAGACAGTTTAAAATATAGCAGTCCTATCAAGTCTAATGGTCACAGCACAATCTACAATTCCACTGCCTTCTAATGACAATTTTGCCCTCAGTGGACAGAACCTGAGTGACCAGCAATAAGAGCCAGGGCTCATGACATCAAATTCAGCAGAAAGAAAATATTATGACGCATATGCCCCTACAAGATTCAAATAAAAGAAATAAATCCCGCTGTCTGCCGATGTTCTACTGTACCATTTAAAGGTGCCTATAATGATATTATTGTGCTGTATGCTGCAAAATAATGCAAATAGGACAACAGTCGCCATGTAATAGATGCAATGGGAGGACCAGGAGAAGACCAAGAAAATCAGCCCAAGGATGAGGTGTTGCCAGCTGTTAAAAGAAAAACCAATCCAACATTAATTACCAGAGAATCATTCCATTTAACCTTAGACATTCCTCCTCACATATACATTCTGGTATCACAGTCCCAAAGAATAACGCACCAAACCCAAATGACATCATGACCCCTTACTTCATCTCACCCACCTTGCACACACATCCATTCCTGCTGTTATAGGAGTAATATTCAGTGTAAATGAATCTCCTGCACAAATCCAGTTGGAAATAATTCTAGTGATTGTAGCATTTGGTATGCTTCTGTGGGCTGGATTTGATGATTGCTATGCCGACAGCAGGTCTCGATCCTGGAAGTCGGCGGCATTCTGATTTCTGTGTTTGCCGTGCAAGTGCGTGCAATAAAATGCTAATTGCTGCCAGTTAGCAGCACGGGTAGGTGACAGATAGTTCTCCCACCCAATGCATTCCAGAAGGCAGGAGTTAGGTGCTAAAACTCGCTGCCATGACCCAGAAACAAGTCAGGCCAGGCTTTTAAAGGGCCCCCGGTCAGGTGAGTCCTGAAAGAATCCTGGAGGGAAAGGAACTGTCGACCAGAGAGGATTATAGTCCTTTGCAGTGTACGAAGGTAAGTTCACGTTAATGATTGCTTATGTCTGCCAGCCATTTTCAGCCTCATAATGAGTATTAATTGAATAATTCAGCAGGTCTACCAGCTGCATACATTGAGGATTGGTACATTATTTTCCCATTCATAGAAGTTTGCCCCTTTGAGCAAGGGGAGAGTAGGTCCAGAAGGTGCAAAGTTGTGCCCAGGTTCACAAAGACAACATTCTTTGTACTCCTCCTCTATGCAGTGGAAGCTAGAAGTGAGCATCTCATTCTGAGAGGTTGTAAGAGGGGGGACCGTAGGCAGACATGTGCTGCGTGGGCGGAGGTGCCCAGGATGTCTCGAGTGTTGAAATGGTCAGGAGGAGCTAGACTCAGTGCCAGAAAAGATTCAATGACCTCGTGAGGTCGGCAAGGGTATTAGTATGAGCAAGGTGTGTCCAGTGTGGGTCAGGCATAAAAAGCGAATGCAGCAGGTGTACCAGATTACCAGCTCATCCAAAGTGCATATTTGCACAGGCATACAGCTGTCCTGAACCATGCCATGGATCATTCCAACCAGTTATGAATCAGGCGGCCCAAAAACTGCACAAGTTGCAAATCTGAATAAAAAACAGAGACTGCTGGTAGTCCTCAGCAGGTCTGGCATTATGTGTGGAGAGGGAAACAGAGGAGTGATGATCACTTCCTCAGCTCTGAAGACGAGTCATGTGTGCTCGAAAGTTTAACACAGCCTCTCTCTCCACAAATAATGCCACATCTGATGGCTTCTACCAGCATTCCCTGCATTTAATGCAGTTTTTATTTTGGATGGCAGTTGGTTGGCACAATGACATTCTGACGGCTGAGAACAGGCTTCAGGCAGCCATATGCTCATCTGATAATATTGCTGAGACATGGCATGTGAAGATTAGAGATTGTTAATGCCAACTCTCTGTCTAACCTTCAGTAGAAGTGAGCCAAGGACACCAGCGAGTGCTCCTGCACTTATGGTGGAGTCGCAAGGCTCGATATCCTCACCGCATTTGAGATTTGAGAAACAAGTGCTGTCCCTCTTTGACACGCAGAGATCAAGGATTATGGGCAATGGTGAGATTGGAGGGCAGCCTGGTTCTGGTGAGATAGCTGAAGTATCATATTGGGTGACAGGATGAAACGGTCACGGTGCTTTGAAGGTGTAATAGTGAAGTGCACAATGTTTGGTTCTGAGAATGCCCACTCGGGATCCTTGACAAGCGTCATCATCAGAGGGTTAAGTCTTCATTCATGGATTCATAGTTTCCACAGAGTTTATTAATGCATGCCTGGCCAGGTAAAAGTGTACCTGAGTTCAGATTTTTTTCTCATTATTCATTCACGGGATGTGGGCTTCGCTGGCTGGGTCAGCATTTAGACATGACGCTTTTAGTTAGGTGATAACTGATGAACCCCCCTGAATTAATTCTGTTCCTTACAGGAACTCTTCAGCACCACCTCCATTGGAAAATATTCAACAACCTCCACCCTCCTGTGAGGAGCAGCCCTTGAAGGGTGCACCATCACATCCTCTCTTGACACAAAGCAGCAACGCAGATACTGGCACTTTGGCTGGGTGCAGCGCATCACACGGGGGTAACGTATACACTGGTGAGGGTATTTCATAGTCACAAGTGCGAGTGTGTAGTGAGTGTGGTGGAGCAGGTCTCAGGCAGTCGGAAGACGGTCCAGGGTAAGCCAGAGTCAAGTCGGATGATGAGCCTCTGGAGTCGTCTGTAAGGTGGCAGATGCTGGATGTGCAGCATGAGGTCTGTGAAGATTTGGCTGGTATACCAGAGGGGTTGCGTGCTCTGGCCCAGATTGTGGTGGTGCCCATCCAGGCTGTCAGTGTTGCGATCACCCACTCTTCAGAGTGCCAAGCCTTCACCATGGACAGACTGGTGGCTGTCCTGGAGAGGCAAACTGAGCACATTGCAGATGTAATTGTTGGGATGCGCTATCACCTGCACACCATTGCTCTGGCTCTGAGCTCAGGGGCTCAGGCCCAGGGCAACAGAGGAACTGGGAGCTTGGTCACCCACTCAGCTCCTGGAACCGCACTAGTTGGCAGGGAGGACAACTGGAACTAGTGGCAGGAGATAAGCAGCTGCCACCTCCATCTGTTTGTTCCCCTCCTGGTTCTTGTGAGGGGGCAGTCCAGCAGCCATTGACACTCGACCAATGCCGTGGTAACTGCAGAGTCTCATGCATCTGTGCAGGAGTCCCCGGAAGTGGTGGGCATCTCGAGGCCTAAGCCACGCAGAGGACGCTCACCAAAGTCATACAGGGCAAGGAAAGTGTCAGACCAGACACCTCTGTCCACTGCAGCCACAAGTGAGTGGGGAGCACTGTGCTGGAGCACACATCAACGTTTTTGTCATTATTCACATTCCTCACAATGAGGGGCACACATGTGAGATCTATCATTGACAATGTTTTTTGTTTGTCAATTGTTCTCATTGAACTGCAAGGTCACATTTCCTCATCCGTGTTTTCTTTTTCAAAGCTGGGAGATGTGTGACTCGTGCCTGTGGGTGAAGGTAGGATTTCCAAAGTTGAGAGAGGACTGAAGTACATATATGTTTCTGTGGGTTATTGGAGGAGTGTGGTTTGTGAGGAGTTTCAGGGGTTTCTCATTTTAATTGCAAGATGGGGGGGATCTTTATTCTCACTTATGTTACGCTGGTGTTCTACAGGGCTCTACACAAACCGTTGTTGTACTAAGGCTTCCCCAGTCTCGTGGCCATCCGCCCATTCACAGCCAGGCATATGCACCACACCGTTGCTGTGTTCCCCTGCCTCATCCTCACCCTAGTCCTCAGATGACGGCTCCCGTTCTGGCCTATCCTCATCCTCCAAGTGTCTCTTCTTTGAATAGCTATGTTGTGGAGGATAGAGCAGACCACAACCATCAGGAAAACCTGTGAGGGGGAGTACTGCAAAGCACCTCCTGACCTGTCAAGGCATCTGAAAAGCATTTTCAGAAGGCCAATGGTCTGCTGCACAATGGCCCTACTGCTGGTGTGGCTGTCATTAAACCATCTCTCTTCCTCAGTTCTTGGGACCCTCACAGGCGTCATGAGCCATGTCTTCAGAGGGTAACCCTGGTTTTCCAGAAACCAACCCTCAAGTGCTTCAGGCCCAGTGAAAAGAGCTGGTATTTGCAAATTCCTAAGAATGTAAGCATCATGGCTGCTGCCTGGAAATTTGCAGCACACCTGCATGACCTGCTGTTTGTGGTCACATACAAGCTGAACATTGGTTGAGTCGAAGCTCTTTCTATTGATGAACGCACTGGACTGCCACTTGATGGCACATGGTGCAATCGATGGCTCCCTGCACCCTGGGGAAATCGGCAATTGCTGCAAATCCACAGGCCCTCTCCATCTGGCTTTGCACATCGGTGGTGAGAGCAATGTAATTCTCAGCCCTCTGGAATGTTGCATCAGTAAACACCTTGATGCAGCGGTGTGCTGCCATAAGACCATAAGATGTAGGAGCAGAAGCAGGCCATTCAGCCCATCGAGTCTGCTCCGCCATTCAATGATATCATGGCTGATCTGATAATCTTCAACTCCATTTTCCTGCCTTTTTCCCAAAACCCTTGATCCCCTTACTGATTAAAAATCTGTCTATTTCCGCCTTGAATATACTTAACGATCCAGCCTCTACAGCTCTCTGTGGTAAAGAATTCCACAGATTGACTACCCTCAGAGAAGAAATTCCTTCTCGTCTGTCTTAAATGATCGACCCCTTACTCTGAGATTATGCCCTCTGGTCCTAGACTTTCCCACAAGGTGAAACAAACTCTCAGCATCTACCCTGTCAAGCCCCCTAAGAATCTTATATGTATCAATAAGGTTGCCTCTCATTCTTCTAAACTCCACTGAGTACAGGCCCAACCTACTCAACCTCTCCTCATAAGAAAATCCCTCCATACCCAGAATCAACCTAATGAACCTTCTCTGGACTGCCTCCAATGCCAGTATATATTTCCTTAGATAAGGGGACCAAAACTGTTCACAGTATTCTAGATGTGATCTAATTAGTGCCTTGTATAGTTTTAGCAATACTTGCCTATTTTCCGGCTATGTTATCTCTGCCAGGTACCTGATGTTGCAATCTCACCAGAAAGTAGCTTGCAAACAGATGTGGCAGTTGTTGAGATAGCTTTAGTCTCCTGTGGCACTGAATTTGTCATCTCAAGGTAGCTGGAGCGCTGCCTGGACACACTCGGTGCTGTGTAATGTCTTCAGTGCCTATGTGGAGCTTCTCCAGGCTCTGCCTGACCATTGGGACCTTGTGCTAGTCTGACCCCATCCTGAGGAGCCACTGCTTCCGGGGCTTCCCCCTGATCTCTGGCTCCTCTCACCCTTCTCCTCCTTCTATTCCTCCTACCCCTCCTCTCCTCCTCAATGGAGGTTGTGCCCCCTTCTCACACCACAATCTCCAAGTGTGTAGGAGAGCTTACAACACCCTGCCCTGGTTGATGGAGAGAATGGAGGATTCTGGAAATCCCTCCTAATGAGAGGACAATCCTTTTAAGTATATATGATGCAAAATTCTGTAAGGGCCAGTTAAATGAGCACTTCCTGCAACCAAGGCTTCCTGAACTGCAAGGCTGAGCCTCTGCTCTCAGCTGCAGTTTAAAAACCTGCCCTTAAAAAGCCAAGTTTCACACCTGATGTGGTTCAGACCTTGAAGGAGTTTTATTGGCTTCTGCCTGTATTATTGCACTCTCTACACTTGTTAATTGCCTCAAAATAGACATTTGAATAACGCAGGAGGATTCCCAACATTTTGACCAGCCCATGCATGGTATTATCTAAAATAATCGTGATGCTGTTGGGAACGTCGCCCGATGTCATCATGCCTGATATTACGCTTCACAAAGTGGGAAACACTCCCATTCACGGAACATAATATTGAGGCCTATGTGTTTTACCCTGCTGCTTCTATTTGTGACTCTGTCTAGAGACTATATTTTCCTTATTTAAGTGCTACCTTTTTGGGAAAAGGAAATGAAGGTGCAGGTGTCCTGAGTGATTCTTGGGATGGCTCCTGCTGGATCATAATATGGCCCTGTAACAGTTGGTGCTATGCTTGCTATCGTGCTTGCTGCCTGTGTCTGATTTTTGTTTCTATATGAGCCATTTATATAGAGCAGCTGAGTGACATGGAAGTAGAGTTACCCTGTCAGACAGCTTCCTCTTCTATTCTTCCTTTTATGCCTCTGATGTTGGGTATTCATTCAGCACATCCTAGATCTGCCTGAGAGCAGACTGCAAGGTGACAATGAGGTTATTAAACCTTGAGCTGGGACACTGCCTGGATAACTCCCCATCATGAAGTCTGACAGAACCCTTTCGGCGTCTTCACATTCTGCAATTTGCTGTTTGTCAGGAAAATATACTAGGAACAAGCAGAAACTGTTCCCTCTAGCAGGTGAGTTATTAATCAAAGGACAAAGATTTAAGATAACAACCAGAGAGCTTTTGAAAAGAAGTTATTTTGTTATGATCAGGTATGCACTGTTTGAAAGGGTGGTGGAAGCAGATTCAATGGTAACTTTCAAAAGGGAATTGGAAGTATACTTAAAAAGGAAAACAATCAGGACTATGGAAAAAGAGGGGAGTGGGACTAATTGAACAGTTCTCTCAAAGAGCCAGCACAGGAATAATGAGCTGACTAGCTGCTCTCTGTGCTATATGACTGTACTTAACGATATTTACAACATAGTTCTTGTTACACATTTCATTAACTAACATGTGTCAGGCTATGATGTCAGAAATCCTACTGGTTTTGTGCATGCAATTGAGTGGGAGCATACAGATGATGCCAGGTGTTAAAGACTCTTGGGCCTCATACTGCTGGTCAGGTTGCTTTGACACCCACCTGATCTCCATTCCATTAAAGTTAGTGTTTTGTGTATCTCATTTGCATATCCTTTTGTTTGGAAGTCTACCCCATTCCCCAGGGAGAATATTACAAGGGGGGGGGGGGGCACAGACGGATCACCCCCACCCCCAGAAGTGAAGTTGGCATGGGTGGAACAGTGTGGGACCTCTGCTCCCCACTGGGGAGGAAGTCCCGCCCTTGGGAGCTGCCAGCCAATCCGATTGGCCGGCAACTCCATCAGTCCCAACAGCATCAAGAGTGCATTAGTGGGCACTGCTGGGACTGCAAACAGGAAGATAAAGAAGGCCCATGGATCTCGGAGCCAGGTCAGTCCGAGCAATTTTGGGAGGGGGCGGTGGGGGTTATGTATTTTATGGAGCAGGCAAGTAGGAAGAAAGGGGGTGTACTATTTTGGGGGGCTGCACCCTGATCCGCAAAGGGCAGTCCCTGAAGATAGTACCTCCCCCATCCTTACTGCCGTTTGAAAAAGATTTTTTCTAAACGACCTGCCCACTCCCGCCTGACTGCCCATGCCATCTGTATTATGGAGTGGGCAGCGTATTATTGGGGTCAGTTGACATGTTAACAAGGCCAATTGACCCTTGATTTTAAATATGGCTGGAGGGCTGCCGATTCCAGCACCCACCCACTCCCCATATTATGGGGGCGAGCTCGGGGGTAGGTGGTAAGGTGGTGGGGTGGGTACATAAATGCATCCGGCAGAGACACGTAAAATGCAGTTGCCCACCCCCCCCCCCCCATTCACCTCTGTTTATCTATCACTCTCTGTCACTTCCAACTTGCTTCTCTTTCTCACTTGTCTCTATCTGTGTCTTTCTCCAACAGGTGTCAGATTTTGAGCCAATAGGAATAGTGTGTTCTGCAATGTTTTGCTTATGAACTGTCAGTCCATCTTAAATGATAATCTCTTTCCACAGCATCTGGGCCTCTCTCGTTTCTCTTTCCATTTGCGGTCCATAGACATTAAGGCACAAAGGAGCCTGTTGTCACAGCTAAACCGGTTTTTTTTCCCCCCTGACAGCCTTATCCCATTCCTTGGTTCCCACATAATCACAAATTTACTTCTAAGTTCAACTTAATGTTCTAGGTAAAATGCAAGCTCTTCACATTTAAAGTCTAAAATAAAATTTCTGTTGCTATATTGAAGTGAATATAAGACAGAGTTTATCTTGTATAAACACTACATTTTTCTAGCTTTTTTTGGCCTAGGATTTAGTGTCAATCTAATGAAGACAATGTGTTTTTATATCCTTGCTGTAGCTGGTTAATTAAATTGGAAACAACTGTTCCTTACAAAGTCTCCTGTGTATGTTGTTCAAGCCTTGTCTCTGCATTACTCCCTGTCCACGCATACTCTTAACTCCAACATGTGCCATGCCTCAGCATCCAACCTTATTTCTTTAGTACCTCACATAGCACCATCCTTGACCTGCTTTGATATCATAACCTGATACATTTTTTTGTCAAGCTACACACAATTTCATCTATTTCAAACTTCTAATTTGGATTTGAAAATAGACTTTTTTCCCTTCAAATTGCAAATTTACAATGTGATAAGTCAAAACTACAACTCTCATTTTATAAGATTTAAGCCAATTAAAGTGGTGAATTTCTTACAATCCCAACAGCAGGTGGAGAAACAGGAAGCACCTGTGAAATGAAGTTATGTTAATTGACAGTAACACCAGACCATGAAGCATTGTGCCCACACACCAGATAACATTGCTGAAATATCATTTTGGGCTGTTTGTTTCTGCAAATGTGATGATAATTTAAATTCTAGTGTGATATTTACAATGCAACTCCAGGTTCCATTTGAGAGAACTTGAGTGTTTCCAAAGGCGTTCTCCAAACAACCTTGTAGCGATAACACTGAAGCCAACTCTTTTGCATCAAATGAGACCATTGGTAAAGGCTGCCATTTTTAAAATATTTTTCAGTTTTTTAGTTTATATATATTTTTATTCACTGCTATTAGCAGAAATATATTAGCAGAAGGATGGCCTCTGAATGAAAACAGAACTTCAGCTTATACCCAACATTATAGTCATAGCTTTGTTGTGCTTTCCTCCTTTGATCTAGTTGGTTTATTAGATAAATATTGTATCTAATATGTCTTCTATGTCTGCAATGCCATTAAATGTTTTATCAAAGTGCATCAATCTTATTGCTACATACAAAGATACTTGTTGTTCTCCCAGTAGCTCAGTAGGAAAATGTGCAACTGTTTTGGTATGGAATCCTAGAGGCCAGAATAATCCAAGAGTTCAATCCTTAGTCTGTGCCGAGTTTGATGATCTCATCTGGGGCAGTGGTAGGAATATCACAACTAGTTTCAGTCTCTCTAGAATGAAGAAGGCAGAATCAACTGTGGTTTGAATGTCAGTAACAGCAGAAAGTGCTTGATGGTTGAGTAGATGACGAGATTGGGGCTAGTTTTAACATTTAGCTCAAAATGAGTGGTCGGTATTTGTACATCATTGCAATCTGTTTCCTATGTACATTGTAGGTATTCAATTTACACACTAAAACTAATCTCCTTCCTGAAACAGCCTATCAACTGACCATCTGAAGGCCCCTACTGATGGTGGTGGCTAATTGTTAGTCTGAATGTGGCTATAAATCACTCAATTCTATTCTGAGGCTGCTCCTAACCCACTTATGCTGGGCAACCATGATTAAAATCGGGTCCACTGATTGACTTGACTCACATGTAAAAAGTGGTCACTTCAGTAAAATTCTAGAGGCCTGTTAGCACCTGTGAAATTCCAACATAACTCACTACTTTCAGAAAAAGAAAAGAGGTTTAGAGGGATAAGGTGCTAATGACATCTGTACGTGTGCAAGAGCAGGAGTCACCAGACAGCAGTCAGGCATAACAGCCCGAACAGATTTTTCTTTTTGCACCGCCCCTCCCCTCCCGTCCCCTCCCGTCCCGTCCCGTCCCGTCCCGTCCCCTCCCCTCCCGTCCCCTCCCCTCCCGTCCCGTCCCCTCCCCTCCCGTCCCGTCCCCTCCCCTCCCCATAGAAACACGATGGATGACGAGAGTGATGAAATATGTATTGTTTGTTTTCAAACACTTTTCTGTGGCAATGATTCTCCTTTTACAAAAAAAGGTTTTGACAATTTTATTTGTGTAGGGAGGGAGAAGAGCTATGCATCATTTTCATTACACCATTAGCATCACAAGTAATGATGTCTTTCATTGTGATATATTTGGATTTTTATTTGTAACACTTTTTTAAAAATTGTGTTCATTGGCTGGCCTGCAGGAATGAATAAATGCAAGGTTTTAACTTGCCATCTAAGATGAACAAGGGAAGGAAACTCTAGGGGAATACTTTGTTTCAAGCACTTCCATCATTACTATATAGTCATGTAATATACCAGGTAATAAACATTTTTTATGTTGTTACTTTTCAGAGTTCTGTGAAGTCAGTACCACCTCCCATTCTAGATCCTCCATAGTGTACACTAAAGCATAGTCCTTGAGAATCTCAAACTAGCCATGTTTATTTTGATGCAATTAGTTTGAGGAACAATCTAGGCATGCACCACCATGTCCCATGAGAGATCCTCTTATATTCAACTTTGCATGCAATGTTAGAACATGATAAAAGGGATGTGAACCTGCTCGTGATGTGGTTTTTCAAGTCTAGTCCAGCAAGACTGTATATTGACAGCAGTGAATGTAGTGTACATCCTTGACCATGGTTTTCCCTGGTCTCTACAGACATTCCCAGACACTCAAAGATCCAGGCCAGGAAATAAAAATTGCATTTGTAATTTTTGAACCACTCACTTGCACTTTCCCTCTATTGTCAGCAATGGTTTGAAATCAAAACTGTTGCATATATAGGATGAATTCCAGCACATAATGGAGCCCCATTGTGGTGCAAAACCATCTATGTTTTATTAAGACGATAGAAGGTTCTACCAGAAGTATCTCTGATACAGAATAGTTGGATATTGTAGGTTGGATTTTTCTGATTGGGTACGAGCTAGGAAATCCAGGCCAGTGTGTTTAATGCCTATGTTGGTACCAATCTCCCTTATTTGTGAAAGAAGTGCCAAAGATCCTCATTCCCAGTGAGATAGCTGCTATCTATTTATTAAACTTATAATAAATCACTGGAAGTGGTAAAATACAAAGAGCAGAATAAACAGATTATACCATACAAACCAGGGAAGTTGCAGTCACTCTGAAGCTCTGAGCCATTGGAGGTGATTTTCCATGGATACTTGAGGTGCAAGAGAGCCTACAAAGTGGGGCCTTAAGCTGAAATGCTGTATCAGCCTGTGTGTGGTGTAAGACACCATCTTGGTTAAGGAGTCAAAACTTGTGCTAGGAGCTGACTGACACTTCAATTGCCTACTAGCACTCATTAATAAGGCTGCATGACATTTTGATGCCTAGCATTTGACCTAATGCCTTGCCCTAACAGTGACCAGCTGATTGGAAGTAAACTAGTCATTACAGAACACTTAAAGGTATATCACCCTTCACCATTCATTTACTGCTGGAAGTTTGAAGAAGACTTTTGAAACAGATTGGGAGACATTCTGAGACACTAGCAAAACTTCACTAATATTCTATGAATATTTATTCTGAAAATTCTCTGAGGACTTCACTTAAAAAGTATTACTCTATCTTATAGAGGAATCAGCAGGAGAAAGAGTTATGGTCATCTTGTTAGGGGTCTTCCTAGGTCTACTGGAATAAAGGGAGGAAGTGATGAGGCCAGGTAGGGCAATAACCAGCTACTTCAGGAGAAAAGGACAGGTGGGTAAGGTGGATTCCTACCCCTTTGCGGATACAGGACATCTCCCCTCCTCTGGATTTCCTCTGCCAGGACCTCCCATGCCGTGACCGAGAACCTGCGCCCCCTTTCATTCAGGTCCCTGAGCCATTCTGAAGCCTGCAACTCTGTGTCAGCCAGCCTACTCCACCCTTTTAGTGGAAGTGGTATTTTCCATGATTATTTTGTCTAACCAGCATTTTCTAAATCTTCAGGTATCATTTTTAGCAACTCCAGACAAGTTCAAATTCTGGTAATCAGCAATTCTGGTAATCAGCGTGCCAAAGCCAGACTTTCAAAGAGGTGTGCTTTATTAGCACAGCCCTCATTTAGTGCCTGTTTTCACCATTTTACCAAAATAACGCCCGTCAAACAGTAGAACTTGGAGAAGATAGCACCAGTAATTATTGAAAGTTCTGTTCCCCCTCAATGTAATTTTAAGAGCGCCATGTTCAAATGTATCAGTAGAATGGTTACTACCACATGGATATTGAGATTTATTTGTTACTGGAATAGCCTTGTTACTTTACTGGTGCTGTGTTGATAGAGGACTGGAATTTTGTTTTTTCTAAGGAACAGTTTGTTCTTGCCATTGAACAATCCAGACATAACAAACTTGTACTCAAATAAACACTTGGCAAATTAAATAACTTCAGTATTCCTAATGTTAGCATTTAAACCTCTACCAGTCAACAGATTTTATTTTAACCATTTCCCTCCAATTTGAGGAAAGAAACCTAACTGCTCCCATTGAAAAGAAGGCAACCAGCTCATTCAGTTAAGTAGCCCCTTGACACATTTGCTCATATATAAGGCTGTCACCACCTTGCCGATTCGGACTTGAAAATGCTTTGGACTACAACACCTTTCTCCACTGCAGTCTTCAGTAAAAGTTAATAGTTGCCCAGCTTGTAACTTAGCAAAAGCACATTGTCCAAGTGATTCTGGCATGGAAACCACCATCAATCTATTTTTCAGTTTGGATCAAATCTGATTTAAACGTTGCACTCTGTGTTATTTAAATATTCATGACTAATCAAATTGGTCCAAAATCTGAACTGATAAAATTTAGACCATTTTAGCATTTTAAATGTCCAAGTCCCATTTGCATCTCTAATGTGAAGATTCCATTTTGATTGTCTGCCTCGAGTTTGTGCCAAGTTATTGACAGGTGGAATATAGATCATTTCCTCAAAGGCAGGTTATATTTTCGCCCTTGATGTTGTTTTAATTCTGGCCACACATTCTACTCTCCAATTACCTACTGCTGCCCAAGCCTCTTGCTCTTTAACAGTCTTAAAAATAGTTTCATGTTCTACACTCCACCTGACCAGCTGTGACCATGTGTCAACCTTCCTGACAACCTAATATTGGGCTTGAGCCAAGTGTCCAATGGTGTATTGATAGAATACATGCTATTCTTTGGCCAGTTATTATGTGCAAATGTTCTGTACCTTGGTAGACTAGCAAATGCGCATCTTACACCTGGGAACTCTTTTGTCTTGTGTCCTAGAGCATTTAAGTATAGAATTGGGCTTCGGGTTTGGAGAAGCTGACCTTGGGCAGCTGGAATCTGAGGAGGCAGTTTGTCTATGTAAAACTGCTCATCACCAAATCAGTGGGCAGAATTTTACGGCCCCGTTGGGGCGGGGCTGGGCTGTAAAATGCGGCGAGCCATTCAAAAGTTCATTGACTTCGGTGGGACCGTAAAATCACACCAGCCTAAAATCCACTGTCTCTTTAAGTTCTATCAGAGGAGACAAGATATTCAATGGTGTTTTCATGTAATTGCGTAAAGATAATTTAAGGTGCAAAATGAAATGGCATATAATATATTAAATTCCGAATAGTATGTGACTTGCCAGCTCATTGATAAATCTCATATATATAAAGCTTCTGTGTACATCAGTAATTTAGTTGCTGCAGTACATTTCCGTATATCAACTTCTTTTGAGTACTTCAATAGGATATCAAGGGTCCCTGTTTTCAGTGGTAATCAGGTAGTCCTCATCACAGACATGACAAAATCAAGCTTGGTGTTGACCATAAGGCTGAATTTAACAGTGTTACATTTGTTAGGAACTTTCTCAGAGCTTCTCCTTTTCTGCCAGTGCAACTTTGGTGCAATTGCCAGAGCAAAAGGCCAAAGTTCCAACTGCAGAGAGGGAATAGCCCTAAGGAAGTTCCTGACCCTTGTTCATATTAAAGACAATTTTCACTTTATTGTATTAATAAATTATTTTATAATAATAATTGTGGTGAAAAGGTCAAATGCTCAGGGATAAGACTGTCCTATTCAGATTCTCAGATGCACTGTTGGGCATTTATATTATTGATTTAGCGGAATTCTTTCTCTAAAGATCCCAACTTTTTAAAGTTGATGATTTGCAAATAATTTTCTATTTATCCTGCATTATTTACTCTCCAATTATCTGTCTTCAGGTTATCCCATAAAACCTCCATGGGTTAAAACCTTGTGTGAAACAGTCCCTCATTGCCCAGTCCTGTAGCACCTGACATTAATCATCATCCCTCTAAAAATGAATAGGTTCATGTTATTTGTATTGTACTTGCCTTCATTCCTGCCCCTCGTATTGCTGTACCATTCATGTAGGACCAAATTTAGGTACTCTTAATTAAATATTAATTACCAATTATCCAGAAGGAGTAGATTTCACTACAGTTGATAATAAATGCCAATATATTTAGAAATGTGAAAAACATTGCTCAACTACATCACTACTCATACTGTTTCACTTATCATGTCATTGTGACAGAAATGATTCATGTAATAATGACAATCAGCTGTTCTATACCACCCCCATTAAAACTTCCTAACATTCATCAATAACATGTTCTTTTCTCCTTTCTTGAAAAGTGATGCAGACTATCAATGTGGCTGGAGGCAGCATTCTAGTACGTAATCTAATTGATCATTGTTCTTCATTGTGAATCTAGTGTGAGTGATAGTGCATTGGCTGGCACCTGTTAAGCTGTAATGTAAGGGGTACTGGCTCCCCATATAATAAAGCAGGATTACCGGTCCTCAGAGCTTGCAGACAAATTATGCATATGGCTCATTAGAGGCCCAGAATTTATTTTAAAATGATCCACGCCCAGTAATGCAATTATCAGAGCCCCAATTATTTCAAACAAATATTATAATTGAGGGCCAGCATTACAACTGATAGCCCTGTCTTTCCAATCGGACCACCCAACACCTACTGCTTATCTGTTGGGCCTGAAAGCTGATCTTGAGAGGAGAAGTTTACATTTTCAAACTATTGCTATGAAGTGAGTTCGTGAGAACATAGGTTCCTCTGGATAAGGAACTTTAGAAGACCCACTTACCACATTTCTTCACTGAGAAGGACATGATGATGCAAATGGTGATGTGATCATCTCACTGATCACCTCACATGCAGCAAATTTGTAATCATTCTGTGTTCTTATGGACTTCAATTTGGTGGGACAACAATGGAGTTTTATTATCAAGCTTATTAACTTCCTACAAACCAGTGTTTATAAAATAAAATTTCAAATTGCATCTGCAGCCACCATCCAACTCTGTGGTGTTAGAAACATAATCCTATGCTACAAGTCAGATTTCACCACAATTCCCATGCCATATCAATGTGAAATGATGGTAGGCAATTTTGTTTTTTTCTTTAATAGACTGTAGTTCATCCAAGGTCTGATCAGGCATTAGCATACACAATCCTGATTTAGCAGTATCTCTGCTGGACAAAGGGTCAGAAAAATGCACATTTGAGTAAATTAAATTGTGCAGCTAAAGGAAAGTTGGGAAACTCCTCACTCAATTTCTCAATTATAGCTTCTAATTTACTAACCCGCTTTGTTATGTCATCTCTCTGTATATTTGTCTAATTTGTCAGTTTTTTGTAGATTGTCAGCAGTCTGCTGCCTCCATATCGCCACACTGCTCACAACTAGACAGAGGATGTGACTCAGAGACTGAAAGGTAAAGCATTAGTTGCCTCTGAACCAGTCCAAAGCATGCATTACCCATGAAATGCACATCATCAGTGTCCCATCTTATCTTTGCTGCATTGTGACAATCTGCTTTTTCCTCCCCTCACTGCATGTTGGGATTCACTCCTGAAGGTGGTTCATTAATTCACACTCATAGTGTAGCTTCAGCTCTTCACACTCCTGACGCAATGTTTTTACCGTAGTGGCTGAAATAATAACCTTTGTCAACTTGCGCGCTCTTGTGGTGTATTTTTGGAACATTCTTACCTACAGCTTCTCTGTGTACATCTGTCCATTTAACTCTTTCAACAAAAGAAATAGGATGGAGAAATGTTATACCCAGTTTAATGTTGCAACTATGAACATACTGCTTGATCACCCAGTTGCTCCCTCAAAATCTTGGAAAATCACTGATTATATTACTGTTTACATGAGCGTTAAAACAGGATGCCATGTCATGCAGTGCAGCATTCGACAGCTGAGAATCATCACGTTCTGACTTACAAAAGGTTAGTAAGATTATATCCAGAATAAAGTACCTAGTCCATATCATCCTATCATTAACAACCTTAGAATCATTAACCTACACAACATGGCCGCATTTGTCATGCTTACCAGTTGGCAGTTAGCATGTTTCTTTAGCAAGGTAAGTAGGGATAATGGGTTTTATTTTTCTTTAAAAAGACAATATCCATCTTGCATGTGTATTTTTATTTTAGTGTGCTAGCAGATCATTCATGGTAAGTCAGAGATAACAGGGGTGTTATTCCATTTAATTTAGAGTGTATTATCAGGACCACTGAATTATGGTAATCACATGGGTGAAGCTGTATTTTATTACAAACCTTAATGGGATCTTTGAAGGTGTTTTGGGATCAGGTTCAGTGATCCCATCATTTTGATGGAACTGAAAATCTGCAGCCTTGACTTTTTTATGTCGCCTTTTTAAAGTCCAGAATACACATCATGATGATGGAAAAGATTTACTAGGTAGAAGGTAAGCATCTGGTACATGGTAGTTGGGAAGTCATCTATTGTAGCAGCACTGGAGAGGTCCTAGAGTGGTATCACTGGGGTAGGGGTGGCTGCTTGGATCGGGGTCCAGGGGATTGTTTGTAGCTTAAGTAGTTTATTAGTTTATAATTTAATTAGTTATACTAGTTGATATAACTACAGATAATCGTTGAGTGATATTACTAACCCTAATGTATTAAATAAAACACAATAAGGATGAAAGAGCAGGTAATGTGTAGCACCTTGTACATGTGGGAGCTAGTGGACACAAGTGTGATCCAAGGGAACCATATCTGAGGAACTTTGGCTCAGAGTTGATGAACTGGAGTCCGAGCTTCAGACACTGTGACGCATCAGGGAAAGGGAAAGCAACCTGTGCACTGTGTCCCTGGAGGCATTTGCATCTGCTTTGCTAGGTACTTAGAATTTCATCTGTGGTTAGGAACAGGATGGGTGACTGCGACTGAGGCAGGACTGAGGATCCAGAAGGAAGTACTGGAGAAGCCTTAGCCCTTGCAATTGTCTGATAGGTTTGAGATTCTTGGAGGTTGTGTGGACGAGAGCAGGGACTGCATAGAAGATGAGCAAACTCATGGTGCGGGGGCCATTAAATTAGGGGCCGTTAAAAGGAATGTAATTGTAGAAGGGGAAAGTATAGTTAGGGGGATAGATACGATTCTTTGCACCCGAGGATTAGTGTCCCAAAGGCTGCGTTGCTTGCCTAGTGCGAGGGTTGAGGACATCTCCTCAGGGCTGGAGAAAAACTTGGAGTGGGAGGGAAGGATCCAGTTGTCGTGATCCACGTGATTACCAATGGCATAGGTAGGACTAAGAAAGAGGTTCTGCTAAGGGAGTACGAGCAGCTAAGGGCTAAATTATAAGGCAGAACCACAAGGGTAAGAATCTCTGGATTACTACCTGAGCTGCAAGCAAATTAGCATAGGGTAAATAAGATCAGAGGGTTGAAGGGATGGCTCAGAGATTGATGTGGGAGA
Organism: Carcharodon carcharias; assembly: GCF_017639515.1. Classification (NCBI taxonomy): domain Eukaryota; kingdom Metazoa; phylum Chordata; class Chondrichthyes; order Lamniformes; family Lamnidae; genus Carcharodon; species Carcharodon carcharias. The sequence goes on along the minus strand of NC_054487.1, from coordinate 33,704,643 downwards.
AATAGTGTTTATTTCATGGGCATTGGCAACAGTTCTGGGAAAAGAGGGAGTTGTACTATTAGGACAGCCTTCACCTGAACTGCACTGAGATCAGTGTCCTGGCAAATCATATAACCAGGGCTGTGGAGATGGCTTTTAACTAAAGGATTAAATCAGTACACTGGCAAGAAATGACCTTGATACAGAAGATCAAGATGTGGAATCAGTTTGGATGAAGATAATATATAGGGAGTAATATGTAGGCTTTATAACAGTAGCCACTCAGGACAGAGTATAAATGAAGAAATAATGTGACTTACAATAAATATACTGCAATAATCGTGGATTATTTTAATCTTCACATCAATTAGACAAATCAAATTGGCAAAGGTAGCCTTGTGAATGAGTTCATAGAGTGTATTCTGGACGGTTCCTTAGGACACTACGTTCTGGAACTTACCATGGAACAGGCTATTTTTGGCCTGGTAATGTATAACAAAACATGGGCCTGAATTTTCAGCTCGGCAACCGGGGGCAGGGCCCGTTCGCCGAGACGTAAAATGATGCGCAGTGACGCCAGGTGGGCATCCCAACATCACCGTGCATCATTTAGATTTTCAGTTTAGCGGGTGCGCAGCCGAGCTGGCTGCGCGCCCGCCAAACTGTCAAAGGCCTATTAAGTCCTTTTAAAAAGCAATTAAAGTAATAAACTGAGCTGCCTGTCCAACCAGACGGCCTTCACATTTTTGTTAAGAATTATGAAATACCTCCTTAAATGTTCTCCCCTCCTTCTCTACTATCTTCTCTTTTAACGTAATTTCTCTATCCACTTCAGCCAACTTTGTCTTCACACCCTTGTAATTGCCTTTATTTAAGACACTAGCTGTGGACCCGCATTTCTCACTCTCAAACTGAATGCGAAATTCTAAGATGTTATAATCACTCTTGGCTAAAGGATCCTTTACTATGAGGTCTTTAATTAATCATGGGGATGAGGTTTCATGAAGGGTTTATAAATTTAATAAATTTTTCCATTAATGTTCATTGACATGTCCCAGCTTATGTGACACTGTCACCTGAGGGGATATGTCCTAAAATTTTTTATTTTCTTTATTTAAACTTTTGAAACTTAAACTAATCTCCCTGAGGCAGCTCTGTGCCTCAGGGAGGTTTCTGCGCTGTTTCATGCACATGTGCGAAAGAGCGCAGGTCCCGATTCAGGGAAATCCCCCCCCCCCCGCCCGCACAGGGAGCGCTCAGCATTTCTGAGCATGCGTTATGCTGGGCGGGCCTTAATTGGCCCGACCACATAAAATGGCAGCACAGACCCAATCGGGGACGCCAATTGAGTTCGCACCTGCCCCTGCCGCCTCCGCACAACCCCCCCCCAATGGGGGGAAAATTCTCCCCATGATTAATTAAAGACCTCATACTAAAGGATCCTTTAGCCAAGAGTGATTATAACATCTTAGAATTTCGCATTCAGTTTGAGAGTGAGAAATGCGGGTCCACAGCTAGTGTCTTAAATAAAGGCAATTACAAGGGTGTGAAGACAAAGTTGGCTGAAGTGGATAGAGAAATTACATTAAAAGAGAAGATGGTAGAGAAGGAGGGGAGAACATTTAAGGAGGTATTTCATAATTCTTAACAAAAATATATCACATGGAGAAAGAAAGACTCTACCAGAAGAATGCACAATCCATGGCTAACTATAGTGAATTTAAGATTAGTTTCAAATTAAAAGAAAAGGTGTACTCTGCTGCAAAGATTAGTGGTGGGCCAAAATATTGGGAAAACTTTAGAAACCAGCAAAGGATGACTAAAAAAGAGGAAGAATTTGAAGTATGAGAAAAAACTAGTAAGAAATGTAAAAACAAAGTAAAAGTTTCTGTAAGTAGATGAAAAGGAAAAGAGTAGCTAAAGTGACCATTAGTGCCTTTGAGGAATATATCATGGGAAATTAAGAAACGGCAGAGCTTTTGAACAAGCATTTATTATCCGCCTTCACAATGGAAGACCCAAAAAGCATCCCAAGAATAGTGGAAAAGCAAGATGCAAAAGAGAGGGAGGAACTTAAAACAATCACTATCACTGCAGAAAAAGTAATGAGAATACTATTGGGATTTGAGACTGACAAGGCCCCTGGACTTGATGGCCTATATCCTAGGGTCTTAAAAGAAGTGGCTGCTAAGATAGTGGATGCACTGACTGTAGTCTTCCAAAATTATCTAGATTCTGGAAAGGCCCCAATGGACTGGTAAACCACAAATGTATCACTTCTGTTCATGGAAGGAGGGAGACAGAAACTAGAAAACTATAGGCCAGCTAGCCTAAAGTCTGTCATTGGAAAAATGCTAGAAATAAAGAGGAAGTAGCTGGACGTTTAGAAGACCATAATACAATCAGGCAGAGTCAACATGGTTTGTGAAAGAAATATCGTGTGTGACAAATTTATTGAAGTTCTTTGAAGATGTAACAAGCAGGGTGGATAAAGGGAAACCAGTGTATTTGGATTCCCATCATCGCTAGAAGACTGGCTAACTAACAGGAAGCAGAGAGTGGGGGTAAATGGATCAGTTGCAGGATGGCAAACTGTAATTGGTGGAGTGCCACAGAGATCAGTGCTGGGACCTCAACTATTTACAATCTATATTAATAACTGGCATGAAGGGACCAATTGAATTGTAGCCAAATTTGCTGAAAATTCAAAGATAGTTAGAAAAGCAAGTTGTGAGGAGTATACAAAGATGCTGCTAAGGGATATAGATAGGTTAAGTGAGTGGACAAAAATGTGGCAGATAGAGTATAATGTGAGGTTGTACACATTAGCAGGAAGAATAGAAAAGCAGAATATTATTTAAATGGAGAGAGACTTCAGAATGCTGTGGTACAGAGGGATCTGGGAATCCTTGTACATGAATCTCAAAGTCAGCATGCAGGCACAGCAAGTAATTAGGAAGGCAAATGGAATGTTAGCCTTTATTCTAAGGAGTTTGGGGTAAAAAAGAAGGGAAGTCCTGCTACAAATTTACAGGTAATTGGTGAGATCACAGCTGGAGTACTGTGTACAGTTTTGGTCTCCTTTATTTAAGGAGGGATGTCCTTGCATTGGAAGCAGTTCAGAAAAGATTCACTAGACTGATTCCTGGGGTGAAGGGGTTGTCTTATGAGGAAAGGTTAAGCAGATTGGGCTTATTCTCGTTGGAGTTTAGAAGAATGAAAGGTGATTTTATTGAAGCACATATGATTTTGAGGGTACTTGACAGGGTAGATATTCAGAAGATGCTTCCCCTTGTGGGGGAGTCTAGAATTAGGGGGCACAGTTTCAAAGTTAGGGGTGTCCCAATTAAGATGGTGAAGAGGAAAAATTTCTTCTCTGAGGTTTGTTGGTCTTTGGAATTCTATTCCGCAGAGAGCAATGGAGGCTGGCTCATTGAATATATTCAAGGCTAGGTTAGACAGATTTTTGATTGACAAGGGAGTCACAGGTTACAGAGGGCAGGCAGGGAAGTGGAGTTAAGGTCAATAAGATCAGCCATGATCTCACTGAATGGCAGAACAGGCTCAAGGAGGCTCTGAATGGCCTCCTCCTTTTTCTATTTCTTACATTCTTATGTTCAAAACGGTTTCCAAATCTTGTACATTAGTAGTTTGGTATCGTTGTTACAGTTTCATAAAGCCCCATTATTTTTACAATTAGTGAAGCATTCAAATATCTCTCTATTTTTCTGTTCTCAAAACACACTACTTTATTGTTTCAAAAACAAAAATACCTGGAAAAACTCAGCAGGTCTGACAGCATCTGCAGAGAGGAAAACAGTTGACATTCCGAGTCCGTATGACTGTTCATCAGAACTTTATTGTTTTTTGCGAGGGGAATTGAATATAAAAGTAAGGAGGTTATGCTTCAGTTGTACATGACACTGGTGAGACCACATCTGGAGTATTGTGTACAGTCTTGGTCTCTTTATTAAAGGGATGATGTAAATGTGTTAGAAGCAGTTCAGAGAAGATTTACTAGACTGATGCCAGGAATGGGCCGGTTGTCTTATGAGGCAATGTTGGACAGGTTAGGCTTGTATCCACTGGAGTTTAGAAGTGTAAGAGATGGCTTGATTCAAACCTTTAAGATCCTGAGGGGTCTTCACAGGGCGGATGTGGAGAGGATGTTTCCTGTTGTGGGAGAATCTAGAACTAGGGATCGCAGTTTCAAAATCAGGGTCGCCCATTTAAGACAGATGAGAAATGTTTTCTCTCAGAGGATAGTAGTCTTTGGAACTCCCTTCCTCAAATGGCAGTGGAAGCAGAGAATTGAATGTTTTTTATGGCAGAGCTAGATAGATTCTTGATAAATAAGGGGGTGAAAAATTATCAGGGGTAGGCAGGATGTTATAATCAGATCAGCCATGATCTTATTGAATGGCGGAGCAGACTCAAGGGGCCAAGTGGCCTACTCCTGCTCCTAATTCATATGTTCATATGTCATTTGCTCTGTGGCTCAAAGTATGAATAAAAACAGAAAATGCTGGAAATACTCCTTAGGTCTGGCAGCATCCATGGAGAAAGACTTCAACTCAAGTCATTTTACCTGGAGCATTTGTGAGGTATCTTTACTCATATTACTCACAATTTATATTCATTTCCTTTCAGTCCCTTGTCATTATTTTAAAGTCATCAATGGTTCTTCCTACATACTCAAGCCAACTCTGGCTGATTCTGTACTAAATTAACCTCTTTCAAGCATCTATTATTCATTACCAATTACATGGCGCTAATGCTGTGTATTAATTACCTTAAGTATTGGTAGATAAATGCCACTAGCTAGATCCTCTCTCAATACATCCATTGTCTAAGATAGCAAATAAATTTAACAACCAACTTTATGTTCAATGGCATTATCATCACTGAATCCCCCACTATCAACATCCTGGGGGTTACCATTGACCAGAAACTGAACTGGACTAGTCATAAAAATACTATGACTAAGAGCAGGTCAGAGGCTAGGAATTATGCGACAAATAACTCACCTCCTGACTCCTCAAAACCTGTCCACCATCTACAAGGCACAAGTCAGGAGTGTGATAGAATCCTTCCTTCCCACTTGCCTGGATGAGTGCAGCTCCCACAACACTCAAAAAGCTTGACACCATCCAGGACAAAGCAGCCCACTTGATTGGTACCACATCCACAAACATTCACCCTCACCAACGCATATTAGCAGCAGTGTGTACCATCTACAAGATGCGCTGCAGGAATTCACCAATCCTTAGACAGCACCTTCTAAACCTACGGCCACCACCACCCAGAAGGGCAAGGGCAGCAGACAGATGGGAACACTACCACCTAGAGGTTCCCCTCCAAGTAACTCACCATCCTGACTTGGAAATATATCGCCATTCCTTCACTGTCGCTGGGTCAAAATCCTGGAACTCCCTCCCTAACGGCACTGTGGGTGTACCTACACCACAGGGCCTGCAGTGGATCAAGAAGACTGCTCACCACTACCTTCTCAAGGGCAATTAGGGATGGGCAATAAATGCTGGCCCAGCCAGTGAAGCCCACATCCCATGAATAATTTTTTTAAAAACTAAATGGGCATTATCCATTCAGAAATTTGTAATTAAAATTAATTGATTCAGCAGTGTCCCAAGTGATTCTTGCCAGATGCAAGAAAACTTCAATTCTTTTTTTCAGTAATTCTGTTTTTGGAACTTAAAACAGTGTGGTCTCTATTTAATAAATCTTATTGTAGAGATTAAATCCTTCAAAGAGATTGGAAACATGGAAGAGCCCATTGAAAACAATTATAACAATTATCACCATATAATAGGTTAATTCTAAATCTATCAACATGATAATTTTAATAGGAAATGCATTACTTTTTAGTTAATTTTCTGTGCCAGGGAGGTTAATTGGCAGTAATTAACACCTAACAGAAAATTAAAGGGGTACTAATGCTTGCAGTACTTAGGCTTAATAAGTTTAATGGGAAATTGATGGACAACCATAACAAGTCCCTAAAAACAAAACTGGGAGGCTAAGGAAGAGAACGTTTTCACAAAGCTAATGGCAATATGGCACAGCACAGACAGCAACATTTGGGATATTCACATTTAACCATGCAATTGTTACTCAGCAATAGCCGTGAGCACATTTAGCTGTTAATTGTATATTAATTGGGATTTTAATTATATTCAGCTGAGGTTGTTGGGTTTGACAATCCATGTTTGTAATGATTTTATATGTAAATATAGCTTAGAAAGTGTATAAAGATTAAAATCCAATTCTATCTTTCACCACTTGGCTTTCTGAAATAGAACATTAGCCTTGTTATTATTGTGACAGCATGTTCTGTCCCAATGTCATTGTAACCTCCATATCTCAGACTGAAACTGCATGCTTCTATTCACAATCTTCACAGTTATTTTAACAACTGGTTATTTATATTTTGATTTGTTTATGGTCATATTTAACCCAGTTATAAGCAATTTCTAACAATCTAATTTACATGTGAAATACCACAAATTTACATGATTTGTCTTTGGCATGTAGTAAAGGTGGTATTCTTTTAAACAAAAATTGTGAGAAGCACGAAGGGTGGAAAAATGTGGGAAGGGCAGATTGAAATTCATTGGTACTTTATGTTCAGCAAGCACCCTGTTATGTGCTGAAAACAATTCCCGTTTAATGTACATTTTTGGAGATATCCATGAGTAATTACTTGGCACTTACCAAGTCTGATGACTTCTTCAATAATCATAGTAACCTCAGGTGGTTTATAACTATCATCTGAATGCTGTAACCAAAAAACTGCTTTGCAACTCCTCAAGGATCTCTCACTATTTTGAAAATAATATGTGCTGTTAATTATAAGCCTTAGTTTTATTGAGTTTATTGTTGTCAATGACAGTTGTCAGTGGAACTATTATGTTGTTGATGCGTTGTGTTTGCTTTGAAAGATTAAGAATTGTGAAATTGTTACTACAAGTACATTGAGAAATAAATTTGCAGAATATTGGCTTCCACGTGGTCAGTTGATCAACACAGTAATGAACTGAGCCATATAAACTAGGAATTTCACAGGTTCAAAATTTAATCTGTGTTAAGTTAACAAACCTGTGCCACTTTGGCAGTAGGGCTGTTACAGTTAGCTTGGGTCCTCCAGGACTATTAAGGCTGCATTTAGGCCAGGATTTCTGCTTTTGTTTGCTTTCTATTCACACCTGCTGGAAATCGGACTTTGGGTAAAGACAGTGTCGCTCTTGGTTGTGATGCAGGAGAGCCAATCCTGTCAGTGTCCTGCTGGATGGATTAGGTTAGAATTACAACAAATGTCTTCAGGAGAAGAGAGAAGAAAAGGTCATATTAAAGATAAAAATTAATTTACGGTTGATTAAAGAGTTCATTGTTCATTATTTATTATATCTGGATTGTTTTTTTACATTGCCACTTTGCTTTGTCAGTACACATATTTCTTACTGCTTCTTTTTAAATTTGCAGTCCTAATGTAGCTCTCCAGCAAGAGCACTCACATTCCAGATCAAAATGTGTCCCTCTCAGATGTCTTTCTAAGCCTCCTCCCCATTCCTAGTCATGCCACAGGATGTCACCTACTGGAGAAAGAAGCAGGATTCCTCTAGTACTGATGCACGACCGGGAAAGCCCTGAGCTTCCTACTCTGTTGCTTCACTGCCGCGCCCAATTCCTCTGGATGGTGGAAACTAAGGAGAGAATGTTGAGAAACACAACACATGAAGCACAGAGCATAACCTGGCTGGAAGACTTCCTTTGCTGTTTATTTCCCGCCCCCTTCCACCATCTATTATTTTGGAGTATGAAAACTAACTAACTTCTGTGAAACAGGATAGCTAACAGTTGATTGGTTTTGCCTCTGAAACGTAAGTAAGAGAGTGAGAAAAGGGGGCAGAAAAAAGGACTAATGGAATTAACCTACATGTGATCAACATCAGTCACTCAGCATCTGTGATCAGTCACAGGAATTGATTTCAATATGTGTTTCAGCAATTTTGGCAGCATGAGGTGATGCATTTATTTTGTAAATTTAAGTCCAAACTAATGTTTCAATATGTGGTGCGTTTATATGTTAGATTTTTTTTATTTATTGGATGATCTTTGTTAGGACAATTATTATTTATTATTTGGAGATGATGTTATGATTGTTAAAAAAGAAACAAAGGATTTTGGCATAATTAGCATTCCTAGACTACAGTGTTACTATGGCCAGAGTGTGCCACTGTACTTGCATAGTGGTGATGAGGAAAGTTGTGAACTGAGTGTCAGTCACTCTTAACTATTTGCAGTTTCGCTGCTAAAGGTGTGTGTTTGCATTTTTATTTATTAACTTGTTCCTGTATTTAACTTGTTAATGGATGCTGTTTTGATTTGTACCTTTTTCATAAAATAGAGTATTAGAGTACTTAATGTTGGGGGCAGGTGCTAAATGATACTGGAGTTTGCTTGATATGCCACAATTTTTAAGACCATTACTATTATTGTTATTATTGTGAGGCCCTCGAGCTTCTGGGTCACAGTAAATTAAATTGGTGCTTTTGTTGTGCAAAAATCAAGATAGCATAATTTTCAGAATACTGTGTCTTCTAAGGCAACAGTGATTATAAATAGACTACAAGCAGTTTTCCAAATTGTGTGCAAGGGCTTGGAACATTTACCTTTGGGTATGAAGTCTTGAGTGTGACTTGGTAAACTTATCCAAGAGCCCTCATTGGCTCTGACATATCAATCTTAATTTTGTGAGTAGTTTACTAAATCATTTGGTATATGGAGTTACTCTACAGCTTCAAAAAATTAAAGCCAATCCTTGAAATGGATGGAAACTGGCCATAGAAAGAGTGTGGTGGCTCTCCTCCCAATCTACTCAAGCAGGCCATGTGGATCAGTATTAATAAGAGTCTGTGAGGATGTCAGGCTGAGCACACTATGTGAATAAGGGAACAAATGTGAGGGGCATGGACAGTTAGGTAATTCGAGAAATAACAGCGAGGAACACATGGATTATGTTAGCTTTGTCTGTTATCTTTGTCATGATATCAATTCTCTTTCTAGTTACACAGGTGAAGAAACCAAGTATTTCCATTGTCAGAGATGTTGATTTTCCTGTTATTACAAAGACTTGCTGCCAGTTTTGTGTCTGACACAGTTCATTATTTGCATGCTTCACACCGAGTTGTGCTACTACAGAATTTTAATTGCTATTTTATGTTTGTATAAATTGGCACCATTTTGTCATTCCTCATTTCTATGAACAAAATTCTGGGAACACTGTGTGTTTGCACCAGTGAAGTCACTGCGAACAGCAGTACAAAAGATTCTTTGTGCTGCGTAACCTTATGTGTGACATGAAAGAGATTTCTCTCCATCAGTCTGTTTTGATGGAAGACTATTCTCAGCTCTGCTATCATAAGGCAATGGAATACATTATACCCAACTGGCTGAAGAGCAACAGTAAAATAGAGGGCTATTTCCTTGTCAGAATGTCTTTGTTCATTAGTTGACAAACATGAACTGTATCAAAGTCCATATATCACTTGAGCATGATGTTATTGTGCTGAAAATTCAACATAATTCTTCCAGAAATGCTTTTTCAAGAAAGTGTTGATAGCTTTTTACTGCATAAACTGTAACAGATTGCTATCGCTGACTGAAGCAACAAGCAGCAAAACTATTTAGAAAAAATAGTTTCTTTCTCAAAAGTATATAAAAACTAAAAAATCATGGAAGTTCATGGTCACCAATGCCCTCAGGGCATGGTACCTGAAGAGAGAGAGAGAGATAAAAACTGTACTGAACAAAGGTAAGAAAACTGCTTTGATCCTTTGTGGTGTCCAGTTAGAATATCAAGCTCCTATTTGCTCTCCAATACTATCCACTGCCCTCAGCCACAAAGATTCAGTGTTGTCACCCTAACATTGCTATGATTTTAAAGTAAACCTCAGTTCCAGCACATTTGCTTCTAATTAAACTTTGACTGAAATAGTTTCAGTAAGTTGTATGCAAGCTCTGAAACAGTTAAAGTGAAACCTGCTTAGCAACTCCTTCAGCTGGACAGAGTGGGTAATTAATTGCTGACTGTTCTATTGTTCTGACAAGAGAAAATCTCTATATTCTTCACAGTACCAGTTTTGAAAATAATGCATGCTCTGTAGCCTTCAGTTTTGGAATGTTTGCCTTTTTAAAAAAATTGTATTTTCTGCTGACTTGAGTGCAGTTATTTGTATCAGACAGTAAAATGGGAATTGAGATTGATGTTAAAGTTGTCACTACGGTTCTGTTTTCCTTGCTTTCCAGCTGAAGTTTGCTACTACCCCAGTTAATCACAATCTTAAATACCATTTGAGCTACTGTCCTGTTTCTTTCTACTCCATGGGTGTAAACATTGATAAAAAATCTCTTATTATTAACTTTAGTCGAAGTTAAAACATTGCTGTGAGGATATCCTCAATTGGGCTGGGTAGTTTGACCAAAGCGCTCATATTGAATAAATTATGTTACCCTCTGTGTAAAGAGCAAACTGGATACAACTGAAGTTAAAACTGTTTGAAAAGTCTATTTTTGTTAAGTTGCACCATAGATATTTTTATATTTAAGTTCCATTAAAATACATTGTGATATCTGTTTTCCAGGATTTCCAGCTGGAACACATATTGTGGCACAGCAGCTGGACACCACAAAGGATCAAATTGGGTTAAATAAGCCAAGCTGTCAATATCAAAAAAGTGCAATATTAATGTTCTGTCACTTGATGTCACCAGCACATTAGGAAAAATCTTTAGGATACATATTCCTATCTGATAATACAGTCACAGAGGAAAATGTATTTCTACATTGTAAGTAAAAAGCACATGAAAGGCATTTAAAGGCAAAACATCATTACTGCACCAGTATTCTTTTCACTTTGACTTTGAATCCAACAATACTATATTTATGAAATATTGAATATTGAAACCTGAGGGGCAAATGACGACAGAATCCTGGAGATAGCAATGGCTATTCATATATTGTTCCTAGTTATTTCCTAGTAAGGTTTAGTTTCAGGAATTTTTTTGGATCTTGGGATTTAATAAGGGTTTTGCTTATTTTCTGGTCCAATACTAACTTAGAATCTTCAGTTGGTGTTACATCCCTGTCATTTGCTATCCCATACTTAATGTGAGCAGCTAGCCCAAGAGCTCTTACTGAAAGTGGATACTTACTGAGAGTGGATTAAAAACAACTGTGTACCTTTATCTTTTTTTCTCCTCCCCCCTGTACCTAATCTAGTAGAACAGCTTGAGTTTAAAATATCAACACTGTTGACATTGTAGCCTGTAAAAAAAAAGACCATTGAGTTAGTTGGAGTAATCTGAGTTCTCAGAGTTGGCAAGGTCATATACATAAGACGAACGCCTTTCCCAATTCTTCACTGGACAATTTGATCATGTTCTAGAACAAAGAAATTCAGCTGCTCTAGAAATATTATCTCAGCATTTTCACCATAAGCATAATGTTTTAAATGTGTTGTTTAATGGGAAATCCCATGCAGTATTGATGCAAGGCATTATGTTGTCTCTGTTATTTTAGCTTTTGCCTTGCAGGGTTTTGCTCTTGTACCAACAAGCACACAAAATCCCAAGCCTTCTCCAAATATTTCTCATTGTTGGATTAAAAACAAATTCTCTGTTCACTTTCAGTGGCAAGTTCTTGTAAACAAGTTAAAGGAAAGAAATTAATGCTATGGTTTTCTTTATCTGTGTCTTTGCTTGCTGTTGCCTTAGGATTACCTGTCGAGTCCAGGTCAGAAAAATCACAGTGTATAACACACAACCAGTGGGTTGTATAATGTATGCATTGCTGCCTTATGAAAACAGCACCACAAACACCAATGGCTTAAGATGCCACACACCAAGACTGGTGATTTAAAGCAGTTTTATCCTATGGTTTGATTTGTTGACAATTCATTGAATGTGGAGCATATTACCATGATTGGAAAATGTATATGTTTGAGTTTGTAATGTATGTTATTTTTTAGCACTACTTAAATATGTGAGCTTCCAATTTGAACTTTTTCATTGCACTACCAACAGTTTCACGTTTAAATGTTTAAGGTGTGAGAAGTTCTATAAATATGAAAACAAAGCATTGCAATCTCATCAATAATGATTTTAACTTGTTTGATTCTTGGAGTAGTTTTATTTAGGAACTTGAATTGATAATTATTCCCATACAGTTCATCTTTTTTTCATAAATCAGTGTGACATAGCTGGGCTTACTCACCACAACCTTCTCTTTCTGGAACTATAACTCTATTCTACCAAAAATATACTGCTATACTTTATAGTATAAATTATATAAATATTTTTAGAGCTGTAGAATCCCATAGTTTTTAATTCTCATAAGATCAAGAGAAGCCATTCTCTATTTTTAAATTGTTGTCATTGTCAATATGAAGACATTAAGGTTTTCACAGTGGCAGTCACTTTGAAGAGCTCAAGGTCTGTGTATTCACTCTCCTGACCTATACCTTTTTGCCCCTATTCACTGGATGAAGGACAAAGGCAACTACATGAGCACACCAACTGCATGTTTTCCATATTGGCCTTTGGTATAAAACCATGAGTGTCTTCTAAGAGCCGAAATGAGAGATTTAAAAATGTTCCCCCTTATAAAAACTTTTACATTTTGTTGGGCAGTAAACAGGAAATAAACTACCCAAAGAGTGACTCCTATTAAATGTTGTATTTAATACAATGTTAGAACTGGATCAATTGAGTATGAGGACAAATGCTCATAGCAAAGTTAGCTGTGAAAATAACACATGCACAGCAACACAGGTAGGTTAGAAATAAAGGGGTCTGCACTTAATGGACAACATCCACTCTGTTCCCTCTGGGTGCAGAAATGAGATTCCACCCAAGAAGGAAAAGGCAGCCACCACTGCTAGAATCTCGTAACTCTCAGGTGTTTAGGTTAACTCCAGACATCAACCTCTGACAACAGTTCAAAAAAGGAGACCACTGAAGAACTTAATGGACAGGAAGGATTTTTGGCATTGTTCTGTAAGATTTGGAGTCTTTTTATGACTACTGTGGGGCATTGTTATGCTAAACAATAGTAAGTAACAATCTGCAGTAACATTTGCTGTTATTGGATGTAAAATCATGTTGTGATGTACACTTTAACACAAAATCAGAGGTCAGTTGGTAAATAGATTACACCTTATTATGTGCTGTGAATCTCAGGTCTGTGGGGATTAATTCCTGATACATCTCCACATGTTAAAGTACCATTGGCACCTGAAAGTCAAACTGTAAGCAATCTATCTTCTAATGGCTACTATGCAGTCTTCAGTGATTTCTATGCTGGAACGTAATTTGAGCTGATTGAAGCCACTCAAGCGATAAAGCCATCCCTTGACTTTGTCTCCTATTTTAATAGGACTTTAACTCTGTCCCAAATTACAAGATTAGAAACTTTGCTTTCCTACATTTTCATAGGCAAAATTTCACCTCATGTGGGATTTAAATCTGTTCCTAATTCCATTGCAGAATTTAATTGCCCTCTTTCTCTATTCCAGCAGAGAAGCTCCTGGAGATGGAACTATAATTAGAACAATTGATTTTTTAAAAAACGTTATTTGTTCAATGCCTATTTTGTGCCTTTTTTGCAATGCAAATAAATTCATATAAATTCATTGGTTTAAATTTGCATGTGCTTGATACTTGAAAAGTAGTTATTTGTTTAAATATCCTAAGAAATATTTTTTTCCGTTGGTAAGATTGTATAATGCACATAGGGTGCAGATTGGTTGATGTACAATAAGGTATGTACTGTACCTCCCTGAATGGACCGATTTCTAAGGGATTCTTATTCTTCCACAACCTTCACATTCAGCTTCATAAAGTGTTCCTCTCCAAAGCTGGAATCTGTAATTTGAAATGTATAGTAACTATTTGGTTGACAAGTAGATTTTAGGAATGGTATTAGTGGTATACATTGTTCCTTTGAACTTTGTGTGTTAATTCTGATCTGTACACTACTGATGGATTTTTTCCCCTCGGATTTGACCTGTATTACAAAACCTGTAACTGAATTATTTGTTTGTAATAAGAGAAACACATCCCTGTATTACTGTGTATTTATATTGGAAATCAGACAATCTAAAGTTCCCAGCTTTGAAATTGGCTTTTTTTGTGTGTGACCTAGTTTGAAATTAGTTCTACCAAAGGTTGAAAAGGGAAACCAGCTATGAGGCCTTGGATTGATTTGGAAACATGAATCTGGAGCGAAAGCTGTCTCCTTTGTGTGAGTGAATGTGGACTGACAACAGCATCTGGGCGTGATTTTAATGTCCAGGCTGCCTGTTCCTGCCCTTGGGATGGTGAAAAGGCTACTGAAAAGCTTCAGAGATGAAAGAAGGCAATATATCTTTTTAAATTATTTCTTAAAAAGCAACATGCAGCAGTGTAATGTGTAATTGTTTCCAATAAATATAGTGGAGACAGTTTGTTTCTTGTCACCTTGTTTCTTTTTTGTGCATCTTTGTTGCTTTATTTAGGAGGTGCTTTGTGAGTTATGCATTTTAAGTTTCACTTGTACTGGTTAAGGATTCAAGCAAAGAATATACATCTGAGACTGAAGGAATACCATGTGGACATAAGGAATCTCTGTAGTGAACTATATCTAGTGTGCTTTTGTGTGGAAGAGAGCCTGGTATAATAATGGTCACATTGGATTTCTTAAATTAATAATTACAATAATCATCTGTATTTAATTGAATACATGCGCGTTTAATTTCATGTGGCTGACCTCTGTCAGTTATGTTCTATTTACAACAATTTAAGAATTTTATTTAGACACCACATGGAATGTGCTGCTCAAAAAAAGACTTGTATTTATGTAGCATCTTCTCGCTCAGAACATACGTAAGATTTCAAGGTCATTCTTTGTAAGAAAAACAACAGCCAATTTACATAGCAAGGTCCCACAAACAGCAATAAGAGGCAGTTGATCTGCTTTTGGCTGAGGGAGAAATACTGATCAAGGAACTGGTAAACTTGTAATAATTTTTAATTAGTGCCATGGAATCTTTGCCTTCCACTTTAACTACTGCAACAGACAAATTTAATATTGGTTTAGCATCTGAGGTAAGGATAGGATGTCTGACAATTCAGTAGTCCCTCAATAGTGGACATGAGTGCCATTTTAGATTGTAAACTCGAGATTCATCCTCGGACCTGGAGATGGAATTGCTACCCACTCAGCCAAGCTAATGCATAAAATGCTTATCATTCTGTGTATGTTGCCTAAATACTGAACCAATTTCATTGTCTCCTGAGGGTTTTATCAATCAGTACACAAATTAGTTTTGGAGTACATGGGCAGGCTTCAATCCTGTGAAGCTGAGGTTAACCTAGTCCACCTGTGTTGTCAAGATGGAAGTGGAGTAAGGGAGACTTTACTGCTATAAAGCTCCTGTCTATTATGGAGGCAGTGTGTGTGCACAGTTTGACAAAAGGATTGGAGATCCCCTGGAATAACAGTGCATAGTATCCATGTTAATTTTGCATGGAGTGGAAACACAGTGTGATTGGCATGGGATGGCAAAGTTTAAAGGTATATTTGTAATCCTTTGCCAGATGGGTGGTAATCGGCTCTGCAACTGCTCCTACCTGCTTCTGCCAAGCAGGAGTGGGCCCATATGTATTTTTGGAATAAAATTTCTTGTATTTGCTATAAATAGCCCATTTGTTGTCTGCATCATGACTGTCAACCAGTGGTGAAGTGTTTTCCTCCTTTCCATTTGATAAATTGCTATTTTCATAACATTTATTCACCAAACATAAAACAAAAGCAAAATACTGCAGATGCTGGAAATCTGAAGTAAAAACACAGGAAGAGAAATAGAAAGCAATGAAGGTGAACAAGATAAAAGGGATGAACAGAAATCCCATTGGAAAGGAGAACGGAACCTCCAGGTGGGTATTCTTGGAAGAGAAGTGACAGTGAATAAACAATAATACAAAAGCAAACTATTGCAGATTCTGGAAATTTGAAATAAAATTCATGAAATGTCTACAATCTGAAACATTAACTCTTTTTCTCTCTTCATGGATGCTGCCTGACCTGTTGAGAGCGTTTTCTGTTTTGTATTACAAAACTCTCTTGCCAATCATACTGCACTAAAATAACTATTTTACTCAACACTTTGCAGCCAAGAATTCTCCAAGGTACACAGCATTACAATTCTCCACTATTTGTCACACAAACATGTTTATCGTAATAAATACATAAGTTAGGAAAAAAATCAAACTTACCAATATCATTTTCCAACCACTCCAGGAATTCTTTGTCATCCTCCACACATGGCACAATGCACACTACTGCGTTTCATAATCATTTCCAAATGTGAGTACACCCTCAGCAAATATTTCATAGTTCAGTCCTCCCAGTTGAGGATCAGTGTACTGAGCCCAATACACTCCAAAGGCCCTAACCCACTATGTCACCTAGCCTCCATTACAACACACCAAAGAACACAATTGCACGCCCAGGTTTACATAACTAAATCATGCAACACCTCCCAAAAACTATTAAAATGACTTCCGTAGCCCTACACTTTGTCACTTCCTCATGGTCCTATCCTGACTCTGCTGTCTGCTGCTTCTCTGTTTCCTAGTTTACAGGCCCTATTCAATCCACCCTTGTCGCATAAAATCCTGCTCTCCTGGCATATGCTCTCCTACCTTCTACCTGAAATCTACCATTATCCATGCTTAGTATTGGTATTAGATCTAGGTCTGAGGCTAATTGAAGCAGATGACTTCACTATTTGTTTCCTTTCACCTCCAATTTACTGTTCATTGCTTACCTCCATTTTTAAATGTATGATGAAAATATTGATTGAATTAAAAATCTGAGGTCCCATCTTCATCTATGCTGTTAAGGAGTTAGTAATTTAAAAACACTCACACAAGTTGTTAAACAGAAATATATATTTTAAAAATGCACTATTGACACTTAAAAATAATAGAATGAATACCTAAGAAAGATATATACACAAGTACAAATGTAAACTGAGGGGTTACAAGCCGAAGCAAAATACTGTGGATGCTGGAAATCTGACAGGAAATGCTGGGAAATACAGGCAGCATCTGTGGAGAGCAAAACAGAGTTAATGTTTCAGGTCAGTGACCTTTCATCAGAAAGCAGTTCTGTAAGAAAGCAACACTATTGGATCACAAATATTTGGAGGAAATTTATGAATACAGTCATACTTGTACAATAATTTTGTTTACTGAATACTGCTGTTTTTGCAGGAAATTTCTTTTTCTACAAAGCAAAGTGCACCTTGGTCATTGTTTTCCCAAGGGTGAACCTTTTCCAAACAGGCTGCAGTATCTTTGCGAGGCAGTTGGTACACACAAGTTGAGTCTTCAAGTAAAAGCCTTTAGTTATTTGCAGGGATTTACTAAGGGAAAGGTTTGAAAGATCTGCCTTTACATAGCTTCTTTCATGACCTATGGACATTCCAAAGCAGCCGATTAATTACTTTTGAAGCAGAATATTGACACATTTACTATTTAGAGTTTTACATTAGTTCTTCAGATATTTCATTTTTGTTGTTTTTCTACATTTAATCTTAGGCTGTTATTTACCTCCAAGGATTCTAATATGTTTGTTGAATTGTGTTATGATCTCCATAGAGACCCATAACTTTTAAAAAGAAATTTGAACATCCAGTCTATTACTGAAAAGATGATACGACAAGATTTCACGTTTTAAGATTTTTCCTATCTAAAATTAAAAGCACTATTGACCAAACACTACCTTTATGGGCAACTTATACTTTAAACCACAAAACAGAACATTCTTTTGGCATAACTGAAAACGCACCTCATGGATATACTTTAGCCTTTAAGTAAACATTCAGTTCTCCTGGAACCAATCCAAGGTGATTCTTAGCTCCTGAGGGTTTACTTCTTTTCCTTTCTCAGTTTGGGAACTTTTAATCTCAGAATTGTCTTCCACAGTGAGGTTTTTGTCCATAGATTCTTCCTCTAGGGCAAGCTGTACTTAACTCGTCATGAATTTGGTCTTCTTAATCCAAGTGCAAGCTCCCGCCTGCATTCCTGCATGGTGAACCACAGCATCTTGCTGCATACAGCTGCCGTCCCTCTTCTGGATCTTGGCAGACTAACTTTGTTTGTGAGCTTTTAGGGATGGCTTAGACTCTGCCCATCTTAAAACCCACCTCTGTGGCAATGTGAATCATAAGGGCCTTGTATCAGGTAGAAATGTTGAATAGCTATCCTTGAGGCCCCAACTTTCTTTTTTATCTTAGAAGTAGATGGACAGCTTAAAGCACAACCTAACAGTCTCAATACTTTTCTGGCACTTTGGAGACTTTCAGTCTATCCACTGTTAGCACACAGGCCGTCATTGTCCAAAGTATAAACACCTTGCACTTTCTTCCCAGTAAAACAGCCTGGACCCCCCTTAATCTCTAACAATCAAACCACCCAGCCTTGCTGTCAGGCAGACTTCAGAAAGGTCAGATGACACCTTCATGTTACTTTCAATTAAATACACAGCCCTGAACCATAACTTATCTTATAAGCCTCATCATTGTAAGAATTGGTATAGTTTTTAAGCTCATCCAGTTTGGCAAATATGTCCTTCAGGACCCTTAGCTTCCTCTTGAGATCCCCAATGTTCAAGATGCCATTAAGAAATGGCTGACTGCACTGGATACAAAAAAGTTATGGTCCCCAACAACATCCTGGCTGTAGTGTTGAAGACTTGTTTTCCAGAACTAGCTGTGCTCCTAGCCAACATCACTGTCATCTAGTCGACAATGTGAAAAATTGCCTAGGCACAACCTGGCCACAAAAAGGACAAATCCACTGGCTAATTACCACACCCTGCTCTGCCCAGCCCCCATCATCCCCTCCCCACTAATGTCTATGCTCAACCAATAGCAAGTACTTATTGGAACTCTACTAAACACCTTAATGAACACTTTCATATCAGAAAACGGTTCCTTTTCAAGGAGTAAGAACATTCTGGAAGAATTTGTGTTTTAAAAGACACTTTTCCTTGAGGGTTAATGCAAGAACTCTGATTGCTTTTCTTGGAAGAGACAGCCATTTACAAGAAAAGGTAATTAAGCAGTTTTAAAGAAGCTGTAAACCTCTTGACCCAGGTGGACTGTGTACAAAAGGGGTCACATGGTAGTTTATGGCTCTGGAAAAAAACCATGCCTGGAAAACTGTGGTTAAAAGTTGGTTTTGGCTTTGCTTTGAGAAGAAAGACCAACTGCTTGTGAAGGAAGACAGCAGCCTTCTTGCAGTCCAGAGCCAGTCCACAGCTGGAAGTGAATATAAGCTGCTCTTAAGATGCTGTACACGCTGGAATAGAGTACCTGCATGTGTTCCCCACCTGAAAAGCAGTGCAAGAGTCATCAATTGTTTTGCAGATCAGTGTTGCGAGAACAACCATATAATGCATACACCATTTCAAGGACTCTGCCATCTTTCCTTTTCCCTTCACCCCTTGACTTTTAATCTTTGTCCGAATTCTTCTATTTTAATTTTATTACTTTTTCTGGTGTGTGGAGAACATGGGAAATGGTGATGTAGTGGTAATGTCGCTGGACTAATAATCCAAGGACCCATAATGCTCTGGGGTCATGGGTTCAAATCCCATCACAGTAGCTGGTGACATTTGAATTCAATTAATAAATCTGAAATATAAAGCCAGTCTCAGTAAGGATGACCATGAAGCCATCATTGATTGTTGTTAAAAACCCATCTGGTTCACTAATGTCCTTTATCTGGTCTGGCCTACATGTGACACCAGACCCACAGCAATGTGGTTGACTCTTAAATGACCTAGCAAGGGCAATTACAGATGGGCAACAAATGCTGGGCTAGCCAGCGACACCCACATCCCATGAAATAATAAGAAAACGTGTGTATGTGACTTAGGGTGTCTTGAAAGAGTAATTGGTATACTTTTATATTTCATACTGGATGTTGATAAGCTTTGTCTTCTTATTTGACAAGACTGGTTTTATAATAAACTAATAAGTTTGTTGTTTATTGAAAGAAGCCTGGTTAAAGTCTCTTTTATTCTGGGTAACAGTAGCAAAGGTAAACAAAGGCCATTTTGGTGAACGAATCAAACTTTTAAACTACTGGTGTGACCTGTGGAGTAATGGGGCTAGTCAAATTGTGCACTCCTCCTATGCTAGTTGTAACACCCCAGATGATGAACATGGTCATCTCTGCCTTGAAGGATGAATAAGAAGATGATATATATCATTGACTATGCTATCGCACTACACTTACTCAACAATAATCTGCTCACAGATGCTTAATTTGTGTTGCCCCAGACCGCTCATTACAGGCTTGATCCAAACATGAAAAAAGGAGCTGAATCCCAGAGGTGAGGTGATGATGACTGCCCTTGATATCAAGGTAGCATTTGACAAAGGGTGGCAATAAGGAATCCTAGTAATATTGAAGTCAATGGAAATCAGAGGAAAGCTTTCCACTGATTGGAATCATACAAAGCATGAAGAAAGATAGTTGTGATTGGTCAAGGCTAAGCATCTGAGCCCAGGATATCACTGCAGGAGTTCTGCAGGATAGTGTCCTAGGTCCAACGATCTCCAGCTACTTCATCAATTACCTTCCTTCATAAGGTCAGAATTGAGGATGCTCACTGATGATTGTACAGTGTTCAGTTTCATTCATAGTTCCTCAGATAATGAGGCAGTTTGTGCCCACATGCAGCAAGACCTGGACAACATTCTGGCTTGGGCCAATAAGTGGCAAGTAACATTCATACTGCACAACTGCCAGGCAATGACCATCTGGTATAGATGCTGAGAGGTTGTTTCCCCTTGTGGGAGAGTCTAGGACCAGAGGGCATAATTTCAGAGTAAGGGGTCACCCATTTAAGACAGAGATGAGGAAGAATTTCTTCTCTCAGAGGGTAGTGAATCTGTGGAATTCTTTACTGCAGAGGACTGTAGAGGCTGGGTCATTAACTATATTCAAGGCTGAGATAGTCAGTTTTTTAATCAGTAAGGGAATCAAGGTTCAGGGGAAAAGGCAGGAAAGTGGAGTTGAGGATTATCAGATCAACCATGATTGCATTGAATGGCACAGCAGATGCATTGGAATGAATGGCTTACTTCTGCTCCTACGTCTTATGGTCTTATCTCCAACAAGAGAAAAACTAGCCATCTCCACTTGACATTCAATGGCAATGTTATCACCGAACCCTCCAGCTTCAATGTTCTGGGGATTACCATTGATCAGAGGCTTAACTGGACCAGTCACATAAATATTGTAGCTACAAGAGCAGGTCAGAGGCTGGGAATTCTGCATTGATTAACTAAACTCCTGACTCCCCAAAGCTTGTCCACCATCTACAAGGCATTAGTCAGGACTGTGATGGAATGCTCTCCACTTGCCCAAATGAGTCCAGCTCCAACAACACTCAAGAACTTGGCACCATCCAGAACAAAGCAGCCCGCTTCCACCGCCTGCAAGTTCCTCTACAAGACACACACCATCCTGACTTGGAACAATATTGCCACTCCTTCACTGTCATTGGGTCAAAAACCTGAAATTCCCTTTCAAACAGCACTGTTGGTGTACCTACACCATATGGACTACAACAGTTCAAAAAGGCTACTCACCATCAGTTTCTCAAGGACAATTAAGGTGGACAATAAATGTGGGTCTTGCCATTAATGTCCAAATCTCATGAACAAATAAAAAAAGAAATGAAGTATCAGCTCAAAATGCCAGCAACACATTATCTGACTACTTTTTCAGTCAGCAGGAATATTTAACAATGCTGTTGCTCATGGCTGGCTTCCCAGATTTGGAAATCTAAAATACTCATATTAACACTTAACACTAGCTGCCATTAAATTAATCACCTGTTTCTGCCTCTGCCAGGAAGCCAGAGAAGTATCCAACTTTCACAGTACCATAAAGAGTTCCAAGAATTCGTCGCATCTGTGGTGCCAATGAGAACTTGTTATTTCACATAGTTCAGAAATAATTACCATAATTCACCACTGGCCATAAGATTAGTGCTAATGTGAAATAGACCAACTTGCAACAATTGGCCAGAATTTGCCAGTAACACATCCGTTACTCTTGGATGTTGGCGAGGCCATGCAACTTCTGTTCGTGAGCATATTAGCATGCAAATCCAAAAATTATGATGGGCTACTCCTGAGGGTTCATTACTTGAAATGACATGCATGGAACCAGTGTGAATTTGGCCACTAATAGCCACTAGTCACATTTGAAATTTTCACACAATATGTTTCCAGCCATAAGGGGCCTCATCTCATTTTGTGAGGAAGGCCCGCACCATTTTAAAAGTTAAAATGGGTTAATTTTCTTGAACATGAATCCTTTTAAAAGTCTGATCAATGTTGTTAAAAAAGTAAAATCTATGACATTTCAGCATGATTTATCAAACTTTTTAAGTATCATTTTAAAATGATTTATCTGATCAAAATTTTACTTTCAAACTATTTATCATTTTGAAAAAGTATGTTTACATCGTAATCATATCTACTAAATCTCAATTTCCAATGACTTTTTTATGGCAGCAGCCTGCTTTGTGCAGTTTTTATGGTGCAGTGACGGTAAAATCACACCTACAACTGCTTGCCATTCATGCCTGCAGTAGAAGCTCACTGAAGCCCTCACAAGAGGGAATGTTGATTAATTTGATATGAAGAAGCAGATGCTGCATGTTTTGAGTGGTGATAATTATACTGACTAAGATGATGTAATAAAAATAGCTTTGGGAAATGTAGGACTGTAGCTTTAAGGATAATCCTATGTTGTAAGATCACATGATCTGTGTAAACCATTGTGTTAGAAGCATGGGGAACCTCTACAAGGGAGTTCTTCTTTAGTTATGGAGTTTAATGCACACGTGTCGTTTCTGCTGTTGTCTTGTGAATAAAGTTAAATGTTTCCACTAAAAAAATTTGTCTGACAATCAACTCTGTAACAAACTGATGACAAGGATGGGATCAGATTCGTTGCTGTACCTCACCCAGCGATTGTGAGTATCTAAGTTTGTTAAAAATAAGAGAAGACATACTCATCTGAAATGCCCCAGTATGCCAGAATTGATCCCTTTGAGCCAGCCACAGACGATTGGTCTCAATATATAGAGCATTCTTCTTTCAAGCAAACAAAATTACGGGGAAGGAAAAGAGGAGAGCAATTCTCCTGAGTATTTGTGGGAACAAGGCCTACAGTTTAATTCAAAGCTTGACGGCCCCCAGTGCCCCAGATTTAAAGACTTTCAGTGAATTAAAGACCTCGTTAAGAGGCATTTTCAACCCACAAGCCCTCAATCACAATGCAGTGGTTCAGGTTCAATTCACGAAATAGAGCCCGGGGCAGACAATTGCTATCTATGTGGCAACATTAAAAAAAACTAAAGGAATTTTGTGATTTCAGTGAAACCCTGAATGACATGCTCAGAGATCATTTAGTATGTGACGTGCAGCAAGACATTATTCAGCAAAGGTTGCTGGCTGAACTGAATTTTGATTTTAAGAAAGCGTTAGAAATAGTGCTGGTGATGGAAAGCTCTGTAAGGGATTCACAAGCAATTCAAGGGGTGCAAAATGGCGCCGTTCTCCTAGTCGGGTGGGAACAGTCAGCCAAAAGTGGGGCGAAAAGCCGGACTCCACCACTAAGTGGGAAACAGCCCCTGCTAACCAAAAAATGAGAGGAAACAGCTTAGAAACTGAATCGAAAACTAACTTTCAGCAACGTGGAAACAATCAATCTTTTAAGAAGTAGAATGTTATTTTTGTCACAGAAGTGGACACATAATGAGACAGTGCAAAGCGACATTTAAACTGGCCTCCAAACAACAAACAAGGTTCTACGAAGTCTATAGTGTAGAAGAACCAGAAACAACCAATCATTATTCATTATTCAGCATGAAAGTCGGGAAGACAGAGTCAATATTTATTATAGTGCAAGTGAATGATAAACCATTAAAAATGGAAGTAGACGCATGTGCTTCTACCACTGTAATAGGAGAACACACTTTCAGATATTTAAATAAAGGCGATCAACAATTAAATTCAGAACAAATATCTGCCGAGTTGAAAACGTACACCAGGCGAAGAAATCCAAGTAAAAGGTATCACCAGACTAACTGTGTATTATAGACACCACCTGACACAGTTACCAGTGAGCGTGGTAGAAAGTGAAGGGCCAAGCCTTCTAGGGTGTGATTGGTTGAGGGAAATTAACCTTGATTGGCCAGTGAGATTTCAAAAGGAAGTTGGAAGAGCTCCTGTCTTGAAAAAGGAACAAGGCAAGGTGCTTCAGAAAGAGCCTGGAGAGTCCAAGGACCGCAACAGGATGAAATAAGGAGTGTGTAAACATTCAGCAACCTGAAGAAATGAAGACTGTCTTAAACAACAATGTGGAAGAACAGCAGAAGAAACCCAAAGAAACTCTGCTGAATGACAGAGTTCAAGGGGAAATGAGCGAACTTCACAAAAAACAGGAAAACCTGTTG